>NC_091063.1:142788401-143395901 GCF_000393655.2 Nicotiana sylvestris
TCTTTGAGACGAACAGGATTACATTTGCTGATGATGAATTACCTGTGGAAGGTACCGAGCACAACAGAGCTCTTTACCTCACCGTGAAATGTGAAAACTCCGTAGTAACCCGAGTATTGGTCGACAATGGGTCCAGTGCAAACATATGCCCTCTCTCCACTTTAAACAAATTAAAAATTAAAGAGGAGAGGATTCAAAAGAACAGTATCTGCGTACGAGGATTTGACGGTGGAAGTAGAGATTCATTTGGCGACATAGTGTTGGAACTAACTATAGGGCCAGTTGAATTCACAATGGAATTCCAAGTTTTGGACATGACTGTTTCTTACAACTTGTTGTTGGGTCGACCATGGATCCATGCTGCTAAAGCAGTCCCGTCAACATTACATCAGGTTGTCAAGTTTGAATGGGACCATCAAGAAATAGTCGTGCATGGAGAAGAAAATTTAAATGCTCACAACAGCACCATTGTACCAGTCGAGGGAGCAGAAATTGACCAAGGACCATGGGTATACCAAGTGTCAGACACAGTGTCGGTAGAGAAAGTTCCAGAAGGAAAATACCTTACGAATCCAAAGGTATCCTCTACATCAGTCATGGTAGCTTATGAAATGCTGAAGAATGGCTTTATACCCGGCAAAGGCCTGGGCTTATCTTTGCAAGGAATTGTACAACCAGTATCTCTCCCCGAGAACTGGGGAACATTCGGTTTAGGATTCACACCGACCGCCAATGACGTGATGAGAGCCAGGAAGTTGAAACACCAAGCATGGGTTCTTCCAAAACCAGTACCACAGCTGTTGAAGTCTTTTGTCAAGACCGGTGCTAAAAATCGCCCGATAACAACAATTCCTAAATCCCAGGTCAATCCTGAGGAGGAATTAATTGAAAGGTTCGAGAAATTGTTTAGTGATGTAAATATGCTGGAAGACGGAGAAGGGTGTAGCAACGCAGAAGTTCAATTCGTTGGACCAAAAACAAAGCTCAATAATTGGAAAGTCACTCCTCTCCCAATTCGAAAGGAGTCTTGGTAGTTTATTTTGATTTTTTCAGTTTGTTTGGGATATTTCAAGGTTGTAATCCCAAAATTTATCTTACAGTTGGTTTGAAGCGTGCAAAACCTTGTTATTTTTCATTATCCAATAAAAAGCAGTTTCCTTTTTATTATCATTCCTAATAGCTTTCTTTTCTTTTTCTTCTTTTTTGTACAGTTCTTTTTATGCTGGCTCTAGTGATATGGCATGCATGAGGAATCTTCAGCCCAGTCTTAAAAATCAATCTGATTCCGAAATATTAATTCAAGAAACATATTGTGATTATGAATCAGAATATGATGAAGATGAGGTTTTTGAAGAGATTAGTAAAGAGTTAATTCACTTTGAGGAAAAAATCAAACCTAACTTGAATGATACCGAGGATGTCAATATAGGGGACACGAGTAATGTCCGAGAAACTAAAATAAGTGTCCATCTCGAGCCAAAAATCCGAGAGGAGTTAATTAAAGCACTCATAGAATTCAAAGATATTTTTGCATGGTCGTATGACGACATGCCGGGCTTGAGCACTGATTTAGTGGTCCACAAATTACCCACCGATCCAACAGTGCCTCCTGTCAAGCAGAGGTTGAGAAAATTCAAGCCTGATATGAGTGTGAGAATTAAAGAAGAAATCACCAAACAATTGGAAGCAAAGGTCATTCGAGTCACTCGATATCCTGTTTGGTTAGCTAATATCGTTCCTGTGCCAAAGAAAGACGGCAAAATTAGAGTATGCGTCGACTATCGCAATCTCAACAAAGCAAGTCCAAAGGATAATTTCCCATTACCCAATATCCATATCTTGATCGACAATTGTGCCAAGCATGATATAGGATCTTTCGTGGACTGTTATGCCGGATATCATCAAATTCTAATGGATGAAGAAGATGCAGAAAAGACGGCATTCATCACACCATGGGGAACTTATTGCTACAGGGTAATGCCATTCGGTTTGAAGAACGCCGGAGCAACCTATATGAGAGCAATGACCACAGTGTTTCATGATATGATACACAAGGAAATTGAGGTATACGTGGATGATGTAATCATAAAATCAAAGCATCAGACCAACCACGTTGGGGATTTGAGGAAGTTCTTCTTAAGACTTCGCAGGTACAACCTCAAGCTTAACCCTGCCAAGTGCGCATTCGGAGTTCCATCTGGAAAATTGCTGGGATTCATAGTCAGTCGACGAGGCATCGAGCTAGACCCATCAAAGATCAAAGCCATCCAAGAACTGCCACCCCCAAGAAACAAAACTGAAGTAATGAGTTTGTTGGGAAGGTTAAATTATATCAGTAGGTTTATTGCTCAGCTCACAACAACCTGCGAGCCAATTTTCAAATTGTTAAAAAAGGATGCTGCAGTCAAATGGACCGATGAGTGTCAGGAAGCGTTCGATAAAATAAAAGGGTACTTATCAAACCCACCCGTATTGGTCCCGCCAGAGCCAGGAAGACCTTTGATTCTTTACTTAACGGTCTTGGAGAATTCATTTGGTTGTGTATTGGGGCAACATGACCTCACGGGCAGAAAAGAACAGGCCATCTACTACCTTAGCAAGAAGTTCACAGCTTATGAGGTTAAGTATACTCATCTGGAAAAGACATGTTGCGCCCTAACATGGGTAGCTCAAAAATTAAAACACTATTTGTCATCCTACACTACTTACCTCATTTCTAGGTTGGATCCATTGAAATACATTTTTCAAAAGCCTATGCCAACAGGAAGACTTGCAAAGTGGCAGATATTGCTCACAGAATTCGACATCGTCTATGTGACTCGGACTGCAATGAAGGCTCAAGCACTGGCCGATCATTTAGCCGAAAACCCGGTCGATGAGGAATATGAGCCGCTGAAGACTTATTTTCCTGATGAGGAAACAATGCATATCGACGAGGTGGAGCAAATTGAAAAACCTGGCTGGAAACTTTTCTTTGATGGAGCTGCTAACATGAAAGGAGTCGGAATAGGAGCTGTAATCATTTCTGAAACAGGGCATCACTATCCTGTTACGGCTCAACTACGATTTTATTGCACCAATAATATGGCTGAATATGAAGCTTGCATTTTGGGGTTAAGGCTAGCTGCAGACATGGGTATCCGAGAAATCTTAGTCATGGGAGATTCGGATCTTTTGGTACATCAAATTCAAGGAGAATGGGAAACCCGAGATTTGAAGCTCATACCATACCGACAATGTCTACATGATCTTTGTCAGCGGTTTCAATCAGTGGAATTCCAACATATTCCAAGAATCCATAATGAAGTTGCCGATGCATTGGCTACCCTAGCATCAATGTTGCACCATCCAGACAAAGCTTATGTGGATCCAATACATATTCAAATCCACAATCAGCACGCTTATTGCAATATGGTTGAAGAAGAATTTGATGGAGAACCATGGTTCCACGACATCAAGGAATATATCAGGATGGGCATATATCCCGCACAAGCCACAGGAGATCAAAAGAGGACCATCAGGCGATTAGCAAATGGATTCTTCTTAAGCGGAGGAGTTTTGTATAAAAGAACACCAGATCTCGGATTATTAAGATGCATAGATGCCAGACAAGCTACAACTGTCATGTCTGAAGTACATTCAGGAGTTTGCGGACCCCACATGAGTGGATATGTGTTGGCAAAGAAAATCCTCCGAGCTGGTTACTATTGGCTTACCATGGAGAGAGATTGTATCAATTTTGTGCGCAAGTGTCATCAATGCCAAATACACGGAGATTTGATTCATTCTCCACCATCCGAGTTGCACACAATGTCGGCACCATGGCCTTTCGTTGCTTGGGGCATGGATGTGATTGGACCAATTGAACCGGCAGCATCCAATGGACACAGATTCATTCTGGTAGCTATTGATTATTTTACCAAATGGGTTGAGGCCAAGACATTCAAATCAGTGACCAAGAAAGCTGTGGTCGATTTTGTCCACTCAAATATCATATGTCGATTCGGAATCCCGAAGGTGATCATCACAGATAACGGTGCTAATCTTAACAGCAACTTAATGAAAGAAGTATGTCAACAGTTTAAGATTACACATCGTAACTCTACCCCATATCGGCCCAAGGCGAATGGAGCAGTAGAAGCAGCCAACAAAAACATAAAGAAGATACTGCGGAAAATGGTAGAAGGTTCAAAACAATGGCATGAAAAATTACCCTTTGCATTATTGGGATACCGCACTACTGTTCGCACTTCAGTAGGAGCAACTCCTTATTTGTTGGTATACGGCACCGAAGCAGTAATTCCTGCAGAAATTGAGATTCCTTCCCTTCGGATCATTGCCGAAGCAAAGATTGATGATGATGAATGGGTCAAAACCCGTCTAGAACAGTTAAATTTGATTGATGAAAAACGATTGACCGCAGTATGCCATGGTCAATTATATCAAAGAAGAATAGAAAGAGCATACAACAAAAAGGTGCGTCCCCGGAAGTTCGAAGTAGGTCAGCATGTGCTGAAACGCATTCTTCCACATCAGGTTGAAGCAAAAGGCAAATTTGCTCCGAATTGGCAAGGACCATTCATTGTGACCAGAGTATTATCGAATGGTGCACTATGTTTAACAGATATTGAAGGCAAATGCATAGATATGGCAATCAATTCTGACGCGGTAAAGAGATATTATGCATAACTTTTGAATGTTTGTATTTAGCACTATTTCAAAGATTGAAATGACAAAGGCAATTTATTCTGCTGTCCAAACACTATACCATTTGCTTCCCCTTTGAGCCCTGCTTGTTTCTTTCCTAACCTCTCTTGAAAAAAAAAAAAAAAATCTTCACTATTATGTAGTGAACTACGTTTGACCTGATTCCTCAAAGAAGGATACGTAGGCGCCTCACGGCTCGGTCATAGGGTACACAACATGCACAATGTGCACGGAAAAGAAATATCAAGAGACCCCAATCAAGAAACTGGGGCAGGAATTGTATTGGAAATAAGAAAAGATTCCAAGAGTTGTAATTTTAAACCCATACCACAGCTATTTAGCTTTTAATACCTTTTCCATTCCTAACCTTATACCAAAAAGACCTTTCGATCAATCTTAGAAAAATGCTGATGCAAGCAAATGAAGTGGTACAAACAAGGAAAGAAAGTAAAAATGAGAGAGTCTTATAGGTGAAAACCCGCACGGGCACCATAAGGCGACGGAAGTTGAGAGAAAAGTAAAATGAGAGAGTCTTATTGGTGAAAACCTTCGCAGGCACCATAAGGCGAAAGGGAAGTGGAGAAGTGAAAAATGAGGAAAATTGATCAATGAAAACTCTTTGAGACAATTGAAAGGAGATTGATTAAAAGACTGGGTTGATTAATCCGAAATGCATACCCTGATCATTGGTGCCAGTAATTCCAATCAGATAAGTCTTTTTATTCCTTTTCCAACAGTCATCCAAAAATTGGATTTTTCTTTTCATTCTATAATTGTCAAAATCAGCGTATTTCGCTACTAGTAATCTTACTTTCTCCAAGCTTTGAGATAAATTTTATTCTAAACAAATAAGAAAAAATGTCAAGGTATACTACCAAGATCCAAGGCTACAAAATACGGCCACGAAAGGTGGGAGATAAAATATGGGTGTAAGAAAGAGGAAATCAAAAGTGGATCAGCAAAGTCAGAAGAGGCATTTGATTACAGTTAAAAGGTTTTAAAGGAAAACATACAGAGGGAAATCCTATAGTCAAGGATCAATTATAAAGACAAAACAGTCTTTTCAATCATTCCAAGGCAATAAAGAAAGACGAAGAGAAACATCACCATCGGCAAGAATACCTCAACCAGCCACCCTGCTTTAAACTAACGAAGTTTTCTTTGATTTAAAACAGGGGCAAATACAATATTTGTGTCTGGAAATACCTGGTAAAGAATTGAAGAAATCAGGCGTCCACCTGGAAAATGAGGATGAGAAAAGAAGAAGTCAGGCGTCCACCTGGAGAATAAGGACAAAGGATTGAAGAAATCAGGCGTCCACCTGGAGAATGAGGATAAAGAAAAGAAGAAGTCAGGCGTCCACCTGGAGAATGAGGACAAGGAAAAGAAGAAATCAGGCGTCCACCTGGAGAATGAGGATGAAAATTAAAAGAAGTCAGGCGTCCACCTGGAGAATGAGGATGAGAAAAGAAGAAGTCAGGCGTCCACCTGGAGAATGAGGATGAAAATTAAAAGAAGTCAGGCGTCCACCTGGAGAATGAGGATGAGAAAAGAAGAAGTCAGGCGTCCACCTGGAGAATAAGGACAAAGGATTGAAGAAATCAGGCGTCCACCTGGAGAACGAGGATAAAGAAAAAGAAGAAGTCAGGCGTCCACCTGGAGAATAAGGACAAAGGATTGAAGAAATCAGGCGTCCACCTGGAGAACGAGGATAAAGAAAAAGAGGAAGTCAGGCGTCCACCTGGAGAATGAGGACAAAGAATTGAAGAAGTCAGGCGTCCACCTGGAAAATGAGGATGAGAAAAGAAGAAATCAGGCGTCCACCTGGAGAATGAAGACAAAGAAAAGAAGAAATCAGGCGTCCACCTGGAGAATGAGGATAAAGAAAAGAAAAAGTCAGGCGTCCACCTGGAGAATGAGGATAAAGAAAAGAAGAAATCAGGCGTCCACCTGGAGAATGAGGATAAAGAAAAGAAGAAATCAGGCGTCCACCTGGAGAATGAGGATGAAAATTAAAAGAAGTCAGGCGTCCACCTAGAAAATGAGAATGAGGACAAAGAATTAAAGCAGTCAAGACACCCACCTGAAGAACGAGGGAATACAATTGAAGTGTTGAAATCAAAAGCCCGCTCATATGATAAAGGAGCACACTTAGAATCAATAAAGCAGAGAAGTCCAACAGAATCCCCAGCAAGAAACAACAAGAGTTCCAAAAGGAATACGGAATAAGCCAAATGCCCAAGAGTCACCAAGATATCAAGACAACAAGAAACGCAAGGGCATGATCTAGATAAGATTTTTATAATTCATGTACCATAGTCTAATTTAGCTTTTTGTATTTCCTTTAAAGTAAGGTGTAATAAGGAGGTCAGCAAGCAGTAAAAACAGCACAAAGCAGCAGTAACATCACAGTCCCATGGTAGTCCCAGCTACCAAAAATTCCCGAACTACATTGACCTGATTCCTTTATAGCCAAGGATATGTAGGAAACCTTTGAAGCAGAGGTTCGGTCAAATCTTTCTAAAAATGCTTCCCACGGAGTATTCGAACGGGCAAAAATCGCTCGTATCCGCTCACTTTATCTTTGCACGAAAACTCTTCGAGTTTCCGCACAAAGAGGGGCAGCTGTGAGCACGTGATTTTTGCATTACGAAAAATTGCTCCAAAATAAATCAAAATAAATTTCTTTTACTGTGTAATTTGTGAATTTGCGTGGTGTTAAATATTTGTATTATGTCCGTAAATGTTTATATTTGTCATAATAAAATAAAAATAAAATAAAATACATATTGCATGCATATAGGATTTAATTATGCATTTAAGAGATAATTTAAATAAAATCATAAAAATATGCATTTTGTTCTATTTTTAATGTTCCACTGTGTGATTAATGTTGTCTATATGTTAATAGTTGTTAAAAAGGTAATTAATATCTTTGTAATGGTAATTTTGTTTTTATAATTTTTAATTAAGATTTTTGTTAATTAATAATGAAATTAGAAAATAGTGATTAAAAAAAAAAAATAGCACAAGTTATACAAGATTGGACCTGGATTTAAATCCAGGCCCAAAACAAATTAATTCCCTTCACAAGCCCAATCCCAACAACCCCTGTCCGGTCCAATTCAAAGCCAGAACCAAACGACGTCGTTTGGTCATCTCTCATCAAGGGCCGTTGGATTAAATCCAACCAACGGCCAAGATCTCATCACCCGAACCCAAGACCCTTACCCGATCCATTGACCCGGTTCAACCCGTCCCCCAACTTAAACCAAACGACATCGTTTGGTTAAGTGAATAGATCCTAGCCCTCCATTCTAATTGATCCAACGGACGATACTAATCCACCCTACCCCTATATATATCCCAAACCTTACCCAGCCCCTAACTGAACACCCCCCCTCTCCGCTCCTGTTCATCATCGTTCCAAATAGACCCCTAACCCTAGCCGCCCCTATTCCCCTTCGCCTGAAACCCGGCGGCATCAACGCCGCCGGTCACCAACTTAACACCCTAGGACCTCCTGAACCTCCCCTACACGAATCCAACCTTAGTTTCCTTCGAATCAGGCCACAACTCTTCGAATCTTAAATCGAAGGTTGGCCTGAAAACTTGATCTAAACCAATCAGCCCCAAATTAACACCATGGCTTCCCCTAGTCATCCTAAGTATGGATCTGTTGGTTGTTAGGTTCGAATCCGTTCGGAACTTCTCGAATCTTCTTTTGAAGATTCGGACCAAACAAAAAGTTACCCAGATCTGTTTCAAACTCACACCAGTTACCCTCCTGGCCTCCCTCGTGCCTAGAATATCTTTGGTTCTTCTCGAATCTGACCAGAAATGGTTAAATCCCAAATCGAGTTTTTAAGAAACCTAAAAAATACCAAACTTCCGGATTCGGTTCAGATTATGATGAAGATTGAGGTTTAATCGACCTTAGTTGAAGTATTTTCAGTGGAAAATACTTCGACTAAGGTCAGTTTGATTTCAAACAAAATAAAATCCGAAATCCAAGTTGAGTTCGAGTCAGAATTTAATTAAAGTTCAGAGGTATTTTTCTATTTATTTTTGTGTATTCTACGTGTATTGTTGTCCGTATTAATAGCTTGTTAATTTTTCATCAATTCTGTCATTTCTGTCTATTTGATCCTAATGTAAATTGTTTCTGTTGGTTGCGGTTATTTACAATATGTGTAATCGACTCGATTAAGTTCGTCGATTAGTTATATTACGAATTTTTTCATTTCTGAAAATGTTGACTAAAACAGTCTGCTTCTATTTTAGACTAGTTATTGACAAATGTTGTAAATAGTCAATTGATTAATGCTCGTCAATTAAATCATGATTGTCTGTGAATCAGTGAATTCAAATGTATGTTGTATATGTTATTGTCTGAACATTAAAAGTTTCAGGGCATTGTCAGTATTGACAATGATCCTGTGTGTGTTTGATTTTGGTTTAATGTTAAGTCCAGTCTGAATGATTTTGATAATTTCAGAAATATGCTGTTATGATGTTAGTTCTGAATTCAGTGTTATAATGTCCAGTTTGAATTCCAGTTTACAAAGGTTGGTCAAATACAATTGTGTTTAGGAGGTTAATAGGATTGATTTAGCTGTAAATCAGAAAGATAACTGAGTCTGTACAGATTTTAGAATAATGTTTTGCTGAAGGTTTTGATTTTTCAGTAATAACATTAGGATTTCAGGGGCACTTATGGGAATTAAACAGTAAAAACAGGGTGTTAGTACTAGTATATTATAATGTAATGTTAGTTGCTATTAGTTAATAATACTAATGGGGAACAAGGGATAATGGGCTGTTGAAAATCAGGGAAAAGGTTTTACATAATGGGATTTTCTGTTTTTAAAAAAAGAAGAAGGGGGTCCAAGAAGCACTTAAATTGCCTAGGACCAGCCCTGTATAAATACAGGAGCTGGACAGACAGTTAAAGGGGCAGAATTTTTGAGTGAGAAAAAAGACAGAATTTTTGAGTAAGAAAGAGAGAATTTTAAGAGAGAGTTTTGCATGCAGAATTTAGGAGAGTCTTTGAGGAATTTTCAGAAAAACTGGAAGAAAGTTTAAGAGTTCCTTTTGAAGAAATTTTAGGAAAATTGAGAGGGAGTTTCAGATTTTAGGATCAGTTTTCAGAAGAGGAGAGTTTGAGAGATTTTAAAAGAGGAAAAAGAAACAGAAAAGGAACAAAAGAGCATTCACACACACACACAGATATACAACAACAGAAAAACAAAAATCAGAAAAAATGGGATTTTGAAACTGAAAAGGAATTGAAATTTGAAATATTGTTTCTTTTGTTGAATTTGTTCAACCTTACTTGGTTCCATTGATTCAATTAATATTTGAAGTGTCCAGCTTTAAAAATAGCTGTACTGTGTATCTGTTTTCTTCGGATCCTCTTATTGCTCAAATTTGAGGGAATACTGGTATTTCGCTGTTTTTGTTACTGCTGCAACTGCTGAAACTTACTTCTTCTACCTTCATTTTCAGGTATATATATCCTTTTAAATTCTATGTTGGAAAGAGATTCAATATGGTGGATAAATGAAGATTGAATTGAAATTCTGTTTTTATCTGTCCAAATTCATCAATTTAAATCTCGTTTTTTTATTTTATGTTAGTTAATTAGTAGTGAATTCAATTTGATAGCTATGAGCTAATTGTCTTACTTCGAAAGTTCGTATAAAGATTTGTAATAACATTAGCTCATTATCTCATTAGTTTAATCATATTAAATTGTCGAAGTAGGGAATATGGTATGAATGTTGTTCATTATTTAAATTTTGTTGTTGGTTAAGTAAGAAGTGATGTAGAAGGGCCAAGATAACTATAGTAGTGATATTTTTTGTTACATAAGGTCAAGATGATGATGTCGATAAGATAATAGATGTGTGTATAAACTTTGGTGAAAGGTGACATGGTATAGCTTGTTACGATGTTTAAAATATTATGAAGGTTTACAACATATAACTAAGTTGCATATAAGGTAATTTTGTTGAATTGGCTTGTATAATAATTCCTTTCTTATAAACTCGAATGCCTATCTATCTTCTTAAAATAAATTAACCAAGTAATTAGGCCTATTAGATTAAAAGCAAGCATATAAGAATGAAAAAGATGTATAAGCATAAATTGCCACACTTCATATCAATGATAATTAGAAGTAGAATTTGCATTAAATAAATAATGAAAATTCTCGGAAAATATTTCCTTCCTTTATGAATCATTTATTTTCAGTTTCATATGCAATTTATTCTTTGGCATATATATATATATATGTCATATATGTTTAAAAATAGTACTAATCATGTTTTTATTCTGTTCTTTGAACTTGAATAGTCTTGGATAAACATGTTATATGTGGAAATTCCATAATATCATTATAAATATGTCGCGCGATTAGGGATACGTTCGCGTACCCTGATTATATTTTTAAAAGCAAAAATTCGGATTATGCGTACGCGCAATTTCGAACGAATGTTTAATAAAAGGATTTTTCCCAAAGGCGTTAAATCAATTTCATAAAAAAAAAACCGAGATGTACGGTTCACTATTCAGAAAAACAAATATTCTTGATTCGACACAATTTCGAAAAATGATTGCTCAATAATTATATTATCCGAAATTATTGTGTACACGTACGCGTGACACAATTCCGCATTTTTAAATTTGTAACACGAATATACGTACGCGTAATTCGATTCGAAGAAGGGTCCTTAATCACGATAAGTATAAGCGGTAGTAAAATCAGATAACATCAATATATTTAATAAAATCAAGATGATTAAGCCAATAATAAAAACAGTTAAGCGACCGTGCTAGAACCACGGAATTCGGAAATGCCTAACACCTTCTTCCGGATTAACAGAATTCCTTACTCAGGATTTTTGGTTCGCAGAAAAATAAACAGAGTCATATTCTCCTCGATTCAGGGATTATAATTGGTGACTTGGGACGCCTCAAAATTCCCAGGTGGCGACTCTGAAACAAATAAACAAATCCCGTTTCGACTGTCCTTTAATTGGAGAAAACTCCCCACGCGCCCCGCGGGCGCGGGAAAAAGGAGGTGCGACAGTCGGCGTAAGAGACGCTCTTCTGTCCGCTCAATCCTTGCATATTCTTCAAACTTTGTTCAAGGCTTCTCATTCTCTTGGCAATCTCATTTTGTTCTGCAATTCTGGGGTTCTGATCCTGCCCGGGTGCAAGCTCGCACTGAGGCGGTAGAGGATTAGTGCTGGTAGCGAACCTAGTTGGTTCCATTGAGAACGATGGTGCTTGGAATGTAAAAGAGGATGAGTCAAAGCTTGGCTTGTACGTGGCAGGCTGTGCCGTAATCGGGCAAGGTGATGCAGTAAAGATGTTCATGCTTGCATCGGTGGCTGACATTCGGGGATGAGTCTCAAAAGGCGATCCAGCAGAGAAGGCTGAGGTGGCTGGGTACCCGAATGGGGTAGCAGGATAATTTATGGGGACATTAGAAGTCCCACTTGACCTGGAGAATAATTCAGGGAACCCGGGGACGACACTTGGCGGCTCTTTCCCATTATTCCAGTCGTCCAGCATTTCCAACATGCGGAGCCGTAGGATTCTATTTTCCTCCGCAGTTGCGGATTCAGGTGTGAGGACGGCTGAGATCGAGCTCTCCTCGGAAACAGGGATTGTTTGCAATGGAATTTCTGAAGACATTTCCGCACTTCCTTTTGACCTGGTGAAGTAAGTGTGAGTACTGCTTCTGGTCCTAACAACGGGTAGTTGAACACTTCTCCTTGACCTCGTGAAGTATGAGTGCGAGGCCAGACTTTCACCAAACCAACCGTCTTTTTCAAAACCCTGGAAGATACTCAGTGAAAAACGCACGGTTAATTTGCAGCAAATAACAGATAGTCAATCTCACGTTGGGCATGATGCACCTATACAGTTAAGTGGATTACTACATGTTTGCTACGAGCGCATGCGTCATTCCGGCATTTTTCCTCTTATTAGTTTCCCCCTTTTTTTCTTTTTTTTTTCTTTTTTTTATTATTATTTTTATATTTTTTTTATTTTGCAGTAAAAGAAATGCGACCGGATCCGATGAGGATTGCCTACGTATCACGATGCCTACGTGAATCAGATCATTACGTAGTTCGAAAAACACAAATGAGCGTAAAAGAAGCAACCTCTTTATTGTTGAAATGGTCTATTACAAACTACATTTTGCAAAAGAAAGAGCAAACTTTGAAAAAATAGACTAAAAATCACCCTGATGGGAAAAACAGGCAGAAGATGCTAAGATACAGACTTGACTTATGAGTGCATTATGGTTTTGAAAATTGGTGTCCGCGGGGCATCGTTCGGCCTCGCCGCGGTCCTAGGCGTGAGATCCCTCTCAAGTTGTTCCAGCTCATGCATAGTCTGCTTGACATAACCCATCACTGCCGAGAGGAAGGTAATGCTGGTCATGTTCTCACATCGTAGACATCGTCTGGTGATGGCGTGGGCAATGGCCTTGATCCTATCCCTGGTTTGCTTCTTCTCTACGAGTAGGCGTTTTATCTGATCGCTACATATCTTGAATACCTGAGCATCCTGCATATGCTGATTCTTCAGTCGCCGTACTTCTAACTTCATCTGGGCTAATGAGTCATACCAGTATCTGCTCTCAATTTGGAAATTCTTGGCCTGATCAGCTGCTTTGATCTCAAGTATAGCCATCTCTTTCTTCATTTTGGCAACAGTTTTCTCGTGGTCGCGTTTCGATTGGTTCAAATGTCGGCGATGCTTCTCTATTCTTATTCCCCACTGTGCCTTGAGCTTTGCCATAACCTTTCCCGATTCTTCTAAACCATCTCGCCACTCCGCGACTTTTCTTTTTAAACCTTTAATCAACCGCTGGTCTGATCGACTTCTGGGCTGTTCATCAAGAGACAATCTCAATTTTTGGATTTGGGCCTTAAGTTCTTCATTCTCTTGGACCAATTTATTCTTTTCGCTTCGATCCGCCGCGATTTGTATGCTGTTATTGAACTTCAGACTGTCAATTTATAGCTTCAAATCACCGATCTCTGCCCGATACTCCTTTTCTTTCGCTAACCAATTCCATTGCCCTTGGGATGATTCTACAAAGTCTTTGAGATGCGGTCTCTTAGCTGGTCTTTCGCAAGACAGGTCGCCTCTGAACCAAGCGTGATACCTTGGGGAAACTTCCCCTTTTGCTATATCTATCACACAGGTTCCTGCCGTCAGATGTTGGCACTCACTCCAGATTTGGCGAACTTCTTCTTCGGGGAAACGCCCATCTGGACTGATCTCAATCACTTGGGTACTCAGATCTTCATCTTTCGGCACCACTTGATACCTCCCAAGTTGCCTCAGAACCCGATATGGGGCGTAGGGTTGGATGCTTTTAAGTCTATCAACAGAAAGTGGGGCCTGGTTGCTGGCATGTATATGATTTCCTCAACAGGCGACCATCCGAGCGTCCATTGGATTTGGTTAGTAGTGAGAGTTCGGAAAAATGAGGTCCATGATGTGACGCCCTCAGGTAGATTGAAACCTTTGACTCTAGTGTAGAATTCTTCAATGCAAGTCTTCTCAGGCGAACCGTAACCCAAGAGCGGAGAGCGGCGGCATAAGTGATCGGTCATCCATATTTGCAATAGTAGGTTACATCCTTCGAAAAAGTCGCCCCTGGCTCGACAAGCAGTGAGAGCCCGAAAAATGTCAGCCATAATCATAGGCGCTAGAGTACTCTTATCTTGGGTGAGCAAAGTACTGACAACCCCAGTTATTTTTAGATCGATGTTGCCGTCCTTCCTCGGGAACACTATAAGACCTAAGAAGGCCGTCATGAAAGCCAACTGCCTGTGTTCGTCCCACTTTTGTCGGTTGCCTTTACTACATAGTTTGAAATCCGGCTTATTGAACCCGCCTTCATGACCGTATCTAGCATACATGAGATGGAGACTGCAGAAACCTTTGGCAAGATCTGGATGGTGAAATGTTCGGGGTATTTTCAGAAAATCCAAAAACCGGTGTACCGTGACGGCCCTAGGTGCAATCAAGTACTTGAACCTTAACGGAGCTTCATCAGCCCCAATGTATCCCGCTATTTCTTCCAACGTCGGGGTGAGTTCGAAGTCCGAAAAATGGAATACATTGTGCGCCGAATCCTAGTAAGTGACCACTGATCTGGTAATATCGCCCCGAGGCTGAATGTCTAGTAAATCCGGGAGATTTTTCAGATATTTCCTCACTTTGCCTTGCCCCTCCTTGCCTAAGTCGTTCCACCATAATCGCAACTCAAAAAGGATCTTGGTCATTATTGAAAATGGTTCGTTTTGTATCGTGCTCATCCTGCATATTTATTTAGGGAGATAAACTTTATTAGACTCAAAAATTAAAATTATCTAGATTTTTTTTTTGTTTTTTTTTTGCAAAAACGGGAGGTTGGACCCGCCGAGGGTTGCCTATGTATCTCACCTCGTGCGAGAATCAAACCGGCGTAGTTCGGTCGGATCAAAATAGGGGAAACAAAAATAAAATCCCTTAAAGAAAAGAAGAATAACCCCTTTTTTTTTGAAATTTTGTTATATGTTTTGTTTTTCATTTTATTATTTATTTTTGAAAAGAGACCAAGGAATTATTTACACATTTTAAACTTCCTCTTTTTTTGAAATTTTGAAAATCTTTTAAAGAAGTGCTACAAATGAAACATTTTATTTATATTTTTTTTTGATTTTGAAAGTGATTAAAATGAATAGTCGAACTGAAAGGCAAGCTCTTTTTTTTATCAGCTTTTTTATATTTTTTATAAAATTCCGGTTAGGTTTGATATTACGCGGACATGGTTTTTTTTTTAAAAAGAATAAGTAATTATCTCCCTACCCTGCTATTTTTTGAAATTTTCGGAAACTGGTCAACATGCAGATCCGAAGCAAATAGATGCGCACAACAAATGGGATGCAGCAGGATGGTCTTTTCATTCCAGGTTGCCTGTCCTAGACGGACCCAACCCCTGTGTTGAGTCCCCTATGTCAAATGCAACATGATGCAGATAAGCGTTCCTACTAGGGATCCGGCAAAAGGTTTCGTTATACTAGGTTTATAACCTGGGTAGATGTTCTAGACTGTGTACCCGAGCGGACAACTCGAGTCGAGGAGGGGCAACTTACCGGGAACCAAAAGGCCGTCCGACTTCGTAACTTATCCGTCCTCTTTCTTATTTCAGGTATCGACACTAACAGAATAGGGAGCCTCGACCAGCGAGCTTCTCCCCGGAGGTGAAGAGAGAAGGGTTCGGCACAGTTTATATGCAGTTCAGATAATATCAAAGCAGTAAAAAAAAACAAACATTGCAGCACGTTATGTCAAAACATGTAATAAAGATCAGATAATAAAGCCAAATATAACAATTATTCTAAGCTTGAATTCTTGAACCCTGAACCAGTGGTTCTGGGTTACTTCCCCAGCGGAGTCGCCAGAGCTGTCACACCTCCTTTTTGCGCGCCCGCCCCCGAAGGGTTAAATGCGCGAGGGGAGTTTTTCCAATTTAAGTGACAATATTCGAAATGGGATTATTTATTTAATTCAGAGTCGCCACTTGGGAAAGGTTTGGTTTTTGGTGTCCCAAGTCACCGGTTTATCTTGAATCCCAAATCGAGGAAATTTTCGACTTTTCCAAATGAAGTCTGCGAACCAGAAATTCTAAGTAAGGAATTCTGTTGACCCGAGGGAAGGTGTTAGGCACCCTCGAATCCCGTGGTTCTAGCACGGTCGCTTAAATTGTTATAATGGCTAAATATCTGATTTAAATACATGTTGTGACTTATGTGCTTTTATTAAGTTTAAACCGCTTTTATTATTATCATTTATTTTTATAGAATTGCAACGTCGTGAAAATGCATCTCGAACCACGTCACAATCAATGCACCCGTGGTCGTCGACACATTTTGACTCCGTTGAGATTCGGATTTGGGTCACATCAATGTGCACCCGTGTTTAAGAAGGTTAAATTATTAAAGGTGCGCCTAAAGCAACTAGCGTATTGTTATTTTGGGAAGGCCGTAAAATTCGCTAAACGGCCTGTCCCGAATTCTAAGTATTTTAATATATACATTTAGAGGGCCCCGCAGCTTGTGCATTTTTGTTTGTCGAGGCTCGTCTCATTTTTATTTAAAAGGATAAACCTACAGTGACTATATTTTCCTATTAAGTTCGTCTCTAAAATAAAAGAAAATCTCTTAATTAATTACATGCTAAAAACGTAACTTATTAATTATTAGTTTACGGCTAATGCGAATGGAAAATTGCGACCGAGTTTGTACAAAGAAAAACTGCTTTCATTCTATATTCTATTATTCAATAATACTAAAACGTGAGATTGACACACCATAATATCAAAACAGGATTCGAACGTGCTCCTATATACTGCCTAGCGGGTCCTGATAAAAGAACTAAAGTAAAACAAAACATCATTGTGTAAGGTGGAAATATTCTATCCTATGCATGTCATTATAGTTAAACAGGAATCCGGTCAAAAATTCTATGTCAATTATCCATGCATTCTACATATTGTACCATTACATCTCGTACTAACAAACAACTATAAACTAAGACGCAAGAGACTAGAACTCAGCTAAGCACCAAACTGATCTTTTCCTGCTATTTAAATTTACAAACTAATCATATATATAGAAAGAAATCAACATGCCATGAGTATTACAACAGACATTTAAACTTCTCCAACTTTCATTTCATGCTTTCAGACTGTTATAGTTACACCAGTATGGGACTTGAAATGTGTACCTGGATACTGAAATGCAAAGAAGAAGTAGAAGCAGAAGAGTCAGCAGCAGCAGCACAAGAATGGTAGTAACAAACAAAGCAATACAGCAGCAATGACAATTCCAGACCAACAGACCAGAGCAGTAAACCAATGGTGCAATAATCAATATTTGATCTTTTCCAAAACTCAGAGGGAAAATCTTAAAATCTGATAGAAACAAAACAAACTGGATACTGGACTTCAGACACGAAAGGATGAGGAAAAGTAGTGTTTCCAGTCGAACAAAGAATTTCTTTTCTAAATTCCCCCTCCTGATTTCCAAAATAAACTCTCTTTCTCACTTAGAAACTGATTCTGTTTGGTTTCAGCTTCCCTTTTGTGTGTATCTCTCTTCAGGTGTATCCCTATCTTCCTCCTCCCTCTCTTATCTTCTCCTAATGTCTCTCTAATATAAGGTGTCCTTTTTTTCATCCCCTTAAACTGATGGAAGACCTCCCTTTTATAAGCCTCCAATCACCCTTTTAACAGCCTGTTTTAGACAATCAGACCACCCTCCCATGTGCTATCCTATTTTCAGATTCCACTTACTATTTAAATAAGAACACAACCCCATGATATTCCCTGGCAGACTTACTTTTAAGTAAGGTTTAATATTTCTGAACTAAAGTAGAATATGT
Organism: Nicotiana sylvestris; assembly: GCF_000393655.2. Taxonomy (NCBI): domain Eukaryota; kingdom Viridiplantae; phylum Streptophyta; class Magnoliopsida; order Solanales; family Solanaceae; genus Nicotiana; species Nicotiana sylvestris. The sequence continues at coordinate 142,806,570 of NC_091063.1, forward strand.
GCAGCAGAATGTAGTCTGACAGCACATGCTGTCAAACTATTTTAATTCAAAAAGGGCCTTTATGCACATGTTGTGCACAAGTGCACATGCCATCAATTCAGATTGCAATTACAGACCAAACCTTAGGTTTCTGAAATCACATTAACAACTATAAGTAACTAAACTTAGTTCTTAATTGATTCAGGCAATGTTTAACAGAAGCAAATCGATTTGTTATTGTTCAGACAGTTGAAACTAATTGACGACACATGTCGACTCGACTATATTAGTCATAACATGCACAATCGTAGCCAAAAATCAGACATTTAACAGTATCGACACATGATTTGAATTGTACTGACCAAACAGAATTGTACTCGAGGAGTCAGTTAATTGGTTCAAATTTGAAATTCAGCTAATTGCACAACACATACATACATACGCATTATCAGAATAAGTAGAAGAAGGACTCAATCAAACGCAGAGGTTCAGGCAAGGTGGACAGGACACAGTTGGTAAAATTTGAAACACAAATTTCCCAGAACATGAACAGCCTTTTAAACAATCACATGGACTAAAACAAATAAAGAAAAGAAAGCAAAACTCACCTTAAACCCCGAAAAATCAAAAACCTTAGCTTGGACTCGAACAGACCTTTCTTAAGGCTGAACAGACTTTAATCGAAGTGTTTCTCATATGAGAAACACTTCGATTAAGGTCCATTAGACCTTAATCTCTTGGTTTAAACGAGATATGGACCAGTGACGAGGAACCCTAAGGTTCCAAAAATTAGATCCGGGATTCATGCTTCCCTGGTCAGATTCGGACCAAACCAAGCATGGTTTGGTCACGAGGGGGTCTGGGGAGTGTCTGGTGTGAAGTTGAGGGCAGATCGGTGTAGATCGAGTTTTGACTCGAATCTTCAAATGAATATTCGAGAAGGTAGGATGGGATTCGAGGTGTGTGGTTGGTGGATTTGGGTTCAGGACGGTGAGGAGCATCTATGGTGTTAAGGGTGGGGTCACCGGCGTCCATGCCGCCGGCTTTTATGGTGAAAGTATACAGGGGCGGCTAGGGTTTGAAGGGGAAGGGTCTGGTGAAGACGACCTAAGGCAGGGGGTTTGGATTAGGGCGCGGGGTGAAAGGGGGAAGGGTTTATATACGGGGTGGATGGCTTGATCTCAACCATTAGATCAATCTAGATCTACGGCCTGGATCTGACGGCTTAAGTGGAACGGTGTCGTTTGGTTTAGTAAGGGTCAGGGTTGGTTCGGGTGGAATGGGTCGGGTTCATTAGTGGGTTATGGGGTGTGAGATCTTGGCCGTTGATCAATCTGAGATCAACGACCCAGATCATACTGGATTAAACGGTGTCGTTTGGATGGCTAGGGGCTGAACTGGACTGGACCGGGTAATTTGGGTTGGGTTGTTCATTTGGGCCCTGAATTAAAATGAAAATCAGCCCAAACTGATTTTCAAACCCAATTTTGCACTCTCTTTTATTATATTATTTTTTTTATTTTAAAACAAAACCTAAGTAAATCAAATTAAAATTAAATAAACACTTAATACAATTATTTGCACACATATATTAAAATATTTAAAACAGGTAAAATCAAACAAAACAAAAATCACGGACAAAGATGCCTATTTATGATTTTCTATTTAACAACCGGATTACGGTTCAAATTACGCATGACACATACATTTTTTTGTATTTTGTTTTAATAAAATAAAATGGGCAACAATCATAAATAATTAACAAAGTGTCATGCAAAAATCCAAAAATTGTACAGCAGGACCATTTGTTATTATTTTTATTTCTTTTGGAGCGATTATCGCGCGAAACAAAAATCACGTGCTCACATGGGGTACACCTGTCCTAGACAGACCCAACCCCTGTGTTGAGTCCCCAAAGTCAGATGCACGTGATGCAAACAAGCGTTCCTACTAGGGATCCGGCATGAGACTATGTTATTATAGGTTTAAAAACCTGGGTACATTTGTTCTAGACCTAGCTTACCCGAGCGGACAGCTCGAGCCGAGGCGGGGGCAACGTACCGGGAGCACGAAAGTCTACCCGACCTAGTTACTTGACCCAACCTCGTTCTACTTGGTATGACTTCTAATAGAAAAGTGGGTCACGCGCACGTGTGCACCATAAATTCAGAAGACTCAGAAAGAAGAAGGGTTTCGTAGCAGTTTATATATACAATTCAGATAATATCAAAGCGGTAAAAAGCAACATTTAGCATATTAGGCACAAACATGTAAAAATCAGATAATAAATAAAGCCAAATATAACAATTATTCTAAGCTCGAATTCTTGAACCTTGAACGAGAGATTCTGGGTTAGATCCCCAGCAGAGTCGCCAGAGCTGTCACACCTCCTTTTTCCTACACCCGAAGATATATAAGGGAGTTTTTCCAATTAAAGTGACATTATTCGAAATGGGATTATTTAATTATTTCAGAGTCGCCACCTGGGATAATTTATGGTGTCCCAAGTCACCGGTTAAAATCCCGAATCGAGAAAGTTGACTCTTATTTAATGGTCTACGAACACAGAAATCCGGGTAAGGAATTCTGTTAACCCGAGAGAAGGTGTTAGGCATTCCCGAGTTCCGTGGTTCTAGCACGGTCGCTTAGTGATTTATACTTGGCTAAAATTGCCTAATTACTTATTTTAAAACATGTGCATTTACCTTTTACCGCTTTTAATCACTTGATTTGTTTGCAATTAAAGAATTGAGTTACGCGTACGTATACTCTTTTCTTTTGGCGCGTCAAAAAATCATGTCACGCAAACGTGTCCACAATTAATAACACTTGGTTTATTTATATTAAGAAAGGTTTAGTTGAAGTTGCGCGAACGCATCCCTCGAGTTACTTTTTGGTATTAAAATCGCAATTATATTACGGGAACGTATACATAATCACAATACTAGTCTAAATCGAGCCTAAAGCAAACTACGATGTTCTTGAATTATTATTATTCCTAAATTAGATAACCACATGGACAAATCAACCAACGATATTCATGACTAATCAACCATCTATTGCGTTAATCTTCTTTTTCTTATTTTGAATTACAAGCAGCAGTAGTAGTGGTATCAATTAGGTAAGTAATTAAGTATGACTATTTTCCTTTTCTTTTTCTTGAGATCATACAAATATACATCCCCACATATGAATTACTACAATATAATGAACAAGTACGGATCAACATAGTGCAGAATGCTTTTGTACCAAAGTCTCAATGTGAAATTAATTAACAAAGAGGCTACTAAAACAAAATATATGAGATGAATTGTTGGGATTAAATTAAAATCTTATTCTAACACTTTTTTTCATTTAGTGATCTTCCAAAATGGTCTTAACGTGAAAATTACAGACCCATAATTGGTACTAAAAGCAAAAAGCAAAAAGCAAAAAGCAAAAGCAAAAAGCAAAAAAGCAAAAAGCGAAAAATACTACTAATATTTTAGCCGCTTTTAATATTTCAGGAAAATATTCAAAGTTATTTAAAACACATCGTAAACCACGCTACATAAAATGCACCCGTGGTTCACGACACATTTTATATAACATTGTTGGAAATTAGAACCGGGCCACATGAAATGTACTCCCGAATTTTAGTAGCCATGATAATTATATAATTAACGTGCCTAAAGCAAACTAAAAATATTATTTACTCTATATTACTTATATACACATATCAAGAACAACAGTAAATTAAAGAGTGATCAAATCACAAAACAAGGCTGCAAAATATACTTTTTATTCTCGAGCCAACTTTGTACTACAACTCTGTGAAAATTGCCCTTTGTAAAATGAATTATACACTTCCTTCAAAGATGATTTATTTACCACAATGGACAAAGGATTAAAACTAGAAAAAAGATAATTCACTAACAGCAGTACTTACTATTACTCAACCAAAAAGAAGAGCTCATTTCCTAACTTAACACAAATAGTTAAATCCATTCAACGAGGAAGTCTTATAGTGTAAAAATTATTGACTAGTGCTAAAACTGTACGAAAATGAATGGCAATCATGAGATAGTCCCTTGTATGTTTGTTCGACCTAGCTAGGAGTATTTTATCCACTCCTAAAAGCTACCATACACACAAAATAAAAGATGAAACACCCATACCATGCGAATTACATGAACAAAACCAATACAGAGAAGCAAAATATTCAAGATCTTTCACCAAACAAGTAAAATGAATATGAGATAAAATAAACACAAGGAAGGGAACTTGTAGTATTGCAAAGCAAAGTACTTATTTGATATGATGATAACAATCCTCCTCCAACCCATACAACAAATCATTAGAACTATAACCAAACATCGTCGATCTCATCGACGGAACCTCAGACGACGACCACCTCAACGACGACTTGGATTTTCAAAGACCTTGGGGCTGTTTCGTGGCGTTAAAGGGTGGTTTAAGAGCTAACTTCAGGTTGAAGCAGCAATGGACGAGAGATGGGAGACGATGACAGTGCGGACGAAGCTAGTGAGAGATCTGGCGGGTATGCGGCTGAAGCAGTGACGTTTCACATGGGTTTTTCGACTGTGATTACACGCTGGAATTTCATTGTATTTTAGTTGGGTTTTGACTAGGACTTTGGGGTGTTTTATGGGGGTGTTTTTCAGGTGGAAAAGATGAGCTCTCATGGGTCTTTCATGGTGGATGTTAAGCTCTAGATGTAGAATTTTTAGGAGGAAGAAGACCCTCTTTTCGTTGGCTGCCTCTATATATCCAGTGTATATCGAGAGTATCTCTAGTGTATATAGAATGTATACTGACCGTATATCGAGTGTATACCCTCTGTCTCCGTTAAGAAGAAGCCATCCCTTTTTTTTCGTCTCTGTATTTTGAACTTCTCCTCTTGTTTATTTTTACTTGAATTATTATTTTTTCTTTTTTCCTTCTCTTTCACTAAGTCTTTGTTGTCTCTTTATAGAGAAGACAATTGGTAATATTTTGTTCCTCCCCTTTGGAGTGGAGAACATGGGTTTTGAGTAGAGGAAAATGGGAATTGGCTTAGTGGAATTATGAGTGGAATGGAGTGGGGATGTGGGATTGTGAGTGGAGAACAAAGTGGGGGACAAGAAGTGGGGAACAAAGGGGGTGGATGTGAGGAAATAAAAGAGAGTAGGGGGGACCAACGTAGGGGACAAGGGAAAGTGGGAAAGATGGGTGAGAAGTGAGGTATTGGAGAGATAAGTGGGAAAAAATTCAAATACGGTCAAAATTAGATGTTCACAGACTCGACCCGCCCGTTTGTCACTCCTATGTAGATATATGAGTTATCAGATAATGCATATGATAATAAGTAGAATATTGCTTTACATGGTTGTAGTTATATAATCCAAACTTTGGCAGTGTCAATTATGTTTGATTTATCTAGTTCGAACGGAGGCGCTATGATACCTTTAGCTAGTCCAACTCTAGGAATATTTTAATGTTGGTGAACTCACTGCTATCTATTCCGTGTTCTTTTCTTTTCTCTCTTTCCTCTTCACACAGTTCAGACAACGCAAGTCTAAAATAAAGTTAGGATCATCAACGGCTGCAGATTTTAACAAAAAGGCTAAGTAGAAAGATCAACCTACCGAAAATGGGAAGGTAAGAAGATCATCAGATTACGTTGCGTGGTTATAGTTGTGTAATACAAACTTTCTCAGTGTGTGGTGGCAAAATGGATTAAAAATAATTACCCGTCCACATTATCCACTAAAAATGATTTAGATAATGAACTTTTTAAAAATGGGTCAAATATGAATAAGAATCATATTATTCACTTAGAAAATGGATAACCAATGGATAACTAATGGATTTAACTTTTACATTTATAAAGACTCAAATTGGGGGTTCCTTAACAAATTACGGACTGGTTGAAAGACTATTTTCAGCTTCATGACATCAGATCTTCTTGGACGTTTACTGATTCTATTCTTCTAGATGCGCTCTACATTCACCAAGCACGTAAATTCTTGCATAGAAGAATGCAACTATTGAAAAAATCGGGATTTCAGTAGTAGGAGGCATCTGTTGCGGAAGCCAAATATATATATAGCGTGAATGAATCACAACTACTATACCAAAAATTATGGCAGCCACTAAATAATAGATAAGACAATAAGACAACAATAAAAGGAACACTAGAATTTACGAGGTTCGGCCAATTTTGCCTACTTCCTCGAACACACCCAATATTTTATCTATTCCAAAATTACAAGTGAAATAATACTAAAGAGAGAAGATACAAATGCCTTAACAAGATGAGGAGGCAAATGAGAGGTGTGTTTAAATCCTAAACATTTGGCCTTCTTTTATAGGGTGAAGTACCAACCAAAATTGGTACTTCACCGATGTGGGAGTTCTGTCACTCAACAAATCTCCACCTTGCCAAAATTTCACATCTTCAATTTTCTTTCAATAACAAATTTTGGTGTGTCATCATCTTCAATCTTCAGTGTTCAACAATGTTGATCAAATCCAAACAATGTTGAAACTTGACCGCAGTCACCACTTTTGTCAGCATATCGGCATGATTCTCTGTAGTATAAATTTTCTTCACCGTGACTCCACCTTCTTCTATGATTTCTCGTACGAAATGATACCGAATATCAATGTGCTTCGTCCTTGCATGATAAACTTGGTTCTTCTCTAATTGAATAGCACTTTGACTATCACAAAAAATTATGATACTTTTTTGTCCAATACCAAGCTCTTTTAGCAATCCCTAAAGCCAAATTGCCTCCTTCACAGCCTCTGTAATAGTCATGTACTCTGCCTCTGTTGTAGACAAAGCAACTGTTGACTGCAAAGTAGACTTCCAACTAACTGGTGCCCTTGCAAAAGTAAACACATAACCAGTAGTTGATCTTTGTTTATCCAGATCACCCGCAATATCTGAGTCACAATATCCAACCACAGATTGATTGCCTTTCTGCTCAAAAACTAACCCAACATCTACAATATTATGAATATACCGTAAAATCCCCTTCACAGCTTGCCAATGCTCCTTTCCTAGATTATGCATATATCTGCTAATAACTCCAACAACTTGTGAAATGTCAGGTCTCGTACAGACCATTGCATACATCAAGCTACCAACAACATTTGCGTATGGTACCTTTGACATATACTCTCGTTCAGCTTCATCTTTTGGCGACATAGTAGTACTTAGCTTAAAATGGGGAGCAAGTGGAGTACTAACTGGCTTAGTCTTTTCATCTATGCCAAAACGTTGTAGTACTCTTTTCAAATATTCTTTCTGAGATAAATAGAGTTTCTTTGAACGTCTATCTCTTATTATCTCCATGCCAAGAATAATCTTCGCCTCACCTAGATCCTTCATCTTGAACTCCTTATTTAGTTGAATCTTCAACTTATCAATTTCTTCTGAATTCTTGGAAGCTATCAACATATAGGAGAAGATATATAAAGGAACCATCTTTAAGCTTGCGCAAATACACATAATGATCGTATTTGCTTCTCTTGTACCCTTGCCGCAACATAAACTTGTCAAATCGTTTGTACCATTGTCTAGAAGATTGTTTCAATTCGTATAACGATTTTTCAAGTTTGCACACCATATTTTCCTTTCCAGCAACTTTGAATCCTTCTGGCTGAGTCATGTAGATTTCTTCCTTCAAGTTTCCATGTAAAAATACAGTTTTTACATCTATCTGAACTAGTTCCAAATCCAACTGTGCTACCAAAGCCAACATAATTCTAATAGAGGAATGTTTTACAATTGGAGAAAACTCTTCATTGTAATCAATTCCCTCCTTTTGAGCATATCCTTTGGCCACCAATCTTACTTTGTAGCGAACATCTTCTTGGTTAGGAAATCTTTTTTTCTTTGCAAATACCCATTTGCACCCAATTGCTTTCTTTCCTTTCGGGAGATTGGCTAATCTCCATGTATGATTCTGATAAAGGGATTGTATTTCATCATTCATGGCAATCCTCCACTTATCTTCTTCTGAACTTTGGACTGCGTCTTTATAAGTGGTAGTAACATCATCAGCTACAATTGAGGCGGCACAAGCAACCGTCTCTATGAGACGAACATGTTTTGTTATTGTACTTTTTGGCCTGCTGGTTGCTATTGATTCAAGTTGTTGTTGAGGTTCCTGAGTTGGAATCTCCCTCTCTACTGGCTCTTCTTCCAGAGGATAATCTTTATTTGTTTCCTCCTCTGCTTCTTGTATAGGAAAAATAAATTTTTCCTTAAACTCCACCTGCTTAGAAGCACCCTCATTTTGATTGGTATCTTCTATTACCTTATTTACCATAGCAGATTCATCAAAAGTAACATCCCTACTGAATATTACTTTCTTTATCATAGGACACCATAAGCGGTATCCTTTGACTCCTGAAGTAATCCCCATAAAAATAGCCTTCTTTGCCCTTGGATCCAATTTTGACTCTGTCACATGATAATATGCAGTTGAGCCAAACACGTTCAAAAAGTCATAATCTACAGCAGTATTTCCATATCATTTTTCAAATGGTGTCTTGCTATCAATAGCAGCAGATGGTAGATGATTAATGAGGTGGCATGCATATGTAATTGCCTCAGCCCAAAATTCTTTGCCCAAGCCAGCATTGGACAACATACACCGTACCTTCTCCAGCAAGGTCCGGTTCATACGTTCTGCCACTCCATTCTGTTATGGTGTATGTCTAACAGTGAAGTGTCGGACGATGCCATCATTTTCATAGACCTTATTGAAATGATCATTTTTGTATTCACCTCCATTGTCTGTGCGAATACACTTGATCCTCCTGCCTGTTTGATTCTCCACCATCGTTTTCCATTTGAGAAAAATTCCCAACACTTCATCTTTCCTCTTTATTGTATACACCCACACTCTTCGGGAAAAATCATCAACAAAGGTTACAAAATAGTGCTTCCCACCCAATGAAGGTGTTTTGGAAGGACCCCAAACATCAGAGTGTACATAATCCAAAATGCCTTTAGTATTATGGATTGTTGTACCAAATTTAACCCTTGTTTGTTTCCTTTTGACACAATGCTCACAAAACTTTAAGTTGCAAGTCTTTACTCCTTTTAACAATCCTTGATCTGATAGAGTTTTCAAGGATTTTCCTCCAGCATGTCCTAAACGCATGTGCCATAGCCTGGCTGCTCCTGTCTCTTTGTCGTCACTGGATGTCACTGTCGCTATCCCAATAATTGTACTACCACGATAGCGGTACATATTATTGTTATTCCGATTGGCCTTTATTACCACTAGTGCACCAGAGCATACTCTCATCACTCCATTTTCTGCAATGATTTTGAACCTTTTTGATTCTAGGGCTCTGTTGAAGAATAAGGCCAAACAAATCCATCAACCATATGTCTGATAATGTTGATGGCTCTGTTGTAACTAATGAGAAGTCTGAATCATCACAATCAGCTACATTTGAATTCATAATGGCCTTTCCATTGTTATGTTTGGCCTTATTCTTCAACTTCAGACAGTCTTTCTTCCAGTGCCCCTTTTCTCGATAAAAGGCACATTCATCTTTGCTGGGTCTAGATCTTGACTTGGATCTTCCCTTCTTTTTCCTCATTTGATTTTGAGGACGACCCCTGACAACCAGTGCTTCTCCTTCTCCACCCTTTTGTTTTTCTCCCTTTCTTTGTTCATAGCTGTACAAAGCCGAACAAACTTCTTTGAGAGAAGTTTTGTCATTCCCATGGAGTAGAGTAGTTTCAAGGTGCTCGTATTCATTAGTAAGTGACCCAAACAACATCAAGGCCAAGTCACCATCATCAAAAGTTGCATCCATATTTTGCAAATATGTGACCAACTTATTGAAATTGGTAATATGTTCATTCATTGTGGTACCAGGAACATAGGTGAAGCGAAATATTCTCTTCTTCGTGTACAATTTATTTTGACTATTTTTCTTCAAAAATTTATCCTCCAGTTCTTTCCATAATTTACTTGCAGAAGTTTCCTTTATGTATGAATGTTTTTGATCTCTAGCAAGGTAGGGTCGAATGGTACTACAAGCAACACAGTTGATAATTTTCCAATCTTCTTCTCCAATAACATCTGGTTTCTTTTCTTCAATGGCAAGATCCAACCCTTGTTGAAAAAAGACATCTAGAACCTCGCCTTGCCACATCCCGAAATGTCTTGACCCGTCAAAAATTTATACCACAAATTTTGTATTTGACACAATTCTTGTCATAAGCGAAGATGTCAATGATGACGTATTATTGACACTTGATAAATCTTTTCTGATGTGGAAGATCAGACTATGCTGCAACCACATAGTATACTTAGATAGTACCTTGGCTCTGATACCAATTGTTGCGGAAGCCAAATGTATATAGTGTGAATGAGTCACAACTACTATACCAAAAATTATGGCAGCCACTAAATAATAAATAAGATAATAAGACAATAATAAAAGGAACACTAGAATTTACGAGGTTCGGTCAATTTTGCCTACTTCCTCGGACACAACCAATATTTGGTTCGACTCCAAAATTACAAGTGAAATAATATTAAAGTGAGAAGATACAAATGCCTTAAGAAGATAAGGAGGCAAATGAGAGGTGTGTTTAAATCCTAAACATTTGGCCTTCTTTTATAGGGTGAAGTACCAACCAAAATTGGTACTTCACCGATGTGGGAGTTCTGCCACTCAACAACATCCCCTCTTAGTTTTGAGTAGGCGGAGCTATTCTGTTTTTCTCCCAACAGTGATCATATTCAAGAAGTCATGGATAATATGGATATTCATATTATCCGCCGGTTAACCCATTTTCTATCTGTATTAAATATGGGTCAGGTTGGCTAATTTATCCATTTTTGCATTATCCGTTTTCAACCCGCCTATATCCGTCCCAGCTTGCCCGTTTGCCATTCCTAGTGACAGTTATGTTATCCTAGTTAGCTAGTTCAAATTGAGGAACGATGATACCCGTAAATAACCCTTCTCTAGGCATATTTCAGTGTTGGTGAACTCATTGCTATCTTTTCTTTTCTCCCTCTTTTCGTTTTTCACAGAGTACAGTAGCAGCAAGTCTAAAAGGAACTCAGAATCATCGTCGTCTACAGAATCTAGCGAAATGGCTAAGCAGAAAGATCAACCTGCTGAAAATGGGAAGGGTAAGCAGAAAGAGGGACAAGTAGAAAATGGAAACGATGATGTACAAACTGGAGAAAAAAACTCCGAAGACGATAGTGCTAATGTAATAAGGAGATTTTTGCACAGCTTTCCTAGATAGGAGCAGAAGTAGGAAGTCAGCCTATTTCCATTGTATTTTTTACTCATATGCTATCAACATCGAAATCTGTAATACTGTGTTTGGTAGATGTTGGGTGATAGTTGAGTTATTATAGAGCAAAATGAAAATAGTAATGAATCTTTTTTAGATTGACAAAGGAAAAATAGAACAAAACCTACACAGGCTTGCATGCAGCAATTGTTCACTTCAACAAATTCATATTTTTTTGGGATAATGCATAAAATCCTCCCCGACCTATGACCATATTACCAACTACACATATTTTCTTTTCGAGGGTTCTATTACCCCCCTAAACTATTTTAAAATAAAATTATTTAGTAAAAATTGCACGGGGTGCCCTATTTGGTCGCCCCCATTTAACCTATACCCTTTTTGTTAAAGTTTTAACTTGTACCCAATTTTTAAACAACTTTAGCCCCCTTTCTTATGACGACCCGCCGGTCGTCTTAAGAATTTACGCCCCGATCCCCTATTAACTGCTTTCCCCTAATTTATTTTTGCTACTTTGATTTGTCGGGATGTTCGATTTTGAATTTCGGAGAGTTTTGGTACACTTAGTCCCTAAATGAGTATAGTCGGAACAGTGTGAAAACGGCCTCGGGATGGAAATCTAATGGTTCTGTTAGCTCCGTTGGGTGATTTCGGGCTTAGGAGCGTGTTCGGATTGTGTTTTGGAGGTCCGTAGCTAATTTAGGCTTGAAATGCCGAAAGGTCGAATTTTGAAGTTTCCGGTTCGATAGTGAGACTTTGGTCCGAGGGTCGGAATGAAATTCCAGAAGTTAGAGTAGCTCCGTAGTATTAAATATGACGTGTGTGCAAAATTTCAGGTCATTCAGACGAGTTTGATAGACTTTTTGATCGAAAGCGTATTTTTAGAGTTTTTGGGATTCTTAGGCTTGAAGCCGATGAAAAATAGATATTTTGATGTTGTTTTGAGCGTTCCGAAGGTTGGAACAAGTTTGAATGAAGTTATGAGATATGTTGGTAGGTTTGGTTGAGGTCCCGGAGGCCTCGGGATGATTTCGTATGGTTGACGGAAAGATTTTGGGATTTGGAGTTGCAGCTTCAGCTGTTTTACTATCATAACCGCACCTGCAAGTGTGGGACCGCTGATGCAAACCCGCAGAAGTGGCGGATCAATCGCAAAAGCGGAAATGGGGAGGTTCAGCAGGAGCAGCAAAAGCGGCAGGCTTTCCCCAGGAGCGGTGCTGCATTTGCATATGGCGAGTCGCAGATACAAAATCTGGTTTTAAGTGAGGAGTGGCAGATGCGACCAGTGTTCCACAAAAGCGGGACCGCAGATGCGGTAACAACTGGGCAAAAATATGAAATTTCGTGGGTTTAGTTTCAAAAGTTGAAAATTCGATTTAGAGCTCGGGAGAGGGTGATTTTGGGAGGAAATTGATGAGGAGATCAGTGAGTAACAATTCTTTAACCCTTTCTAGTTGTATTCCATCAATCTATAGTTAGTTTCATCATTTAATTTCGTATTGGAGATGAAAATTGGGGAAAAATTGGAAGAAAGTTCTTAGACCTAGAATTCAACTATTGATTGGGAATTTGACCTTAGATTTGGATAATTTTGGTATGCATAAACTCGTGAGAGTATGAGGATTCTGAAAATATAATTTTACCCGATTTTGAGATGCGGGCCCGAGGGGCATTTTGGTCATTTTACCTAATTTCGTGTATTAGCTTAGAATTTAATTATAGAATCAGTTACTTGAAGTGTTATTTACATTATGCAACTGAATTGAATAGATTTGGGCCATTTGGAGTCGAGTACTCGTGGCAAGAACGTGGTCTCGGGTTGATTGGTTAGCTGGTTCGAGGTAAGTGGCTTGTCTAACCTTGTGTGGGGGACCTTCCCCTTAGGATTTGGTATATGTGATGTTTGAAATGCTTTGTACGTGAGGTGACTTGTGCGTACTTGAGCTAATTGTTGAAAATCCGGTTTTCTTTAAGTAATTTCAATTGTGTTCCTTTTCCTGTTTCATTTTACTTGAAATTTAAACCTGCTGTTAACTTAGAAAAAGCATGTCTAATTGACTTAACTGTTTATTTGCTTAAACTGCCTTAATTGAATTATGTGAAGCATGTTAGATTTGAAGTACATGTTTACTTGATACGAAATTAAGCTTAATTGCGTATTCCTGTGTTGCTGCTGTGTGTTCTACTTTGGGACTACGGGACGGCATCCTGGGAGATCTCCTGTACGTATTTATGATTTGAACTGAGGTGCGGGATACCGAGAGATCCCTGGCACGTATATTGAGGATACCAAGAGATCCTCGGGATACCAAGAGATCTCTAGCATATATTGAGGATACCGAGAGATCCTCGGGATGCCAAGAGATCCTTGGCATATATTGAGGCTACTAAGAGATCCTCGGGATATTGAGAGATCCTCGGTTATTTCCTTGTGATTATTTTTATCTCTGTTTCAGTTATTGAATTCCTTGTGTTCCTGTATTAAATTCTTAGTGTTAGTTTTCGACTGTACTGCTTATCTTATACAGTCATATCTTATATTTTTATTTTATCTCAGTAGGGCCCTGACCTTCCTCGTCACTACCCGACCAAGGTTAGGCTTGGCACTTACTGAGTACTACTGTGGTGTACTCATGCCCTTTCTGCACATATTTTTCATGTGCAGATCCAGGTACCTTGACTCAGACTTACCATCCTTGAGGCGAGGCTACCCTTTGGAGACTTCGAGGTATATCTGCTGCATCCACAGACCGAAGAGTCTCTCTCTATTCTCTCTTGTAGTTACAACCCTTCTGTATTTACTTGTTTTAGACTATTCTGGAGTTAGAGCACTATGTAATATCCTTAGCTTGTGATTCGGGTTTTGGGAGAGATATATATTGGATTTGAGAGTTATATTTTGTATGCCGAGCGGCACTTTTAAAATTTTGTTTTATTATACTATTTCTGTTATAACTTGTATTCTTCTGCAAATTGGTTTATCTTTCGCATTTTAGGCTTACCTAGTCGTAGAGACTAGGTGCCATTACGATGGTTCACGGAGGACGAATCGGGGTCGTGACATTTCTCCTCCTTCGTTTTCTTCTTCTTCTTCTGTTGGTGTTGCTATGAATATACAGTAATACAGATATTCATAGATACAGTAATTGGCTATTCACCAAGTTGCTTTTATTGCTCTTCTTCTTTTGTCTGGTAAAGTCTTAATTCATAGTATTGGATATCCAGATGTAGCTTACATGGTTTGCCCATCTACTGGACAAAGGATTACTAAACCATGTGTCAATTGTTGCTCAGCAAGGAAAGGTTGCAAACTTTTCCGCAACAATGGCTTGAGAATTTGACGACGTTGTCTTAAAACTTTCACTTTTTATAAAAACTTCAGCACTACATAAGCTGAAGTTTTTACAAATGAACTAAATAACTTCAGCATCTCTGCTGAAATTTTTGAAAAAGCTTATCCAGGATAAAAAAACATCAGCTTATTTAGTGCTAAAGTTTTTATAAATGAACTAAATAACTTCAGCATCTTCTGCTGAAGCTTTTGAAAAGGCTTAATGACAAAACTAATGAATCAAGGACAAAAAACTTCAGCTTATTTAGTGTAATTACAAACAAAAACTTCAGCAAATAGAGAACAAAACTTCAGCCACTATGCTTAAGTTCAGCAATTACAAACAAAAACTTCAGCACAGTTGGTTCAACACACTTGCTACTTCAGGCCCATCTATTAGACTGCTGAAGTTTTGCGTGATTGCCTTTGCTACTTCAGCTCCGTATGCTGAAGTTACGCGAAAAAGCGGGTATGCTTGCAATTTTTTTTCAAAGCGGGCACAAGTTAAAATGTGATCCAAAAAGTGGATATAGATGCAAATCCCCCAATCATTTACCCCTTACAAAGCTACAACCAGATGCGTGCAAAGTGGTGAAATACACGCGCCTAAAATGTGTATTTCTTACTTAAAAAAAATTTTCCACCATTTTCTCCTTCTTCCTTATTTTCCTATTTGCAGGCCTTCATTACCATATCCGGCTAAAAGAAAAAATCCTCATTTGATAGGTTTTATATAATAATTGTTTGATATTGTCAGATCTGCCCGGAGAATGAAACTCCGATGAAGACCCTTGCTCCGGCGAAACTCCATTGTTGTTGACAGTTTTGATTGTTCGTAGGTTCTTATTAAATCATGCTCGTTGCTCCCTCTAGTTGTAGCTCTGTTTCTATTATTAAACATATATTGTTTTGATTTCTGGGTTGATTTTGCATTGTATTGGATTTTCGCTCCAGCATTTCACTGTTAAAATGATGACCCCCTTGTTCGTGCGAGAAGAGGTTTTGATGACGAAGCAGACTAATTAATTATGTAATGTCCAATCAAAGGATGACACTTGTACCTGTTAATCAATTTTAAAATTATTTTTGTAATCTCCACTTGCCCTAAAGAGAATGTGTACACTCTCTATGCCACGTCAACACTTATGGTGGTGTTTATTACACTTTGAAATAGTTCAGGGGGATAATAGGACCCCCGAAAAGAAAAAGCATGTAGTTGTTAATATGGTCATAGGTCGAGAAGGATTTTATGCATTATCACTATTTTTTTCATTCTTTAGATATCAAGGTATCACAACTCTTTTCTTTTATCTGAGTTTGGAGCTAGCCATTACAAAAAAGTGAAAGGAATTGGATGATTTTCTATGTGTATTTTAATACCTACCTTTGAGATAACCCTCAATAGATCAACAATCATGAGTGGATCTATTTTATGTCCCTCAATTTTATTTTATAGGATGGTATTTGACTAAATATAGAATTTAAGAAAGAATGAAATACTTCTGATACATATAACTTAATAGAGATAATATATTAAAAATATCCTTAATATCTGGTAGTTTTCAATATGTCATATTATTTTTTTGGTAAGAGGGGAAACTTGCAACCGCTACAATCTCTGCCACAACCTCTGCTTTCGGATGAGCACTCTATGGTGAACACTTTGTTCGCATTGGGTAAACCTCCCCTTGATAGCCTGCAAACCACACAGGGGATGTAAACCGCTGATAGCCTGCAAACCACACATGGGATGTAAACCGTACTAGGCAAGCCTTATGCGACATGCTCAACCCAGAAGGCATTGATAGGAGAATCGATCCCAGGTCATCCGTATGGATGACCACCCTCCAAACCAACTGGGCAACCCCAAAGGGTCAATATGTCATATTAATTCTTATAAAAATATATCATTTAAGGTTATAAATAGAATGCACGTCAATCTTTATATAACTGGATTATTTTAAGAATCTTAAAATCTGTAAGGTGTCAATCTTCATAAAACGGATTCAGATAGAAGAGATAATTTCATACTAATATGAAGTACATAAAAAATCTCCAACACTTTGAGTCCATTAATTTTAAATCTTATCCACTTTTGAAAACAATATGTTTCAAGGAAAAAAACTGCAGACAGAACCTTGACTCAGTTACCAAGATAAATCTTTTCTGATGTGGAAGATCAGACTATGCTGCAACCACAGAGCATACTTAGACAGTACCTTGGCTCTGATACCAATTGTTGCGGAAGCCAAATGTATATAGTGTGAATGAGTCACAACTACTATACCAAAAATTATGGCAGCCACTAAATAATAAATAAGACAATAAGATAACAATAAAAGGAACACTAGAATTTACGAGGTTCGGCCAATTTTGCCTACTTCCTCGGATACAACCAATATTTTGTTCGACTCCAAAATTACAAGTGAAATAATATTAAAGAGAGAAGATACAAATTCCTTAAGAAGATGAGGAGGTAAATGAAAGGTGTGTTTAAATCCTAAACATTTTGCCTTCTTTTATAGGGTGAAGTACCAACCAAAATTGGTACTTCACCGATGTGGGAGTCTTGCCACTCAACAACATCCCCTCTTAGTTTTGAGTAGGCGGAGCTATTCTGTTTTTCTCCCAACAATGATCATATTCAAGAAGCCATAGATAATATGGATATTCATATTATCAGCCGGTTAACCCATTTTCTATCTGTATTTATCTTGGTAACTGTAGTTGCAGTAAAGAAAGCCACTAGCATGGCGTGAAATACATTAAGTTAAAATCCATCATACTACTTGCCTAGTTGGGTTTGTGTATGTTTCTTGCTTTTCATAATTTTTTGCCATTTCAAGTGTTGATATGAGAATCTCCGGGACAATTATCCTCTTCTTTACGCTGAACGGAATTGAAAAAAAAAACAAAGAGAATGGAAAATTAAAATTTTAGAATGACCTTTTCCTTTCACCTTTTTCATTTTTAGAATGAGAGGTCATGATAGCCACTTCAATGTTTGTTGCCTAATTTTCAATGTTAAGAAAAACCTCTTCTCTTATAGAAACTCTTAGATTAGTGTAGCTCGTTTAATAAAACATCTTATTCTGTAGGCATAATATATAAATAGGCACTCAAACTTGGCCTTAGCTCGCAAGTATGCCTTTCAATTTTGGGTGTGCACAAGTAGGCACCTCAATTTGTCTCCACTTTGTCAGTTAAATACTCCAACTAACAAAATAATCATCTGGACACCTCAAAAATTTTGGTGCCATGTCAGCATTTGTGTTTACGTGTTCAATTTCATACAAGTTGAGGTGCCTACTTGTGTACACCCAAAGTTGGAGGGCATACTTGCCCGCTGATGCCAAGATTGAGGGTCTGTTTATGTATTAGGCCTATTCTTTACCTTTCTTTGAATGTGTTACTTTTTCCTTTGAATTTTACATAAAATTCCTGCCTGATGTCTTAATTTTTGAAGGGTCCTAAGCCATAACAAGCTGCAACAAGCTCTGGCAGATCAGGATCAGTAACTGATGCTACTGCA
Organism: Nicotiana sylvestris; assembly: GCF_000393655.2. NCBI lineage: Eukaryota > Viridiplantae > Streptophyta > Magnoliopsida > Solanales > Solanaceae > Nicotiana > Nicotiana sylvestris. The sequence goes on from NC_091063.1 coordinate 142,824,705, forward strand.
AGTGCACACCTATCTTGCTCGGATTCTCCGAAAATGTGGCAGGATACGTGTCGGATCTTTCAAAAATGTGAAGGATCCGACACGTATCCTGCCACATTTTCGGAGAATCCGAGCAAGATAGGTGCACAGACCTCCTCAACGCCTGGGGTATCGGACGACAAGTATCGCAACTATGTTGTAGTAGCTGGACTAGTAATAGGTGTTGGTTCTTTCGATTGGTATCTTCTGTCAAAAGACAAGACTGAAGAAGTACAGGACTGAAGTATTCGTCGTTCATAGTAACAACTCAAGTAAAACAAAACAAGATCATGTATGAAAACATTTTCTTCATCTCATGTCCTTTTGATATGGTTTCTACCGGCGGCATGTACAATATCACATCTATATTAGAGCGTATTTAAAAAATTAAGTTTGATCTGCGGCTATTAAGGGAAAAGAACTCGACTTCAATACTTGTTTTTCACCTTTTGTACCTGTCATATAACCTGTTGATATCATGGGAAGAAAGCAGTTCAGTAGATAACCATCTATCCATCTATGTTGTCCTCCAACATGTGGTTGCTAATTTCCACACTCTACCCACCTATGCACCGCCATCCGTTCCAAGTTTAGGAACATAGGTAATAGTATAGTATCAAGATGAAAGAGCTGATGAAGGGATGAGCGGAACAGGAAGTCTACCAGACGCGGTTTGGAGTCTTATCTGCTTCTTTCCATATTAGAGTGATGTTTTGCCTCCAATATATTGTTTCTTCTGCTTGATATTTTCCAGGCACTAACTGTTGAAGTTTGGCAAATTCTTTGTCCCACATCGGTGAGCTCTTGAGTTTGGGGGGGGATTTTTTCCCCTATAAAAGAAGGCCTAATGTTTAGGATTTAAACACACCTCTCATTTGCCTTCTCATCTGTTTAAGGCATTTGTATCTTCTCTCTTTAGTATTATTTCACTTGTATTTTTGGAGTGGAATAAAATATTGGTTGTGTCCGAGGAGTAGGCAAAATTAGCCGAACCTCGTAAATTCTGGTGTTCCCTTTATTGTTGCTTTATTGTCTTATTTATTATTTGGTGGCTGTCATAATTTTTGGTATAGTAGTTGTGACTTATTCACACTATATACATTTGGCTTCCGCAACAATTGGTATCAGAGCCAAGGTACTGTCTAAGTATGCTCTGTGGTTGCAGCATAGTCTGATCTTCCACATCAGAAAAGATTTATCTTGGTAACTGAGTCAAGGTTCTGTCTGAGTATGCTCTGTGGTTGCAGCTTAGTCTGATCTTCCACACCAGAAAGGAAATAATCTTGATTTGTGTCGTCAGCTATTAAATAATATTTGTGTCAAAGATGGGAGACAATAAACAAGAAGAATCTACATCAAGTGTCAACAATACGTCATCATTGGCATCTTCGCTTATGACAAGAATTGTGTCAAATGCGAAATTTGCGGTAGAAATATTTGACGGGTCCGGACATTTTGGGATGTGGCAAGGCGAGGTTCTAGATGTCCTTTTTCAACAAGGGCTAGATCTGGCCATTGAAGAAAAGAAACCAGATGTTATTGGAGAAGAAGATTGGAAGATTCTCAACCGTGTTGCTTGCGGTACCATTCGATCCTACCTTGCTAGAGAGCAGAAATATCCATACACAAAGGAAACTTCTGCAAGTAAATTATGGAAAGCACTGGAGGATAAATTTTTGAAGAAAAACAGTCAAAATAAATTGTACATGAAGAAGAGACTGTTTCACTTCACCTATGTTCCTGGTACCACGATGAATGAACATATCACCAGTTTCAATAAGTTGGTCACAGATTTGCAAAATATGGATACAACTTATGATGATGGTGACTTGGCCTTGATGTTGTTGGCGTCACTTCCTGATGAGTACGAGCACCTTGAAACTACTCTACTCCATGGAAATGACGAAGTTTCTCTCAGAGAAGTTTGTTCGGCTTTGTACAGCTATGAACAAAGAAAGCGAGAAAAACAGAAGGGCGGAGAAGGAGAAGCACTATTTGTGAGGGGTCGTCCTCAAAATCAAACGAGGACAAAGAAGGGAAGATCCAAGTCAAGATCCAGACCCAGCAAAGATGAATGTGCCTTTTGTCGAGAAAAAGGGCACTGGAAGAAAGACTGTCCGAAGTTGAAGAATAAGGCCAAACATAACAATGGAAAGGCCATTATGGATTCAAATGTAGCTGATTGTGATGATTCAGACTTCTCATTAGTTACAATAGAGTCATCAACATCATCAGACATATGGTTGATGGACTCGGCTTGTAGCTATCATATGTGTCCCAACAGGGACTGGTTTGTGGAATTTCTAGAAGGAGAATATGGAGTCATCCCCACAGCGGATAACAACCCTCTTACCTCATATGACATTGGTTCAATACGATTAAGGAACCATGATGGAATGATCAGAACATTGATAGATGTTCGATATGTACCGGATTTGAAGAAGAATCTCATCTCTGTGGGAGCCCTAGAATCAAAAGGGTTCAAAATCATTGCAGAAAATGGAGTGATGAGAGTATGCTCCGGTGCACTAGTGGTAATGAAGGCTAATCGGAAGAATAATAATATGTACCGCTATCGTGGCAGTACAGTTATTGGGACAGCGACAGTGACATCCAGTGACGACAAAGAGGCAGAAGCAACCAAGCTATGGCACATGCGCTTGGGACATGCTGGAGGAAAATCCTTGAAAACTCTATCAGATCAAGGATTGTTAAAAGGAGTAAAGGCTTGCAACTTGGAGTTTTGTGAGCATTGTGTCAAAGGGAAACAGACAAGGGTTAAATTTGGTACAGCGATCCATAATACTAAAGGCATTTTGGATTATGTACACTCTGATGTTTGGGGTCCTTCCAAAACACCTTCATTGGGTGGGAAGCACTATTTTGTAACCTTTGTTGATGATTTTTCTCGAAGAGTGTGGGTGTATACAATGAAAAACAAAGATGAAGTGCTGGGAATTTTTCTCAAATGGAAGACGATGGTGGAGAATCAAACAGGCAGGAGGATCAAGTGTATTCGCACAGACAATGGAGGTGAATACAAAAATGATCATTTCAATAAGGTCTGTGAAAATGATGGCATCGTCCGACACTTCACTGTTAGACATACACCACAACAGAATGGAGTGGCAGAACGTATGAACCGGACCTTGCTGGAGAAGGTACGGTGTATGTTGTCCAATGCTGGCTTGGGCAAAGAATTTTGGGCTGAGGCAATTACATATGCATGCCACCTCATTAATCGTCTACCATCTGCTGCTATTGATGGCAAGACACCATTTGAAAAATGGTATGGAAAGCCTGCTGTAGATTATGACTCTTTGCACGTGTTTGGCTCAACTGCATATTATCATGTGACAGAGTCAAAATTGGATCCAAGGGCAAAGAAGGCTATTTTTATGGGAATTACTTCTGGAGTCAAAGGATATCGCTTATGGTGTCCTATGACAAAGAAAGTAATATTCAGCAGGGATGTTACCTTTGATGAATCTGCTATGGTAAATAAGGTAACAGAAGATACCAAACAAAATGAAGGTGCTTCTAAGCAGGTGGAGTTTGAGGGAAAATTTATTTTTCCTACACAAGAAGCAGAGGAGGAAACAAATGAAGATTACCCTCTGGAAGGAGAGCCAGTAGAGGAGATTCCAACTCAGGAACCTCAACAACAACTTGAATCAATAGCAACCAGCAGGCCAAAAAGAACAATAACGAAACCTGTTCGTCTCATAGAGACGGTTGCTTGTGCAACCTCAATTGTAGCTGATGATGTTCCTACTACTTATAAAGACGCTGTCCAAAGTTCAGAAGAAGATAAGTGGAGGATTTCCATGAATGATGAAATACAGTCCCTTCATCAGAATCATACATGGAGATTGGCCAATCTCCCGAAGGGAAAGAAAGCAATTGGGTGCAAATGGGTATTTGCAAAGAAAGAAGGATTTCCTAACCAAGTAGATGTTCGCTACAAAGCAAGATTGGTGGCCAAAGGATATGCTCAAAAGGAGGGAATTGATTACAATGAAGTGTTTTCTCCAGTTGTAAAACATTCCTCCATTAGAATTATGTTGGCTTTGGTAGCACAATTGGATTTGGAACTAGTTCAGATGGATGTAAAAACTGCGTTTTTACATGGAAACTTGGAGGAGGAAATCTACATGACTCAGCCAGAAGGATTCAAAGTTGCTGGAAAAGAAAATATGGTGTGCAAACTTGAAAAATCATTGTACGGATTGAAACAATCTTCTAGACAATGGTACAAGCGATTTGACGAGTTTATGTTGCGGCAAGGGTACAAGAGAAGCAAATACGATCATTGTGTGTATTTGCACAAGCTTAAAGATGGTTCCTTTGTATATCTTCTCCTATATGTTGATGATATGTTGATAGCTTCCAAGAATTCGGAAGAAATTGATAAGTTGAAGATTCAACTGAAGAAGGAGTTCGAGATGAAGGATTTGGGTGAGGCAAAGAAAATTCTTGGCATGGAGATAATTAGAGATAGACGTTCAAAGAAACTCTGTTTATCTCAAAAGGAATATTTGAAGAGAGTACTTCAACGTTTTGGCATAGATGACAAGACTAAGCCAGTTAGTACTCCACTTGCTTCCCATTTTAAGCTAAGTACTACTATGTCGCCAATGGATGAAGCTGAACGAGAGTATATGTCAAAGGTACCATACGCAAATGCTGTTGGTAGCTTGATGTATGCAATGGTTTGCACAAGGCCTGACATTTCACAAGCTGTTGGAGTTATTAGCAGATATATGCACAATCCAGGGAAGGAGCATTGGCAAGCTGTGAAGTGGATTCTACGGTATATTCATAATACTGTAGATGTCGGGTTAGTTTTTGAGCAGGAAGACAATCAGTCTGTAGTTGGATATTGTGACTCAGATTTTGCGGGTGATCTGGACAAACGAAGATCAACTACTGGTTATGTGTTTACTTTTGCAAAGGCACCAGTTAGTTGGAAGTCTACTTTGCAGTCAACAGTTGCTTTGTCTACAACAGAGGCAGAGTACATGGCTATTACAGAGGTTGTGAAAGAGGCAATTTGGCTTCAAGGATTGCTAAAGGAGCTTGGTGTTGAACAAAAAGGTATCACAATTTTTTGTGATAGTCAAAGTGCTATTCAATTAGCGAAGAACCAAGTTTATCATGCAAGGACGAAGCACATTGATGTTCGGTATCATTTCGTACGAGAAATCATAGAAGAAGGTGGAGTCACGGTGAAGAAAATTCATACTACGGAGAATCCTGCTGATATGCTGACAAAGGTGGTGACTGCGGTCAAGTTTCAACATTGTTTGAATTTGATCAACATTGTTGAAAACTGAAGATTGAACATGAAGACACAATCAAAATTTGTTATTGAGAGAAAATTGAAGATGTGGAATTTGCCAAGGTGGAGATTTGTTGAAGTTTGGCAAATTCTTTGTCCCACATCGGTGGACTCTTGAGTTTGGGGAGGATTTCCCCCCTATAAAAGAAGACCTAATGTTTAAGATTTAAACACACCTCTCATTTGCCTTCTCATCTGTTAAGGCATTTGTATCTTCTTTCTTTAGTATTATTTCACTTGTATTTTTGGAGTGGAATAAAATATTGGCTGTGTCCGAGGAGTAGGCAAAATTAGCCGAACCTCGTAAATTCTGGTGTTTCCTTTATTGTTGCTTTATTGTCTTATTTATTATTTGGTGGCTGTCATAATTTTTGGTATAGTAGTTGTGATTTATTCACACTATATACATTTGGCTTCCGCAACACTAACAATCTTGGTTTCACATTTTTAGGACTATGCCAAGGGAGGGTGTGTTGTGCGATGAGTGCGGCAATGACGAACAAGTAAGAATTGCCTCAACTAAACAACAACAACAACCTAGTATAATTTCACAAGTGAAATCCAAGACGGGTAGTATGTTCGGAGAACTTACCCGTACCCTTGTGGAGTAGAGAGACTGTCTCCCATAAACCCATGGCCCAGGAAGAATTGCCTCAATTAAATCGATAAAAATTGGACCTTAAGAATGCCATTCAAGTTAGTTATAAATATAATACCAAAATTTACCTATTAAAAATATAATTCGATATATTCACAGTAGTACAACTTGAGTACAGACAAGAGAAAACAAAAACCATTTTTCTTTCAACAAAAAAGAAAAACTTAAATGAACTTCTTTGTCCCCTTTTTACAGAAGGGGAAGTTTGATTCGTTAAGATTCTCGTAACTTGTTAGATATGGCAAAAAGAGCTCCAATAATCACAATTATAGCCCCTGAAATCAAAAGGTTTGACTTGATAATTTCAACTTTCCTTTCTTCCTTCTTCTTTGCTCTATGGTCTTGTTCCTTCTACAAATAAAAAAAAAAGTTAGAGGTAAATAAATATATCAAAATAAAACAAAATTCTGAGAAAACTAGATTCATTTGTCATAACTTTTCTTCAATAAGAGAAGCTGGTGTTTATAGTGGGAGCTCTTAGGTTCAAATTCGGGCAAATATAAAACAAGGTCATTTTTATATATGTTCAGGTGGACAGATAATCTTGGTAGCAAAACTGGTAAAATTACTCGAGGTACAGTTGTTTGAACACCATGATTATCCAAAAAATAGGAAATAATAGAACATGTGAAATTAGTTGAGGTACACGCAAGGTGCCTCGAACGCTACAGTCATCCAAAAATGACTTGGTGGATATATTACTCGATTACTGTGCTGGCGAGAGATAGGAGAGCTCGTAAAATAGCCTGAACACCACAATTTTCCAAAAAAAGGAACTCGTGAAATTAATCAAGGTAAATGCAAGCTAAGATCGGACACCACAATTATTTAAAAAAAACGATGTTTGAAAAAACAAAAATGTTAAATGAGGAAATTAAAGAAAAAGGCCTACCTTGATTTTCTTTTGTTTTGGAAAAACCTTCACTTGTCTAGACGCAGTAGTAAAAGAAGGATGTCTTTCAAAATCTTTGTCCTCTGTTTCATCATTATTTCCATCCACAATTTTAGCCTCAGCTAATGGTGGTTCAATTTCTTCAAGAGTTGTCGTATTAACTTTGCTTTATGAAAGTTTTACAGCTTTTGTTTTTATTAAAGTTTAATTTGTCTTGCTGTTTGTTTGGAAGATATGTATGCATGTAAAGCTTAATTAGAAGGCATTCAGCTGTAATTGAAAGCTTGGTTTTGTGTGTCTGAACCATAAGATACTTTCAGATTAACAAAAGGTTTACTTCAAGAAATTGGCTCATTTGACTTAAAGGATGATAACAATCTTAATCAGCTACATGTCAAATTGAAGGAAAGCTTAAAGGGCAAAAAATTTCTTATTGTTCTGGATGATGTTTGGAATGACAACTATAATGCATTGGATGACTTGAAAAATCTTTTTGTTCAAGGAGATGCAGGAAGTACGATCATTGTGACGACACGTAAGAAAAGTGTTGCCAAGACGATGGGTAATAAGCAAATTAGCATGGATACTTTGTCTAGTGATGTCTCTTGGTCTTTATTCAAAAGACATGCATTTGACAACATGGATCCTAAGGAACATCTAGAACATGTAGAAGTCGGGAAATAAATCGCAGCTAAGTGCAAAGGATTGCCCTTAGCTCTAAAGACGCTTGCTGGCATTTTACGGTCCAAATCAGAGATTGAAGGGTGGAAACGTATTTTGAGAAGTGAAGTATGGGAGTTGCCCGACAATGGCATATTACCAGCATTGATGTTGAGCAACAATGATCTTCCTGCACATTTAAAGCAATGTTTTTCGTACTGTGCAATATTTCCGAAAGATTATCCATTTCGGAAAAAACAAGTCATTCAGTTGTGGATTGCTAATGGTCTAGTACAGGGGTTACAAAAAGATGAAATAATTGAAGATATAAGCAACCTATTATTTCTCGAGTTGCAATCAAGATCACTTTTCGAAAGGGTCCCAAATTCTTCTAAAAATAATGCAGAGGAATTCTTAATGTATGACCTTGTGAATGATTTGGCCCAAATTGCATCTTCAAAACTTTGTACTCCATCAGGTTGGAAGATAGCAAAGGATCTCATATGTTGGAAAAAAGTCGACGCATGTCATACTCAATTGGAGATGGTGGTGACTTTAAGAAATTGAAACCACTTGACAAATTGGAGCAGCTGAGGACATTGCTTTCAATCAATAGTATCGAGCTCTATGGTCCATCTCTAAGCAAGAGGATGTTGCATAATATATTGCCAAGACTAACATCCTTAAGGGCACTCTCATTGTCTGGTTATGAGATTGAGGAGTTGCCAAATGTCTTGGTTATTGAATTAAAACTTCTACGATTTTTGGACCTTTCTTGGACAAAGATAAAGCAGTTACCAGATTCCATTTGTGTACTCTATAACTTAGAGACACTTCTTGTATCAAATTGCCGAAGTCTTGCGGAGTTACCGATGCAGATGAAAAAGTTGCGTCACCTTGACATTAGCAACACTACTTGCTTGAGGAAGCCGCATTATCCGAGAAGTTGAAAAGCATCCGTGTGTTATTGGGAGCTAAAATTCTTCTAGGTGATCACAGTTGTTGGAGATTGGAAGATTTGGGTGAACTACATAACTTATATGGAACTCTATCTATTCTAGAGTTGGAAAATGTGGCCGACAAAAGGGAAGCTTTGAAGGCAAACATGAGAGGAAAGGAACATATTGAAAAGTTATCATTGGAGTGGAGTGTAAGTATTGCGGAGATTTCACAAAATGAAAGAGACATACTTGGTGAGCTACATCCAAATCCAAACATAAAAGAACTTGAGATCAACGGATATAGAGGGACAAACTTTCCAAATTGGCTAGCTGATTATTCATTTTCTGAGCTGGCGGAATTGTCTCTATGTAACTGCAAGGACTGTTATTCCTTGCCAGCATTAGGCCAACTTCCTTCTCTGAAATTCCTTACCATTAGAGGGATGCGCCGAATAACATAGGTGACTAAAGAATTCTATGGTAGTTCGTCCTTCAAAAAGCCTTTTAACTCTCTCGAAATGCTTGAATTTGCAGAGATGCTGGAGTGGAAGCAGTGGCCCGTACTAGGGAATGGAGAAGAGTTTCCTATACTTCAGAATCTTTCAATTAAAAATTGCCCCAAGTTCATTAGAAAGTTGCCTGAAAATCTTTGTTCTCTAAAAAAGTTTGAAGTTAAAGGTTCTCCTAAAGTTGGAGTTCTTTTTGATCTTGATGAACTGTTTTTGTCTCAATTTCAGGGAATGAAATAGATTGTTGAATTATATATTACTGACTGTCAGTCTCTTACCTCCTTGCCTTTTAGTAGTCTGCCAAATACATTGAAGAAAATAGAGATAAAGCATTGTGGGAAATTGAAATTGGAGTCGTCAGTTGGTGATATGATTTCTATAGGAAGTAACATGTTTCTGTAGAAATTGGAACTGGAAGGATGTGATTCTATAAATGAGATATCACCTGAGTTGGTCCCACAAGCACGCTATTTGAGTGTAACAAATTGCCACAACCTTACCAGGCTTTTGATTCCTAACGGGACTGAAGATCTCATAATTTATGAATTTGAGAATCTTGAAATACTTTTGGCGGCTCCTTCCATCTCTTAAGAAACTGGAATTGTATGATTGTCCAGAAATAGAGTCCTTTCCGGAAGGAAGATTGCCCTTCAATTTAGAAGTCCTTACCATCTATAATTGCAAGAATCTGGTGAATGGGCGAAAGGAGTGGGGTTTACAGAGAATCCCGTCTCACAGAGTTAATCATCTCCCATGATGGTAGTGTCGAAGAGATTCCTACTGGTGAAAATTGGGAGTTGCCTTCCTCTATTCAAACTCTTTTGATATCCAGTATGAAAACATTAAGTAGCCAAGTTCTTAAAAGCCTCACTTCTCTTGAGTCTTTATCTACTATTAATTTACCTCAAATTTTTGGGTCACTATTGGAAGACGGGCTTCCCTCGTCTCTTTCTCGGCTTATATTATTTGGCCATGATGAGCTCAATTCACTACCGACCGAAGGTCTTCGGCGCCTCACCTCGCTTCAACGCCTAGAGATCAAGTTCTTCTATCAACTCAAATCTATTCCAGAATCAGCGCTGCCCTCCTCCCTCTCTAAGCTGGATATCAGGGATTGCCCTAAACTCCAATCTCTTCCGGTAAAAGGGATGCCCTCTTTCTCAAACCACTCCTAGAATTTGAGAAGGGGGGTTACTGGCCACTGCCCATTGCTCAAACTATCTATTCGCCACTGCCCATTGCTCAAACCACTCCTAGAATTTGAGAAAGGGGGTTACTGGCCAAATATTGCTCATGTTCCCACCATATATAATTATATATCGATCAAGAATACTTGTGATGATTAAAACGAAGGTGTTCTAACAGATGTAAGTTATTCTTTTTCTTTTTTTTCTTTTCAAGTAGCTTTTTTTTTCGTTACATCTCTTTGCTTTTCCGTTTATTATTTTCCTTTGTTAAAATCTTGTTGAGCAGTGTGAAGAGTCTATTGCCACTATGAAACAGAGGAAGCATCCTCACTTTGGGATGAACGGTGGTATGTTGCAGCTACATAAATCTTTATATCCGCACTAAAACATTGTAAGAGAAACCAGGTATAGGTTCAAATTGAAACAATTTACTCCACATAGTTGATAGCATAATATGATATTAATAAACTAGAAATATTATACCATGCACATACATTGACATGTCAGCCGGATGTGCATTGCCTTTTCAAATATGAGTCATTATTTCTTGAAAATTTTAGTTCATGTATTTCTTGATGTTTCAACTAGATAGAAATTCATGTAATCTTATTGTTTTCCTTTTGCCAGTGAGTTGAGGAATGAGGCGGCAGTTTATAGTAATGCAGATATTCATTCTTGAGCTTTGATCTGTCTACTGGACGTGTAAAATCCATTTTTTTCCTACTCAAATGTACATGAGATAGAATATTTGTTTCCTATCTATAAAAGACAAAAGACCATGTTAATGTTATTATGTATGATCATCTGATCTCAACTTAGCAATTTTTTTTCCTTTGTCAGGATTTTGGTAACTTCTTGTAAGCTATTACAGCTCCTTACTCAGTTGGTGAAAGGAAAGTTGTGCTGATATTCTCTATTGAATAGGCAATGACCCCAACTGTGATATGTCATCAGAATTTAAGTGAAGAATCATACTTCTTTTGTGTGTAATTTGCCGGCATTAGTTCTCTTTAATCAGTCAGTGAAAAGGGCTAGTCATTCCTCTTAAGTCATCCTGAAGGTGCTCTAGCATATGTAAGTTATTCTTTCTCTCTTTTTTTTTTATCTCAGCAGCTTTTTATTTTTGGTTACTTCTATTGGCTTGTTTGTTAATTCTTTTCCTTTGTTAAATCTTGTTGAGCAGTGTGGAGCTTATAATGCCGAGGAATCATCTTCAGGTCAGGATTTTTTTTTTTTTGGCAATCCGCTAGGCAAACGCCTAGAGCTAGTTTTTTATTAATAAAATAAAAAGAAAAAAAATACAACAATTCGGAAAAGTACAAATAAGGAGGACAATAGCACCGGTATTGTTAACCATATGCCTTGGCTATATAATCACTCCTCTGCGTCTCACATTGCCTTATGATGGCAGCCTCATGTAGAGGATTCATGGTGTAGCTGCCGGCAAAGTCTCACGAGGGCATATAATCTCATAGCCGTGTGGATATTTTTCCAAAGGCATAGGACCAAGGCAACTCAAACCGGGCTAAACCTTACCTTACTAATCCTATTGAGGCTTTAAATAGCCTCACCTACTAACATGCATGTAAAAAATAAGAACGGGAAAGTACCAAATATTCAATGATCATCACAGAGTTTATAACATACTCTGTGATGATATTACAAATGAGAATACTAATATAATGGTAGAATAAAATGATGAAGGAATTAAAATGTTGTCCCTTCTTGTCCGAACTTGTAATTTCTTCAATTTGTAACTCTTTTTCATCACAATCCCAATTCTTCAAGATGTATTCAAAATTCATGATTTCTTTTTTGAACGATTGGACTTTGTAGATGTAGTTGGGACGGCCTTCTTTTGTTTGGCAACTCTCATTGGAGGTCGCCTAACATTTAAAAAATCACTAACCTTGTCGTCCCCACTAAATTTCCTTGTATGAGTCCTCTTATCTTTGTCGCTATGCATTGGTGATAGATCCCATTTTCTTGCTGTCTCTGCTCTACACTGTTGTAACATTGCTTCTTCCTCTCCGTCTTCATACAAGTCTCTCCCCAGGTGCATAGGTTGTGGAACATTTTGGTCGATAACAATTGTCTCCAATGCAAATTGACCTTGTGTATTTGTCACCATTGCCTTGCTTTGATGTTGTTCTATTTTTTGCAATTTGTTCCTGCTCTTACTCAACATTCCAGTGCTAGAAGCAGTAGGATTTACAGGATTTAAGGGATTAGAACTCACCATTGCATCCAAGAGTCTTCTTTCCTCCTCTGAAATATCTGGGATGGTTGTAACAATTTGGTTCTGTCCAGAATTTGTTGTTGTGACTTCTCGATCACGTAGATGAGTAGCAGCAGTATGAGTAACATTTGAAGTGTTGGGAATAACTTGTTGCTGCTGCACAGTAGTTGTAGGTGTTCCAGCTACTGCATTTTGAATAGCTGGAGATGAAGGACTTCTGGGAATGAAAGCAGGAGCATTGGAGTTCAAAATGCTCTTTGGACTTGCTGCTGGCATTCTTTCAGATTTTACCATCGCTAAGGAATTAATCTCCTCACCTGCACTATCATGATTAGCCTCACGATCAGCTTCTTCTGATGAATAACCAGCAAAACCATCTCCCCAATCCTCTCCATCATCATCATCCCGTTGATCTAGCCAAAGTTTGGACTTGATAGCCATCAACCTCAAATTTCCTTGTGTAACTTCATTGTTATTCCCCGTTGATAACATAAGTAGCCCAGTTTCACCTTCAACCCCTCCACAAGATTCCATTGACTGCGAAGGAACCTCAAAAACAGATTTGTTTAAGGTGACCAAAGGTTGTTTGACCATGGGATTGTTCATCATCATTTCTTTTTGAACATCTTTAATGATTTGTTCAACCTGTGGATTGGAGAAGTGCAATGTAGGTACATTGGAGCTGTGTACCTCTGCATTTTGCGCATCAACAAGAACAATGTCCTTAGAAATAATGAGTCGTTCACCTGTGTTCTTGGACTTTTGCTGTTGTGTGTTACTGCCTCGAGCTTGTGGTTGCCCATATTTTGGAGTTGTGTTGATCATCATAGCTGCATGGGCATTCTCTACCATTTTATCTAGCTCTGTATTGGAAATGTGCATTGTTGTTGTAGGATCATCAGGTACTTGACTTTGCTCATCAAAGTGATATTTATCTGTTGCAGTCCCAAGTCTAGCAGCTAAGTCCTTTGCATTTTTCTGCTGAATTACATTGCATGTAACTCTTGTTTTTCCACCAACTGATTGTGTCTCATCACCCTCATTGACCAATGCATCAAAAGAGTTCACGACTCCAATGACTGTTGATGGTATAATCTGATTTTGAAGAGCTGGAGTTTGCTTCTTGCTAGGTGATTTACTCACCACTGTTCAATTGTTTTGATTTGATGAAAATTGCTATTGAGTATTAGGTGCATCAGTCGTGCTTGATGAAAGAAATACCTTCCTTGCATTTGCATTCAGTGTTTGGTGCCCAGTTTTACCATGAAGTTGCTCTGAGCCAGACCTTATAGAATCCCCAGCTATGACAGGAACCTCAACCCCTGCTACTGATGCATTATTCTGAACAAGATCAGATGTAGCTTTGTTTGGAGATGGATGTGATCGATGCACCACAGACCAATCTCCAGCTTTTGCATTTTGCACACCCTGAGCATCAGATTTTTGTGCAGCAACTACCTCCAACTGCCCAGCACTTTTAAACTTGGGATCAATTACTGCTGGATCAATAGTATATTTCAGAACAACAGTAGGTTTCAAAGCTCCACGATCAGTTGTCTCTCCTCCTTTATTAGCTTCATTTTTTTTAATTTCTCTTGTGTTACTTGTTGATCCTTTTCCTGCCGTTGGCCCTTACAAGATTGCCCAACCTCTTTAACACCAGATCCTTTAACACCAGCAACATCTATACTAGGTGTTTGGACAGCTGCTTCAAGAGCAACAACTTTAGTATTAGGGACCCTTGTAGAAATTGCAGCAGTAGGTTTTGTTAATTCTTGTAGAAATTGCCCAAGTGCAACATGATTATTCTTGGGATCTTTAACAGCATGCGCATCTACTTGCAACTCCTCAGAAATCCTGTATAACGCTGCTTCAACTGGAGCTATTACACCACCATTAAATATTGCTCATTCATCAACATTTCCAGCACTAACAACCTGACTAGTCTCCTTCATCAGCATTGTTTCCCTAACCAAATTCACTGTATTGGAAACTCTAGCTAGAGATCGATCAACTGGAATATCGGCATGAAGTGATGCATTAGTTTTTTGTTGCGACTTAGCAATTAAATAATGCTTGGCATCCCCTTGTAATTTTTCCACCTTACTCATCTCCTCAGCCAAAGCCAAAACTTCAGCAGGCATTACACGATCAATATCAACAGTTTCTTCATGACCTTGCACGTTCTTTGTTGTATTTTTATTTAATCTGCGGCATATTTTTTCATCATGTCCTTGATGTTTGCAACAGTTACAATACAATGGTAAGTTATCATAAACAAAATCTTGAAAGAATTCAACAATCTTGCCCGTTTGTTTATCCACAAATTGCAAAGGCAACTTCTCAGGTAATTTGTCCATTAAATCAAGAATCACTTTAACTCTTGCAGCACTAGGACGCCACTTAGTCTGGGTAGTTTTGTCTATGGCTATAGGCTTTCCAACAACTAAGGCTATTGACAACAAAGCCTTCATTGCAAAAAGCTCTGTTGGCAGATTAGGCAATGAAATCCAGACCACTGCTTTCGTCGTTTCTTCATTTACCTTAAAATCAAGGGACTATGGAAATATTTGGATTTGATGCTCCTTACCATTGTATTTGAAGTAGTTAACTGACCTCGCAAGTGAATTAACGAAGTCTTCATGTTGATCCACCCTGATAAGCAATTGTCGAGGTGCGAGTTGACCAATCAAAGATGGTCCTTTGATTCCGAACAGTTTCGACAGTACATTTCTTAATGCTATTAGATCTGGTGCATTTGGAGAGAGCTTCACTACAATAGCTTGGTGTAAACCTTCTTCTTTTGTGAATTCCATCCTTTCCTCCGTTGAAAACTTGATTGTTGGGACGCCATGAATAATTTCAATTGGTTTCAACAATTTTTGATTCAAAGTAGCAGCTGCCTTTTGTTGGGACAATTGAGCAGCATACGTATGTTGTATGTTATTGGTTTGGTCACTCTTTATAGCTGCTGGAGGTGGTTCGTCCACAGCTAAATGTGTGGGAGATAGATGCACGCTCATAGCTGCTTAACTGCCCATTGTTGTCGGTAAAGAGAAAACGAGAACTGAAGCTTTTGCGCTACAGTACCTACTACATTTATCTTCAAATATGTAGTAGATGGCTATGGATTTGAGGATGAAAACGATTGGGGATTGTGCGCAATGAGAAGACGCTTCTTTTGAAACCAATTTGGTGAATTTCCATAGCCAGAATATGAAGTTATGGCCGGTGAACTGTTGCGTCGCTACTGTTCATCACAGCTAGAGAGAGAAATAAGAGAGTGTTGAAGTTTGGCAAATTTTTTGTCCCACATCGGTGGGCTCTTGGGTTTGGGGGAAATTTTCCCCCTATAAAAGAAGGCCTAATGTTTAGGATTTAAACACACCTCTCATTTGCCTTCTCATCTGTTTAAGGCATTTATATCTTCTCTCTTTAGTATTATTTCACTTGTATTTTTGGAGTGGAATAAAATATTGGTTGTGTCCGAGGAGTAGGCAAAATTAGCCGAACCTCGTAAATTCTGGTGTTCCTTTTATTGTTGCTTTATTGTCTTATTTATTATTTGGTGGCTGTCATAATTTTTGGTATAGTAGTTGTGACTTATTCACACTATATACATTTGGCTTCCGCAACAATTGGTATCAGAGCCAAGGTACTGTCTAAGTATGCTCTGTGGTTGCAGCATAGTCTGATCTTCCACATCAGAAAAGATTTATCTTGGTAACTGAGTCAAGGTTCTGTCTGAGTATGCTCTGTGGTTGCAGCTTAGTCTGATCTTCTACATCAGAAAGGAAATAATCTTGATTTGTGTCGTCAGCTATTAAATAATATTTGTGTCAAATATGGGAGACAATAAACAAGAAGAATCTACATCAAGTGTCAACAATACGTCATCATTGGCATCTTCGCTTATGACAAGAATTGTGTCAAATGCGAAATTTGCGGTAGAAATTTTTGACGGGTCCGGGCATTTTGGGATGTGGCAAGGCGAGGTTCTAGATGTCCTTTTTCAACAAGGGCTAGATCTTGCCATTGAAGAAAAGAGACCAGATGTTATTGGAGAAGAAGATTGGAAAATTATCAACCGTGTTGCTTGCGGTACCACTCGATCCTTCCTTGCTAGAGAGCAGAAATATCCATACACAAAGGAAACTTCTGCAAGTAAATTATGGAAAGCACTGGAGGATAAATTTTTGAAGAAAAACAGTCAAAATAAATTGTACATGAAGAAGAGACTGTTTCACTTCACCTATGTTCCTGGTACCACGATGAATGAACATATCACCAGTTTCAATAAGTTGGTCACAGATTTGCAAAATATGGATACAACTTATGATGATGGTGACTTGGCCTTGATGTTGTTGGCGTCACTTCCTGATGAGTACGAGCACCTTGAAACTACTCTACTCCATGGAAATGACGAAGTTTCTCTCAGAGAAGTTTGTTCGGCTTTGTACAGCTATGAACAAAGAAAGCGAGAAAAACAGAAGGGCGGAGAAGGAGAAGCACTATTTGTGAGGGGTCGTCCTCAAAATCAAACGAGGACAAAGAAGGGAAGATCCAAGTCAAGATCCAGACCCAGCAAAGATGAATGTGCCTTTTGTCGAGAAAAAGGGCACTGGAAGAAAGACTGTCCGAAGTTGAAGAATAAGGCCAAACATAACAATGGAAAGGCCATTATGGATTCAAATGTAGCTGATTGTGATGATTCAGACTTCTCATTAGTTACAACAGAGTCATCAACATCATCAGACATATGGTTGATGGACTCGGCTTGTAGCTATCATATGTGTCCCAACAGGGACTGGTTTGTGGAATTTCAAGAAGGAGAATATGGAGTCATCCACACAGCGGATAACAGCCCTCTTACCTCATATGGCATTGGTTCAATACGATTAAGGAACCATGATGGAATGATCAGAACATTAACAGATGTTCGATATGTACCGGATTTGAAGAAGAATCTCATCTCTGTGGGAGCCCTAGAATCAAAAGGGTTCAAAATCATTGCAGAAAATGGAGTGATGAGAGTATGCTCCGGTGCACTAGTGGTAATGAAGGCTAATCGGAAGAATAATAATATGTACCGCTATCGTGGCAGTACAGTTATTGGGACAGCGACAGTGACATCCAGTGACGACAAAGAGGCAGAAGCAACCAAGCTATGGCACATGCGCTTGGGACATGCTGGAGGAAAATCCTTGAAAACTCTATCAGATCAAGGATTGTTAAAAGGAGTAAAGGCTTGCAACTTGGAGTTTTGTGAGCATTGTGTCAAAGGGAAACAGACAAGGGTTAAATTTGGTACAGCGATCCATAATACTAAAGGCATTTTGGATTATGTACACTCTGATGTTTGGGGTCCTTCCAAAACACCTTCATTGGGTGGGAAGCACTATTTTGTAACCTTTGTTGATGATTTTTCCCGAAGAGTATGGGTGTATACAATGAAGAGCAAAGATGAAGTGTTGGGAATTTTTCTCAAATGGAAGACGATGGTGGAGAATCAGACAGGCAGGAGAATCAAGTGTATTCGCACAGACAATGGAGGTGAATACAAAAATGATCATTTCAATAAGGTCTGTGAAAATGATGGCATCATCCGACACTTCACTGTTAGACATACACCACAACAGAATGGAGTGGCAGAACGTATGAACCGGACCTTGCTGGAGAAGGTACAGTGTATGTTGTCCAATGCTGGCTTGGGCAAAGAATTTTGGGCTGAGGCAATTATATATGCATGCCACCTCATTAATCGTCTACCATCTGCTGCTATTGATGGCAAGACACCATTTGAAAAATGGTATGGAAAGCCTGCTGTAGATTATGACTCTTTGCACGTGTTTGGCTCAACTGCATATTATCATGTGACAGAGTCAAAATTGGATCCAAGGGCAAAGAAGGCTATTTTTATGGGAATTACTTCTGGAGTCAAAGGATATCGCTTATGGTGTCCTATGACAAAGAAAGTAATATTCAGCAGGGATGTTACCTTTGATGAATCTGCTATGGTAAATAAGGTAACAGAAGATACCAAACAAAATGAAGGTGCTTCTAAGCAGGTGGAGTTTGAGGGAAAATTTATTTTTCCTACACAAGAAGCAGAGGAGGAAACAAATGAAGATTACCCTCTGGAAGGAGAGCCAGTAGAGGAGATTCCAACTCAGGAACCTCAACAACAACTTGAATCAATAGCAACCAGCAGGCCAAAAAGAACAATAACGAAACCTGTTCGTCTCATAGAGACGGTTGCTTGTGCAACCTCAATTGTAGCTGATGATGTTCCTACTACTTATAAAGACGCTGTCCAAAGTTCAGAAGAAGATAAGTGGAGGATTTCCATGAATGATGAAATACAGTCCCTTCATCAGAATCATACATGGAGATTGGCCAATCTCCCGAAGGGAAAGAAAGCAATTGGGTGCAAATGGGTATTTGCAAAGAAAGAAGGATTTCCTAACCAAGTAGATGTTCGCTACAAAGCAAGATTGGTGGCCAAAGGATATGCTCAAAAGGAGGGAATTGATTACAATGAAGTGTTTTCTCCAGTTGTAAAACATTCCTCCATTAGAATTATGTTGGCTTTGGTAGCACAATTGGATTTGGAACTAGTTCAGATGGATGTAAAAACTGCGTTTTTACATGGAAACTTGGAGGAGGAAATCTACATGACTCAGCCAGAAGGATTCAAAGTTGCTGGAAAAGAAAATATGGTGTGCAAACTTGAAAAATCGTTGTACGGATTGAAACAATCTTCTAGACAATGGTACAAGCGATTTGACGAGTTTATGTTGCGGCAAGGGTACAAGAGAAGCAAATACGATCATTGTGTGTATTTGCACAAGCTTAAAGATGGTTCCTTTGTATATCTTCTCCTATATGTTGATGATATGTTGATAGCTTCCAAGAATTCGGAAGAAATTGATAAGTTGAAGATTCAACTGAAGAAGGAGTTCGAGATGAAGGATTTGGGTGAGGCAAAGAAAATTCTTGGCATGGAGATAATTAGAGATAGACGTTCAAAGAAACTCTGTTTATCTCAAAAGGAATATTTGAAGAGAGTACTTCAACGTTTTGGCATAGATGACAAGACTAAGCCAGTTAGTACTCCACTTGCTTCCCATTTTAAGCTAAGTACTACTATGTCGCCAATGGATGAAGCTGAACGAGAGTATATGTCAAAGGTACCATACGCAAATGCTGTTGGTAGCTTGATGTATGCAATGGTTTGCACAAGGCCTGACATTTCACAAGCTGTTGGAGTTATTAGCAGATATATGCACAATCCAGGGAAGGAGCATTGACAAGCTGTGAAGTGGATTCTACGGTATATTCATAATACTGTAGATGTCGGGTTAGTTTTTGAGCAGGAAGACAATCAGTCTGTAGTTGGATATTGTGACTCAGATTTTGCGGGTGATATGGACAAACGAAGATCAACTACTGGTTAACTACAGACTGATTGTCTTCCTGCTCAAAAACTAACCCGACATCTACAGTATTATGAATATACCGTAGAATCCACTTCACAGCTTGTCAATGCTCCTTCCCTGGATTGTGCATATATCTGCTAATAACTCCAACAGCTTGTGAAATGTCAGGCCTTGTGCAAACCATTGCATACATCAAGCTACCAACAGCATTTGCGTATGGTACCTTTGACATATACTCTCGTTCAGCTTCATCCATTGGCGACATAATAGTACTTAGCTTAAAATGGGAAGCAAGTGGAGTACTAACTGGCTTAGTCTTGTCATCTATGCCAAAACGTTGAAGTACTCTCTTCAAATATTCCTTTTGAGATAAACAGAGTTTCTTTGAACGTCTATCTCTAATTATCTCCATGCCAAGAATTTTCTTTGCCTCACCCAAATCCTTCATCTCGAACTCCTTCTTCAGTTGAATCTTCAACTTATCAATTTCTTCCGAATTCTTGGAAGCTATCAACATATCATCAACATATAGGAGAAGATATACAAAGGAACCATCTTTAAGCTTGTGCAAATACACACAATGATCGTATTTGCTTCTCTTGTACCCTTGCCGTAACATAAACTCGTCAAATCGCTTGTACCATTGTCTAGAAGATTGTTTCAATCCGTACAACGATTTTTCAAGTTTGCACACCATATTTTCTTTTCCAACAACTTTGAATCCTTCTGGCTGAGTCATGTAGATTTCCTCCTCCAAGTTTCCATGTAAAAACGCAGTTTTTACATCCATCTGAACTAGTTCCAAATCCAATTGTGCTACCAAAGCCAACATAATTCTAATGGAGGAATGTTTTACAACTGGAGAAAACACTTCATTGTAATCAATTCCCTCCTTTTGAGCATATCCTTTGGCCACCAATCTTGCTTTGTAGCGAACATCTACTTGGTTAGGAAATCCTTCCTTCTTTGCAAATACCCATTTGCACCCAATTGCCTTCTTTCCCTTCGGGAGATTGGCCAATCTCCATGTATTATTCTGATGAAGGGACTGTATTTCATCATTCATGGCAATCCTCCACTTATCTTCTTTTGAACTTTGGACAGCGTCTTTATAAGTGGTAGGAACATCATCAGCTACAATTGAGGTTGCACAAGCAACCGTCTCTATGAGACGAACAGGTTTCGTTATTGTTCTTTTTGGCCTGCTGGTTGCTATTGATTCAAGTTGTTGTTGAGGTTCCTGAGTTGGAATCTCCTCTACTGGCTCTCCTTCCAGAGGGTAATCTTCATTTGTTTCCTCCTCTGCTTCTTGTGTAGGAAAAATAAATTTTCCCTCAAACTCCACCTGCTTAGAAGCACCTTTATTTTGTTTGGTGTCTTCTGTTACCTTATTTACCATAGCAGATTCATCAAAGGTAACATCTCTGCTGAATATTACTTTCTTTGTCATAGGACACCATAAGCGATATCCTTTGACTCCAGAAGTAATTCCCATAAAAATAGCCTTCTTTGCCCTTGGATCCAATTTTGACTCCGTCACATGATAATATGCAGTTGAGCCAAACACGTGCAAAGAGTTATAATCTACAGCAGGTTTTCCATACCATTTTTCAAATGGTGTCTTGCCATCAATAGCAGCAGATGGTAGACGATTAATGAGGTGGCATGCATATGTAATTGCCTCAGCCCAAAATTCTTTGCCCAAGCCAGCATTGGACAACATACACCGTACCTTCTCCAGCAAGGTCCGGTTCATACGTTCTGCCACTCCATTCTGTTGTGGTGTATGTCTAACAGTGAAGTGTCGGACGATGCCATCATTTTCACAGACCTTATTGAAATGATCATTTTTGTATTCACCTCCATTGTCTGTGCGAATACACTTGATTCTCCTGCCTGTCTGATTCTCCACCATCGTCTTCCATTTGAGAAAAATTCCCAACACTTCATCTTTGCTCTTCATTGTATACACCCATACTCTTCGGGAAAAATCATCAACAAAGGTTACAAAATAGTGCTTCCCACCCAATGAAGGTGTTTTGGAAGGACCCCAAACATCAGAGTGTACATAATCCAAAATGCCTTTAGTATTATGGATCGCTGTACCAAATTTAACCCTTGTCTGTTTCCCTTTAACACAATGCTCACAAAACTCCAAGTTGCAAGCCTTTACTCCTTTTAACAATCCTTGATCTGATAGAGTTTTCAAGGATTTTCCTCCAGCATGTCCCAAGCGCATGTGCCATAGCTTGGTTGCTTCTGCCTCTTTGTCGTCACTGGATGTCACTGTCGCTGTCCCAATAACTGTACTGCCACGATAGCGGTACATATTATTATTCTTCCGATTAGCCT
Organism: Nicotiana sylvestris; assembly: GCF_000393655.2. NCBI lineage: Eukaryota > Viridiplantae > Streptophyta > Magnoliopsida > Solanales > Solanaceae > Nicotiana > Nicotiana sylvestris. The sequence continues at coordinate 142,846,941 of NC_091063.1, forward strand.
TCATTACCACTAGTGCACCGGAGCATACTCTCATCACTCCATTTTCTGCAATGATTTTGAACCCTTTTGATTCCAGGGCTCCCACAGAGATGAGATTCTTCTTCAAATCCGGTACATATCGAACATCTGTTAATGTTCTGATCATTCCATCATGGTTCCTTAATCGTATTGAACCAATGCCATATGAGGTAAGAGGGCTGTTATCCGCTGTGTGGATGACTCCATATTCTCCTTCTTGAAATTCCACAAACCAGTCCCTGTTGGGACACATATGATGGCTACAAGCCGAGTCCATCAACCATATGTCTGATGATGTTAATGACTCTGTTGTAACTAATGAGAAGTCTGAATCATCACAATCAGCTACATTTGAATCCATAATGGCCTTTCCATTGTTATGTTTGGCCTTATTCTTCAACTTCGGACAGTCTTTCTTCCAGTGCCCCTTTTCTCGACAAAAGGCACATTCATCTTTGCTGGGTCTGGATCTTGACTTGGATCTTCCCTTCTTTGTCCTCGTTTGATTTTGAGGACGACCCCTCACAAATAGTGCTTCTCCTTCTCCGCCCTTCTGTTTTTCTCGCTTTCTTTGTTCATAGCTGTACAAAGCCGAACAAACTTCTCTGAGAGAAACTTCGTCATTTCCATGGAGTAGAGTAGTTTCAAGGTGCTCGTACTCATCAGGAAGTGACGCCAACAACATCAAGGCCAAGTCACCATCATCATAAGTTGTATCCATATTTTGCAAATCTGTGACCAACTTATTGAAACTGGTGATATGTTCATTCATCGTGGTACCAGGAACATAGGTGAAGTGAAACAGTCTCTTCTTCATGTACAATTTATTTTGACTGTTTTTCTTCAAAAATTTATCCTCCAGTGCTTTCCATAATTTACTTGCAGAAGTTTCCTTTGTGTATGGATATTTCTGCTCTCTAGCAAGGTAGGATCGAATGGTACCGCAAGCAACACGGTTGATAATTCTCCAATCTTCTTCTCCAATAACATCTGGTTTCTTTTCTTCAATGGCCAGATCTAGCCCTTGTTGAAAAAGGACATCTAGAACCTCGCCTTGCCACATCCCAAAATGTCCGGACCCGTCAAAAATTTCTACCGCAAATTTCGCATTTGACACAATTCTTGTCATAAGCGAAGATGCCAATGATGACGTATTGTTGACACTTGATGTAGATTCTTCTTGTTTATTGTCTCCCATATTTGACACAAATATTATTTAATAGCTGACGACACAAATCAAGATTATTTCCTTTCTGATGTAGAAGATCAGACTAAGCTGCAACTACAGAGCATACTCAGACAGAACCTTGACTCAGTTACCAAGATAAATCTTTTCTGATGTGGAAGATCAGACTATGCTGCAACCACAGAGCATACTTAGACAGTACCTTGGCTCTGATACCAATTGTTGCGGAAGCCAAATGTATATAGTGTGAATAAGTCACAACTACTATACCAAAAATTATGACAACCACCAAATAATAAATAAGACAATAAAGCAATAATAAAGGGAACACCAGAATTTACGAGGTTCGGCTAATTTTGCCTACTCCTCGGACACAACCAATATTTTATTTCACTCCAAAAATACAAGTGAAATAATACTAAAGAGAGAAGATACAAATGTCTTAAACAGATGAGAAGACAAATGAGAGGTGTGTTTCAATCCTAAACATTAGGCCTTCTTTTATAGGGGAAAAATCCCCCCAAACTTAACTCTCAACCAATGTGGGACTTTGGCATTTTGCCAAACTTCAACAATAAGGACCCATTTCTTCAGTTTTATATGTATGTAGAGAAAAATCATCTGTAGAATGGTATAATGGCAAATTAAGAACAACTTTTCTTTTTTCTTCTATTTTATCAGGATTTTGACAACAGTATGATCAGTCACTTTGTTCTATTTTGAGAATGATTTGGCAACGATACAATGTCATTTCACCATGGAAGATTCTTTTAGTCTATTACTTTCCTCTCTTTCTGAGATGTTGACGACAATTCTCCGAGCATCCAATCCCCTTCCGGTCCACTTCTCAAACCACATTTAGAACTCGAAAAGGGGGAATACTAGCTAGAAATTGCTCAAATTTCCATCATACAAATTGATGAGGATTGCATGTAACAATTAAATCAAATGGTGCTGTGATAAATGTAAGTTGTTCTCTCCATCAGTAGTCGTTTTTCAAATTTTTACTACTTAGCTTTGCTTGCATGTTAATTCCTTTTATTCGTTATATCTTGTTGAGCAGTGCGTAGCATCTATTTGCACTGTGAAGCCGAGGAAACATCTTTGCTCGAAATGAAATTTAAGGTTAGCTATAAAAAGAGTTACTAATATGTTGCAACTACAGAAATCTTTATACATTATGACAAAAACTTACTATAAATAGAATTTAATAATTTGCTCTAGGAAGTAGTTAGCAAAATGTAATATTGATAAACTAGTCATCTTTACACTGCACAGATAATTGCAATTCATGTATTCTTGTCATATACCTCACTCTTCGTCTTACTTGATGAATTTTAGTTCATGTATTGCTTGAACCTTCATCTCAATAGAAATTCATGTATTCTTGTTCTTTCCGTTTTTCAGTGAGTTTAGCAAGGATGAGGTGGTTTAGAGTAATGCACAAGTCCACTATTGAATGTGAAGCTCTAACAGAATTCAAAGGTATATGCGACACAAAGTTTGCCTCCTATCTAAAAAAATAGAAAAGTTTGCTTCCCTATATGATTATCAGATATCAGCTTAGCAATTATTTTAATCAGAATTTGTAGCAATATGTAAGCTATTACTACTGTTAGCTCCGTTGGTGAATGGAAAGTTGTGCTGACATTCTCTATTCAGCAAAGTGTAAGCGAAGAAAAGTACTGCTCTTTTATGTGAAATTTCATAGTAGTACTTCTCTTTGACATTCTTAGAAAATATTGTGCATAATTTTGTATCAATTATATCACCTAGTGCTCTTGAGTACCAATTTTTCAGTTTTGTATGTATGTTGAGAAAAATCATCTGTAGAATGGTTTGACGGCAAATTAAGAACTACTTTGCTTTTTTCTTCTATTTTATCAGGATTTTGACAACAGCATGATCAGTCAGTTTGCTCTATTTTGAGAGTGATTTGGGAACGATACAATGTCATTTTCTGTTGGAAGGCTTTTTCAGCTTTTAGCTGAAGTTTACAATTGATGGTCATATACCGCTCAAATTGCGTCTTGAAATTGAGTAAATGGAGGAGTGGCCAGTGATTGCTCAATCCCCCCACTGTATTATCAAGGTAAATAAGTGATTCTCCAAAAATGGTGCCTATTAATTTTCAAGGCTTCTCTTGGCTTGTTTATTAATTGCTGTCTTTTCTAATATTCCAGACCGCTATGCATCATTTATTTCCGTTGCAAAAATTATTAGTCCCTTCATTCCCATATTTATACTCTCCCGTCACTTCCTGTATAACATGAATGGTTGTTTTGACAGGCATCGGTAACAGGATTTATCAGCTCTTTGATTGGTGAAAAAACTGAAACGATATAAGGCTTACATCTTCTAAGGTAATATTGCTTTTTCTTCAAAATTTATTTCCCATTCTATACTTTTGTGTAAAATCATTCAAGCCGTGTATGGTCTCAAATCTCCATGCTGGAACAAAATGCTGATACTTGAAGCGAACTTCTTTTCGTTTGCAGAAGGAGGTTGATTAGAATGATGTGATGCCTGAAGTTTCAGCTAAAACCACGTCTAGAATTTGACAAGGGGGATTACTGGACTAAAACTGCTCATATTTCCACCATAAGAGTCGATGGGAAATAGCGAAGGTGCTCTAACTGATCTAAGGTAATTCTGTTTTTTCTTTCCTTTGTTTGTTGATTCTTTCCCTTTGTGAAATATTGTTGAGCAGTGTGTAGCGTCTATTGCCACTATGAAGCCGAGGAAGTATCTTCATATCAGGATGAAAGATGACAAAAAAAAAAGGTAATATGTTACAACTACAGAAATTTTTATTCATTGTAAGAAAAGAAAAGACATAGTATCGGCTGAAATTGAAAATTTTATCTAGGAAGTTCATAGCAAAATGTAATTTTAACAAACAATTTTACCATTAGCATACGACATATGTAGGTCTTTTGAAATATGAGTATTTTGCCTCTAACATAATATCTCCTATACTTCTACTTCATTGATTGATGGTCACCTCATCTAGTATGGTGACTGAAGTTCTGTCCTCTTATTAACATAATCTATTTTTTCGGTTAACTTGCCTGCGATATCCTTTCCGTGGAAAATAAGAAGCAAAGGTTCTAATACAACTGGTCAAATATATGCAGAAGATAAAAGGTCCAGATAAAGGCAACCTCACTTTTCAGTAAGGTAGCCAAACCTTGAAAAGAGTTACATCAAGCTTGAGTTTTAAAGAGATTGGATATGATACTCAATGTCTGCTTCCGTTATTTAAGCACATGTTATATCAGATTGATTTCAAGTTGATACGACTGCATTTGATAGCACATACTAAGATTTTATCATGTTAGCACAATAGTTAAAACAACAGTTTTTGTTTTGAATATTCAGAGGTTTGGACTGAAGATATAAATATTACGTTATATCATGCACATATATGTCAGCCAGATGTGCATAGTCATTTTGAAATATGAGTCAATCTTACTTGACAGTTTTTTCGTCTAAGTATTGCTTGAAGTTTCACCTCAACAGAAATTCATGTTATTTTTTGTTGTTTCTCTTTTTACAGTGAGTTGAGGAAGGAGGTGGTGGTTATGGAGTAAAGCAAATTTTATCTTTGACCTTTGATGTTTCTACTGGCAGTTCAAAGGAATACGAGACAGAAAGTTTGTATTCCATAATTTAACTTCTAAAAGCATCAGCACAATATTAGTGCTATTTTGTATGATTATCTGATCTCAACTTAACGATCGTTTTTCTTTCTTTGTCAGGATTTTGGTGACAATTAGCTATTCTAGCTCATTGCCAGTTGGTGACAAGAAAGTTGTGTCGAAATTCTTTATTAAATTTGGCAAAACTCCTTCTTTTTCATCCGCCAGAACCTATGCAACAACTCCATCAATCTCTTGAAAACTCTAGGCATAGCAAAAAATGATATTTTTGTGTATGCACTATGTTGGTTGTTCACTGCTCAAACCACATTTCAAAATTATGAATCTGGAAGATTGGCCAATAATTGCTCAAATTCCGATTCTATGGGTAGATACTGCTTATATATATATATATATATATATATATATATATATATATAGTATGCAAGTGTTGCGGAAGCCAAATGTATAGAGTGTGAATAAGTCACAACTACTATACCAAAAATTATGACAACCACCAAATAATAAATAAGACAATAAAGCAATAATAAAGGGAACACCAGAATTTACGAGGTTCGGCTAATTTTGCCTACTCCTCGGACACAACCAAATATTTTATTCCACTCCAAAATACAAGTGAAATAATACTAAAGAGAGAAGATACAAATGCCTTAAACAGATGAGAAGGCAAATGAGAGGTGTGTCTCAATCCTAAACATTAGGCCTTCTTTTATAGGGGAAAAATCCCCTCCAAACTTAACTCCCAACCAATGTGGGACTTTGGCATTTTGCCAAACTTCAACAAATCTCCACCTTGGCAAAATTCCACATTTTCAATTCTCTCTCAATAACAAATTTTGGTTGTGTCTTCATCTTCAATCTTCAGTGTTCAACAATGTTGATCAAATCCAAACAATGTTGAAACTTGACCGCAGTCACCACCTTTGTCAGCATATCAGCAGGATTCTCTGTAGTATGAATTTTCTTCACCGTGACTCCACCTTCTTCTATGATTTCTCGTACGAAATGATACCGAACATCAATGTGCTTCGTCCTTGCATGATAAACTTGGTTCTTCGCTAATTGAATAGCACTTTGACTATCACAAAAAATTGTGATACCTTTTTGTTCAACACCAAGCTCCTTTAGCAATCCTTGAAGCCAAATTGCCTCTTTCACAGCATCTGTAATAGCCATGTACTCTGCCTCTGTTGTAGACAAAGCAACTGTTGACTGCAAAGTAGACTTCCAACTAACTGGTGCCTTTGCAAAAGTAAACACATAACCAGTAGTTGATCTTCGTTTGTCCATATCACCCGCAAAATCTGAGTCACAATATCCAACTACAGACTGATTGTCTTCCTGCTCAAAAACTAACCCGACATCTACAGTATTATGAATATACCGTAGAATCCACTTCACAGCTTGCCAATGCTCCTTCCCTGGATTGTGCATATATCTGCTAATAACTCCAACAGCTTGTGAAATGTCAGGCCTTGTGCAAACCATTGCATACATCAAGCTACCAACAACATTTGCGTATGGTACCTTTGACATATACTCTCGTTCAGCTTCATCCATTGGCGACATAGTAGTACTTAGCTTAAAATGGGAAGCAAGTGGAGTACTAACTGGCTTAGTCTTGTCATCTATGCCAAAACGTTGAAGTACTCTCTTCAAATATTCCTTTTGAGATAAACAGAGTTTCTTTGAACGTCTATCTCTAATTATCTCCATGCCAAGAATTTTCTTTGCCTCACCCAAATCCTTCATCTCGAACTCCTTCTTCAGTTGAATCTTCAACTTATCAATTTCTTCCGAATTCTTGGAAGCTATCAACATATCATCAACATATAGGAGAAGATATACAAAGGAACCATCTTTAAGCTTGTGCAAATACACACAATGATCGTATTTGCTTCTCTTGTACCCTTGCCGCAACATAAACTCGTCAAATCGCTTGTACCATTGTCTAGAAGATTGTTTCAATCCGTACAACGATTTTTCAAGTTTGCACACCATATTTTCTTTTCCAGCAACTTTGAATCCTTCTGGCTGAGTCATGTAGATTTCCTCCTCCAAGTTTCCATGTAAAAACGCAGTTTTTACATCCATCTGAACTAGTTCCAAATCCAATTGTGCTACCAAAGCCAACATAATTCTAATGGAGGAATGTTTTACAACTGGAGAAAACACTTCATTGTAATCAATTCCCTCCTTTTGAGCATATCCTTTGGCCACCAATCTTGCTTTGTAGCGAACATCTACTTGGTTAGGAAATCCTTCCTTCTTTGCAAATACCCATTTGCACCCAATTGCTTTCTTTCCCTTCGGGAGATTGGCCAATCTCCATGTATGATTCTGATGAAGGGACTGTATCTCATCATTCATGGCAATCCTCCACTTATCTTCTTCTGAACTTTGAACAGCGTCTTTATAAGTAGTAGGAACATCATCAGCTACAATTGAGGTTGCACAAGCAACCGTCTCTATGAGACGAACATGTTTCGTTATTGTTCTTTTTGGCCTGCTGGTTGCTATTGATTCAAGTTGTTGTTGAGATTCCTGAGTTGGAATCTCCTCTACTGGCTCTCCTTCCAGAGGGTAATCTTCATTTGTTTCCTCCTCTGCTTCTTGTGTAGGAAAAATAAATTTTCCCTCAAACTCCACCTGCTTAGAAGCACCTTCATTTTGTTTGGTATCTTCTGTTACCTTATTTACCATAGCAAATTCATCAAAGGTAACATCTCTGCTGAATATTACTTTCTTTGTCATAGGGCACCATAAGCGATATCCTTTGACTCCAGAAGTAATTCCCATAAAAATAGCCTTCTTTGCCCTTGGATCCAATTTTGACTCCGTCACATGATAATATGCAGTTGAGCCAAACACGTGCAAAGAGTTATAATCTACAGCAGGTTTTCCGTACCATTTTTCAAATGGTGTTTTGCCATCAATAGCAGCAGATGGTAGACGATTAATGAGGTGACATGCATATGTAATTGCCTCAGCCCAAAATTCTTTGCCCAAGCCAGCATTGGACAACATACACCGTACCTTCTCCAGCAAGGTCCGGTTCATACGTTCTGCCACTCCATTCTGTTGTGGTGTATGTCTAACAGTGAAGTGTCGGACGATGCCATCATTTTCACAGACCTTATTGAAATGATCATTTTTGTATTCACCTCCATTGTCTGTGCGAATACACTTGATCCTCCTGCCTGTTTGATTCTCCACCATCGTCTTCCATTTGAGAAAAATTCCCAGCACTTCATCTTTGTTTTTCATTGTATACACCCACACTCTTCGAGAAAAATCATCAACAAAGGTTACAAAATAGTGTTTCCCACCCAATGAAGGTGTTTTGGAAGGACCCCAAACATCAGAGTGTACATAATCCAAAATGCCTTTAGTATTATGGATCGCTGTACCAAATTTAACCCTTGTCTGTTTCCCTTTGACACAATGCTCACAAAACTCCAAGTTGCAAGCCTTTACTCCTTTTAACAATCCTTGATCTGATAGAGTTTTCAAGGATTTTCCTCCAGCATGTCCCAAGCGCATGTGCCATAGCTTGGTTGCTTCTGCCTCTTTGTCGTCACTGGATGTCACTGTCGCTGTCCCAATAACTGTACTGCCACGATAGCGGTACATATTATTATTCTTCCGATTAGCCTTCATTACCACTAGTGCACCGGAGCATACTCTCATCACTCCATTTTCTGCAATGATTTTGAACCCTTTTGATTCTAGGGCTCCCACAGAGATGAGATTCTTCTTCAAATCCGGTACATATCGAACATCTATCAATGTTCTGATCATTCCATCATGGTTCCTTAATCGTATTGAACCAATGCCATATGAGGTAAGAGGGCTGTTATCCGCTGTGTGGATGACTCCATATTCTCCTTCTTGAAATTCCATGAACCAGTCCCTGTTGGGACACATATGATAGCTACAAGCCGAGTCCATCAACCATATGTCTGATGATGTTGATGACTCTGTTGTAACTAATGAGAAGTCTGAATCATCACAATCAGCTACATTTGAATCCATAATGGCCTTTCCATTGTTATGTTTGGCCTTATTCTTCAACTTCGGACAGTCTTTCTTCCAGTGCCCTTTTTCTCGACAAAAGGCACATTCATCTTTGCTGGGTCTGGATCTTGACTTGGATCTTCCCTTCTTTGTCCTCGTTTGATTTTGAGGACGACCCCTCACAAATAGTGCTTCTCCTTCTCCGCCCTTCTGTTTTTCTCGCTTTCTTTGTTCATAGCTGTACAAAGCCGAACAAACTTCTCTGAGAGAAACTTCGTCATTTCCATGGAGTAGAGTAGTTTCAAGGTGCTCGTACTCATCAGGAAGTGACGCCAACAACATCAAGGCCAAGTCACCATCATCATAAGTTGTATCCATATTTTGCAAATCTGTAACCAACTTATTGAAACTGGTGATATGTTCATTCATCGTGGTACCAGGAACATAGGTGAAGTGAAACAGTCTCTTCTTCATGTACAATTTATTTTGACTATTTTTCTTCAAAAATTTATCCTCCAGTGCTTTCCATAATTTACTTGCAGAAGTTTCCTTTGTGTATGGATATTTCTGCTCTCTAGCAAGGTAGGATCGAATGGTACCGCAAGCAACACGGTTGATAATTCTCCAATCTTCTTCTCCAATAACATCTGGTTTCTTTTCTTCAATGGCCAGATCTAGCCCTTGTTGAAAAAGGACATCTAGAACCTCGCCTTGCCACATCCCAAAATGTCCGGACCCGTCAAATATTTCGACCGCAAATTTCGCATTTGACACAATTCTTGTCATAAGCGAAGATGCCAATGATGACGTATTGTTGACACTTGATGTAGATTCTTCTTGTTTATTGTCTCCCATCTTTGACACAAATATTATTTAATAGCTGACGACACAAATCAAGATTATTTCCTTTCTGGTGTGGAAGATCAGACTAAGCTGCAACCACAGAGCATACTCAGACAGAACCTTGACTCAGTTACCAAGATAAATCTTTTCTGATGTGGAAGATCAGACTATGCTGCAACCACAGAGCATACTTAGACAGTACCTTGGCTCTGATACCAATTGTTGCGGAAGCCAAATGTATAGAGTGTGAATAAGTCACAACTACTATACCAAAAATTATGACAACCACCAAATAATAAATAAGACAATAAAGCAATAATAAAGGGAACACCAGAATTTACGAGGTTCGGCTAATTTTGCCTACTCCTCGGACACAACCAAATATTTTATTCCACTCCAAAATACAAGTGAAATAATACTAAAGAGAGAAGATACAAATGCCTTAAACAGATGAGAAGGCAAATGAGAGGTGTGTCTCAATCCTAAACATTAGGCCTTCTTTTATAGGGGAAAAATCCCCTCCAAACTTAACTCCCAACCAATGTGGGACTTTGGCATTTTGCCAAACTTCAACAGCAAGATCATTCGTGGTATTATCAAGGTAAGTGATTCTCCAAATAAATATTTTATTTTTTTAAAAAAAACTTCTTTTGCTTTTTCATTAAATTATTTTTTTAAAATCATTTAGACTGTTGTGCATAATTTATTTATGTCGTGAAAGTTATTCGTCCCTTTGTTTCCCTGTTTCTGATCTCCAATTCTCCAGTACAACATGAATGGTTATCTCCTACACTTCTACCTCTTTTTTCTGTTATGCTTTCAATTTCAGTTTTGGACATGAAAAAAACATACTATTTCTTATTCACACCAAGTTAAACGAATATAAGCTCTCTCCTCATAATTTAATACTTCTAGGTAGAATGAGAATCTTAGGCATGCTGACATTTAGCTTAATATTTTTTCATTTGGATTTTGGCATCGATCTGAAGATTGTCTGATCAGACGTTGTTGCTTAACATGGGAAGGAAAAGCTGGGCAGAGAGTTGTCAAGGTTCTGTCTTAATTATGTGAAATGCCCCTCTAAACGTCATGGACACATGGTGAACGCGTGTTTGTGCAGTTCAGTAATTACATTGAAAATATATTGAACAAAAACAAATATAAATTTTTAAAAATCTAGCATTTATTTCCTTGAGTATAGCTCTTCCAATAGAAAGGTGTTCAATACTTTGTTTGTTTATGCAAATATAAAACCAAGAGTTGAAACCAAAAACCTGGCCAACCTGTACTTCTTTGTAATTGTTGTAGTCAATGCACACTTGGTGAATTGGCCAAATCTGGTGCATATCCTTGTTGGGAAGCGTATCAAGCTAATAGAAAGAAAAGAATATTTAAGAGAGAAAAACAATAAATTGCACAAGACAAGTTTTACGTGGTTCGGCAATTTTTGCCTACTCCACGGTCACACAAAGAATAGCTCTTTATTAATTGAAGAGAGAAAGAAGAAGTTTTGGGATGATCTACAAATGAAAATGTAGACCCCTATTTATAGGCATTTGAATGCCCTGCCGAGGTAAGCGCTTACATCATAAGAATGCCGAGGTAAGCGCTTACATCACAAGAATGTCGATGTAAGCGCTTACATCATATTTTCATCTCTTTTTAATTTTTCTTTCTTTTGTTTTGTCTACTTTCACATACAACAATAGGTTTGGTCCTATCAATCTCCCCCTCAAACCTATGTTACAACAAGAAAAAAATAAAAAATATTTGTTATTCTCTGGTGGCGCCTTCACGCTATCAGTCTTGAAGGCTAACTGAGGCAGTGCACAGTCTCAGTTTGTCAACACCGACAACTTTGGTCAACATGTCTGACGGGTTCTTTGATCCTGGTATCTTCTGTAGGGAAAAAGTTCCTTCATTTATCAACTCTCGGATATGATGATACCTCAACTGGATATGCTTCGATCTTGCATGAAACACTGGATTCTTGGCAAGATGAATTGCACTCTGGCTATCGCGGAAAAGTTCACAATTGTCCTGCTCTTTACCTAGCTCTTTAAGAAAATTCTTGAGCCAAATCATCTCTTTTCCAGCTTCTGAGATTGCCATGTACTCTGCTTCAGTGGTAGATAGAGCAACACTTTTCTGAAGTTTGGACATCCAACTAACAGCAGTACCACCCAAGGTGAACACGTAGCCCGTGGTACTTTTTCGACTATCCAAATTGCCGCCTAAATTTGCATCAGCAAAACCTTGTAAGATAATATTGCTCTTTTTAAAACAAAGTGTCATACCTGAGGTGCCTTTGAGATATCGCAATATCCATTTTACACCTTCCCAATGCTCCTTTCCTGGATCTGACATGTATCTACTGACAACTCCAACAGCATGGGCTATGTCAGGTCTAGTGCAAACCATAACATACATCAAACTTCCTACTGCTGAAGCATACAAAACTTTGGACATGTACTTCCTTTCTTCGTATGTCTTAGGTGATTGGTCCTTTGACAGATTTAGATGGCTTCCGAGTGGAGTGCTTCTGGTCTTTGCATCATGAAGACTGAACCTGCTTAGTACCTTTTGTATGTACTTTTCTTGAGACAATTTTAAGGTTCCTTCCGACCTGTTTCTGCTAATCCTCATCCCAAGCATTTGCTTAGATGGTCCTAAGTCTTTCATTTCAAACTCCTCTGCCAGTTGTTGCTTAAACAAATTGATCTCATTTATGTTAGATCCTGCAATTAGCATATCATCAACGTACAACAGTAAAATAATATAGGATTCATCAAGATTTTTGATATAACAGCAATGGTCCATCTCACATCGTGTGAAACCATTTTTATGCATGAATCCATTAAATTTCTTGTACCATTGTCGGGGAGCTTGTTTCAAACCATACAAACTCTTCTTCAACTTACACACAAGGTTTTCTTTACCAGAAACTTGAAAATCTTCAGGTTGCTTCATGTAGATGTCTTCTTCAAGGTCACCATGCAAGAAAGCAGTTTTAACATCTAGCTGCTCCAAATGCAAATTTTCTGCAGCTACGATACTTAGTACCAACCTGATAGTAGTTAATTTGACTACAGGAGAGAAGATCTCGGTGTAGTCAATTCCTTCCTTCTGCTGAAAGCCTTTTACTACTAATTGTGCTTTGTATCTCTTCTTACCATCATGCTCTTCCTTGACTCTGTACACCCACTTGTTCTGCAATGCCTTCTTTCCTTTTGGTAACTCCGTAAGTATCCATGTTTTATTCTTTTGAAGAGAATTCATCTCTTCTTTCATGGCTAGCTTCCACTTATCAGAGTCTATCACCTGCATTGCTTCAACAAAATGCTCTGGTTCTCTAGCATCAGTAAGAAGTAAATAGTGAAGAGAGAGAGTTAACCTATCTGGAGCATTCGTGACTCTTTTAGATCTCCTCAATGTAGGTTCATGAGTAACAGAATTCGAATTTGATTCAGGTCCTGATTCCAGATTTGGTTCTGCATTTGATTCTATCTCTCGGTTTCGGTTCTGGTTCTGATCCAAGTTCGGCTTCTAGTTCTTCTTCAAATTCGGCTTCTGGTTCTTCATCTTCAATTACAGAGTCGCCAGAGCTGTCACACCTCCTTTTTGCGCGCCCGCCCCGAAGGGTTAAATGCGCGAGGGGAGTTTTTCCAATTTAAGTGACAATATTCGAAATGGGATTATTTATTTAATTCAGAGTCGCCACTTGGGAAAGGTTTGGCTTTTGGTGTCCCAAGTCACCGGTTTATCTTGAATCCCAAATCGAGGAAATTTTCGACTTTTCCAAATGAAGTCTGCGAACCAGAAATTCTAAGTAAGGAATTCTGTTGACCCGAGGGAAGGTGTTAGGCACCCTCGAATCCCGTGGTTCTAGCACGGTCGCTTAAATTATTATAATGGCTAAATATCTGATTTAAATACATGTTGTGACTTATGTGCTTTTATTAAGTTTAAACCGCTTTTATTATTATCATTTATTTTTATAGAATTGCAACGTCGTGAAAATGCATCTCGAACCACGTCACAATCAATGCACCCGTGGTCGTCGACACATTTTGACTCCGTTGAGATTTGGATTTGGGTCACATCAATGTGCACCCGTGTTTAAGAAGGTTAAATTATTAAAGGTACGCCTAAAGCAACTAGCGTATTGTTATTTTAGGAAGAGGCCGTGAAGGTTCATTAAACGGCCAAATCCAAAGTCTAGTCAATGGTTGTGTATTTTATTGAGGGCCCCGGCGGTTTGTGATTTATTTGGCGAGGCTCGTCTCATTTTTATTTTAAAGGATAAACCTATAGTGACTATATTTTCTATTAAGTTCGTCTCTAAAATAAAAGAAAATCTCTTAATTATTTACATGCTGAAAACGTAACTTATTAGTTATTAGTTTACGGCTAATGCGATTGGAAAATTGCGATCGAGTTTGTACAAAGAAAAACTGCTTTCATTTTTATATTCTATTATTTACTAATGCTGGAACATGAGAGGGATACACAATAATATCAAAGCCGATTAGCTTATTCTTCAAGTAATTTAAACTAGCATTATTAGATGAAGAAATCATACATATGCAGCCTCATTACTCATTAATTAGTCGACTACATTTTTATACAAAGAGAGGAAAATTAATATTCAAACACAGATCCAAACAAAAGAATTCAACAGGAACATGAGCCTGATTAATATTTCATTTTTCGCTTCAAGCCAAGAGTGTACAAATGTGTACCTGGAAACAGCAGTACAAGAACAAAAGAAGTAGGAGTCAGCAACAGTAATAACGCGGCAACAGCAGGTTCAGCAACACCGCAAAACCAGTAACAACCAGTAGAATAACCCAGTAACAGATTGAAAACTCAGCAGTGCAAAAGTACAATCGCAGTCAAAGCAGAAGAGAGAAAAGATACGAGATGCAGTAGTTTCTGACTTTTGAATAACACTCGAAGAAAAACAAACAGAATTGTTCGAGTGAAAGTTCAAATTGTCTTTCTCTTTTACTATCACAAACTCTCTCAAGTATAAAAGTGTGTCAACTCTCAAGTGTAAAAAGAATCTGTCAACTCTCTCTTAAAAATCCTCTCAATAATATTCAACTCTTTTTCTCTCCCCTAAAAAATCCCTCTTAAAACTCTCAAGTCTTCCCCTCCTTTTAATGTCAAGAAATGACTCTATATTTATAGCAAGACAAGTCTTCAATTCCCAACCCCCAAATTATTCCCCCAATGACATGCTTTTTCCCACTATTAAATGTCTTCTTTAAATAAATACCACATTCCCAAACCATTACCATATGTCCCCCATGCCTACATTAAATAAATGTCACATTACCAACCCATTACAATATGTCCCCCATGCCTACATTAAACAAGTACAAGATTCCTCTCCATTATGTTTTGTCTTGTCCCCCATTATATTAAACAAGTACATCAAAAACCCCACCCCATTATATTACCAAACTAAAGAATCAAAATAATGTTAAATTACCAAACTACCCCTCCGACCTTATTGCAATTACAAATCTACCCCCGAATGCAATACAATTTACCAAATTACCCCCATCAGCTCTAAACACTCAATTAATCATAACTCGACCAAAATATGATCAAGATGACCAATTTCTCAACAATCTTCAACAACAATTATATGAACACTATGAACAACACAACTCAAATTAATGGAATGAATTAACCATATCGGGAACCAATCCTGGTTAATTTAGACCATGAATGTATGAGCAAGAACACAACAATACAAATAACAAAATACTAAATTAACAAATCAAAGACAAACATAAACTCACATTAAATCACTGGATTTAAACATGAACTTAAAACAAAGATGAACATGAATTAAATCTGTTTTTAAGCAACAAACATGACGGATTCTAACGATTCAAACAACATTAATATTTTCTGGAAAATACATAACACATGAAACAAATTGAAGAAATAATTAATTAAATTTCAATTTGAATCTAACAAACATTAAACTAACAAATATTCACTTCAACAATAATACGAAACATGAAATAAACATGAAAAACAAGTAATTAATCTTTCATTTGGAATCTGAAAAATTAATTTAACAAACAACACATGAACATGAACTAAAAATTAATTCAAACGATAAACAAAACAAACATTTGTTGATTTTAGATTCGAAAATATCAAAACAAAATACGGGTAAAAATAAGACTCAAAATCTACCAACCGGATTGAAACGAAATACGTACGGACTGTTTTGTCGACCAAAGCTTAGAAAAAACGACGATGAGAACAGACTGTCCGGAACCGAGTATCGCACCAAGATAACTTGTCGCCGAAGACGACCACGAACGGACGACCAAAGAAGATGGCCGCTCGTCACAAGAAGATGGCCTGTGAAGCAGCTGGGGCGTGTTTGGTTACGAAGAAGAAAATGGCGCGGGCAGCAGTGATGGTTCTGTGAAGACGCAGCAACGGGGGGGACTGGACGACGAGGCAGTCACGTAACCAGCTTGGGGGGACTGGAAAACGGGTTTGGAACATGAAGAAACAGCAGCGGGGGGGACTGGACGACGAGGCAGTCAAAGCAGCCATGGCGGACTACTTTCGTCGTTCATGGTGAAGCAGCTTGGAGAAGATGAAGCTCGACCAAACGACGACGAACTCGACGGAACGGAGCAGCAGCTCGGAGCAGATGAAGTTCGGAGAAGATGAAGCTCGTAGAACAGGAGCAGCTGGTCGACGACGTCCATGGCGGAACGGGCTGGACGTGACTGAGTTTGGACAACGCAGCAGCGCCTGCCCGAGTTCCGACGAGAGGGGAAGCTTGTGTGTGGTTGATGTGTGTGCGTGTGTGCTATTGATGGGGAGGCAGGCATGGGAGCTGCTCGTGTGGAAGGGGAGGTAGCCATGGTTGTGAGCTTGGAGTTTTGAGAGGAGGCGGATGAGTTAGTGTTTTAGGGTTTTTGGTTTTGTTATTTTTTGTTTTGTTTTTGTGTTTAGACCAAAAAAATGAAGAAAGGGGTTGGGTATTGGGTTAATGGGGCGGACCGGGTCGACCCGTGTGAAGTGGACTGGGTCGTGGACAATTGTTTGGGCCTGGGGTTGAAAATTGAAGAAGTGGCCCAATCCGATTTTTATTTGTATTTTTGTTCTCTTTTCTTCTTTTATTTTCTAAAACTAAATTATAAAAATACTTAAGTTATTATTAAGAACTAAATTAAATTATAAAAGCGCAAATTAACTCCCAATAACAATTAACGCACAATTAAGTAATAATTAAGCATAAAATTGTTCATTTGGACATTAAATGCTAAAAATGCAAAAGATGCCTATTTTTGTAATTTTTAATTTTTGTAAAACTAATTTAATTACTAACAATTGTAGAATGAAATCCTACATGCAAAATGCGACATATTTTTATATTTTTTATTAATTTAACAAATAAGCAAATGCAGACAAATACAAATGATTATCCAAAAATATCACAAAATTACTCAAAATTGCACACCAAGAAAAATCATTTTATTTTGCATTTTCTGGGAGTATTTCTCATATAGGGCAAAAATCACGTGCTTACAGCTGCCCCTCTTTTCCCGAAGACACGAAGGGTTTTCGCGCAAAGATAAAGTGAGAGATTTTTGCCTATCCGAGTACTCCGTGTGAAGCATTTTTTTTTTTTAAAAAAGATTTAACCGAATCTTGCTTCAAAGATTTCCTACATATCCTGGGCTAAACAGGAATCAGGTCAATGTAGTTCGGGAAGTTTTGGTAGCTGGGACTACCATGGGATTGCAATGCTTGCTGCTACTGCTGTTGCTGTTGTCACTGCTGCGTCACTGACCGCCTTATTACAACCAAACGAAAATTGGAAACTGAACTAACTACTTATATGCATGTCAACTGCTAGTTACAAGATTCCTATCTATGATTCTTTTATGACTTGATCTTGGGTCTTAGCTGATTCTGCTTGTAGACTCCGATCTGAATCTTGATGCTTGCAAGTTGTAGGCGCCTATTTATTTCTGCAATACTGAATAGGACGGGGTTGGTAGAACTCGGGACCTTGATCAAACCTTTGAACGATCCGCCTCTCGCCTTTCCGAATATCTCGGGACATCTTTTTTTGTCTTTTTCTTCTTAGATTCTGAGTTGAGACTCATCTCGTGGGTCATTTCGATCCGCGTGGCTCGAGGTTAGACCTGCGGGAAAAATAAACGAACGAAATTTTTTGCCCCAGTTTCACTAGGAACATTTCGTGAATTATTCGCCAAGAAGTTCATAAAATTGATGAAAGAAAATGTGAATGCTTAGTTCAGGGTTGGAGCCCTAATACCGACTAGCTTGGGAGAAGTTCAGTTTTAGAGTTGAAACTCTAATACTGACCAACTGGGGAAAAAGTTCAGTTTAGGGTTGGGGCCCTAATGCTGACTAAAGGAAAAGTTCAGTTTAGGGTTTAAAACCCTAATGCTGACTAAAGGAAAAAAGTTCAGTTTAGGGTTTAAAACCCTAATGCTGACTAAAGGAAGAAAGTTCAGTTTAGGGTTCAAAACCCTAATGCCGACTGAAAGGAAAAAGTTCAGTTTAGGGTTTAAAACCCTAATGCGACTGAAAAAAGTTCAGTTTAGGGTTTTAAAACCCTAATGCTAACTAAAGGGAAAAGTTCAGTTTAGGGTTTAAAACCCTAATGCTGACTGAAAGGGAAAAGTTCAGTTTAGGGTTTAAAACCCTAATGCGACTGAAAAAGTTCAGTTTAGGGTTTTAAAACCCTAATGCTGACTAAAGGGAAAGAGTTCAGTTTAGGGTTTAAAACCCTGATGCTGACTGAAAGGAAAAAGTTCAGTTTAGGGTTTAAAACTCTAATGCTGACTAAAGGGAAAGAGTTCAGTTTAGGGTTTAAAACCCTAATGCTTATTGCATGGGAAAGCTCAGTTTAGGGTTTAAAACCCTAATGTTGGCTGAATAAAAAAAAGTTCAGTTTAGGGTTTAAAACCCTAATGCTGACTAAAGGAAAAATTCAGTTTAGAGTTTAAACCCTAATGTTGATTGCATGGAAAAGCTCAGTTTAGGGTTTAAAACCCTAATGCTGGCTGAAAGGAAAAGAGTTCAGTTTAGGGTTTAAAACCCTAATGCTGACTAAAGGGAAAATTCAGTTTAGGGTTTTAAAACCCTAATGCTGACTGCATGGAAAAGCTTAGTTTAGGGTTTAAAACCCTAATGCTGGCTGAATGAAAAAAGTTCAGTTTAGGGTTTAAAACCCTAATGCTGACTAAAGGGAAAATTAAGTTTAGGGTTTAAAACCCTAATGCTGACTGCATGGAAAAGCTCAGTTTAGGGTTTAAAACCCTAATGCTGGCTGAATGAAAAAAGTTCAGTTTAGGGTTTAAAACCCTAATGCTGACTAAAGGGAAAATTCACTTTAGGGTTTAAAACCCTAATGCTGACTGAAAGGAAAAAGTTCAGTTTAGGGTTTAAAACCCTAATGCTGACTAAAGGAAAAATTCAGTTTAGGGTTTAAAACCCTAATGCTGATTGCATGGAAAAGCTCAATTTAGAGTTTAAAACCCTAATACTGGCTGAAAGAAAAAAAGTTCAGTTTAGGGTTTAACACCCTAATGCTGATTAAAGGAAAAAGTTCAGTTTAGGGTTTAAAACCCTAATGCTGACTGAAGGGAAAATTCAGTTTAAGGTTTTAAAACCCTAATGCTGACTGCATGGAAAAGCTCAATTTAGGGTTTAAAACCCTAATGCTGGCTGAATGAAAAAAGTTCAGTTTAGGGTTTAAAACCCTAATGCTGACTAAAGGGAAAATTCAGTTTAGGGTTTAAAACCCTAATGCTGACTGCATGGAAAAGCTCAGTTTAGGGTTTAAAACCCTAATGCTGACTGCATGGAAAAAGTTCAGTTTAGGGTTTAAAACCCTAATGCTGACTAAAGGGAAAATTCAGTTTAGGGCTTAAAACCCTAATGCTGACTGAAAGGAAAAAGTTCAGTTTAGGGTTTAAAACCCTATTGCTGACTAAAGGAAAAATTCAGTTTAGGGTTTAAAACCCTAATGCTGATTGAAAGGAAAAAGTTCAGTTTAGGGTTTAAAACCCTAATGCGACTGAAAAAAGTTCAGTTTAGGGTTTTAAAACCCTAATGCTAACTAAAGGGAAAAGTTCAGTTTAGGGTTTAAAACCCTAATGCTGACTGAAAGGGAAAAGTTCAGTTTAGGGTTTAAAACCCTAATGCGACTGAAAAAGTTCAGTTTAGGGTTTTAAAACCCTAATGCTGACTAAAGGGAAAGAGTTCAGTTTAGGGTTTAAAACCCTGATGCTGACTGAAAGGAAAAAGTTCAGTTTAGGGTTTAAAACTCTAATGCTGACTAAAGGGAAAGAGTTCAGTTTAGGGTTTAAAACCCTAATGCTTATTGCATGGGAAAGCTCAGTTTAGGGTTTAAAACCCTAATGTTGGCTGAATAAAAAAAAGTCCAGTTTAGGGTTTAAAACCCTAATGCTGACTAAAGGAAAAATTCAGTTTAGAGTTTAAACCCTAATGCTGATTGCATGGAAAAGCTCAGTTTAGGGTTTAAAACCCTAATGCTGGCTGAAAGGAAAAGAGTTCAGTTTAGGGTTTAAAACCCTAATGCTGACTAAAGGAAAAGTTCAGTTTAGGGTTTAAAACCCTAATGCTGACTAAAGGGAAAATTCAGTTTAGGGTTTTAAAACCCTAATGCTGACTGCATGGAAAAGCTCAGTTTAGGGTTTAAAACCCTAATGCTGGCTGAATGAAAAAAGTTCAGTTTAGGGTTTAAAACCCTAATGCTGACTAAAGGGAAAATTCACTTTAGGGTTTAAAACCCTAATGCTGACTGAAAGGAAAAAGTTCAGTTTAGGGTTTAAAATCCTAATGCTGACTAAAGGAAAAATTCAGTTTAGAGTTTAAAACCCTAATGCTGATTGCATGGAAAAGCTCAGTTTAGGGTTTAAAACCCTAATGCTGGCTGAAAGAAAAAAGTTTAGTTTAGGGTTTAAAACCCTAATGCTGATTAAAGGAAAAAGTTCAGTTTAGGGTTTAAAACCCTAATGCTGACTGAAGGGAAAATTCACTTTAGGGTTTAAAACCCTAATGCTGACTAAAGGAAAAATTCAGTTTAGGGTTTAAAACCCTAATGCTGATTGCATGGAAAAGCTCAGTTTAGGGTTTAAAACCCTAATGCTGGCTGAAAGAAAAAAGTTCAGTTTAGGGTTTAAAACCCTAATGCTGACTGCATGGAAAAAGTTCAGTTTAGGGTTTAAAACCCTAATGCTGACTGAAGGGAAAATTCAGTTTAGGGTTTTAAAACCCTAATGCTGACTGCATGGAAAAGCTCAGTTAAGGGTTTAAAACCCTAATGCTGGCTGAATGGAAAAAAGTTCAGTTTAGGGTTTAAAACCCTAATGCTGACTAAAGGGAAAATTCAGTTTAGGGTTTAAAACCCTAATGCTGACTGCATGGAAAAGCTCAGTTTAGGGTTTAAAACCCTAATGCTGGCTGAATGGAAAAAGTTCAGTTTAGGGTTTAAAACCCTAATGCTGACTAAAGGAAAATTCAGTTTAGGGTTTAAAACCCTAATGCTGACTGAAAGGAAAAAGTTCAGTTTAGGGTTTAAAACCCTAATGCTGACTAAAGGAAAAATTCAGTTTAGGGTTTAAAACCCTAATGCTGATTGCATGGAAAAGCTCAGTTTAGGGTTTAAAACCCTAATGCTGGCTGAAAGGAAAAAAGTTCAGTTTAGGGTTTAAAACCCTAATGCTGATTAAAGGAAAAAGTTCAGTTTAGGGTTTAAAACCCTAATGCTGACTAAAGGGAAAATTCAGTTTAGGGTTTTAAAACCCTAATGCTGACTGCATGGAAAAGCTCAGTTTAGGGTTTAAAACCCTAATGCTGGCTGAATGAAAAAAGTTCAGTTTAGGGTTTAAAACCCTAATGCTGACTAAAGGGAAAATTCAGTTTAGGGTTTAAAACCCTAATGCTGACTGAAAGGAAAAAGTTCAGTTTAGGGTTTAAAACCCTAATGCTGACTAAAGGAAAAAATTCAGTTTAGGGTTTAAAACCCTAATGCTGATTACATGGAAAAGCTCAGTTTAGGGTTTAAAACCCTAATGCTGGCTGAAAGGAAAAAGTTCAGTTTAGGGTTTAAAACCCTAATGCTGACTAAAGGAAAAATTCAGTTTAGGGTTTAAAACCCTAATGCTGATTGCATGAAAAAGCTCAGTTTAGGGTTTAAAACCCTAATGCTGGCTGAAAGGAAAAAGTTCAGTTTAGGGTTTAAAACCCTAATGCTGACTAAAAGGAAAATTCAGTTTAGGGTTTAAAACCCTAATGCTGATAGCATGGAAAAGCTCAGTTTAGTAAACGATCTCTTTTTTTGAATTTTCTTGTTTTAGTAGAAGATAAAAGGGAGTTTCGTGGAAACTTACCTTTCGAGTTAATTCATCATTGCCAAAGTATTTCTTATACCCGTGTACCTTCTTCTTTGGGTGACACCTGCTTCTTGCACGGTTGTCTTGGATTATACCTGTTTCAACTTTTCAGACAAAGAACAATTGTTAGTTCGGAAATGACGGTCGGTTTGGTGACCTTGATCGTTCCTGTTGCTTTGTTGCGTCCTTATTTCTGTCGCGAAGTCCTGCCGTTGATTGGATTCAAATGGCAAAACTCTTTTGACTTCTCAGGCTTTGTATTTCCAGATTTTGTGATGATTTGCCTCGCAAGGCTCTCTTTTATTTTTCTTTTTCTTTTTTCTTTTTTCTTTTTTTTTTTTGGTCCCATCTTGCTTGGAGATTCTCAACGGGGATTTTATTGGGGATACTCTGTGGGGATTTGTACAAAAGGAAGCTCTGTGGGAGGGAATATTTACAAAGTGGATTCTTTGTGTGGATTTTTGTACAACAGGGCATGCTGGGGATTTGTTTCAAAGCGGTTTTTCTAGGATTTGTTGGGGTAAGATCTTTGGGGAATTTTTACAAAGGGACTCGCTGGGGATGTGCTGGGGAGATTCCATTTTTTTTTAATATTGGGGAGACTCTGTGGGGGATTGTACAAGGGGAGACTCTGTGGGGATTTGTACAGAACGGACTTGCTGGGGATTTGTTGGGGCAAGCTTGCTGGAGAATTTTTACAAGGGGACTCGCTGGGGATGTGATGGTTTTTTTTTTTTGGCATCTTAGGAGAAAGATTCATCAGACTAAGATTTTGATCCTAGGAGAAGGTTCATCAGACTAGGTCTCTATCTTTTTTTTTTCTTTTTTTTTTATTTTTATTCTTTTTTTTTTTTGCATAGCTTCTTCCTTCGAAGACTACCTCCCTTGAGAGTCGTTTTGCCTTTCCCCGAAAGGAACCGCTGAGGATACCGACTTTCCAACCTTGTGTTGGACTCCTCGCAACTGCTAGGGATAACACTGTTGGGGAATTATTTACTTACATGTTGGGGGTACCTGACTTCCAGAAAATTTTCTAAATGGAAGGAAAATTTTCTGCCCCAGTTTGATAATATCCCTGTGCATGCATTTCTGGCATCAATGCCATTTCCCTTACCTGTTTCAAATCAGACAAAATTTGTTAGTTTAAAACATGGTGGTTGGTTGTGATACTCCCACTGGGATGGTTTTCCCTTTCTCCTTCCTTGCTCTACGCTCCACAGCTTGTTGGGGATGATATTATGTGCTGGGGATAATCCCTTTCTGCTGGGGATATCACTCTTCTTTTGCGACATAGCTCAGAAACTGGCATTTCCCCGACCTTTTAGTCTAGTATGAATTTACCAAATCATGCTCACTGCTCTCCCTGCTCTGTTCATGGGCCTTGGCCTTGAGGTTTATGACTTTTGATAAAGGCAATGGTATCCCTCTTGACACTTGTCAATCCTTCTGTCAATTCCCTTTTGCTAAGGATATCTTTTTGACACTAGCCTCGCGTTTGTTCCCTGCTGACTATACCACTTGGATGTACTAGTCAGATCTCATTTTGGAAAGCTGATGGCCTATTTTGAAGTCAATTCACACTTGTTCTGACCAAACAGACTCTATTGGGGATTTTTTATGAAAGAAGAAAAAAAAGATAAAAGGGAACAGAATAAAAGGACAAAAGGAAAAAGATGACCTTTTAACAAAAGAAACTATAAATAAATAAATAAAAAAACCTATCAAACGCAGATACCGACTCTAATGGTCATGACATGCATATGCGGCCTGTCCTCCGTCGTTAATCATCTTTCGAGATCTTCAATTGGCGATTCCCCATCTGATTCTCAATCTTATTCGACTTGTAGTGTCCGAAGGGTTTTCACTGTCAAGTCTCTCTCATTTTTGGTTCTTTTCTCAGCTTTCATCGCCTTATGGTGCCTATGAAGGTTTTCACCTATAAGACTCTCTCGTTTTATATCTCTCTCCAGCTGGGGATCTGGAGTGTTGCCGGTGTGACTCTTTCTGTTGGAGATTAGAGTCATTTCTGCTGTGGAACAGAATGTTATGTGCGCCGGTAAGACTCTTCATTTGTCTGACTTGGCATCTTTTGAAGACTGATCAGAAGGTCTTTCTTTGGACCGTAGTGTGGGTTTTGGATAGGCTAGAAAGAAAGGGTATAAAAGGCTCAAAAAATACATTAATTTTGGGTTATTAGTTACAGCCTTCGGAATTAGATTTATTTACAACAAACGCAACCTTTGCCCCAGTTTCTTGCTTGGGGATATTTTAATTGATTTTTTTTTATTTTTCAAAACTATGACCGAGCCGTGAAGCGCCTACGTATCCTCTTTGAGGAATCAGGTCAAACGTAGTTCCCAATTCCTCGTCTTTCAGTTGACTTTCTTTCTTTGTTATCATTTTTCTTTTCTTTTTTCTTTTCTTTTTTTTCGTTTTGTTGTTTTCTTTCTTTTTTTCTTTTTCTTCGTTGCTACTGATTCCGAACGAGGGGTATGAAAGAAAGTAAATAAGGCTCAAAAGGGGTAACGAAGGATAAAGTGTTTAGGTAGCAGAACAAAATGCCTTCGTCATTCCAGTCTTCAAAACATGCCAAGTGCAAACAACACAATTGAGCATAGATTTATAGTCTCTTCCGATGGTGCTGGACTTGACAATTATGTTAAACATTTATTTTTCCTTTGTCATTTCTAAGCACCATTGGGCGACACTCTCATTATCATGACCGACCTTCATGCCAATTTGGCGAATCTTGCTTTTAACGGTTTTCTTTGTGCTTAACTTGCCCCAGTTCCACATGACTCGAGCTCTGAATAATCTCAAACCGTCCTTATTTTCTTTAAATGGTCTGATCGCCTTTCCGGGGTTTAATGATTAACTTTAAAGATTAGGCCCAAACTGGGTGCGCATGTCATGTCCCTAGAATCGGCAGTGAACGAAATGATAAAAGTATTAAACAAAGAGATGACTGGAAATAATAAAAGACCGGATTTGCTTTAGACTACCGGTGGAATGGATTGAGAAAACCAAACAAACCAGAATAAAATTCTAACACAAACTGGACAAAATTTAAACAAACTGCTAGGACAAAATGGAAAGATAAGAAGTTTTGACACAGGACAAAATCCAAATTACAACCTTAATAATCCGGACAACAGAAATGACAACAAAATAAGCCACCAACAACGTCTCTCTCACTAACCAAAGAATGGAGCGGCCTCCCACTTCATCAAAAACTGGCATCTTAGCCACTGAGCTTTGCATCAATACTGCCAAGACCATTACCAGCTTCAACATCATCAACCTCTGTCAACAAATTCTCGATTGGGCTCGAGTGCTCCATGTCACTGTTATTGATCACAATCCGCCCTTCTTGGATCATTCTTTCTATTTCTCTTTTCAAATCCCGACAGCTTCCCACATTGTGCCCCTGGGCATTGGAATGGTATTCGCACCTTTTAGAAGGGTCAAAGCTTCTTGCACGTGGGTCCACACGATTTGGAGGAATAGGTGCAATCATGTCATGATTCTTTAACTTCTCAAATAAGCTTTCATAGGACTCTCCTATTGGTGTAAAATTATCTTTCAACCTTTGTTCCCCTTTATACCTCTGGCTTGGATGTGGGTTATAGGGCACCTGAAAATTTTGTGGAGACTTCTGGAGATTTTGTGATGCTCGTGCTCGCCTCCTGGGGCGTTTTGGTGGCTGGACAACATACTGAGGTGGAGCGATAAAGTATTGAGGGTTCTGAGGTGGATAATACTGCTCAGGGGAGCCATGAAACATCTGAGGAGGCTGCTCATACCTTCGAGATGTACTCTTGGGACCTCTTCTAGACCCTGATGTCATCATGATTTCTTCAATCTCCTCATTTGTGTCGCTAAGATTATCAGACTCAACCCGGACAACCTGAGTTGCGGCTTTAAGAACAGCTTGACTTATAATTTTGCCTGTCTTGAGACCATTCTCTACCATCTCTCCAATTTTGATTGCTTCCGAGAAGGTTTTGCCAACTGCGGACACCATGTTTTGAAAGTAATCTGGCTCTTGCGCTTGAAGGAAGACAATAATTATCTCGTGGTCATCCATGGGTGGCTTAACTCGAGCTGCTTGCTCCCTCCATTTGATGGCATATTCCCTGAAAATTTCACTTGGTTTCTTCTTTAGGTTTGAAAGGGAAATGCGGTCTGGGGCAATGTCGATGTTGTATTGGAACTGTCTGACAAAGGCCTGTGCCATGTCACCCCAGACATGCCAGCGAGACGTGTCTTGATCCATAAACCATTCGGAGGCTACTCCCGTAAGGCTTTCTGCAAAATAAGCCATTAACAACTCTTCATTTCTTCCCGCACCTCTCAGTTGATTGCAATACCTTTTCAGGTGGGCTATGGGATCTCCATGTCCATCGTACTTTTCAAATTTGGGAGTCTTGAAACCAGGCGGCAAGTGGACATCGGGGAACATACATAGATCTTTGAAGGCAACACTCTTTTGGTCTGCCAGCCCTTGCATGTTTTCCAACCATTGTTCTAAGCTTTTCACTCTTTGGGTCATTTCTTCCTGTACCGTCTTTCGGGCAGGCTTCTCAGTTTTCGCCGCAAGATCAAACGAGTACGAGTGGTACTCAGGAGAGTGGTACTGCTCTTGTTGTGTCGCGAATTGTGACTCATGACGAGGAACCCTCCGACTCTGAGTCTCTGGAGCACTTGTAACAGCTTCGACGTTAGTTGTCATTTTTCTTTGGACCTTGTGTCGGCCGCTTACCACAAACCGACCACCTCAACTTTCTTTGTAATTCAAAACAGAACATGTTAGAATGGACTCAGTCGGTCCTTATTATTGTCAATATATCTTTTTCATCATTTTTCGATTTTTCATTTTTTTGTTGTGGTCGAATCTTATGGAGATTGCCTACGTATCATGACCCCGCATGAATCAGACCTTGCGTAGTTCGTGCCAATAAAAGATAAACTATCAAATTAAAACACATTTTTCAACTTTCAAATTAAAACAAACTTGGTTGCAAAAGTTTAAAAACTAACCATACTAACAGACTTTTGAATCAAAGAATTACGAACTCAAAACAAACAGCCAGTTCCTTTCCCCGTTTGCCAAAACAAAAGACGGTATTCACCTGACCGCTGACTCTTTGATTTTTTTTTTCAAATTACAATAAAAGACTTGGTGTTGTAAACACGGCCCCTTCAGCGCCTCGGGGACGAAGATTTATAAGGCTGTGTGGGTCAACTTAGACCAAAAATTCTAAACATGACCCAAAGGTGGCTATTTATGCAAAGTCAGCCTTCCGGCGTCCCTTTCGGGAACATTCGGCTATTTATGACAAAACAGCATCACCTGACTTATTTATGACTCTTTTTATCGTTTTTCAAATTAGAAAACTCAATATTGCCAACACGGCCTTTCAACGCCTCGGTGACGAAGATTTTAAGGCTGTGTGGGTCAACTGGACCAAACCTTAAAAAATGACCCAAAGGTGGCTGTTTATGCAAAGTCAGCCTTCCGGCGTCCCTTTCGGGAACATTCGGCTATTTATGACAAAACAGCATCACCTGACTTATTTATGACTCTTTTTATCGTTTTTCAAATTAGAAAACTCAATATTGCCAACACGGCCTTTCAACACCTCGGTGACGAAGATTTTAAGGCTGTGTGGGTCAACTGGACCAAACCTTAAAAAATGACCCAAAGGTGGCTGTTTATGCAAAGTCAGCCTTCCGGCGTCCCTTTCGGGAACATTCGGCTATTTATGACAAAACAACATCACCTGACTTATTTATGACTCTTTTTATCATTTTTTTTTCAAATTAGAAAACTCAATATTGCCAACACGGCCTTTCAACGCCTCGGTGACGAAGATTTTAAGGCTGTGTGGGTCAACTGGACCAAACCTTAAAAAATGACCCAAAGGTAGCTGTTTATGCAAAGTCAGCCTTCCGGCGTCCCTTTCGGGAACATTCGGCTATTTATGACAAAACAGCATCACCTGACTTATTTATGACAGATTTAAAATTTGACATATATTTTTGGCTATTTTTAGCAAAAGGGAAGGTTGGACACCACCCAACTTATTTATGGCAAAATTTAAAATTTGACACGTTTTATTTATTTATTGATTTTTGGCTATTTTAGCGAAAGGTGGGGTTGGACCCGATGAGGGTTGCCTACGTATCTCACATCCGGTGAGAATCAAACCGGCGTAGTTCTCGCATACCGTAAATAGAGTAAGCAAACTAACCCTTTTTTTTGAATTTTTGAATGAAATGCTTTAAAAGAAGAAAGAAGATTTTTTATTGTTTTGATTTTTGTTTTATTATTTTTTATAAAGAGATACTTCTAAAAAATTATTTGCTTTTGACTTGAACTTTGGAATTTTTTTTTCTTTATTATTTTTTAAACAAAAAGAAAATGTGTTTGGTTGATTTTTTTTTTGTTTTACCTTTCTACGGAAGAAAGAATGTATATGATGTTGCCTCTTAAATTTTGAAAGAGGGACTTTTAAGAAAATGATGTGGAATTCTGAGTTTTATTTATTTACAAAAGCACTTCTAAAGAAAAATCCTAATATTTTGAAATTCAGTTTTTCAAATATTTTCTTTTTGGACATTTTACAAAAAAGAGACTAAAAAGCAAAGAGTATTTTTTTTTGGATTTTTGTTGTTGCTTTTTAATTCTTATTTCATTTTTTCATATGAAAGACTTCAGAAAGAAGGAGACTATTTATTTTATTTTTTATTTTTTTTTATTTGAGTTTAAAGAAAACTTCTATATTATTTTTTATTTCTTTTTTTTTGTATTTTCTAAAGAAACATTTATAAAGAAAGAACTAAAGAAAAATATATTTTTTTTTATTTTTAAAAATTGGGGCCGGAACCGATGAGGTTTGCCTACGTATCTCACATCCGGTGAGAATCAGACCCGCGTAGTTCGATCAAATTGACCGAATTAATTTAGAACAAAATTCTGTCCTTTTATTTTTCAACAAACAACTTCCCAAAAATAAAAGACTATTTTTCTATCTTTTTGTTTTTCTTTTTCTTAGTAAATAAAACATTTTCCCCTTTTATTATCGCAAAATTTTGACAGAGTTTTGACAGTAATTGGGCATTGCTATTTTTCAAAGTAGAAAATTAGCCTTATACACTGTTATTTTTTATTATTTTTTTTGTTTATATTTTTCAAATACTCCAAAGTCAGGCAGCATGCATGTCCGAGACAAATAAATGCACGGAAACAAATAGGATGCAACAAGATGGTCTTTTCATTTCAGGTTGCTAGTCCTAGACGGACCCAACCCCTGTGTTGAGTCCCCTAAGTCAAATGCAACATGATGCAAATAAGCGTTCCTACTAGGGATCCGGCATGAAGTCAAGTTATTCTAGGTTCGTAACCTGGGTATTTGTTCTAGACTGTGTACCCGAGCGGACAACTCGAGTCGAGGAGGGGGCTACGTACCGGGGACCCGCGAGATCGTCCGGCTTTGTAACTTGTCCGACCTCTTTCTTATTTCAGGTATTGACACTAACAGAATAGGGAGTCTCGACCAGCGAGCTTCTCCCCGGAGGTAAGAAGAGAAGGGTTTCGGCACAGTTTATATACAGTTCAGATAATATCAAAGCGGTAAAAGACAACATTTAGCACGTTATGCAAAAACATGTAATAAAGATCAGATAATAAAGCCAAATATAACAATTATTCTAAGCTCGAATTCTTGAACCCTGAACCAGTGGTTCTGGGTTTACATCCCCAGTGGAGTCGCCAGAGCTGTCACACCTCCTTTTTGCGCGCCCGCCCCGAAGGGTTAAATGCGCGAGGGAGTTTTTCCAATTTAAGTGACAATATTCGAAATGGGATTATTTATTTAATTCAGAGTCGCCACTTGGGAAAGGTTTGGCTTTTGGTGTCCCAAGTCACCGGTTTATCTTGAATCCCAAATCGAGGAAAATATTCGACTTTTCCAAATGAAGTCTGCGAACCAGAAATTCTAAGTAAGGAATTCTGTTGACCCGAGGGAAGGTGTTAGGCACCCTCGAATCCCGTGGTTCTAGCACGGTCGCTTAAATTATTATAATGGCTAAATATCTGATTTAAATACATGTTGTGACTTATGTGCTTTTATTAAGTTTAAACCGCTTTTATTATTATCATTTATTTTTATAGAATTGCAACGTCGTGAAAATGCATCTCGAACCACGTCACAATCAATGCACCCGTGGTCGTCGACACATTTTGACTCCGTTGAGATTTGGATTTGGGTCACATCAATGTGCACCCGTGTTTAAGAAGGTTAAATTATTAAAGGTACGCCTAAAGCAACTAGCGTATTGTTATTTTAGGAAGAGGCCGTGAAGGTTCATTAAACGGCCAAATCCAAAGTCTAGTCAATGGTTGTGTATTTTATTGAGGGCCCCGGCGGTTTGTGATTTATTTGGCGAGGCTCGTCTCATTTTTATTTTAAAGGATAAACCTATAGTGACTATATTTTCTATTAAGTTCGTCTCTAAAATAAAAGAAAATCTCTTAATTATTTACATGCTGAAAACGTAACTTATTAGTTATTAGTTTACGGCTAATGCGATTGGAAAATTGCGATCGAGTTTGTACAAAGAAAAACTGCTTTCATTTTTATATTCTATTATTTACTAATGCTGGAACATGAGAGGGATACACAATAATATCAAAGCCGATTAGCTATTCTTCAAGTAATTTAAACTAGCATTATTAGATGAAGAAATCATACATATGCAGCCTCATTACTCATTAATTAGTCGACTACATTTTTATACAAAGAGAGGAAAATTAATATTCAAACACAGATCCAAACAAAAGAATTCAACAGGAACATGAGCCTGATTAATATTTCATTTTTCGCTTCAAGCCAAGAGTGTACAAATGTGTACCTGGAAACAGCAGTACAAGAACAAAAGAAGTAGGAGTCAGCAACAGTAATAACGCGGCAACAGCAGGTTCAGCAACACCGCAAAACCAGTAACAACCAGTAGAATAACCCAGTAACAGATTGAAAACTCAGCAGTGCAAAAGTACAATCGCAGTCAAAGCAGAAGAGAGAAAAGATACGAGATGCAGTAGTTTCTGACTTTTGAATAACACTCGAAGAAAAACAAACAGAATTGTTCGAGTGAAAGTTCAAATTGTCTTTCTCTTTTACTATCACAAACTCTCTCAAGTATAAAAGTGTGTCAACTCTCAAGTGTAAAAAGAATCTGTCAACTCTCTCTTAAAAATCCTCTCCATAATATTCAACTCTTTTTCTCTCCCCCAAAAAATCCCTCTTAAAACTCTCAAGTCTTCTCCTCCTTTCAATGTCAAGAAATGACTCTATATTTATAGCAAGACAAGTCTTCAATTCCCAACCCCCAAATTATTCCCCCAATGGCATGCTTTTTCCCACTATTAAATGTCTTCTTTAAATAAATACCACATTCCCAAACCATTACCATATGTCCCCCATGCCTACATTAAATAAATGCCACATTACTAACCCATTACAATATGTCCCCCATGCCTACATTAAACAAGTACAAGATTCCTCCCCATTATGTTTTGTCTTGTCCCCCATTATATTAAACAAGTACATCAAAAACCCCACCCCATTATATTTGTCCCCCATGCTTAACATAAAGAATCAAAATAATGTTAAATTACCAAACTACCCCTCCGACCTTATTGCAATTACAAATCTACCCCCGAATGCAATGCAATTTACCAAATTACCCCCATCAGCTCTAAACACTCAATTAATCATAACTCGACCAAAATATGATCAAGATGACCAATTTCTCAACAATCTTCAACAACAATTATATGAACACTATGAACAACACAACTCAAATTAATGGAATGAATTAACCATATCGGGAACCAATCCTGGTTAATTTAGACCATGAATGTATGAGCAAGAACACAACAATGCAAATAACAAAATACTAAATTAACAAATCAAAGACAAACATAAACTCACATTAAATCACTGGATTTAAACATGAACTTAAAACAAAGATGAACATGAATTAAATCTGTTTTTAAGCAACAAACATGACGGATTCTAACGATTCAAACAACATTAATATTTTCTGGAAAATACATAACACATGAAACAAATTGAAGAAATAATTAATTAAATTTCAATTTGAATCTAACAAACATTAAACTAACAAATATTCACTTCAACAATAATACGAACATGAAATAAACATGAAAAACAAGTAATTAATCTTTCATTTGGAATCTGAAAAATTAATTTAACAAACAACACATGAACATGAACTAAAAATTAATTCAAACGATAAACAAAACAAACATTTGTTGATTTTAGATTCGAAAATATCAAAATAAAATACGGGTAAAAATAAGACTCAAAATCTACCAACCGGATTGAAACGAAATACGTACGGACTGTTTTGTCGACCAAAGCTTAGAACAAACGACGATGAGAACAGACTGTCCGGAACCGAGTATCGCACCAAGATAACTTGTCGCCGAAGACGACCACGAACGGACGACCAAAGAAGATGGCCGCCCGTCACAAGAAGATGGCCTGTGAAGCAGCTGGGGCGTGTTTGGTTACGAAGAAGAAAATGGCGCGGGCAGCAGTGATGGTTCTGTGAAGAAGCAACAACGGGGGGACTGGATGACGAGGCAGTCACGTAACCAGCTTGGGGGGACTGGACGACGGGTTTGGAACATGAAGAAACAGCAGCGGGGGGGACTGGACGACGAGGCAGTCAAAGCAGCCATGGCGGACTACTTTCGTCGTTCATGGTGAAGCAGCTTGGAGAAGATGAAGCTCGACCAAACGACGACGAACTCGACGGAACGGAGCAGCAGCTCGGAGCAGATGAAGTTCGGAGAAGATGAAGCTCGTAGAACAGGAGCAGCTGGTCGACGACGTCCATGGCGGAACGGGCTGGACGTGACTGAGTTTGGACAACGCAGCAGCGCCTGCCCGAGTTCCGACGAGAGGGGAAGCTTGTGTGTGGTTGATGTGTGTGCGTGTGTGCTATTGATGGGGAGGCAGGCATGGGAGCTGCTCGTGTGGAAGGGGAGGTAGCCATGGTTGTGAGCTTGGAGTTTTGAGAGGAGGCGGATGAGTTAGTGTTTTAGGGTTTTTGGTTTTGTTATTTTTTGTTTTGTTTTTGTGTTTAGACCAAAAAAATGAAGAAAGGGGTTGGGTATTGGGTTAATGGGGCAGACCGGTCGACCCGTGTGAAGTGGACTGGGTCGTGGACAATTGTTTGGGCCTGGGGTTGAAAATTGAAGAAGTGGCCCAATCCGATTTTTATTTGTATTTTTGTTCTCTTTTCTTCTTTTATTTTCTAAAACTAAATTATAAAAATACTTAAGTTATTATTAAGAACTAAATTAAATTATAAAAGCGCAAATTAACTCTCAATAACAATTAACGCACAATTAAGTAATAATTAAGCATAAAATTGTTCATTTGGACATTAAATGCTAAAAATGCAAAAGATGCCTATTTTTGTAATTTTTAATTTTTGTAAAACTAATTTAATTACTAACAATTGTAGAATGAAATCCTACATGCAAAATGCGACATATTTTTATATTTTTTATTAATTTAACAAATAAGCAAATGCAGACAAATACAAATGATTATCCAAAAATATCACAAAATTACTCAAAATTGCACACCAAGAAAAATCATTTTATTTTGCATTTTCTGGGAGTATTTCTCATATAGGGCAAAAATCACGTGCTTACAAGTTGTAATCCCTCTAGCCACTTCATTTTCTGAGATTTCTTCTAACTCAACTGTTTCAGACATTGTCTGGTTGCTGGTGTTGGTTGGTTCTACTTCAAGCTTGTCCTTGTACATCACATTTTCATTAAATGTGACATTCTTGTGTCTTAGGATCTTTCTATTCTGATCGTCCCAAAATCGATAAC
Source organism: Nicotiana sylvestris (assembly GCF_000393655.2). NCBI lineage: Eukaryota > Viridiplantae > Streptophyta > Magnoliopsida > Solanales > Solanaceae > Nicotiana > Nicotiana sylvestris. The sequence continues at coordinate 142,881,054 of NC_091063.1, forward strand.
CAAAATTATCATCACCATAGCCAATAAAGAAACATTTTTTGGCTTTAGGATCAAGCTTATCTCTATCATTAGAGTTTACATGCACATAAGCAACACAACCAAAAATTTTCAGATGTGAGAGAGTTACCTTCTTTCCTGTCCATACCTCCTCGGGAATTTCAAAATTCAGTGGTACAGAGTGTCCCCTATTTATGAGGTAAGTTGTCGTGTTAACAGCCTCAGCCTAAAAATACTTCGGCAATCCAGAATGTATTCTCATACTTCTGGCTCGTTCATTTAGGGTTCTATTCATCCTCTCAGCAACACCATTTTGTTCCGGTGTTCCGGGAACTGTCTTGATCATTCTGATCCCATTCTCCAAGCAAAATGCTTTGAACTCTTGGCTATCATACTCTCCTCCATTGTCAGACTTCAGACATTTTAACTTTAGACTTGTCTGATTTTCAGCTTCAGCTTTCCATCTTTTAAAGGTAACAAACACATCAGATTTATTTTTCAGAAAATAAACTCATACCTTTCTTGTGGAGTCATCAATTAATGTGACATAATAGTGTGAGCCTCCTAGAGAAGTTACAGGAGTTGGTCCCCACACATCTGTATGCACTAGTTCCAGCTTCTCTTTCTTTGGCGTCCTTCCCACCTTTGAGAAACTAACTCTCTTTTGTTTCCCGTAAATTTTCTTTGGATGCCAAAAGCTTCATTCCCTTCTCACTCATATGCCCGAGCCTCCGGTGCCACAATGTTGTATCACGACCATGATCAACTGTTGCTATAGTATCTCTTTCTATTGCAGTTGCATACAGTGTTCCCCTTTTGAAGCCTCATGCCATAACCAAATTCCCTTTGGTTATCTTCCACGATCTGTTGCCGAATGTTGTTGTATATCCTTCATCGTCAATCTGACCCATAGATATCAGATTTTTCTTGAGGCCAGGAACATGTCGTACATTTTGCAATTTCCATAGCGTGCCTTGTGAAGTCTTTATATGAACTTCACCTTTTCCGGCAATGTCGAGAGGTTCGCCGTCTGCTAGATAAACTTTCCCAAATTTTCCAGCAATATAATTATGCAATAATTCTTTGCATGATGTAGAGTGAAAGGATGCACCTGAGTCCAGAATCCAAGATTCGACTGGACTGTCTGCACAACAAATTAGTGCATCACCGACTTGTTCAGCAATTACATTTGCTGAATTTTCTTCCTTCTTCTTCTTTGGTTCTCTACACTGGCTACTGTAGTGACCCTTTTTATCGCAATTCCAACAAGTAATGTCCTTGCGGTTTTTTTATTGTCCTCTTCTCCTTGACTTTGATATGCCACGACCATAACTCTGTCCTCTTTGGTTGATTCTCCCCCTGCTTTCGGTACTAAAAACAGATCCTGGGGAATCACTTGATTCTCTTCGGAGAATATCTTCGCTTAGAACCAAGTCTCTAATATCATTCAATTTGAGTTTGGTACTTCCTGATGAACTGCTAACTGCAGTTACAATTGTAGACCAACTCTCCGGTAGAGATGATAGTAGAATCAACGCCCTGATTTCGTCATCAATTGTTATATTAACAGAACTCAACTGAGTTAATATTGTATTAATCTCATTGATATGTTCCGTGACTTATCCACCTTCTGTCATTTTTAAGTTGAACAATCGACGCATCAAATAGACTTTATTTGAAGCAGATGGCTTCTCATACATATTTGATAACGCCTTCATCAGGCCTGTAGTGGTCTTCTCGTTAATGATGTTAAATGCCACATTTCGTGTTAGCGTCAAACGAATCACACCGAGAGCTTGGCGATCTAATAGATCCCAATCCGCTTTGGACATAGTCTCCGGTTTCACCTCGGTCAGAGGTAAGTGTAATTTTTTCTGGTACAAATAGTCTTCTATTTGCATTTTCCAGAATCCAAAATATTTGTCATTGAACTTGTCAATCTTAACCTTCCCTTCTTCCGATGCCATTTTTCACAAAAACAATTTATGTGAATAGTAACGATGATCAATAGTGTCGCACTATTCTTATGAATAGTACCTGCACAAATATTGTACTTTTCTACCAGAATTACATTGTTTGTGCTCTGATACCAGTTGTTGGGAAGCGTATACAAAAAAAGAATATTTAAGAGAGAAGCAATAAATTGCACAAGACAAGATTTACGTGGTTCGGCAATTGTTACCTACTCCACGGCCACACAAAGAATAGCTCTTTATTAATTGAAGAGAGAAAGAAGAAGTTTTGGGATGATCTACAAATGAAAATGTAGACCCCTATTTATAGGCATTTGAATGCCCTGCCGAGATAAGCGCTTACATCATAAGAATACCGATGTAAGCGCTTACATCATAAGAATGCCGAGGTAAGCGCTTACATCACAAGAATGCCGAGGTAAGCGTTTACATCACAAGAATGTCGATGTAAGCGCTTACATCATATTTTCATCTCTTTTTTATTTTTCTTTTTTTTGTTTTGTCTACTTTCACATACAACAATAGGTTTGGTCCTATCAATCCTCACCCAAACCCAGATCGTGTCGGATTGCTGTAAAGTGCTGGCCATCTCTGTACCATCATCTGCCTTGGGACACAAGGAGAGTTGCCCTTCTCCATCACTTCAGTATGCATCTATATGCATGTCTCAGCATTTGGATTGATGGTCACCTCATCTGGTATGCCACCTAAAGTTCTATATATCCTCTTATTAACATAAGCTATTTTGTCAGTAAACTCGCCTGTAATTTGCGAGTAGATCCTTGATCTATGCTTCAGAGTTTGATATTCCTCTTCAGCAAATTTTCCCTGCTAAGAGGTAGTTCCACGTTGTATTGTGCATCTCCTGTTGTTGTTATCAACATATTCAGATTGTATTTTCTGTCGAATCTAAAGTAAAGTAGTTAAATATCTATGTGATGTTAATTTGTTCTGTTGTTCGCATTTCTGCCTTTGCTTCTTGCCTTAGCGTGGGATGGATACTATATGACAGCGTCTTTTACTTTCTATGTCTTTTATGACCATCTTGTATACGAACAGGAATTTTTAGTCTTGTATGTATGTTACGAGAATTATCATCTCTAAAGTGGTTTTACAGCATATTGTAAGGAATTTGACAACAATACATGGTTTGGTTCATAGTCTCTTTGCGCTTTTCTGAGAATAATTTGGCAACAATACAATTGTCCAAATCTCCAGCGCCTTCCAGTCCGTTGCTCAAACCACGTCTAGAATTTGGGAAGAGTGAATACTGGCCAGAATTTGCTTATATTTCCACCATAATTTGTTAAATCTTGTTGAGCAGTTTGTAGCGCCTATTACACTGTGAGGAAGCATCTTCACTTCGAGATGATACTTAGATGACCAAAAAGACAATGCTTTGCAACTAAAAATCTTTATACATCGTAAGAACAACCTAGTATAGGTAAGAATTAACTATTCTCTCTAGAACGTTGATAGCAAAATGTAATATTAAGAAATTAGACATCAGCTGGACAGTGCACAGTCTTCCGGAATACGAACCAATCTTGCTTGAAGATTTTTAGTGCATCGCAATAGCAATTTGTGTAACCTTGCTGTTTTCCTTTCTCCAGTTAGTTGAGGAAGGAGGAGGAGCTGTAGAGTAATTCACATGTCATTGTTGAACGTGTAAAATATATGTTTCCTGCTTAAACGCAGAGCACTTACAGAAGTCAAAGGTACATGATACCAATTATTTGCGTTCAATCTGATAAAACTATGGAAGTTTATTCCCCAATAATTTAACGTTCTTTTTTCTTTCTTTGTCAGGATTTTAATAACAATATGTAAGCTATTCCAGTGCTCAGTTGGTGAAAGGAAAGTTGAGCTGAAATTCTCAATTGAATAGACAATCAACTCGACTGTGGTGTGTCAACAAATTAGTGCAAGTGAAGAAAGGTACTGATCTCTTTTCTGTCCACAAACTTCTTCTGTTGTTTTGCATTTCTGTCGTTGCTTCTTGCCTAAGCCTGGGTTGGATTTTAAACTTATCATCTCCTCATGCAAGCACTCCTTCCATCTCTCGACGAATTGCAGGTTTTTGCTTGCCAGAGAGTAAGACCTTTCCAGTTGGAACGACGACCAACAATCATGATATTAGCAAAAATGAGATTCCTGCATATGCTACTCTGGAACTGCTTTGCATAATTGAGGAAGTCACCACAGTTCGAATTAAAGAGTGCCTTCCTCGGCTTGTGATGTATAATTCGAGCATTAACCCATGCTCCAATCTTTTCAAGGAAAAGAGGAATAACCAAAGATTCCTATATCTTGTCATGGATTTCAGAACTTGTTATATCTCATTGGTTTCAAGTTGATGGGTAAAACTACATTTGATAGCAAATATTGAGAATTTTTTCAGTATTTAGATCACTGAGTTCCCAACTACACCGCATTCAAAAGGTAATACTCAATGGATCTTATCACTTTTTCGTTTTGGCTATCGTTACTAGTTCTTGGATGGCTCGAGCAGGCGATCCAGATATCTTGACCGACTTCATTTTTCCTGAAAATCAAACTGGAGATACAATAGATGGGAATTTCTTCACCTTCACAGGCATGCGCAAATTTCTGGTAGTGTTATTACAAGCTTTAAGTCGACAAAAGCTAGCAAAGCGGAATTTCCAGCTTTGGATGGACAGTGTACTTCACTTGCTGCCCTTCAGTTCCCTGGCGAGGGTGTCAATCCACCTCACACTCACCCTCGTGCATCCGAGCTATGATTAGTAGTGCAGGGCAGTCTAGAATATGGTGTTAGTTTAGATAGTAGTAACAAGCTCTATACTTAGACTCTACAAATTTGTGTTTCCTAAAGGACTAGTGCATTATCAGATTGGAATAAATCAGCTACAGTTGTTTCTGCATTTGGTAGCGCGAAAGCAGGAATTGTTTCACTTCCAACGACTCTGTTTGCTACAGGTATCGATGATCAGATTCTCGCGAAGTCATTCAAGACTGATCATATCTGAACCATTGTAGCATGTGGACTGGTGTTTATAGGAAAAAACAAGATACCATATAAGGATATCACAACTCATTCCCCTCAGCCATACAACTAGACTAAATGAAGCTATTATGGGCATTGAAACTCACAAGTGGCTCTATTATTTCATTTTTCTGTTTGGCAAGGAAAATGTGTTAACATAGTTAAAAATTATAATGATGTGGACATAGGGCTCCTGAGGGAAGACTATCAAATACCATATAAGGATATCACAACTCATTCCCCTCAGCCAATGTGGCACTGAACAGTCGCTGGCACACAGAGATGGTTATAATCTCACATTTTCACTCTTCATTTTACTACCGACGAGAGGTCTTCAGTGCTTCACATCGCTTCGATGTCTATGGATCAGCGACGTCTCTTTATTTTTGGTTACTTCTATTGGCTTGTTTGTTAATTCTTTTCGTCTGTTCAAAGTCTTGTTGAGCAGTGTGTCCATTGCTACAATGAAGCCGAGGAATCATCTTGAGACCGATATGAATTTAATGTTAGATGACAACAAGAAAAGGTGCTAAAATCGTTATATTTGCATTGAAACATTGTAAAAAAAAATCTGGTATATGCAGGAATTGAGATAATTTTCTCAAAAAAGCTGATAGCTCAGGTAATGAACTGGTACATGCACATATATGTCATCCGGATGTTTATTGTCTTTGGAAATTCATCTTAATAATTTAACAACTAAAAGCATAAGCACTAGATAGATTGCTCTGATCTCAATTTAGCAATCTTTTTCAGGATTTTTGGTAACAATATGTAATCTATTACAGATCTTATAATTGAGTGTGACGTTATGCTTACATTGCTCTGTGTAATTAACATTCTTTTGCTCTACCAAATTCCTCATATTAACATGTTTCATCTGATTGCATTGCTTTCTGGTTTTCTTCCAAAATATCATACCGAATCAGAAAACGATGTTTGACAAAATGGAAAGCATTTGTGACGATACAAAGTCATTTCCACATGGAATGTTTTCTCAGTTTTTAGCTGAAGTTTGCGCTCTCTATTAATTGTAGTATTCAATGTCTGGAAATGAGTCCTTTCCGGTAGCAAAAGAGAGATTGAAACAGAGGGATTATTTATTTTTAAATATTTTGTTATCTTTTTTATAGGCAACAATTACACAATTTATCAACCCTTAGATTTGTTGGCAGCGCGCATAGTTGAAAGCATATTAACTTTGCAATTTTCTGAGGTAGACGAACATAAATCAGAAAACACTAGTTAAGAACTTTGCAATTTTTAACAAGTTTACATTTGTTTTGTTTCGTTAAATAGTCATTTGCAAACAGTCATAATTTGCGAACAGTTATCTACTATAACTAGGGAGATTAAAACAAAATGCCTAAATAAAATATCAACTGCAAACAATCTTTTATTGTTTATTGAAGGAAAAGTAAGCATAGAATAAGACTTTTGAGAATAACAATCTCCTCAATCTTATCCATCCCCGTATTTGTACCTTTACACTCAAGGATTCCAAACAACTATCTAAAAAACGATAATAAGCATGTCTCCATGATCTCTTGAAAAGCAAACAAGAACATATTCCCCAAAAGCTAAGACCAAATTCTATTGACATTGCAATGTAGAACCAATCAAGTTCATCTTTATCACTCTCATCTTTTTCAATATCAACACCAGGATTTTGACCACTTGAATTACAGTTCGCCAAGAGTGGAAGCCCGCAAAGCTCATTTCCCAGGAAACTCGAGGAATTAAAACTTTGAAGTTGAGTGCCCACAGGTATCTTTACTGACAAATTGTTATAAGACAGATTCAGGAAGCTTAAAGTTGACAAACTCGAAATGCTTTGGGGGATTTGACCAGAAAATTGATTTTCTGAAAGATCAAGGGATTCGAGCACTTTCATGTCGCCAATGCCATTTGGGATCGTACCTGTCAGATGGTTTTTTGAGAAATTACAAAATTTCAATCTTACAAGACTAGTAAAACTTATAGGAATATCTCCAGAGAGATTATTGTTAGACATATCCATACTTATAACCAATGCCAATGTTTTATCATACCGGTAAATATTGCCTTTAGTTGTCACCATTGCGCTTTCTCTCACAATTTCTAGAGGAACTAAAGAATTATACATAATATCAGCTTCCCCCAACCTATTTCCGGCCACCATTGTTGTTAAATTGCTAATACACCTTGGTATAGTTCCAAAGAAACTATTGTTTGCAAGGTCTAAGATCTGAAGATCTTTGAGGGGGCAAATTTCTGGAGGCAATTCACCATAAAATCTGTTGGAGCTAAGGCTAAGGATTATCAAATCTGAAAACTTCATTCCTAACCATGGTGGTAGTTGTCCAACGAATTCGTTCTCCGTTAAATTAGTTTTCAGCAACTTTGTACAGTTTACTAATGATGAAGGTAATGGACCAGTAAGTCTATTTCTTCGAAAGTCCAAAGAAATCAAATTATTTAAAACCTCCATGGATTTTGGTATGCCTTGTTGATTGTCAAAAGTCCCACATCGGTGGGTGACAATTTGGGGTTGGGAATTTTTCCCTATAAAAGGAGGCCTAATGTTTAGGATTTAAACAGACCTCTCGTTTGCCTTCTTATCTTCTTAAGACATGTGTATCTTCTCTCTTTAGTATTATTTCAATTATATTTTTGGAGTGGAATAGAATATTGGTTGTGTCCGAGGAGTAGGCAAAATTAGCCGAACCTTGTAAATTCTGGTGTTCCTTTTATTGTTTCTTTATTGTCTTATTTGGTGGCTGTCATAATTTTTGGTATAGTAGTTGTGACTTATTCACACTATATACATTTTGCTTCCACAAAAATTGGTATCAGAGCCAAGGTACTGTCCAAGTATGCTTTGTGGTTGCAGCATAGTCTGATCTTCCACTTCAGAAAAAATTTATCTTGGTAACTGAGTCAAGGTTCTGTCTGAGTATGCTCTGTGGTTGCAGCTTAGTCTGATCTTCCACACCATAAAGGAAATAATCTTGATTTTTGTCGTCAGCTATTAAATAATATTTGTGTCAAAGATGGGAGACAATAAACAAGAAGAATCTACATCAAGTGTCAACAATATGTCATCATTGGCATCTTCGCTTATGACAAGAATTATTTCAAATGCGAAATTTGCGGTAGAAATTTTTGACGGATCAGGACATTTTGGGATGTGGCAAGGCGAGGTTCTAGATGTCCTTTTTCAACAAGGGCTAGATCTTGCCATTGAAGAAAAAAGACCAGATGTTATTGGAGAAGAAGATTGGAGAATTATCAACCGTGTTGTTTGCGGTACCATTCGATCCTACCTTGCTAGAGAGCAGAAATATCCATACACAAAGGAAACTTCTGCAAGTAAATTATGGAAAGCACTGGAGGATAAATTTTTGAAGAAAAACAGTCAAAATAAATTGTACATGAAGAAGAGACTGTTTCGCTTCACCTATGTTCCTGGTACCACAATGAACGAACATATCACCAGTTTCAATAAGTTGGTCACAGATTTGCAAAATATGGATGCAACTTTTGATGATGGTGACTTGGCCTTGATGTTATTGGGGTCACTTCCTGATGAGTACGAGCACCTTGAAACTACTCTACTCCATGGGAATGACGAAATTTCTCTCAGAGAAGTTTGTTCGGCTTTGTATAGCTATGAACAAAGAAAGGGAGAAAAATAAAAGGGCGGAGAAGGAGAAGCACTGGTTGTGAGGGGTCGTCCTCAAAATCAAATGAGGACAAAGAAGGGAAGATCCAAGTCAAGATCTAAACCCAACAAAGATGAATGTGCCTTTTGTCGAGAAAAGGGGCACTGGAAGAAAGACTGTCTGAAGTTGAAGAATAAGGCCAAACATAACAATGGAAAGGCCATTATGGATTCAAATGTAGCTGATTGTGATGATTCAGACTTCTCATTAGTTACAATAGAGTCATCAACATCATCAGACATATGGTTGATGGACTCGGCTTGTAGCTATCATATGTGTCCCAACAGGGACTGGTTCGTGGATATTTCAAGAAGGAGAATATGGAGTCATCCACACAGCGGATAACAACCCTCTTACCTCATATGGCATTGGTTCAATACGATTAAGGAACCATGATGGAATGATCAGAACATTAACAGATGTTCGATATGTACCGGATTTGAAGAAGAATCTCATCTCTGTGGGAGCCCTAGAATCAAAAGGGTTCAAAATCATTGCAGAAAATGGAGTGATGAGAGTATGCTCTGGTGCACTAGTGGTAATGAAGGCCAATCGGAAGAATAATAATATGTACCGCTATCGTGGCAGTACAGTTATTGGGACAGCGACAGTAACATCCAGTGACGACAAAGAGGCAGAAGCAACCAAGCTATGGCACATGCGCTTGGGACATGCTGGAGGAAAATCCTTGAAAACTCTATCAGATCAAGGATTGTTAAAAGGAGTAAAGGCTTGCAACTTGGAGTTTTGTGAGCATTGTGTTAAAGGGAAACAGACAAGGGTTAAATTTGGTACAGCGATCCATAATACTAAAGGCATTTTGGATTATGTACACTCTGATGTTTGGGGTCCTTCCAAAACACCTTCATTGGGTGGGAAGCACTATTTTGTAACCTTTGTTGATGATTTTTCCCGAAGAGTATGGGTGTATACAATGAAGAGCAAAGATGAAGTGTTGGGAATTTTTCTCAAATGGAAGACGATGGTGGAGAATCAAACAGGCAAGAGGATCAAGTGTATTCGCACAGACAATGGAGGTGAATACAAAAATGATCATTTCAATAAGGTCTGTGAAAATGATGGCATCGTCCGACACTTCACTGTTAGACATACACCACAACAGAATGGAGTGGCAGAACGTATGAACCGGACCTTGCTGGAGAAGGTACGGTGTATGTTGTCCAATGCTGGCTTGGGCAAAGAATTTTGGGCTGAGGCAATTACATATGCATGCCACCTCATTAATCGTCTACCATCTGCTGCTATTGATGGCAAGACACCATTTGAAAAATGGTATGGAAAGCCTGCTGTAGATTATGACTCTTTGCACGTGTTTGGCTCAACTGCATATTATCATGTGACAGAGTCAAAATTGGATCCAAGGGCAAAGAAGGCTATTTTTATGGGAATTACTTCTGGAGTCAAAGGATATCGCTTATGGTGTCCTATGACAAAGAAAGTAATATTCAGCAGGGATGTTACCTTTGATGAATCTGCTATGGTAAATAAGGTAACAGAAGATACCAAACAAAATGAAGGTGCTTCTAAGCAGGTGGAGTTTGAGGGAAAATTTATTTTTCCTACACAAGAAGCAGAGGAGGAAACAAATGAAGATTACCCTCTGGAAGGAGAGCCAGTAGAGGAGATTCCAACTCAGGAACCTCAACAACAACTTGAATCAATAGCAACCAGCAGGCCAAAAAGAACAATAACGAAACCTGTTCGTCTCATAGAGACGGTTGCTTGTGCAACCTCAATTGTAGCTGATGATGTTCCTACTACTTATAAAGACGCTGTCCAAAGTTCAGAAGAAGATAAGTGGAGGATTGCCATGAATGATGAAATACAGTCCCTTCATCAGAATCATACATGGAGATTGGCCAATCTCCCGAAGGGAAAGAAAGCAATTGGGTGCAAATGGGTATTTGCAAAGAAGGAAGGATTTCCTAACCAAGTAGATGTTCGCTACAAAGCAAGATTGGTGGCCAAAGGATATGCTCAAAAGGAGGGAATTGATTACAATGAAGTGTTTTCTCCAGTTGTAAAACATTCCTCCATTAGAATTATGTTGGCTTTGGTAGCACAATTGGATTTGGAACTAGTTCAGATGGATGTAAAAACTGCGTTTTTACATGGAAACTTGGAGGAGGAAATCTACATGACTCAGCCAGAAGGATTCAAAGTTGCTGGAAAAGAAAATATGGTGTGCAAACTTGAAAAATCGTTGTACGGATTGAAACAATCTTCTAGACAATGGTACAAGCGATTTGACGAGTTTATGTTGCGGCAAGGGTACAAGAGAAGCAAATACGATCATTGTGTGTATTTGCACAAGCTTAAAGATGGTTCCTTTGTATATCTTCTCCTATATGTTGATGATATGTTGATAGCTTCCAAGAATTTGGAAGAAATTGATAAGTTGAAGATTCAACTGAAGAAGGAGTTCGAGATGAAGGATTTGGGTGAGGCAAAGAAAATTCTTGGCATGGAGATAATAAGAGATAGACGTTCAAAGAAACTCTGTTTATCTCAGAAAGAATATTTGAAAAGAGTACTACAACGTTTTGGCATAGATGAAAAGACTAAGCCAGTTAGTACTCCACTTGCTCCCCATTTTAAGCTAAGTAATACTATGTCGCCAAAGGATGAAGCTGAACGAGAGTATATGTCAAAGGTACCATACGCAAATGTTGTTGGTAGCTTGATGTATGCAATGGTCTGTACGAGACCTGACATTTCACAAGTTGTTGGAGTTATTAGCAGATATATGCATAATCCAGGAAAGGAGCATTGGCAAGCTGTGAAGTGGATTCTACGGTATATTCATAATACTGTAGATGTTGGGTTAGTTTTTGAGCAGGAATACAATCAGTCTGTAGTTGGATATTGTGACTCAGATTTTGCGGGTGATCTGGACAAACGAAGATCAACTACTGGTTATGTGTTTACTTTTGCAAAAGCACCAGTTAGTTGGAAGTCTACTTTGCAGTCAACAGTTGCTTTGTCTACAACAGAGGCAGAGTACATGGCTATTACAGAGGCTGTGAAGGAGGCAATTTGGCTTCAAGGATTGCTAAAGGAGCTTGGTGTTGAACAAAAAGGTATCACAATTTTTTGTGATAGTCAAAGTGCTATTCAATTAGCGAAGAACCAAGTTTATCATGCAAGGACGAAGCACATTGATGTTCGGTATCATTTCGTACGAGAAATCATAGAAGAAGGTGGAGTCACGGTGAAGAAAATTCATACTACAGAGAATCCTGCTGATATGCTGACAAAGGTGGTGACTGCGGTCAAGTTTCAACATTGTTTGGATTTGATCAACATTGTTGAACACTGAAGATTGAAGATGAAGACACAACCAAAATTTGTTATTGAGAGAAAATTGAAGATGTGGAATTTTGCCAAGGTGGAGATTTGTTGAAATTGGCAAAATGTTTGTCCCACATCGGTGGGAAAACAAAAGTTGGGGGGATTTTTTCCCTATAAAAGGAGGCCTAATGTTTATGATTTAAACACACCTCTCATTTGTCTTCTTATCTTCTTAAGGCATTTGTATCTTCTCTCTTTAGTATTATTTCACTTGTATTTTTGGAGTGGAATAAAATATTGGTTGTGTCCGAGGAGTAGGCAAAATTAGCCGAACCTCGTAAATTCTGGTGTTTCTTTTATTGTTGCTTTATTGTCTTATTTATTATTTGGTGGCTGTCATAATTTTTGGTATAATAGTTGTGACTTATTCACACTATATACATTTGGCTTCCGCAACATGCCTCCAATCAAGTTATTGTTCCCCAAGTTTAAAGCTATCAACTCTGGCCAATTCATCCAACAATCAGGAATTTCTCCTGACAAATCATTTCCCTCGAGTTTTAAGAACATCAATCCGTAGGATCCGTTCTTATTTGTTTCACACAAGAAGTGAGATAAACCTCCGGAAAAGGAATTGTTCGAGAGATCTAGCGCATTTACATACGGTGAAATCTACGGCAGCGGACCACTAAAATTGTTGGAACCCAATAACATCAACCAATTATAACTTTCTTTTAAGATGGTTGGAACCACACCAACAAACTGGTTGTGTGAAAGATCGAGAAGCTCAATTTGAGAAGATAAGTTCCAAAACCAAGTTGGAACTTCACCTTGTATTCCACCATTTGATATGTCCACACTATTTATATTCTTTTGAGTTTGGAGCCACCTGGGAAACAAAGGACCTATATTCCAGCCGGCTATTTCAATATGAATGGCTTGGAAAGGTGGAATCCACTTCTGACTCACTTTTAAAGTCAGATTATTGTTAGATGCAAAGAAATTCCTTAATTGTGTCCAGTTGGTGAAATGACTTTCTGCTACAACGTCTTCCAACCTATTGTTAGAGATGTCAATACTTTCTAGCATTGGGAGTTGGCTAAGACTTTCTGGGAGTGTTCCAGTCAGTTTATTGTTTCTTAGTATCAATTCCGTCAAAGAAGAACTATTTCTCAATTCAAATACTTCTCCCTTGAATAGATTTCCTAAGAGATCAAGCGAACGCAATTTCGATAACTTTCCAATAACATTTGGTAATTTTCCAGAAAGCATATTTCTAGAAAGGTCAATGCTAGTTATTGAGCTCAAATTTGAAATCGCATTTGAAACTACTCCCTCAATATTGTTTGCAAACAGTATAAGTGATTCCAAATCTTTGCATCGATAGATCCATTTCGGGATAGTGGAGTTGAGCTTGTTGTATGCAAGATCAAGATTTCTTAGTTTTGTTACGTTTCCAGCCTCACGCGGCATCGCACCTTCAATACCACTATCACTAAGCTTAAGATTTTCAAGATTATTAAGATCAAACAACCATATGGGTAAAGGACAATTGAAAAAGTTGCTACTTGCCTGAAGCTCGTGAGAGAAGTAAAGTTAACGAAACCTTCAGGAAAAGGGCCAATTAAATTACTACTACTCAAATCAAGAGAAACAAGACTAGGGAGATTGAAAACCTATTTGGGAATAGAAGAGCTAAAGTTATTCCAAGAAAGGTCAAGTGTTTCAAGTGAAGAAAAATTATGATGAAGTAGAGATGGTATATGATGAAGACTGCAATTAATTAAACTAAGATCAACAAGAGAAGGAAGCATGTTAATGACCTGTAGCCAGGTAGTTGCATTGCTGAGATCCACACTAGAAATATTCAAGTTCTCAAGATTGAAAAGACTTGGCAGCCGCTTAAGGTTATTGATCCTTAGATCATAGCTTGGTTCGTACACGTGCAAACCATTGCCTATGTGTAGCTCAATCACATGACGAGTCAGATTGCGGCACACAACCCATCCCATTCGCAACAATCTTTTCCAACAATCCAAGAGGAGAGAGACTCGAAGGGATCATATACTTCTTTCTTCGGACTCTCCAATGCTTGTTGCTCATTTTCTCTGCAAATTCCTACACTAACACTAAACTTGGTGATTCCCAAAATGAAAAACAAAAAAAAAATGTTCTTTTGATAACACCTTCATGATGTGCAAAGTTTTAGATTAGGAATGGAAAAGTGTATATCAAATAGGTGTTTGCTTATAGATTGCTTATAGTTCAATGGACAAGATCTTTGGCGCATAAATAAATAGGTGATCCCCAAATTGCATAAATTGCAATACGATCTAATTTCTTGATTCAAATTATGAATAATATAATACTGTACATAAAACTTTAGATCCGAGTATACAATGAATTCTATATACGGAGTAATATTTAATAAACAGTTTGCCGCAGTTGTTCCCATACACACTGCGACTTCCGCGTGCTGGCACGAAGTTTCAAATAGTCAAACCGTACTATTTTCCCAATTTGGAGCTGCTTTTTTTGCACATTTACCGCTTCATGCCATCACCACCCAGCTCTCCATAGAAGCGTAGGAGGAGCTAAAGGGGCTCTAAGTTACTATGTCCATCCTAGCCTGTTTCAAATTATGTATCATATTTCTATTTACATATAGCTAGATTTATATTATCTTTTATCATACTATCATTCTAAAAAATATTGGGATAATGCATAAAATCAACCCCATCCTATGACCCATTTGCCAACTACACACCTTTTCTTTTCGGGGGTCCTATTACCCCCCTGAACTTCTTTTTACCGTAATTTATTTGTCATTATTTGATCAATTAAACCCAACCGTGACTACACCTCTTCCAAGCGCGTGAGGCCTTATTTTAAAAGGCTTGTCTGCCATTCATTGGCCACGTGTAATGCCAAATAAGCCATAAAAGGGTCCCCAATGTTAAAATCACCTGTTTTAATTTAACCTATTATCTTTATCCCTCTTTCTAAACTAAAAAACTCTCTACCATTGTTGAAGAATTGCTGCTACTGCAGCTGAAATATAAACACACCCATACCTGAATACAAGTAAAAGGGAACAAATAATTTCAGATAAATCCCCAATCAAAGTAATTATTCTGCCGAAAATAGGGCAACACTAAAAAACTTACCACCAAGAACACATCAGTGAAAAAACACGAAAAATCAAAGTATAAGTATCATAATCAATATGCAAACCCCTCAGTTTCAAAATCAAAATCTCACAATTTTGTACAGTGATCGATTTTTTTACAAAACTATAAACTACCAAAAATCAATTGAAGACAGTAAAAAACTAACCTTTAGAGTTGGTTTGTGGCGAATAAATAGATAATACTTCTGCGTTGACCTTGATTGTAAAACCACAATATCAAATTAAACCCTAGATTGTAACTCCCTGCTGAAATTGAACAAAACGAACCCTAAAAACAGAGATTACATACTTCTTTACGTTATGTTAGAGCCGATTTTGCAATAGATTAAAGAGAAAATTATGATTGGGGTGATTTTATGGAAGGAATCGAAGAGGGGATTGTGAGTTTGGACCGTAGAAAATGGGAGTAGGAAAGGAAATAATGAAATATGGTCGGTTTAATTACTGAAATAAAAGGGATTTGATAAATTAAAAGGGAATTGGGTGGGGCCCACTAGCGCGTGTATACACAAATAGTCTTATAGATGGGGTCGGGTTTAATTGATCAAATAATGACAAATAAATTACGGTAAAAAGAAGTTCAGGGGGGTAATAGGACCCCCGAAAAGGAAATGTGTGTAGTTGGTAAATGAGTCATAGGATGGGGTGAATTTTATGCATTATCCCAAAAATATTTGGAAAAAATAATGTATATTAGAAGGATACAAAGAGAAAATGATTAAAATCATGTTCAATAAAAATCTTGAAAAACAAAAAGGAAGCAAATATATATTTTGGTAAATAAAAGAATGGCTACAAAGAAAGAGAATTCACATTAAAAGAAACAAAGAAAAGGGAATTAGAAAGTATCGTGGGAAAGCTACCAAGAGAGAATCGATCCCGCATCAATCAAGTTAGATAGAAAATTCGCACCTAAGCCGTGGCACCTAGAGTGCATTTGCTTCTACGGATGCCGTCGTCTAATTATATACGCTTTGTAATGTAAAATATTAATAAATACATCAAATTTTACCCGAGCGAACGGCTGCCGTGCCACCCCCTATGCTCTTCATAGATCCGCCCCGGCTGCCATAACACCGTCCTAGTTGATCATTGTGTTTAGCTCCTTTTAGTTCGTAGTGATTATTTTATAAATTCTTTAATTGGAGGAAAAATTATATTTTTTTAGTAAATAAAATTACCCTTAGTTGGAGGTAATTTCTTAGTTAATTCCATGAAAAATAATGATCTCTCAACTCTAAAGAGATTAAAACGTAAAATATTTTCAAACCATCAGATTAGCCAAACACAAATGCCTCAACTTTTGGATAAAATGTGTTATAAAAGGTACTCCATCAGTGTCCAAAAACTATGCCTTTGAAGTTTCTAACAAGAAGATGACATTGTTGGAAAAATTTGAAGTATCAAATGTGTGTGAAACGACTGTCACGACGAAAATAAATTCCTCCGATCCAAAAAAGGGTTTATTTGAGTAAAAAAGAAAACTATATGACATATAATGAACTATTATCATACATCTTATAATAAAAAAAATTATCACATAAATTTAAACCAAGATAATATAGTAATTTTTCTTGTTCATCAAATAGTCTTCGTAGAACAAGTCTTTCTACAAAGTTTTCTTTGCCCATGGTGCCTTTTTTTTTCACATACCAATGACTTGTTTCTATTTACTTAAACCCCTATTTTGGGGCAGAAGAATTTTCCTTCATTATCTCATACTTTTGATGCTCTAAACCCCAAAGGTTTGGGACCAAAAATAACTAGCGATAATCATTGAATAAGTTTCATTAGGTTGAGGTGGATTAAAAGCGCGGAATGTATTTACACCATCACAGTCTTTCCACGTTGTATGTAGCTTCTTTTTAGATACTTCAATTGTTCAATTTATACGATTTATCATTTGTTCCTTTTCCATTTCCCTTAGTTAATTTTTATCTCTTTTCTTTTTTTTTTGGATTGAAACTTGTAAGTGTTTGCGATAGAAGTCATTTTCGGTTGAAATTTGGGTGTTGAGTAAACCATAATTTTCATAAAATATATATTTTAAACATTAGTAATAGTCTTAGAGTGCTTAATAATTTTTTTGCATATTAAATATTAATGGTAATATTTAAGAATTTATCGGAGCAAGTTAAATGGGAATATAATTTTTCTTATAATATAGAAAAGATTATAATTGGTGGAACTTAATTAAACTTCTTGCTAAGTCAAGCAGACTCCAACAACAACAAGCCTTCATAACTCAATATATATGAAGTTAATGATAAACATATTTATCAATTTATTATCTATTTGATTTTTTATCTCTTTTCTTTTCTTTGTTATGAAAGGATAATAATTGGTGAATCTAGTAGATTGTTTTCATTTCATCAATTGGGGAGGTGTACATGAACCCACACACGCTCTATTATGAAGTCTTCGTCTTTGTTTTTTTCTCTTAATAATTGACAGGACATTATGAAGTCTTTCTATGAAGTCTTCTTTGTCGTTTAATCAAAGAACTATGGTGCCATTTTCTTCACGTATCACTGACTTGTTTCTATTCACTCAAACCCCTACTTTGGGGCAGAAGAACTTTCCTTCACTGTCTTACGCTTTTGATGAGCTAAACCTTAGTTTACTTAGCTTCCCGTTTGTCACGGCCCCAAATCCGGATACGGTCATGATGGTACCTCTCGTGAAGACAAGGTCAACCGACATTACCCATTCCGGTTTTAAGCAGTTAAGTAATAAGATTCAAGTCTGAACATGATAAATAATCCAAAGGTGAACAATGTCAATACAGAACAATATGCAGAATACAATCCAACACAGCCGATACCGGGGTGTCACTAGTCATGAGCATCTAAAAGTTCGGAATACTCAGTAAAGTCTACAGAGTTTAATGCAAAAACTAAAACAAGGAGAAATAAGATAGGGAAGAAGCTCTGGGATGCTAACACCAACAGCTACCTAGAGAATCTTCGGATCTACCTGAGCTGGAAAGATCAACATTTGGGAGCGGGGCCAGATGCGCCTGAATCTGCACACAAGGTGTAGAGAGTAAAGTGAGTACTCCAACTCAGTGAGTAATAATCATAAATAAAGACTGAAAGCATGAAATCACGTAAGGCACATTATAGGCTATAATGAAGTAGTAAAACAGGTAAGAACAGTGATTCAGTAAAGATACATAAAATCATATAAGTTCAGTCTAAACTTCAAGAAATGCCTATTCAACAAATTAAACAGGTAAATGACAGATAAATAAGACAAATAAGCACATAGAGAATTGCCTCTCGGGCACAACATCAACAATATCAGCCCCTCGGGCCATATCTCACATCACAACGGATACCCGCGCTCACTGGGGGTTTGCAGACTCCATGAGGGGCCCCTTACGGCCCAAGCGCAATATCAAGCCATCTCGTGGCATCATCACTAGGCTCTCGGCCTCATATCAATCAAGCCACCTCGTGGCGTACATATCCCAGGCCCTCGGCCTCATAATCAATATCAAATGTTTCCTCACAACATAGGCCCTCAGCCTTACTCAGTCATAATCCTCACAAGCCACTCGGGCAATAATAAAATATGGTTCTTAGCTCAAATATCATTTAAAAGATCATTTAAGTATTAAAACAGAGTAAACATGGCTGAGTATGAAAACAGTAGAATATAACATGACTGAGTTTAAGTATAAAGTCAAAATAGTGAGGAAATATCAATAAAAATCCCCAAAGGATTCAAATAATTGGCACAAGGCCAAAATATGGCATTCAGCCCAAATCATGATGATAGCAAATAGATTTCAGTTAAATACGCGGTAAAATAGTCATTCAGGACGGACCAAGTCATAATCCCTAATAGTGCACGACCCCACGCTTGTCATCAATCGTGTGCGTCACCTCAATATAGAACAACAATGTGCAATCCGGGGTTTCATACCCTCAGAACATCATTTTCAATCATTACTCACCTCAATCAGGTCAAATCTCTAGCTCTCAACGCCTTTGCCCCTCGAATCGGCCTCCACTTGCGTCGAATCTATCCAAAATCAGAACCACGACGTCAAAATATGCTAAGGGAACAAAGCCCAAGCGAAAATAATCAATATACAACACAAATCCCGAAATTACCAAAACCCGACCCGGGCCCACGTCTTGGAATTCGATAAAATTCACATAATTGGGTTCCTTATCTCTCCACGAGTTCATACATATCAAAAGTAACAAAATTCGACCACAATAGAACCCTCAAATCCTCAAGTCTAGGTCTCCAATACCAAGCCCTAGTTTCCCTAATTTTAACCCTTAATTTCCATTAATTATAGCTCTAATCCGTGAAATAATACCATAGGAAAGAGTTTTAGGTCCAAAATCCTTACCTCAATGAAGTTCCCTTGAAATCCCTTTTCAAAATCGTCCAAAAAGCTCCAAAGCCGACTTAGAAATGGTGAAATAGCTCAAAAATCGCGAAGGACACAATTTATACCTTCTGGCCCGGACATTTTCGCATCTGCGGCCATATACCCGCTTCTGCGGTCTTCACTTAATTCCCCATTTTCCGCATCTGCAATGAAATATACCGCACCTACGCCTTCGCAGATGCGGTCCCACAACCGCTTCTACGGTTCCTGCCAACTTCGCCAGCTTCCACTTCTGCAACTCCCCTTCCGCATATGTGACGTCGCACCTGCGGTCCCCAATCCGCAGGTGTGGAAATACCAGAAGCAACAAAAGATCTGCAGCTCACCAAAAACTCCAACTCTCCGTCGACCATCCGAAATAACCCCGAGGCCCCCGGGACCTCAACCAAAAGCACAAACATATCCCAAAATCTTATTCAAACTTATATCAATCTTCAAAATACCTCAAACAACATCGGATCAACCAAAACTCATCGGATTCAAGCCTAACTTTCCAAATTTTTCGAATTCCACTTTTAATCAAAAACCCAACCAAACCACGTATTAATGACCTAAAATTTTGTACACACATCCCAAATGACACAACAGAACTACTGCAACTCTCGGAATTTTATTCCGACCCCTATATCAAAATTTCACCTATCAACTGGAAAACGCCAAAAATCCAATTTCGCCAATTCAAGCCTAAATCTACTCCGGACCTCCAAAACACATTCCGATCATGCTCCTAAGTCTCACATCACCTCCTGAAGCTATCCGAACTATCGGAACTCACATCTGAGCCCTATGACACATAAGTCAACATCCGGTTGACTTTTCCAACTTAAACTTCCTCAAAAGAGACTATGTGTCTCAAACCTTACCAAATCATTTCCGAACCCGATCCAACCAACCCCATCACATATAGAACCGATAGACAAAGCAATAAAAAGCAAAAATGGGGGAAACTGAGCGGTAACTCATGAGACGATTAGCCGGGTCGTCACACCGTTCCACCAATAAGTCCCTCAATGTTTTTTAAATGAAGTTAATGATGTTTTTCTTTATCTCTTTTCTTTTCTTCGTTTGAAAGCTTGTGTTTGATTTGATGAAAGAATTTTTTGAATGGAAATTGGTTGATGAATATAAAAAAGTTAAGAGAGTTGTAAGAAAAATAACTTTTGTCCATAAGTGAGGGAAGTCATTTTCCCTCACTAGATGAAAATATTTCCCTGCAAACATTTTCTCATTGAAATATTTTTAAGTAATAACTGCAGTCGTGCTAAATACGCTCTTGTGGATCTAGCTGGGTGGCTTTTTCTCATCAATAGTTCTTTTTTAGTCTGTTTAAAAATTAATGATCTCTTACTAAGTTTTAAAAAAAATTAACTTAAACATTCAACTCTACCCTTAATGAGAAGCTTTTATATGCTTATTTTTTTAGACTGTCCAATGTTGTTTATACATTGCAAACACCAGTAATTAAAGACACATTTCAAAATGTTAGGATCCACTTCCTAGTTTCCTGGCTTTTGCATAAGTAAGAAAAGTTGACCACCATATTTGAATGTTTAAATTTCTAAGCTATCAAATCAATAAATATTTCCACAAGAGAGAAACTCTAATTTTCTTTGATGAAAGTGAAGGATGAATGTGATGGCACTCTAGATGAAGTTATGAGAGGTAAACCTGCATCTTGGACGATTGATCAGTTTTTCTACTTTGAGAATATATTTAGTTTTTCCCTTTTAAGAAAATCAAGATTCCTGTTTGGGATCATGTAACAACGCTCCACTTGATGAAATGAAAATAACCTTTATCACCTTTTAGAGTTTGGTAATACCATTTTATTGTTTAATTAGATGATAGTATTCACTTAAAAATTACGCAAAAAGTTGAAGAGGAGACCAAGTAAGTCTAAAATCTATAGGCAAAAATACTAGGTAATTTATTTTTAATTCGTCCACTCTTGTTGGAAAGAGTTATTCAGTATCTTTGATGGTAAGAGGTAACAAGTATCCCGTAGAATTAGTCGGTGTACAAGTTGATCCGAATACCACTGTTATAATGTTTTTCCCTTGGTTTAGGGCTTGTGTTTAGTAGTGTAAGTGTAGAGGTGAGTCTAGATTTAAGTTCTATGAATTTAACCTTTAAGGTTTTTATAATTAAACTCATTGTATTTTTAAGAGATAATGCATAAAATCCACCCCATCCTATGACCCATTTACCAACTACACACCTTTCCTTTTCGGGGGTCCTATTACCCCCCTCAACTTCTTTTTACCGTAATTAATTTGTCATTATTTGATCAATTAAACCCGACCCCCATCTATAAGACTATTCGTGTATACATGCGCTAATGGGCTCCACCCAATTCCCTTTTAATTTATCAAATCCCTTTTATTTCAGTAATTAAACCGACCCTATTTCATTATTTCCTTTCCTACTCCCATTTTCTACGGTCCAAACTCACAATCCCCTCTTCGATTCCTTCCATAAAATACCCCAATCATAATTTTCTCTTTAATATATTGCAAAATCGACTCTAACATAATGTAAAGAAGTATGTAATCTCTATTTTTAGGGTTCGTTTTGTTCAATTTCAGCAGGGAGTTACAATCTAGGGTTTAATTTGATATTGTGGTGTTACAATCAAGGTCAGCGCAGAAGTATTACTATTTATTCGTCACAAACCAAGTCTAAAGGTTAGTTTTTTACTGTCTTCAATTGATTTTTGGTAGTTTATAATTTTGTAAAAAAATCGATCACTGTACAAAATTGTGAGATTTTGATTTTGAAACTGAGGGGTTTGCATGTTGATTATGATACTTATACTTTGATTTTTCGTGTTTTTTCACTGATGTGTTCTTGGTGGTAAGTTTTTTAGTGCTGCCCTATTTTCGGCAGAATAATTACTTTGATTGGGGATTTGTCTGAAATTATTTGTTCCCTTTCACTTGTATTCAGGTATGGGTGTGTTTATATTTCAGCTGCAGCAGCAGCAATTCTTCAACAATGGTAGAGAGTTTTTTAGTTTAGAAAGAGGGATAAAGATAATGGGTTAAATTAAAATAGGTGATTTTAACATTGGGGACCCTTTTATGGCTTATTTGGCATTACACGTGGCCAATGAATGGCAGACAAGCCTTTTAAAATAAGGCCTCACGCGCTTGGAAGAGGTGTAGTCACGGTTGGGTTTAATTGATCAAATAATGACAAATAAATTACGGTAAAAAGAAGTTCAGGGGGGTAATAGGACCCCCGAAAAGAAAAGGTGTGTAGTTGGCAAATGGGTCATAGGATGGGGTGAATTTTATGCATTATCCCTATTTTTAAAGGTATGAACTCATATATTTCTACTATTTATTGTAATTATAGTGAATTCACACAAATTTTATACTACACGTTTAAATTACTAGATTCACATGAACTTGGTACCAAAAAAACTACATCCGCCCTATAATTAAGCGAATAAAAAAAGTCATTTGATACGTGAAGAAACGACACCAGAGTTTTTTGATCAAATTGAGTTGGAGGATGAGGCTGACACTCTTAATGAAATTTATCAGAGGGATTGATGTGCCAAGATTTACACAAAGAGATTTTTTTCTATAGATACTATAATAGTAAATATATTACCTAGTTAAGCAATAATTTTCAATTTACCAAAAGTATACAAATTATATAGGCAGAATACATATGCATCCCCTTAAACTTGACCATTTTTTTTCATTTGGACAACTAAACTGAAGATTGTACCTATTAGGCACCTGAACTCCCGTTCTATTCTGTCTATTGAACACATACTGCTGATATGGCATAACATAGCATGTGTATTACACTCTCTTGTAATAGAGTGAAAAATCCAATCTTTCTTTTATAGTAATATATTTTTTCACTTTTGTCTCTTTCAACCTCAATATGCCACCACCATTCTCCCCTCCTTCACTACCATCTCGATCACCTTGACAGTAAAATTAACATTTTAATTAGGGATAATGCATAAAATTCACCCCATCCTATGGCCCATTTACCAACTACACACCTTTCCTTTTCGGGGGTCCTATTACCTCCCTGAACTTCTTTTTACCGTAGTTTATTTGTCATTATTTGATTAATTAAACCCGACCCCCATCTATAAGACTATTTGTGTATACACGCGCTTATGGGCCCCACCCAATTCCCTTTTAATTTATCAAATCCCTTTTATTTCAGTAATTAAACTGACCCTATTTCATTATTTCTTTTCCTACTCCCATTTTCTACGGTCCAAACTCACAATCCCCTCTTCGATTCCTTCCATAAAATACCCCAATCATAATTTTCTCTTTAATCTATTGCAAAATCGGCTCTAACATAATGTAAAGAAGTATGTAATCTCTGTTTTTAGGGTTCGTTTTGTTCAATTTCAGCAGGGAGTTACAATCTAGGGTTTAATTTGATATTGTGGTGTTACAATCAAGGTCAGCGCAGAAGTATTATCTATTTATTCGTCACAAACCAAGTCTAAAGGTTAGTTTTTTACTGTCTTCAATTGATTTTTGGTAGTTTATAGTTTTGTAAAAAATCGATCACTGTACAAAATTGTGAGATTTTGATTTTGAAACTGAGGGGTTTGCATGTTGATTATGATACTTATACTTTGATTTTTCGTGTTTTTTCACTGATGTGTTCTTGGTGGTAAGTTTTTTAGTGCTGCCCTATTTTCGGCAGAATAATTACTTTGATTGGGGATTTGTCTGAAATTATTTGTTCCCTTTTACTTGTATTTAGGTATGGGTGTGTTTATATTTCAGTTGCAGTAGCAGCAATTCTTCAACAATGGTAGAGAGTTTTTTAGTTTAGAAAGAGGAATAAAGATAATGGGTTAAATTAAAATAGGTGATTTTAACATTGGGGACCCTTTTATGGCTTATTTGGCATTACACGTGGCCAATGAATGGTAGACAAGCCTTTTAAAATAAGGCCTCACGCGCTTGGAAGAGGTGTAGTCACGGTTGGGTTTAATTGATCAAATAATGACAAATAAATTACGGTAAAAAGAAGTTCAGGGGGGTAATAGGACCCCCGAAAAGAAAAGGTGTGTAGTTGGCAAATGGGTCATATGATGGGGTAAATTTTATGCATTATCCCTATTTTGAAAGGTATGAACTCATATATTTCTACTATTTATTGTAATTATAGTGAATTCACACAAATTTTATACTACAAGTTGAAATTACTAGATTCACATGAACTTGGTACCAAAAAAACTACATCCGCCCTATAATTAAGCGAATAAAAAAAGTCATTTTATACGTGAAGAAACGACACCAGAGTTTTTTGATCAAATTGAGTTGGAGGATGAGGCTGACACTCTTAATGAAATTTATCAGAGGGATTGATGTGCCAAGATTTACACAAAGAGATTTTTTACTTTAGATACTATAATAGTAAATATATTACCTAATTAAGCAATAATTTTCAATTTACCAAAAGTATACAAATTATATAGGCTGAATACATATGCATCCCCTTAAACTTGACCATTTTTTTCATTTGGACACCTAAACTGAAGATTGTACCTATTAGGCACCTGAACTCCCGTTCTATTGTGTCTATTGAACACATACTGCTGATATGGCATAGCATAGCATGTGTATTACACTCTCTTGTAATAGAGTGAAAAACCCAATCTTTCTTTTATAGTAATATATTTTTTCACTTTTGTCTCCTTCAACCTCAATGTGCCACCTGCCACCACCATTCTCGCCTCCTTCACTACCATCTCGATCACCTTGTCAGTAAAATTAACATTTTAATTAGGGATAATGCCTAAAATCTATCCCATCCTATGACTCATTTACCAACTACACACCTTTCCTTTTCGGGGGTCCTATTACCCCTTGAACTTCTTTTTACTGTAGTTTATTTGTCATTATTTGATCAATTAAACCCGACCCCCATCTATAAGACTATTCGTATATACACGCGCTAATGGGCCCCACCCAATTCCCTTTTAATTTATCAAATCCCTTTTAATTTCAGTAATTAAACCGACCCTATTTCATTATTTCCTTTCCTACTCCCATTTTCTACGGTCCAAACTCACAATCCCCTCTTCGATTCCTTCCATAAAATACCCCAATCATAATTTTCTCTTTAATCTATTGCAAAATCGGCTCTAACATAGTGTAAAGAAGTATGTAATCTCTGTTTTTAGGGTTCGTTTTGTTCAATTTCAGCAGGGAGTTACAATCTAGGGTTTAATTTGATATTGTGGTGTTACAATCAAGGTCAGCGCAGAAGTATTATCTATTTATTCGTCACAAACCAAGTCTAAAGGTTAGTTTTTTACTGTCTTCAATTAATTTTTGGTAGTTTATAGTTTTGTAAAAAAATTGATCACTGTACAAAATTGTGAGATTTTGATTTTGAAACTGAGGGGTTTGCATGTTAATTATGATACTTATACTTTGATTTTTCGTGTTTTTTCACTGATGTGTTCTTGGTGGTAAGTTTTTTAGTGCTGCCCTATTTTCGGCAGAATAATTACTTTGATTGGGGATTTGTCTGAAATTATTTGTTCCCTTTTACTTGTATTCAGGTATGGGTGTGTTTATATTTCAGCTACAGTAGTAGCAATTCTTCAACAATGGTAGAGAGTTTTTTAGTTTAGAAAGAGGGATAAATATAATGGGTTAAATTAAAATAGGTGATTTTCACATTGGGGATCCTTTTATGGCTTATTTGGCATTACACGTGGCCAATGAATGGCAGACAAGCCTTTTAAAATAAGGCCTCACGCGCTTGGAAGAGGTGTAGTCACGGTTGGGTTTAATTGATCAAATAATGACAAATAAATTACGGTAAAAAGAAGTTCAGGGGGGTAATAGGACCCCCGAAAAGAAAAGGTGTGTAGTTGGCAAATGTGTCATAGGATGGGGTGAATTTTATGCATTATCCCTATTTTTAAAGGTATGAACTCATATATTTCTGTTATTTATTGTAATTATAGTGAATTCACACAAATTTTATACTACACGTTGAAATTACTAGATTCACATGAACTTGGTACCAAAAAAACTACATCCGCCCTATAATTAAGCAAATAAAAAAAGTCATTTGATACGTGAAGAAACGACACCAGAGTTTTTTGATCAAATTGTGTTGGAGGATGAGGCTGATACTCTTAATGAAATTTATCAGAGGGATTGATGTGCCAAGATTTACACAAAGAGATTTTTTTCTATAGATATTATAATAGTAAATATATTACCTAGTTAAGCAATAATTTTTAATTTACAAAAAGTATACAAATTATATAGGCTGAATACATATGCATCCCCTTAAACTTGACCATTTTTGTTTTTCATTTGGACACCTAAACTGAAGATTGTACCTATTAGGCACCTGAACTCCTGTTCTATTGTGTCTATTGAACACATACTGCTGATATGGCATAGCATAGCATGTGTATTACACTCTCTTGTAATAGAGTGAAAAACCCAATCTTTCTTTTATAGTAATATATTTTTTCACTTTTGTCTCCTTCAACCTCAATGTGCCACCACCATTCTCGCCTCCTTCACTACCATCTCGATCACCTTGACAGTAAAATTAACATTTTAATTAGGGATAATGCATAAAATCCACCCCATCCTATGACTCATTTACCAACTACACACCTTTCCTTTTTGGGGGTCCTATTACCCCCCTGAACTTCTTTTTACCGTAATTTATTTGTCATTATTTGATCAATTAAACCCGACCCCATCTATAAGACTATTCGTGTATACACGCGCTAATGGGCCCCACCCAATTCCCTTTTAATTTATCAAATCCCTTTTATTTCAGTAATTAAACCGACCCTATTTCATTATTTCCTTTCCTACTCCCATTTTCTACTGTCCAAACTCACAATCCCTTCTTCGATTCCTTCCATAAAATCACTCCAATCATAATTTTCTCTTTAATCTATTGCAAAATCGGCTCTAACATAATGTAAAGAAGTATGTAATCTCTGTTTTTAGGGTTCGTTTTGTTCAATTTCAGCAGGGAGTTACAATCTAGGGTTTAATTTGATATTGTGGTGTTACAATCAAGGTCAGCGCAGAAGTATTATCTATTTATTCGTCACAAACCAAGTCTAAAGGTTAGTTTTTTACTGTCTTCAATTGATTTTTGGTAGTTTATAGTTTTGTAAAAAAATCGATCACTGTACAAAATTGTGAGATTTTGATTTTGAAACTGAGGGGTTTGCATGTTGATTATGATACTTATACTTTGATTTTTCGTGTTTTTTCGCTGATGTGTTCTTGGTGGTAAGTTTTTTAGTGCTGCCCTATTTTCGGCAGAATAATTACTTTGATTGGGGATTTGTCTGAAATTATTTGTTCCCTTTTACTTGTATTTAGGTATGGGTGTGTTTATATTTCAGCTGCAGTAGCAGCAATTCTTCAACAATGGTAGAGAGTTTTTTAGTTTAGAAAGAGGGATAAAGATAATGGGTTAAATTAAAATAGGTAATTTTAACATTAAAGACCCTTTTATGGCTTATTTGGCATTACACGTGGCCAATGAATGGTAGACAAGCCTTTTAAAATAAGGCCTCACGCGCTTGGAAGAGGTGTAGTCACGGTTGGGTTTAATTGATCAAATAATGACAAATAAATTACGGTAAAAAGAAGTTCAGGGGGGTAATAGGACCCCCGAAAAGAAAAGGTGTGTAGTTGGCAAATGGGTATAGGATGGGGTGAATTTTATGCATTATCCCTTTTAATTAGTTTTGTAATTAAATATTTTTATTTTTGGTCGAACCATTTTCTTTTGTTTGTTCCGCGAAGGGAGATAATTGGTGGTTCAGTTCCACGGCTAATGATGACAACTGTAGCACCAATACTGGATACCCACCAACACCAAGGAAGAAGGGAGCTAATTAGCTTAATATAAATTTTGGTCTCTTCTTGTTCTTCCAATTATTATGTTATTCAACAGAAGATTTTATGAAAAGAACTTTTTTCTTTCCATTTGTTAGCTGTTGCTTTTTCTCATAAGCCACTAATTTTCTTCTTATATCAACTTCTACTTTCTGTAAATTTGATGTCATCGCCATTAAAGCTTTCAAGAACACCAGTTGGCCATATCCCATGAGAACTCGTTGTAGCTTCTCACGGAAAAGAAATACTCAAAAGTCTCCAGTATTATTCTATATAATTACATTCCTCTCTTCATTTATTTACAACAACCATGGTGACAATAATGAGGCTCTTATAAATAAAGAATAAATTACTGTTTTTATTTTTGGCTTTGTGGTGTGCTTGACTCTATTGATTTCTTAGTACTACAAGCAATTCATAAAAGCTTGGATGATTTTACATCCGACCCCTGCAATTTTGCCGGAGTTTATAAGGTGATGGCACTGCATCTGGGGTCACCAGGTTTAACTGGAAGACTGGACGCTATTTTTAACAAGGCGGCATGGTATTTTTATGTGTGCAATGGGGGATTTTGTGAAGAGTCCAAAGGGGGAGGTGGAAGAAAAGGGTTTTTTTTATCCTTACTGATGTGTCATTTTGTTATTTGTCACATGCCCACATCAGCAGCATTTGGGCCTCACGCACGAATTAGTTTTGCTTGTTGTAAAAATTGTGTTCAATTGACGTAGTTTCAATTAGGTTTAGGTGCCCAATTGATACAACCTACAGTTTAGGTGCCCAAATGGAAAAAATAGGCAAGTTTAGGGGCTACATAAGTATTCAGCCAATTATATACAATTGCGCGAAGATAGATCCTATCGGCTAACTGTTAACTTATTTAAATATGTAATTAGTGTGAATCACTAATATCTTTCGCTTCAAAAAAATATGACACAATTCACATACGGATTTGGACGAAATTCTCACCCAAAATATCTCATGTTTCTAGTGCTGCCATAGACGTAATTAATTTAGCATTCAAAATTCACAATTTCTCCACAATTTGTTAGATTACAACACAAATTGTATTTCAAATGAGAATTCACAATTAGTTAGCTTTAAATCATACGGATTATGATATAAATGGAAAATCAATTGCTATCGCACACTGAAATAGCTTTGTTTTTTGTACTTCCATGACGACAATATATGGCAATCATGCTTCTACTCAATAATCGATGGAATAGTAACGGTCGATATATTGATTTAAGTGTCGATGGTACTGTAATCAATTCATATTCAAGCTATTATGCATTAGTTTTAGACATTGCAGAGCATCTATTAATACATTAGAAAAGTGTAAAAAAATAAATACGAAAAAATAAGGGGATTCAACATATAATATATATGCATAAAATATAATTTTACTTAGCAATACAATATAATTTACGGCAAAAAGGTGTCAATTAACACCCTTTCATCAAACGTGGCTCCGCCACTATATCAATAGACACCTCTATTAAAATACTGAAAATCAAGTATAAAGTCAATGGACGGTGTCTTCCAATGGATATTCGCACTGATATGGGAGTACTGAGTGTTTGAGGTGTTTAATCATGTAAGAAGACTAAGATTTTTAGGGATATAGCAAGAAATCGACAACAATGGATTGAAAACTCCAAAGTACCTTTGTTGTTTGATTTTTCTATTTGTCTTCTGAGTACATTGAGACAGTTACAAACAGAGGTGAATCCAGGATTTAAATCTATAGGTTCAACTTTAAAAAATTTAACATCGAACCCATTATATTTTTAAAGTTATAAGTTCATATCTATTATTTTTGCAATTTTAATGAATTTTTATACATAAAATTTTACTTCGCGTAGAAAGTTATGGGTTCATATATATTATTTTTGTAATTGTAATAAATTTTTACTCCACGTCGAAGTTATGGGTTCAAAATTGAATTTGACTGATTAATATGAATTTATGCCGTGTTCGAAATTGACATGCTCGATTAATTTGGATTTACGCTATAAAAGTTCTCATATTAAAGTTTTAATGCTCTCTAGCAAAGAGGACTTCATTCCAAGACTCAACCTAACACATACCTTATAGAAATGGATTATTTTAGACTCTTTTATTTTTCAATCTCCCACCCTGTCCCTTTTTTATTTGCCTCAATTATTCAATGAATAGTTAAGAGACCAGTCTCCATTATGAAGTCTTTGTCTTCTAAGAAGCACATGTAACTTTTGCTAAATCACGCATACAACTAGCATACACTCTGAGCATTCTTCTAGTAGTCTTTATATAGTAGTGTATATATACTCGGTTCATTCAAATTTCCACAATTTCTAAAATATTTTCATGATACGGTAGGCCCAATTATCACTTCAGTGAACCACCAAAGGATGTGGTGCGGTGGATGTGACTGCTCATGCCTTAACCAAAGGTTTCGGGTTCAAGCCGTAAATATGGAAAAATCCATGGTAGGGAGTGCTTCCGCCCGAATGGGGCCCTATACGGCGCGAATCCGGATATAACCAGGCTTCAATATGGGTAACGGAGACCAGATGAGAAACAAAAAAAAAATTCACTACAATGAGTTGTGGAAAAGTAAATGAAACAAAAGGCACACCTAACACATAAATTTATCATTTTAGGCTCTTTCATTTTTCAGTCCCTTTCTACACTCTCAAGTAGCTTTCCTCTTTTGCCTCAATTATTCAGCTCAGAGTAGTGAATAGTCAAGAACCAAGATTCCATTACGAAGCCTTTGTCTTTTTATTGGGTAAAAAATCTTACTATTAATTGAGAAGAGAAACATGACCAACTTCATTTCAGATAATAGCGTTTGCCTTTTCTCTTCCGTGACAATTCCCAATTGATTTTGTCAATCTGTAGAAGAAAAACGAAAAAGAGAACCTCAAAATGATAACAATATTTTATTGTAGTTTTGGGGTTAAGGATAAAATTTTAAGAGCAACTATCTATGGTTCAATTTCAATAATTGAGAACGTACATAAATGAATTCAAAGGCATGTAGTGGCTGCTGAAATTTGGAAAATTGTACCCACAAAAACCCTAAAGGTTCGTCCTCTTATTGTCTACCACGGTTTTCCTTATTCTATTTTTAAAGGGGAAAAAAATGAATCTTATCCAAGCGAAAAAAGAAAATGGAAAATGCAAAAGGAAAAGCCAACAAGATTGTACCCGAGTTTTAGCATTCCAAAGAAAATATTCTTTATTGCACATATTTGGGGCACTTTAATTTGTTTACTTGTTCCAAACTTACAATCATTTTAATCCTTCGCCCTCAAAAGATCACTTGAATTTAACAAAATTGAATTTTTCTGAATATTATATAAACTAATAGTAACAACTTGAAGCAAAGCAGATGATTAACATCGAGTTGATAGGGAGAAAAACATGAAAATATATTTCAAGTTATACTAATATAATATGCTGAGTAATCGTCAAAGTGAACAATCTCACGAAACCTCAATGTACATAACAAGTCTTTTTTTTTCTTCTATGTATCAGCTGCGGAGGGTAGTTAATAGCAAGCATAGCTGTAAGAATTACTAAAAGATAAGGTCTTTCTAAAAGAGGGCAAGTGATATTCGCTAAAGCTTGAAGTTAGGGCTCGATTGGTAGGGTGTATAAGAACAATACCGAATAGGATGTATTAGTAATGTTGGGTTCGTAATGTTGAGATTAGTTATACTAGATTTATTTTTTATTGACTGTTTGGTTTGGTGTAACAAAAGTTTTGAAAGTGCATTTCTGTCTTTATACATGCTTATCCATGTATAAAAAGTCATGGTATTGCTAATATCATCTGTTTGCTATGTATAAAAATAGTATTGAATAGGATGTATAACTAATACAATATAGTCTGAAAAATAATACAAAATAAGAGATTAATAATACCAAAGCTAATACTTACATTATTTTCCCTAATACATCCTACTAAACGACCGAGGTCTTTTGCTTAATACATTATATTTTCAAATAACTTCAGTTTGATTAGTTAGGATAAGACTACTGGTTGGTCCATACTGTTGAAGTTTGGCAAAATGCCAAAGTCCCACATTGGTTGGAAGTTAAGTTTGGGGGAGATTTTTCCCCTATAAAAGAAGGCCTAATGTTTAGGATTGAAACACACCTCTCATTTGCCTTCTCATCTGTTTAAGGCATTTGTATCTTCTCTCTTTAGTATTATTTCACTTGTATTTTTGGAGTGAAATAAAATATTGGTTGTGTCCGAGGAGTAGGCAAAATTAGCCGAACCTCGTAAATTCTGGTGTTCCCTTTATTGTTGCTTTATTGTCTTATTTATTATTTGGTGGCTGTCATAATTTTTGGTATAGTAGTTGTGACTTATTCACACTATATACATTTGGCTTCCGCAACAATTGGTATCAGAGCCAAGGTACTGTCTAAGTATGCTCTGTGGTTGCAGCATAGTCTGATCTTCCACATCAGAAAAGATTTATCTTGGTAACTGAGTCAAGGTTCTGTCTGAGTATGCTCTGTGGTTGCAGCTTAGTCTGATCTTCTACATCAGAAAGGAAATAATCTTGATTTGTGTCGTCAGCTATTAAATAATATTTGTGTCAAATATGGGAGACAATAAACAAGAAGAATCTACATCAAGTGTCAACAATACGTCATCATTGGCATCTTCGCTTATGACAAGAATTGTGTCAAATGCGAAATTTGCGGTAGAAATTTTTGACGGGTCCGGGCATTTTGGGATGTGGCAAGGCGAGGTTCTAGATGTCCTTTTTCAACAAGGGCTAGATCTGGCCATTGAAGAAAAGAAACCAGATGTTATTGGAGAAGAAGATTGGAAGATTCTCAACCGTGTTGCTTGCGGTACCATTCGATCCTACCTTGCTAGAGAGCAGAAATATCCATACACAAAGGAAACTTCTGCAAGTAAATTATGGAAAGCACTGGAGGATAAATTTTTGAAGAAAAATAGTCAAAATAAATTGTACATGAAGAAGAGACTGTTTCACTTCACCTATGTTCCTGGTACCACGATGAATGAACATATCACCAGTTTCAATAAGTTGGTCACAGATTTGCAAAATATGGATACAACTTATGATGATGGTGACTTGGCCTTAATGTTGTTGGCGTCACTTCCTGATGAGTACGAGCACCTTGAAACTACTCTACTCCATGGAAATGACGAAATTTCTCTCAGAGAAGTTTGTTCGGCTTTGTACAGCTATGAACAAAGAAAGCGAGAAAAACAGAAGGGCGGAGAAGGAGAAGCACTATTTGTGAGGGGTCGTCCTCAAAGTCAAACGAGGACAAAGAAGGGAAGATCCAAGTCAAGATCCAGACCCAGCAAAGATGAATGTGCCTTTTGTCGAGAAAAAGGGCACTGGAAGAAAGACTGTCCGAAGTTGAAGAATAAGGCCAAACATAACAATGGAAAGGCCATTATGGATTCAAATGTAGCTGATTGTGATGATTCAGATTTCTCATTAGTTACAACAGAGTCATCAACATCATCAGACATATGGTTGATGGACTCGGCTTGTAGCTATCATATGTGTCCCAACAGGGACTGGTTCGTGGAATTTCAAGAAGGAGAATATGGAGTCGTCCACACAGCGGATAACAGCCCTCTTACCTCATATGGCATTGGTTCAATACGATTAAGGAACCATGATGGAATGATCAGAACATTAACAGATGTTCGATATGTACCGGATTTGAAGAAGAATCTCATCTCTGTGGGAGCCCTGGAATCAAAAGGGTTTAAAATCATTGCAGAAAATGGAGTGATGAGAGTATGTTCCGGTGCACTAGTGGTAATGAAGGCTAATCGGAAGAATAATAATATGTACCGCTATCGTGGCAGTACAGTTATTGGGACAGCGACAGTGACATCCAGTGACGACAAAGAGGCAGAAGCAACCAAGCTATGACACATGCGCTTGGGACATGCTGGAGGAAAATCCTTGAAAACTCTATCAGATCAAGGATTGTTAAAAGGAGTAAAGACTTGCAACTTGGAGTTTTGTGAGCATTGTGTCAAAGGGAAACAGACAAGGGTTAAATTTGGTACAGCGATCCATAATACTAAAGGCATTTTGGATTATGTACACTCTGATGTTTGGGGTCCTTCCAAAACACCTTCATTGGGTGGGAAGCACTATTTTGTAACCTTTGTTGATGATTTTTCTCGAAGAGTGTGGGTGTATACAATGAAAAACAAAGATGAAGTGCTGGGAATTTTTCTCAAATGGAAGACGATGGTGGAGAATCAAACAGGCAGGAGGATCAAGTGTATTCGCACAGACAATGGAGGTGAATACAAAAATGATCATTTCAATAAGGTCTGTGAAAATGATGGCATCGTCCGACACTTCACTGTTAGACATACACCACAACAGAATGGAGTGGCAGAACGTATGAACCGGACCTTGCTGGAGAAGGTACGGTGTATGTTGTCCAATGCTGGCTTGGGCAAAGAATTTTGGGCTGAGGCAATTACATATGCATGCCACCTCATTAATCGTCTACCATCTGCTGCTATTGATGGCAAGACACCATTTGAAAAATGGTATGGAAAACCTGCTGTAGATTATAACTCTTTGCACGTGTTTGGCTCAACTGCATATTATCATGTGACGGAGTCAAAATTGGATCCAAGGGCAAAGAAGGCTATTTTTATGGGAATTACTTCTGGAGTCAAAGGATATCGCTTATGGTGTCCTATGACAAAGAAAGTAATATTCAGCAGGGATGTTACCTTTGATGAATCTATGGTAAATAAGGTAACAGAAGATACCAAACAAAATAAAGGTGCTTCTAAGCAGGTGGAGTTTGAGGGAAAATTTATTTTTCCTACACAAGAAGCAGAGGAGGAAACAAATGAAGATTACCCTCTGGAAGGAGAGCCAGTAGAGGAGATTCCAACTCAGGAACCTCAACAACAACTTGAATCAATAGCAACCAGCAGGCCAAAAAGAACAATAACGAAACCTGTTCGTCTCATAGAAACGGTTGCTTGTGCAACCTCAATTGTAGCTGATGATGTTCCTACCACTTATAAAGACGCAGTCCAAAGTTCAGAAGAAGATAAGTGGAGAATTGCCATGAATGATGAAATACAATCCCTTCATCAGAATCATACATGGAGATTGGCCAATCTCCCGAAGGGAAAGAAAGCAATTGGGTGCAAATGGGTATTTGCAAAAAAGGAAGGATTTCCTAACCAAG
Source organism: Nicotiana sylvestris (assembly GCF_000393655.2). NCBI lineage: Eukaryota > Viridiplantae > Streptophyta > Magnoliopsida > Solanales > Solanaceae > Nicotiana > Nicotiana sylvestris. The sequence continues at coordinate 142,916,793 of NC_091063.1, forward strand.
TAGATGTTCGCTACAAAGCAAGATTGGTGGCCAAAGGATATGCTCAAAAGGAGGGAATTGATTACAATGAAGTATTTTCTCCAGTTGTAAAACATTCCTCCATTAGAATTATGTTGGCTTTGGTAGCACAATTGGATTTGGAACTAGTTCAGATGGATGTAAAAACTGCGTTTTTACATGGAAACTTGGAGGAGGAAATCTACATGACTCAGCCAGAAGGATTCAAAGTTGCTGGAAAAGAAAATATGGTGTGCAAACTTGAAAAATCGTTGTACGGATTGAAACAATCTTCTAGACAATGGTACAAGCGATTTGACGAGTTTATGTTGCGGCAAGGGTACAAGAGAAGCAAATACGATCATTGTGTGTATTTGCACAAGCTTAAAGATGGTTCCTTTGTATATCTTCTCCTATATGTTGATGATATGTTGATAGCTTCCAAGAATTTGGAAGAAATTGATAAGTTGAAGATTCAACTGAAGAAGGAGTTCGAGATGAAGGATTTGGGTGAGGCAAAGAAAATTCTTGGCATGGAGATAATTAGAGATAGACGTTCAAAGAAACTCTGTTTATCTCAAAAGGAATATTTGAAGAGAGTACTTCAACGTTTTGGCATAGATGACAAGACTAAGCCAGTTAGTACTCCACTTGCTTCCCATTTTAAGCTAAGTACTACTATGTCGCCAATGGATGAAGCTGAACGAAAGTATATGTCAAAGGTACCATACGCAAATGTTGTTGGTAGCTTGATGTATGCAATGGTTTGCACAAGGCCTGACATTTCACAAGCTGTTGGAGTTATTAGCAGATATATGCACAATCCAGGGAAGGAGCATTGGCAAGCTGTGAAGTGGATTCTACGGTATATTCATAATACTGTAGATGTCGGGTTAGTTTTTGAGCAGGAATACAATCAGTCTGTAGTTGGATATTGTGACTCAGATTTTGCGGGTGATCTGGACAAACGAAGATCAACTACTGGTTATGTGTTTACTTTTGCAAAAGCACCAGTTAGTTGGAAGTCTACTTTGCAGTCAACAGTTGCTTTGTCTACAACAGAGGCAGAGTACATGGCTATTACAGAGGCTGTGAAGGAGGCAATTTGGCTTCAAGGATTGCTAAAGGAGCTTGGTGTTGAACAAAAAGGTATCACAATTTTTTGTGATAGTCAAAGTGCTATTCAATTAGCGAAGAACCAAGTTTATCATGCAAGGACGAAGCATATTGATGTTCGGTATCATTTCGTACGAGAAATCATAGAAGAAGGAGGAGTCACAGTGAAGAAAATTCATACTACGGAGAATCCTGCTGATATGCTAACTAAGGTGGTGACTGCGATCAAGTTTCAACATTGTTTGGATTTGATCAACATTGTTGAACACTGAAGATTGAAGATGAAGACACAACCAAAATTTGTTATTGAGAGAGAATTGAAAATGTGGAATTTTGCCAAGGTGGAGATTTGTTGAAGTTTGGCAAAATGCCAAAGTCCCACATTGGTTGGGAGTTAAGTTTGGGGGAGATTTTTCCCCTATAAAAGAAGGCCTAATGTTTAGGATTGAAACACACCTTTCATTTGCCTTCTCATCTGTTTAAGGCATTTGTATCTTCTCTCTTTAGTATTATTTCACTTGTATTTTTGGAGTGAAATAAAATATTGGTTGTGTTCGAGGAGTAGGCAAAATTAGCCGAACCTCGTAAATTCTGGTGTTCCCTTTATTGTTGCTTTATTGTCTTGTTTATTATTTGGTGGCTGTCATAATTTTTGGTATAGTAGTTGTGACTTATTCACACTATATTCATTTGGCTTCCGCAACACATACTTCATAGACCTTGACATATAAGTCAATACTTATAAAGAATTTCAGTAGGTAGGACCAAAAAGGAAAAAAGGTCTTGGTTTTCGACCGATTTATTTACTTTTATTCTTTTTCTTAATAATTTGCAAACACGTCCATCAACAAAAAATAGTAGTTATAAAGATGTAATAAGAATTTCAAAATATTCCTATCTGGTATTTTCTAGTACAATTTTTGCATATCATGCTCAGAAGATTAATTGACTTTCTCTGTGAGAATACAACAATAATAATATATCGAGTATTATCCCACACTGTGGGATAGAGAAATTATTTCCAATAAACCATCGGCTTAGGAATATATACTATTTGAAATATATACGATTTGTTTTTAGAGGAATCATCAACTTATGTGATATTATACAATTATGTTAATTGATTTTGATTGATAAAAAGTAACTCATTTTTTTATTGGTTTACTCCATCATACAGTTACAATGTAGCAATTGTGCTTTCTGGACAGCTTGATCGTTTGCCCAAACGTAATTTTTTTTCCTGGTTTTGAAGTAAAAAAAGTTAGCTCTGCACATTCTTGTATAATATTCCAATAGAATTAACACAATACTGATGCTAAGGAGGCCTATGCCTAATGCTATACAAAGAAAGATAATTTGTCATACTTCTTATTATTTGGGCATTATATCACACCAACGAGAACGAAGTCTTCCCATGAAGTCTTCTTTGCCGTTTAATCAAAGAACTATGATGCTATTTTAGTGACTTATTTCAATTCATTCAAACCCCTACTTTGGGGCAGAAGAACTTTCCTTCATTGTCTCATGCTTTTGATGCGCTAAACCTTAGTTTGCTTAGCTTTCTGTTCCACCAATAAGTCCTTCAATGTTATTTTATGAAGTTAATGATGTTTTTTTTTAATCTCTTTTCTTTTCTTTGTTTGAAAGCTTGTGTTTGATTTGATGAAAGAATTTTTTGATTGGAAATTGGTTGGTGAATATAAAAGAGTTAAGAGAGTTGTAAGAATAATAACTTTTGTCCATAAGCGAGGGAAGTTATTTCCCCCAATTGATGAAAAATATTTCCTTGCAAATATTTTTCTTATTAAAAATAATTTTTTAAGTAATAACTGGACCATGATAAAGTTGTGGATATGATTTGCTAGATTTCTCTTGAATTTGAAAAATATTACTCCCTCCGTTCCTTTTTAGTCTGTTTAAAAAAATGATCTCTTTCTAAGTTTGAAAAAATATTTTAACTTAAACTTTTAACTCTACCCTTAATGAGAACTTTTTATATGCTTGTTTCTTTAGGCCGACTAATGCTTTCAATACATTGCAAATAACGAGTAATTAAAGACACATTTCAAAATGTTTGAATGTTTAATTTTCTAAGTTATCAGATCAACAAATTGTAACGACTTGACTCGTCGTTTTAAAAATTAATTCCCCATTCAACGAATTAAGGTACCGAGCAAGTTCATAATATGTATTATGACTTGCGTGTGCGGTCGAGTTTGATTTTCGGAAGATTCGTAATTAAATTGAAAGAACAATTCTCATTTTTGAAGCTTAAATGAAAAGAGTTGACCGGAGTTTGACTTTTGAGCAAACTGCTCCGAAATGGAGTTTTGATGATGTCAATAGCTTTGTATGGTGATTTCGAACTTAAGCGTATGTCCAGATTTGGATTTGGCAATTGACATCATCAAATCTCCATTCCGAGGTCGTTTGCTCAAAAGTCAACTCTCTAGTCAACTCTTTCTATTTAGGCTTCAAAATGAGATTTTTTCTTTAAATTTAATTTCGACTCCTCCGAAAACTAAACTCATACGCGAGTCATAATACATATTACGAAGATGCTCGAGACCTTGAGTCATTGAACGAGGCGTAAATTCTTAAAATGACAAGTCGGGTCGTTACATCCTCCCCCTCTTAAAATATACGTTCCTCCTCGAACGTGCCAAGAATTATTCCGAGGACTTCAAATTATTGAGTGCATCATTTCACACATACCCACGGGTAATTCTATGCCACCAAAATTTAACATGGGCCCGACACCATCTCCATCGAGATTATTTCTGTTATCCTCATTTCTAACCTTTAAAGCCAACTTCTTACACTCCAATTAATTTCAAAAGACTTGATTTTTCATTTTAACATACTGTGCTAGTCTCAACCGACTAAAGTAAATTTCGTGCCTACACACATATTATATGTATGCCCGTAATCACATCTCTTCTCATAATTAATTCCACCATCCTCAATTAATCTTATATTCACCAAAAATCTCGTTCCAAATTTCCACAACACTGACAGCAACACGTGAGGCATGAAGACCCCATAATTATTTATTTGAATTAACGAGTCGCATTTAGCGCCACTTGGCACTAACCTTATAGACTAAAACTCAAGATTTACAGCACAAATATGGCTAAATATGCACAGAAACATATAAAATAATTATTAAATAAGCCAAGCAGGCATGACTCCTTATCAATACTATAGTACAAATTATAATTTCATAAGAAAAATTTAAACTCATAAACTTTTTTTTAACCACTAGGACCTCGTCCTTATATAACTTCCGCCACGGCTTGTAGCCCAATTTAAATATTTCACATTATATAAAATAATGCGAGGATCTCGTCTTCAACTCTGAATCACAAATATTTTGCACATTGTGCCAACTGAAATTTTCCATTTCCTTTCTTTCTTTTTAATAAATTCCATAAATAACTTTCACAACACATAGCGAACCCCTATACCGATAGGGCATATAATTCATAAAATTGAAATCAATTATTCCAAAATCACATCAAACCCCATTGTAGTGAGTAATAAAAAGTCACTTTTAAACTCATAGCCCTCAATAGTATACAAAACAATAGACACGGGCTACCATCATCAAATCTCCCAACAGGGATAAACATATAAGTGGGTCACGAAATTACGAAGCTCACCCATAAGCGTAGCATAGTAGGAGGACTCGCCTCAATATTCAGAACCGAATCGAATTCAAAAAAAATATTCTTTTATAAAAAATCGAGATCGTACCTGTAATGATACCATCTGGTGTAGTGGCGTCAGTCATACCATAGAAAATATATCAACGGGATGGGCCTCCCCCACTGGGGCACCCTCTACCCGCCTGTCCTCCACCTCTTACTGGCTGTGCTTGTGGGGTAGTAATTGCATTTAGGACCATAGCCTAAGTGTTATGATGAAATTCACCTCTCCTAAGTCTGGGACAATCTCTCATGATGAGCCTAGTTTCACCACACTCATAGCAACCCCTCTGCGGTCGCGTCTGCTCGTACTCAGTCTGTGCCGGATAACTGAAATAACCACTGAAAGAACCTCGTGCTGGAGGTGCACTATAAGAACTTGCTGGGGCACCCCGAGTAATTTGATGTGCAGACTGAGCTGACCGACTGCTCGAGCCTCCGCCATAATAGGTCATAGCCGAAGAGTAAAATCCACTAAACCCTCTAGTGCTTTGAGATCTTTTGGTCTCCTTATACTCATTTTCCTCACCTAGTACACCCTCGATTCTCCTCCCAATCTCCACTACTTGCTGAAATGGAGTATTGGTGTGCAACTCACGAGCCATGCATATTTTAATATCATAATCGAGTCCCTTAATGAATCTATAGACCTGCTCTTTGATGGTAGGAATCAAAGTAGGTGCACGATGAGCTAACTCACTGAATCTGATGGAATATTCTGACACTGTCATGGTGCCCTAACTTAACCGTTCAAACTCTGTGCGCTACGTATCTCGGAGAGTCTCAGAAACAAACTCTTTCAAAAATATTTCTGAAAATTGAGCCCAAGTTGGTGGTATTGCATCGGCTGGTCTACTTTCTTCGTAGAATTGCCACCACTGATACGCTGCTCCTGACAGCTGAAATGCAATAAAGGCAACTTCGATCACTTCCACAATACCCATGGTGCGGAGAATACAGTGACACTTTTCTAGAAATTCCTGAGCATCCTTGTCACGACCCGGATTTCCCACCCTCGGGAGTCATGATGGCGCCTACTAATATGAGCAAGGAAAGCCAAACCTTTAATCTAATTACTTCATTAGCCAATTATTTCTTTTTAACAAATATAAGACGATAACATGGTAACAACGGAAATTTAAATTTAAGCGGAAGACAACAATAAAATTTATGAAAAATGCGTCTATTACAAATACTTAAGCCTTAACACCCAAAACCTGGTGTCATAGTGTCATAGACTGTCTAAGAGATTACTACATACAAAGTCTGAAGAAAATGACAATACACTATTTCTGAATAAAAGGAAAATGAAACAGGGAATAGGAATAGAGGAGACGCTAGGGCTTGCGGACGCCTTCAGGTCTACCTTGGATCTCCGCGTGGACTGAAGGTAGCCTCCACACTACGGTCCGAAAGCTGCTCCAGGATCTGCACATAGTGCAGAGTGTAGTATCAGTACAACTGACCCCATGTGCTGGTAAGTGTCTAGCCTAACCTCGGCGAAGTAGTGACGAGGCTAGGACCAGACTACCAAATAAACCTGTGCAGTTATATAATATACAGCGGAAAATAAAGCAGAATAAACAAATAAAGATGGGAAGGGGAAACATGCTTCGGGGAAAACAGGTAAAACAAAATATCAAGAGAATTATAAAGGAATCAAACTCCAACCACTAACAAGAATAAGGAAAACAAAGACAGATTTCACTTTCTTTTCACATCTTGTTGTAGGCGTGCAACCTGAGCCCATTTTCTGTATCTCGTGGCAGGCGTGCCACCCGCTCCCATTTCATTTATCTCGTGGTCGGCATACCACCCACTCCCATTTTATTTATCTCGTGGTCGGCATACCACCCGCTCCCATTTCATTTATCTCGTGGTAGGCGTACTACCCGCTCATATTTCATTATATCTTGTGGTAGGCGTACCATCTGCTCCCATTTCATTATATCTTGTGGTAGGCGTACCACCCGCTCCCATTTTATTATATCTTGTGGTAGGCGTACCACCCGCTCCCAGTTACAAGCCAACAATAATCACAAGGAATCCCGGCAAGGGAACAAGAGTAATATAACAACTTCCCGGCAAGGGAACAATGATATTTCAACAGCATCCCGATAAGGGAATAATACTATCAAAACAAACATCCCGGCAAGGGACATTAATATCAAACAAACATCCTGACAAGGGAACAATGGTGATAATAACATATGAAGCACAATAAACCACAACAGAGTCATAACAATTATAATACAAGACTCACGGGCATGATTGACACCAACGTATAGATACTCATCACCATACCTATACATCGTACTCCACAATTAACATGAAGCAAATAAGACACAACTCGTAATCCCTCAAGCTAAGGTTAGACCAAACACTTACCTCGATGCCACGAATACAATTCACGATTCAACTATAGCTTTACCCCTTGATTCCACCACCAATTCGCTCGTATCTAGTCACAAGTTACTTAATTACGTCAATAAACGCTAAATGAATCAACCCCAATGCATGAAAATGAATTTTCTAAAGTTTTACCCAAAAAGTCAAAAATCGCCCCCGGGCTCACATGGTCAAAATCCGAGGTTCGAACCAAAACCCGATTACCCATTCCCTCACGAACCCAAATATATAATTTGTTTTGAAATCGGACCTCAAATCGAGTTCCAAATCCCCAATTTTTGAAAAACCTAGGTTCTACCCAAAACACCCAATTTCCTTCATGAAAATCATTGATTTTGAGTTGAAATCATGTTAAAAGATGTTAATTATTGAAGAAAACGAGTTAGAAATCACTTACCAATGTTTTGGAGAAGAAAGGTTATTTGAAAAATCACCTCTTATGTTTTTGGGGTTTTGAAAAATGAAAAATAACTGAAAATTCCATCTTAATATACTACTATCAGCTGCCCTGTGCGGACCGCACAAAATCAACTGCGGCCGCACAGCTCCCATGTGGACTGTAGTGACATACTTTAGTATTTTGGTTATAACTTTCTATACAGATGTCTAATTATGATTTCTTTACCTTTATGGAAACTAGACACGAAGGACTATAATTTTTGTTTTTGAATCATCTCAAAATTTCTTGTAGATCAAAAGATATAGGCTTCCGAAGTCGGACCAGTGAAATGTTCTTCACCGCGGACCGCACAAAATCTAGTGCGGCCGCAAATCCCTCACCGAGGTCAGTACAAAATCCAGTGCGGCCGCACAAGCCCCTCCATGGCAGCTTTCCTTTTTGTGCGGACCACACTAGTTTGTTCAGAGGCCTTCCACTTCTCTGAACCTGCAACAACTATGTTTTTAAGCCTAAAACATATCGAAACCTACCCAAAACTCACCCGAGCCCTCGGAACTTCAAACCAAGTGTGGATACTATCCCAAAGACATCATATGGACCTACTTGTGCGATCACATCATCAAAATAACATGTAAAATCATGAATTAAACCTCAAAACTCAACATTTTCATCAAGAACTCTCAAAGTTCATAACTCTTCAACCGGAAGTCCAACTCACGTCAAATAAACTCCGTTTTCACCAAATTTCGCAGTTATCTTTCAAATACTTATAACAAGTTTGTACCGGGCTCCGGAACTAAAATACAGGCCCGATAATAATGGTTTCAAACATTAATTATTTTCTTTATTTCTTAGATAATTCAGTAAAACAATTTCTTTCAAAAATTGATTTCTAAGGCTTGGGACCTCGGAATTCATTTACGGGCATACGCCCAAGTCCCATATTTTACTGCTATCCTCCCGGGATCGTCGGAACACGGATCCGGGTCTGCTTGCTAAAAATGTTGACCAAAGTCAACCATAATCAAATTTTTAAATATAAAATTTCTATTTCTCATATTTTCACATAGAAGGCTTTTCGGATATAGGTCCAGACCATGAACGTAAATCAAGGTAGAGTAAAAGGGAGGGTTTTTAGGCCTCGGAACACTAAATTCACTTGCAACACAAGTGATGACCTTTTGGGTCATCACAATGCTCTGTAGCTATGCCACTAAAAGTAGGTGGGTCATACCTTTTAAACCTCTCAAGTCTCTTTTGTTCTTCTTCTGATGCCCCTGACCTGACCTCAGGCTGAACCACAATGATAGGCTATACCGGTACTATACCCGAAACTTGACCAATGTGAACCTGCTGCTTTGGAGTACGGGTTGTAGGAGTCTGAGCTACTCTTCCAATCTGTGAAATATTTGGTTAAATAGAGATTAATCCCGCCTGAGTTAATGTACCAAATATGTTTAGGAATTGTGCTAAAGTCTCCTGAAGTCCGGGGGTAACAACAGGTGTTTCTGATACTTGTGCCCCAACAGGAGCTACTGGCGGCTCCTCAACTGCTACTCTGACTGGTGTTCTAGCTATGGCATGTGTTCTTCCTCGGCCTCTACCTCAGCCCCGACCTCTTGCGGCCCTAGTAGTATGCGTGGGGGTTTGCTCTGTTGACCCGGTAGCATGTGTCCTCACCATCTGTGAGAGAATAGAGATATAAAGGCTCAAATTACACAATCAACCAATTCTCACGAAAGGAATGAAAGAAGTGGAAATTTCCTAATAGTTCTGTAGCCTCTCAAAGATAAGTACAGACGTCTTCGTACCAATCCGCAAGACTCTACTACACTCGTTCGTCACTCGTTGAAACTATGAACCTAGAGCTCTAATACCAACTTGTCACGACCCAAAATCCCACCATAAGTGTCATGATGGCACTTAGTCTTTAAGACTAAGTAAGCCAATTACAATAACAATTCAAACCATTTTTTAAATGGATAATCAAAATCAACAAAAGAAATAAAGATACAACCTCCCAAGACTTGTAGTACTGAGTCACGAACTCTAACTGAATACATGAAATGATCTAAAGGAAATTGAATATACAGTATTGTGAGCACGTGATTTTTGCCTCACGAAAACAACTCCAAAATAAATCAAAAATAAATAAAACAAATCTCTGTTAGTGTGCAATTTTTAGAATTTGTGTGGTGTTTGTTAATTATTTGTGTTGTCCGTAAATGTTTTTTTTTACAAATAAACAAAATTAAAATAAAAATACATGTTTCATGCATATCTAGGATTTAATTATGCACTTAATAATTGATTTAAAAATAAAATCACAAAAAATATGCATTTGTTCTATTTTAAATGTTCCACTGTGTGATTAATGTTTTGTCTATGTGTTAATAATTGTTAAAAAGGTAATTAATATCTTTGTAAGGGTAATTTTGTTTTTATAATTTTAATTAGGATTTTAATAATTAGGGATAAATTTAGGAAATGGAAAATAGGTTGAAAAAAAAATAAAAAAAATCGGACCTGGATTAAAATCCAGGCCCAAACCAATTAATCCCCTCACTGCCCAATCCAAATACCCATGTCCGGTCCAATGCAACCAAAACCAAACGACGACGTTTGGTCATGTTTTATCAAGGGCCGTTGGATCAAATCCATCCAACGGCTGAGATCTTACAAACCTAACCCGTGATCCTTACCCGATCCAGTACCCGGTTCAACCCGTCTCCCCAACCTAAACCAAACGACATCGTTTGTTAAGTGAATAGATCCTAGCCATCCATTCTGCTTGATCTAACGGTCAATATCCATCCACCCCTTCCCTATATAAATCCTAAACCCATACCTCGGCCCCCTAACTAAACACCCCCCCTCTCCACTATTCATCATCGTCTCCAAAAAACATACCCCTAACCCTAGCCGCGCTCATTCCCCACCGCCTGAAACCCGGCGGCAACAACGCCGCTGGTCACCACCTTAACACCCCAGACTCTTCACAACCTCCTTTTCATGGATCTGGCCTTAGTTTCCTTCGAATCAGGCCCCAACCCTTCGAATCTTAAATCGAAGGTTGGCCTGAAAACCTTATCTTCTCCAATGGCCTCCAAAATAACACCACAGCTTCCCCTAAATACCCTCACCACGGATCTGTTAGTTGCATGGCTCGAATCCTACTGGAACTGCTCGAATCTTCATTTGAAGATTCGAGTGAAACCTGACCCTATCCCAACCTACTTCAAACTCACACCAGTTACCCACCTGATCTCCCTCGTGCCTAGAATATCATTGGTTTGATTCGAATATACCTAGAAATGTTCGGATTTGAAATCAAAAAATCTGAAACCCTAAAAATTTCCAGTCATGGAATTTGTCTAATTCAAGTAAGGGATTGAGGTCTAAGAGACTTTAATCGAGGTATTCTCAGTTGAGAATACTTTGAATAAAGTCTGTTCAGCCTCAAAAGGTCCAAGTCCGAGTCGACCCTGTGTCCGTGTGAATTTAAAAATTCAAAAGTATTTTTTCCTATTTCTTTTTATATTCTATGTATATATTGTTGCCTGTTTCAGTAGCTGGTGTAAGTTTTCATATTTGTTTAGCTGATTCCGTGATTCTGTCTCATACCCGTCTATTTGATCAGAATTATAGCAATGTTTCTGTTTGTTGTGATTGTTTATAATGTGTATAATCGACTCGATTAAGTTCGTCGATTAGTTGTTTTGTAAATTCTAGTTTCCGTTAATGATAATTATAATAGCATGCTTATTTGTTTTGGATTGATTATTATCATTGAAGTCAGTTAATTAGTTCTTCCCAATTAGTTAACTCTCGTTTAATAAGTCAGAAAGTTTGTCAATTTGTGTGTTGATTTCTGAACCAGTTGGTTTCAGGGCATTGTCAGTATATTGACAATGCTCCTGTATTTGTTTAATCTCAGTTCAATGCTGAAATTCAGTTTGACTTGTTATGTTGAATTCAGTATAATGCTGTTGTGATGTTGGGTTTGAATTAAAGTTTACAGGGGTTGGGTAGATACAACTGTGTTAGGAAGTTTATTAGGATTGATTCTAGCTGTTTAAATCAGAAGGATAATTAAGCCTGGACAGATTTTAAAATCTGTTTTGTATCAGATTCTGAATTTTAGTTTAAAGGAAGTAATAACAATAATTACAGTAGGATTTCTGGGGTATTTCTGGGATAAAACAGTGAGGGTAATATGATAATAATAGTGGGCTGAAAGTGGAATGTTAATGGCTTTTAATTTAATGGGATAATGGGAAACAAAGGGTGATGGAATGCTGGAAATCAGGAAAAGTTCACTTAATGAGATTTAAAGTAGGTAAAAGTAGATTTTGGATATGATTTTCTGGTTTTAATAGAAGAAGGGGTCCAGGCAGCACTTAAGAGAAGGGGGGCAGACCTGTATAAATACAGGAAGCAGATTTTTAAGAAAGGGGACTGATTTTAAGACTGATTTTAAGACTCAGATTTTGAAGAAAAGAAAAGAACTCAGATTTTTTAAAAAAAGAGATCAGAAATTAAGAGAGGAAAACTGAACAGAAAAATCAGAAATAGGAATCCGAAACAGATAGAAGAAAGAAACTGAAATATGAAGTGTTACCTTTCTAGAATCTATCAGTTGTTTGTTTGTGGATATTGTTCGGTTTAAATCTGAAATTTTCCTCAAATTTCTGTCACTGTTCATCCGAGTTAACGGGTCTTGTTCAGACTTGCTGTATTATTGGTATATTCTGCCGGTGTTTTGTTGCTGCTATTACTGCTGAAATTTACTCCTTCTACTTTCATTTCCAGGTACATATCTTTTAAAATCATATTGTGAAGAGCTTCAACATGACAAATAAATGAAGCTTGGAAATTATAATTCTGTTTTCCATTCGTCTAAGTTCATTAGTTTAAATTTCAGCTTTGCTTCATGTTGGTTAACTAGTAGTGAGTTCGACACGATGGCTATAAGTTAATTGTCTTACTTTGAAATTCGTATAAAAGCTTTGTAATAATGTTATCCATTTCGAAATCTCATTAGTTTAGTTATATTTGAACTGTCAAAATAAGGAACATGGCAGAAAGTTTGCCATTATTTAAACTTTATGGTATTGTTAGTTAGGTACATCATAATATGGAAATATCAAGGAAAAAATACATTATTGGTTTATTTTGTTAGTTAGTTAGTTGTTGTTTAAAGCTAGGTGATGTTGGTTGCATTTTGCTATATTATGGCATAACAATGGTTATGTTTACAATCAATAGTTGAAAGTTGCATTAGTAAAATCCGCTATGTTCACAATGTCAAAATATGGCGAATAATGTTGTATGCAATATCATTTTATTAAGTCAACAAGTAGATTTGTTCTCTTTCTTAATAACAAATGGCCTAGGAATTTTACAATGCGAAAGTTAGCGTTTTCCAATAGTTCGCATAGGTTGAGAATAGAAATCGTTTCGATTATGTATATCCCAAACTCAATCATAAGCAGAATTAACTAAAATAATCATGCATATCAGATTAAGAACAAGCGATGTAGAAGTAGATTAGATTTATAACGTGTAACAATTTTAAGAGTGCAAAAATAGCATTCGTTGCAAAAAGAATAATGAGAATTCTCCGAAAATATCATTTCCTTTCAAGAATTGATTTTTTTTAGTTTCATATGCTATTCACATTTTTAGTATACATATGTTGTATTTACTAAAAAATAGTGTTAATCATACGTTTATTCTTATCTTTAAATTTGAATAGCTTGGAGGAATGTAATTCATACGCGAAAAATATAATCAGCAGTCAACATTTAATAAACTGTGAATTCTTTTCAAAGAATTTAAGGGCATCTCAAAAATGGGAATTTCTCATGATTTTCACATAAAAATGTATGGATATAATAAACAATTTGTGGAAAATCCATAATACCATTACGAATATTTTGCGCGATTAGGGATGCGTTCGCGTAACCTGATTATATTTTTAAAAGCAAATTCGGATTATGCGTTCGCGCAACTTCGAGCGAATATTTAATAAAAGGGATTTCTCCAAGGATGTTAAAATAATTTCATATAACCCGAAATGTGCAGTTCACTGTTTAATCATACAAGGGCGACGATGTTCTTAATTTTATTTCTAACTTCGAACGTATGATTTTTTTTATAATAAAAATATAAAAAATATTATCAACCTTTTTATGTACACGTATGCGTGGCATGATTCTTTATGATTATAAAAGGTATATAATACGAGTATACGTACGCGTAATTCGTTTATATAATTGTAAATAATCTAAATAAAAGCGTTAACAAAATCATGCAATAAAAAATGTATTTAGTAAAATCAAGATAATTAAGCCAAGAATAAAAACAGTTGAGCGACCATGCTAGAACCATGGAATTCGGAAATGCCTAACACCTTCTTCCGGATTAACAGAATTCCTTACTCAGGATTTCTGGTTCGCAGAATAACAAACAGAGTCATATTCTCCTCGATTCAGGGATTAAAACCGGTGACTTGGGACGCCTTAAAATTCCCAGGTGGCGACTCTGAAACAAACAAACAAATCCCGTTTCGACTGTCCTTTAATTGGAGAAAACTCCCTACGCACCCTCGCGGGGGCGGAAAAAGGAGGTGCGACAGCTCTGGCGACTCTGCTGGGGACTTCTACTACTGTAACCCAGAATCTCTGGTTCAGGGTTTCAAGAATTCGAGCTTAAAATAATTGTTATAGTTGGCTTTATTTATTATCTGATTTTTTTACATGATATATGCCCAATGTGCTAAATGACACTTTTACCGCTTTAATATTATTTGAATTATGAATATATACAACTGCTACGAAACCCCCTTCTTTCTGAGTCTTCTAAATTTATGGTGCACACGTGCGCGTGGCCCACCTTTCTGTTAAAGTCATACCAAATAAGACGAAGTTGGGACAAGTAACTAGGCCGGGTAGACTTTCGTGCTCCCGGTACGTTGCCCCCACTTCGGCTCAAACTGTCCGTTTGGGTGAGCCAGGTTTAGAACAATATGCCCCAGGTTTTTCACCTAGAATAACTCAGCCATGTACCAGATCCCTAGTAGGAACGTCTATTTGCATCATGTACATTTGGCCTTGGAGACTCAACACAGGGGTTGAGTCTGTCTAGGACAGGTGAACCCGAAATAAAAAGACCATCCTGATGCATCCTACTTGCTACCTGTGCATTCATTTGCCTCGAATTTGCTTGTTGACCAGCTTAATTGAAAATATTTTTGAGAGCCGAGGAATAAAATGGGTTATTTTTAGAAAATTCCCAAAAAAAGAAAAAATATAGTTTTAAACCTTGAAATAAAAAGTGTTTAATAAATAAAAATTGAAAATGATTTTTTTAGTGTATATTTTCAAAATGAGTCTTGACTTTATTAAAATTAAATTTCAGATACAAAATGAGCACCACACAAAACCCCCCATCCACGAGTACAGACGAGTTTCTATTTCAGTTTCAAATGTGGTGGTATGAATTAGGCGAAGACGGTCAAAAATGGGTCGTCAAGCATTTGGGAAATCTCACAGATATTATGAAAGTTAAACCCCATGATGATCTGATTGCGGCGTTAGTAACCTTTTGGGACCCTGTTCACAATGTCTTTCGTTTCTCTGATTTCGAGCTTACTCCTACATTAGAGGAGATAGCTGGATATGTTGGTTTTGACGGAAGTCTAAGAAATCAAAGCCTGATATTTACAAAGGCTCCCTCGGTACATCGATTCTTCGGTCTTCTGAACATCAGTAATCAAATCAGGAAAAGCAATGTCATCAACGGATGTTGTTCTTTCAACTTCTTGTATTCAAGGTTCGGAAAGCCAGATGGATTTGAAATTCACGAGAAAGGCCTTACTAACAAGCAAAACAAAGACACCTGGCAGATTCACCGTCGCTTCGCCTTCATAGTGGCTTTTCTAGGAATCATGGTCTTCCCAAACAAAGAGCGAACAATTGATATTCGCACCGCGAAAGTTGTGCAGGTCCTCACCACCAAGGAAAATCACACCCTTGTCCTAATCATTCTCTCAGACATTTATCGGGCGTTGACTTTATGTAAATCAGGAGCAAAAGTCTTCGAAGGATGCAAAAATTTGTTGCAAATGTGGGTGATTGAACATCTCCAACAACAGCCCAAGATCATACAGTATGGGCCAAGCAATGACAATTGCATCGAGAGTTATGAGGAAAGAACAAAAGATTATAAGTCCCCAGAAGGGATAGAAGCATGGGTATCTCATCTAAGGGCTTTAACGGCAAATCAAATTGAGTGGACTTTGGGATGGCTCCCGATGAGGGAAGTAATACACATGTCAACCTCAAATAGTTATTTGCTACTATTGGGATTGAGAAGCATCCAGCCATATGCGCCACTAAGAGTCCTAAGACAACTAGGGAGATACCAAGTAGTTCCTGATGATGAAGATTTGAGTATGCAAGTAATCGAATTACACCCTGAAGCCACTATTCCCGAGGCTCTAATTCAGCAGATGTGGAATGGATGTCGATACTTGAAAAGTGATACTCAAGTCCCAGACACTACAAGGGGTGAAATAAATCCTGGGTATGCAAGGTGGTTCGAGAAACGGTCTCGCGTGGATGATGTACCAGAACCCGAGCTAAGTAGGCCAACAAAAAGACCCCATGTTCAAAACTTTAATGATAAAATCCAAGAGCGGTTGATTTGGAGAGAAAAGGAAAAGGGGTACAAAGCAACTATCCATGCCCTAAAGGAAAATCTGAGGAGCCTCAGTCTGGAGAAAGATTTGCAAGCACAAGAAGCTGAAGGCGACAAGAAGAGTCTAGCTTGTGAGAAGGAAAATCTTCATGCTCGATTTCAAAAAATGAAAAAGGCTTTTGAAACACCAATGAGGAGTTGGAAGGATCAAAAAACCATCGCCAATCTTTTTGAAAGAATGCAAGATTATGATTCCATTCTTGCTAAAAACGAAAGGGCATTGAGCAAAGCAAAAGAAAGAATCCAACAATTAAACGAAGAAGCCAGATCTAATAAGGAACGCCAAGTAAGGCAATCCGAAGAAGACAGGGCACAATTCAAGAAGGAAAAAGACCATTGGATACGATCAGAAGACCAACTTCGTGCACAACTAGAAGAGGCAAGAAGATACAACAGAGAACATCAACAAGCAGACATCGACAGAGAAAGAGCGCAGGCAAGATTAGAGCAGGCCAGACTCCGAGCTCTATTAGAGTCAGCTCTAGATCATGAAGACCGTGTCAGAGATATAGCCACCACTTGCCAGCAGCAGTTGCAGAACCAAGACCAACGTCTCCAAGATTTCAGGGCACAAATTCACGACCTGGCGGTCTACACCTCTCAAAGTTATGTAAACTGCCAAGGAATGGATTATGAAAGGTTTACAGAGCATGCACCCATTTTTGCCCGTCATCTAGCAATGGAGTTGGAAAGGATGTATCGTACGCTGGGAGGTCATCCAGGTCAAGCCCCACATTGAGCAAATAATCCAATGATTGACAACGAAAGTGGAAAGTGGGGCATGTTGTGAGATGTTAAGAGTTGTATCTTTTATTTGATTTGAGTATGTGTGTTTCAAACCATTTTCTTATAAAGGTTTTCAAATGTAATGTCTGTTCCATCTTTGTATAATAAATAAAAGTGGTTGCCTTACGTCCGAACTACGCAAGGTTTGATTCATGCGGGGGCATGATACGTAGGCAATCTTTATAAGATTCGACCACCACAATAAAAGATATATAAAAAATAAAATAAAATAAGAGTGAACAAGAATAAAAGACCAAGAAAAGCTGGGATGACACAAGCAGCCAAGCAAATGCATAATAGAAATGGGTTATTTGTCTAGGAGCATTGTATCTCAACGTGTAATTATATATGTGTTAAACTCTCAAAACTAACAAGTTTGTTCATTTACAGAATTCAAGCAGTTAGTTTCTCTAAAGAGTATACTGGCATATTATCATTATCACACGAGATCAAAAGGACCAATACCCGAAAGTATGTCTATCCCAGATGTTGACACAGGTATTGAGCTAGAGGAGATGGATGTTAGGAAAATGAAAGAAGAGATGTTTAAACTCAAGCAGCAAATGGCTGAAATGTACCAGGCCTGGTCTACAGGGCAGTCACCCCCATCTTACCCAACTAACCCGGCTCCATCAATGGCCCAAACTCAGGATAATCTTACCACTGAATTATACCCAAATTTCCCCATCTACCAACACTACTGAGGTACCACCTCTCAAACACTGCAGTCTCCCCCTCCTAAACCAATTCCATACTTTCCTCCACCTGTAACTCCCGTCTTTGTGACACCTCCCACAGCTACACTCCACAAATCTCCTAGTGAGCCCATATTCCAGGCCCAGGACAATCAATATTACCCCCGGAGCCCACCTTCAAGGCCTCCGAAATCCATTCAACTACTCCTCGTTTTGACCTCCCAACCGAAATTGACAAACCAGTCAAAAATGCTGAACAAGAAGAGATGTTCAGAAAGGTCAAAAGCCTAGAACAATCGTTCCGAGACATGCGAGGGTTAGGAGGACAGGTCAGTGTGGCCTACAAAGATTTATGCTTATTCCCAAATGTGCAATTGCCAGTTGGCTTCAAGTTGCCCAAATTTGACCTATACAATAGGCACGGCGACCCAGTAGCCCACTTAAGGGGTTTCTGCAGCAAGATGCGAGGAGCTGGGAGAAAGGACGAATTATTGATGGCTTACTTCAGTCAAAGTTTAAGCGGATCAGCTTTGGAGTGGTATACACGCCAGGACCATGGGAGATGGTACACCTGGGATGACCTGGCATAGGAATTTGCATACCATTTCCAATACAATCTGGAAATCATCCCAGATCGACTATCTTTGATAAAATTTGAGAAAAAACACAATGAAAGTTTCAGAGAGTATGGCTTCCGATGGAGAGAACAGGCAGCAAGAGTGGATCCTCCCATGAAGGAGAGTGAAATGGTAGACTACTTCCTTCAAGCCTTGGAACCAACTTACTATGCCCATTTGGTTTCAGCGGTAGGTAAATCATTCAACGAAGTAGTAAAGATGGGAGGTATGGTGGAAGAAGGCCTCAAGACAAATAAAATCATGAGCTATTCAGCAATTAAGGCAACTACTCAAGCTATTCAAGGCGGGGTAGGAGGAATCGGAAGAAAGAAGAGGGAAGAAGCAGCGGTAGTTGATTCAGGAACTTGGTTGGGATCGAGAGGTTCACCTCCTTACTATAATCAACATCGACCTCACCAATCAACTCACCACCACAATTCATCTCAACACTACTATCACCCTTCGGAACCTCATTTCTCCATCAATCATACACAAGTATACAATCATCCCCCGACACACACTAACTGGCGTGCTCCTGTCATATCAGGTACTCACCCACGAGCCTATCTCGGACCAGGTTTCAGGCCTAGGCCATCATTCAGGGGAGAAAGGGAACAGAAAAAGAAAACCTACACTCCATTGGGAGAGTCCTACACTAGTCTGTTCCACAGGTTGAGACAGCTGGACATGCTAAGACCAATACAATCCAAGCTACCCAATCCTCCTCCAAAGAATCTGGACTACACCATTAGCTGTGAGTATTGTTCCGGTACACCAGGCCATGATACGGAAAAATGCTGGCATTTAAAAAATGCAATACAAGAGCTGATTGATACTAATAAAATCGAGGTTCAAACCCCCGAAGCTCCCAATATCAACAGAAATCCAATGCCAGCCTATCAAGAGGCTAATATGATAGAAATAGTACAGGTTGATGGGGAGACAAAGAAGCCGTCACAAACCGTCATGATGATCAGGTCTCATGAAGCCAAGCCGGATAAGCAGTTAACAGAGGAGAAGTCGGTACCTAAGCAAAACAGAAATGATGATGAACCATTTGTGGTAGTCGAGGAGGGATCTTCGAGCAAAGTAGCCACAAAGCCAGAAAGGCCGAAAGTGATAGTACCAGGGGTTGCCGGCAAACCCATTGTAGTCGTGGAAGGAGACCGTATAGATCGGGTTATTATCAAACATGTAACCCAGCTATCAGTGATCAACAACAAGGCCATTCCATGGAACTATGAACGGGTGACTGTAATGTACAAGGGAAAAGAAATCAAGGAAGAAGTCTGTGAGGTGCAAGGCTTGACTCATTCGGGAAGATGTTTTACTCCCGAAGAGTTAAGAAAAACTAAAAATAATCCAACACCAATAAAGAGAGCTGTGATGGAAGAAGAATCGGAAGAGTTTTTAAGAAAAATGAAGCTCCATGATTATTCTGTTGTGGATCAACTGAAGAAGACGCCCGCTCAAATTTTATTATTGTCATTACTAATCCATTCAGAGGAGCACCGTCTGGCTTTGATGAAAATCCTAAATAAGGCTCACGTTCCCGATAAAATCTCTGTAAATCATTTGGGAAGAATAGCCAACAGAATCTTTGAGGCGAACAAAATTACATTTTCTGATGATGAATTGCCTGTGGAAGGGACTGAGCACAACAAAGCTCTTTAGCTCACCGTGAAATGTGAAAACTCCGTAGTAATCCGGGTATTGGTTGACAACGGGTCAAGTGCAAACATCTGCCCTCTCTCCACTTTAAGCAAATTAAAAATCAAAGAGGAGAGGATCCAGAAGAATGGCATTTGCGTACGGGGGTTTGATGGTGGAAGCAAAAATTCATTTGGCGACATAGTGTTGGAACTGACAATAGGGCCAGTTGAATTCACGATGGAGTTTCAAGTACTGGACATAACTGTTTCTTATAATTTGTTGTTGGGTCGACCATGGATCCATGCTGCTAAAGCAGTCCCGTCAACACTACATCAGACGGTCAAGTTTGAATGGGATCATCAAGAAATAGTTGTGCATGGGGAAGAAAGTTTAAATGCTCACAGCAGTGCCATTGTACCGGTCGAGGGAATAGAAAATGACCAGGGACCATGGGTATACCAAGTGTCCGATACAGTGTCGGTAGAGAAAATTCCAGAGGGGAAGTACCTTCCGAATCCAAAGATAACCTCTGCATCAGTCATGGTAGCCTATGAAATGTTAAAAAATGGTTTTATACCCGGCAAAGGTCTGGGTTCATCTTTACAAGGAATCATACAACCAGTATCTCTCCCCGAGAACTGGGGAACATTTGGTTTGGGATTCATACCCACTGTCACCGACGTGAGAAAGGCCAGAAAGCTGAAACAAAAAGCATGGGTTCTTCCAAAACCAGTCCCACATCTATCAAAGTCTTTTGTCAAGACCGGTGCTAAAAATCGCCCGATAACAACAATTCCTAAATCCCTGGTCAATCCTGAGGAGGAATTAATTGAAAGATTCGAGAAATTGTTTGACGATGTGAATATGGTGGAAAGCGGGGAAGGTTGTAGCAACGCAGAAGTTCAATTCGTTGGGCCAGAAACAAAGCTTAATAATTGGAAAGCCACTCCTCTCCCCATTCGAAAGGAGTCTTGGTAGTTTATTTTGATTTTCCTTCAGTTTGTTTGGGTTACTTCAGGGTTGTAACCCCAATGTCTATCTTACAGTTTGTTTGAAGTGTGCAAACCTTGTTATCTTTCATCATCCAATAAAAAGCAGTTTCCTTTTTATTATCATTCCTGATAGTTTTCTTTTCTTTTTCTTCTTTCCTGTACAGTTCTTTTTACGCTGGCTCTAGTGATATGGCATGCATGAGGAATCCTCAGCCCAGTCTTAAAAATCAATCTGGTTCCGAAATAATAATTCAAGAAATATATTGTGATTATGAATCAGAATATGATGAGGATGAGGCTTTCGAAGAGATTAGTAAAGAGTTAATTCATTTTGAAGAAAAAACCAAACCTAACTTGGGTGATACCGAAGACATCAATATAGGGGACACGGATAATATCCAAGAAACTAAAATAAGTGTCCACCTTGAACCAGAAATACAGGAGGAGTTAATTAAAGCACTCATAGAATTCAAAGATGTTTTTGCATGGTCATATGATGACATGCCAGGTTTGAGCACTGATTTAGTGGTTCATAAATTGCCCACCGATCCAATGGTGCCTCCTGTCAAGCAGAGGCTGAGAAAATTCAAACCTGATATGAGTGTGAGAATTAAGGAAGAAATCACCAAACAGTTGGAAGCAAAGGTCATTCGAGTCACTCGATATCCTGTTTGGTTAGCTAATATCGTTCCCGTACCAAAGAAAGACGGCAAAATTAGAGTATGCGTCGACTACCGCAATCTCAAAAAAGCAAGTCCAAAGGATAATTTCCCATTACCCAATATCCATATTTTGATCGATAATTGCGCCAAGCATGAGATAGGATCTTTCGTGGATTGTTATGCCGGGTATCATCAAATTCTGATGGATGAGGAAGATGCAGAAAAGACAGCATTCATCACACCATGGGGAACTTATTGCTACCGGGTAATGCCATTCGGTTTGAAGAACGCCGGAGCAACCTACATGAGAGCGATGACCACAGTGTTTCATGATATGATACACAAGGAGATTGAGGTATACGTGGACGATGTGATCATAAAATCAAAGCATCAGGCCGACCACGTTGGGGATTTGAGGAAATTCTTCTTAAGACTTCGCAGGTACAACCTCAAGCTTAACCCTGCCAAATGCGCATTTGGAGTTCCATCTGGAAAGTTGCTGGGATTCATAGTCAGTCGGCGAGGCATCGAGCTAGACCCATCAAAAATCAAAGCCATCCAAGAATTGCCACCTCCAAGGAACAAAACTGAAGTAATGAGTTTGTTGGGAAGGTTAAATTACATCAGCAGGTTTATTGCTCAGCTTACGACAACCTGTGAGCCTATTTTCAAATTGTTGAAAAAGGATGCTGCAGTCAAATGGACTGATGAGTGTCAGGAGGCGTTTGATAAGATAAAAGGATACTTGTCAAACCCACCCGTGTTGGTCCCGCCAGAGCCAGGAAGACCTTTGATTCTTTACTTAACGGTTTTGGAAAATTCATTTGGTTGTGTATTGGGGCAACATGACCTCACCGGCAGAAAAGAACAGGCCATCTACTACCTTAGCAAGAAATTCACAGCTTATGAGGTTAAGTATACTCATCTGGAAAGGACGTGTTGCGCCCTAACTTGGGTAGCTCAGAAATTGAAACACTATTTGTCATCCTACACTACTTACCTCATTTCGCGTCTGAATCCATTGAAATATATTTTTCAAAAGCCGATGCCAACAGGAAGACTTGCAAAGTGGCAGATATTGCTCACAGAATTTGACATCATCTATGTGACTCAGACTGCAATGAAAGCCCAAGCACTGGCCGATCATTTAGCCGAAAACCCGGTCGACGAGGAGTACGAGCCATTGAAAACCTATTTTCCCGATGAAGAAATAATGCATATCGATGAGATCGAGCGAATTGAAATACCTAGCTGGAAACTTTTCTTTGATGGGGCCGCTAACATGAAAGGAGTCGGGATAGGAGCTGTAATCATTTCTGAAACAGGGCATCACTATCCTGTTACGGCTCAATTGCGATTTTATTGCACCAATGATATGGCTGAATATGAAGCTTGTATTTTGGGGTTAAGGCTAGCCGCAGACATGGGTATCCAAGAAATCTTAGTCATGGGAGATTCGGATCTTCTGGTACATCAAATTCAAGGAGAATGGGAAACCCGAGATTTGAAGCTCATACCATACCGACAATGTCTACATGATCTTTGTCAGCGGTTTCAATCAGTGGAGTTCCGGCATATTCCAAGAATCCATAATGAGGTTGCCGATGCATTGGCTACCTTGGCATCAATGTTGCACCATCCAGACAAAGCTTATGTGGATCCACTACATATTCAAGTCCACGATCAGCACGCTTATTGCAATACGGTTGAAGAAGAATTTGATGGTGAACCATGGTTCCACGACATCAAGGAGTATATCAGGATGGGGATATATCCCGCACAAGCCACAGGAGATCAAAAAAGGACCATTAGGCGATTGGCAAATGGATTCTTCTTAAGCGGAGGAGTTTTGTATAAAAGAACACCAGATCTTGGATTATTAAGATGCATAGATGCCAGACAAGCTACAACTGTCATGTCTGAAGTACATTCAGGAGTTTGCGGACCCCACATGAGTGGATATGTGTTGGCAAAGAAAATCCTCCGAGCTGGTTACTATTGGCTTACCATGGAGCGAGATTGTATCAGTTTTGTGCGCAAGTGTCATCAATGCCAAATACACGGAGATTTGATTCATTCTCCACCATCCGAGTTGCACACAATGTCGGCACCATGGCCCTTCGTTGCCTGGGGCATGGATGTGATTGGACCAATTGAGCCGGCAGCATCCAATGGGCACAGGTTCATTCTGGTAGCCATTGATTATTTTACCAAATGGGTTGAGGCCAAAACATTCAAATCAGTAACCAAGAAAGCTGTGGTCGATTTTGTCCACTCAAATATCATATGTCGATTCGGAATCCCAAAGGTGATCATCACAGATAACGGTGCTAATCTTAACAGTAACTTAATGAATGAAGTGTGTCAACAGTTTAAGATTACACATCGCAACTCTACCCCATATCGGCCCAAGGCGAATGGAGCAGTCGAGACAGCCAACAAAAACATAAAGAAGATACTTCGGAAAAAGGTAGAAGGTTCAAGACAATGGCATGAAAAACTACCATTTGCGTTATTAGGATATCGCACTACTGTTCGCACTTCAGTAGGAGCAACTCCTTATTTGTTGGTATATGGCACTGAATCAGTAATTCCTACAGAAGTTGAGATTCCTTCCCTTCGGATCATCGCTGAAGCAAAGATTGATGATGATGAATGGGTCAAAACCCGTCTGGAACAGTTAAACTTGATTGATGAAAAACGATTGGCCGCAGTATGTCATGGTCAATTGTATCAAAGAAGAATAGCAAGAGCATACAACAAAAAGGTGCGTCCACAGAAGTTTGAAGTGGGTCAACATGTGCTGAAACGTATTCTTCCACATCAGGTTGAGGCAAAAGGCAAATTTGCCCCGAATTGGCAAGGACCATTTGTAAGCACGTGATTTTTGCCCTACATGAGAATTACTCCCAGAAAATTCAAAATAAAATGATTTTCCTTGGTGTGCAATTTTGTGTATTTTTGTGATATTTTTGGATAATTATTTGTATTTGTTTGTGTTTGCTTATTTGTTAAATTAATAAAAAATACAAAAATGTGTCACATTTTGCATGTAGGATTTAATTCTACAATTGTTAGTAATTAAATTAGTTTTACAAAAATTAAAAATTACAAAAAATAGGCATCTTTTGCATTTTTAGCATTTAATGTCCAAATGAACAATTTTATGCTTAATTATTACTTAATTGTGCGTTAATTGTTATTGGGAGTTAATTTGCGCTTTTATAACTTAATTTAGTTCTTAATAATAATTTAAGTATTTTCATAATTTAGTTTTAGAAAATAAAAGAAGAAAGAGAACAAAAATACAAATTGGGCCACTTCTTCAATTTTCAAACCATAGACCCAAATAATTGCCCAATCTTTCCCATGACCCAGTCCACTTCAGACCGGGTCGACCCGGTCCGCCCCATTAACCCAAGACCCACTTTTCATTTTTGTCCTAACACAAAACAAAACAAAACACAAACAAAAAACCCTAAAAAACCTAAACTAAACTATCCGCCCCACCCTCTCTTCTTCTTCTCCAAGATACCAAACACACCAAGCATCCATGGCAGCACTTCCGTCTCCTCCGGCTCACAACCACCACCATCGTCCAGCCCCGTCGCTACTGCCCCATCTTCTTCGCGACGTCCTTCACCTCCGGCGACCATGGCTGCCCGTTCCGTGCTTTGCTTTCGTCGGAATAGCCTCTTCTGTTTCACGTCCAAACATACGCCATTGCTACTGCGCTGCTTTCTGCTTCATCGTCCCTCTGTCCTAGCCACGAGCCTCGTCGTCCCGTCGTCACTGCCCAAACGATCCTCCATTAAATCCGACGAACGCTGCTGCTTAGCCTTCGTCGTCACTGCCCGACGTCCAGTCCCCCCCCCTAGCTGCTACTTCTTCACCTCCAAACAGACCTCGTCGACCATTTTTGCTGCGTCGATTGCCTCCCCGTCGTCACCACCGTTACGCCCAGTCGTTTCCATGGCCAAGCTCGTCAACCAGTCATTTTGGCTGTGTTGTTGCTGCCTCAACGAACAACTGCTTCTCTCTCTAAGTTGTTGCCTCACTTTCACCATCTTCGTCGTCCGCTTCAAGCTCGCGCTGCTGCTTCATCGTCCACCATTTCGTTCAGTTGAGTTGCTGCCACCATTTCGTTCAGTTGAGTTTTAGTCGAGGTCGTCGAGCGTAGTTTTGAGTTCGCCAAGTTTACAAGGAAGTCGAGTTCGTCGTTGAGTCCGGGCAGATTTATTCCCATCTAAGGTTCGTCGAAACAGTTTATACAATCGAATCCATCGTTTTTCATCTCCGGTTAGTAGTTTTTTTGAGTTTTATTTTGTCCGCATTTTGTTTTGATATTTTCGAATCTAAAATCGGCAAATGTTTGTTTTGTTCATGTCTATGTTTAGATATTTGATTTTTTGTTTTGTTCATGTTCATGTGTTTTTGTTGAATTAATTTTCAGATTTCAAATGGAAGTTAATTAGTTATTTTTCATGTTTATTTCATGTTTGTATTGTTGTTTAAGTGAATATTTGTTGGTTTAATGTTTGTTAGATTCAAATTGAAATTTAATTAATTATTTCTTCAATTTGTTTCATGTGTTATGCATTTTTCAGAAAATATTAATGTTGTTTGAATCGTTAGAATCCGTCATGTTTGTTGCTAAAAATAGATTTAATTCATGTTCATCTTTGTTTGAAGTTCATGTGTAAATTCAGTGATTTAATGTGAGTTTATGTTTGTTTGTGATTCGCTTGATTTAATTTGAATCATGTATATTGTTGTTTGTATTGTTGTGTTCTTGCTCATACATTCATGGTCTAAATTAACCAGGATTGGTTCCCGATATGGTTAATTCATTCCATTAATTTTGAGTTGTGTTGTTCATCGTGTTCATATAATTGTTGTTGAAGATTGTTGAGAAATTGGTCATCTTGACTATATTTTGGTTGAGTTATGATTAATTGATTGTTTAGAGCAGAGGGGTAATTTGGTAAATTGCATTGCATTCGGGGGTAGATTTGTAAATTGCGATAAGGTCGGAAGGGTAGTTTGGTAATTAAACATTATTTTGATTCTTTATGTTAAGCATGGGGGACAAATATAATGGGGTGGGGTTTTTGAGGTATTTGTTTAATATAATGGGGGACAAGACAAATTATAATGGGGAGGAATCTTGTACTTTTTTAATATAGGCATGGGGGACAAATTGTAATGGGTTGGGAATGTGTTAGTTGTTTAATGTAGGCATGGGGGACAAAATTTAAAATAAAGAAGACATTTAATAGTGGGCCAAAGCATGATTGGGGGAATAATTTTGGGGTTGGGAATGGAAGACTTGTCTTGCTATATATAGAGTCATTCTTGACATTAAAAGGGGGGGGGGGACTTGAACATTGAGAGGATTTTTAGAGAGAAGAAAAAAGGTTGAACATTATTGAGAGATTATTGTTGAGAGACTTTTACACTTGAGAGTTGACATACTTTTATACTGGAGAGAGTTTGTGATAGTAAAAGAGAAAGACAATTTGAACTTTCACTCGAACAATTCTGTTTGCTTTTCTTCGAGTGTTATTCAAAAATCCGAAGCTGCTGCATCTCGTATCTTTTCTCTCTTCTGCTTTGACTGCGATTGTACTTTTGCACTGCTGAGTTTTCAATCTGTTACTGGGTCATTCTACTGGTTGTTACTGGTTTCGCGGTGTTGCTGAACCTGCTGTTGCTGTGTTATTACTGCTGCTGACTCCTACTTCTTTTGTTCTTGTATTGCTGTTTCCAGGTACACATTTGTACACTCTTGGTTCGAAGCAAAAAATGAAATATTAATCAGGCTCCTGTTCCTGTTGAATTCTTTTGTTTGGATTTGTGTTTGAATATTAATTTCCCTCTCTTGGTGTAAAAATGTAGTTGATTGATTAAATGAGCAATGATGTCGCATATGTATAACTTCTTCATCTAATAATGTTAGTTTACATTAATCGAAGAATAGTTAATCTGTTTTGATATTATTGTGTATTTATCTCATGTTCTAGCAAATAATAAAATGTGGAATGAAAGCAGTTTTTCCTTGTACAAACGCGATCGCAATTTTCCGTTCACATTAGTCGTAACTTAATAACTAATAAGTTGCGTTTTTCAGCATGTAAATAATTAGGAGATTTTTCTTTTATTTTAGAGACAAACTTAATAGAAAAATGTAGTCGCTATAGGTTTATCCTTTTTTTAAAATAAAAATGAGACGAGCCTCGCCAAATAAATCACAAACCGCCGGGGCCCTCAATAAAATACATAACCATTGACTAGACTTTGGATTTGGCCGTTTAATGAACCTTCACGGCCTCTTCCTAAAATAACAATACGTTAGACTCTTTAAGACGCGCCTTAATAAATCTTACCTTCCTAAACTCGGGTGCACATTTATGTGACCCAAATCCAATTCTCAACGGAGTCGAAATGTGTTTCTAATCACGGGTACATTGATTGTGACGTGGTTCGAGATGCGTGTCCATGACGTTGCAAATTCATTTTTAAAAAATAAGAATGAGATGAGCCTCGCCAAATAAAATACAAATTGCGGGGCCCTCAGTAAATATTTGTTTTAAAAATTGTTTAGACTTCGGGATGGACCGTTTAGTAAAATTCCACGGTCCTACCCAAAATAAATACGCTAGTCGCTTTAGGCGCGCCTTTAATAATTTAATTTCCTTAAACTCGGGTGCACATTGATGTGACCCAAATCCAAATCTCAACGGAGTCAAAGTGTGTCGACGACCACGGGTACATTGATTGTAACGCGGTTCGAGATACATTTTCACAACGTTGCAATTCTTGATAAAAAACAGTAAATGATAAAAGCGGTTAAAAGTTAAATTTTGCACATAAGTTCACACTTGTATAAAATCAGATAATCAAGCCGAATATAACAGTTGAGCGACCGTGCTAGAACCACGGAACTCGGGAATGCCTAACACCTTCTCCCGGGTTAACAGAATTCCTTATCCGGATTTCTGGTACGCAGACTGTAATATAGAGTCATTCTTTTCCTCGATTCGGGATTAAAATTGGTGACTTGGGACACCCTAAATCTCCCAAGTGGCGACTCTGAAATAAATAAATAAATCCCGTTTCGATTGTCCTTTAATTGGAAAAAACTCCCTTGCACCCCCTCGGGTGCGGAAAAAGGAGGTGTGGCAGCTCTAGCGACTCTGCTGGGGAATAAAACCCAGAACCACTGGTTCAGGGTTAGAAATTCGAGCTTAGATAAATTGTTATATTTGGCTTTATCTGATTTTTACATGTTTTGAGCCTAATGTGCTAAATGTTGCCTTTACCGCTTTGATATTATCTGAACTGTATATAAACTTGTGCCGAAACCTTTCTCTTCTTACCTCCGGGGATGTGCTCACTGGTTGAGACTCCTTATTCTGTTAGTGTCATACCCTAAATAAAAGAGGCTCGGAAAGTTTCTAAGCCGGCTGGCCTTTTGGTTCCCGGAAAGGAGCTCCTTCCTCAACTCGAGTTGTCCGCTCGGGTGCACTGTCTAGAACACCGACCCAGGTTTTTGAACATAGAATAACGTGACTTCATGCCGGATCCCTAGTAGGAACGCTTATTTGCATCACGTTGCATTTGACTTAAGGGACTCAACATAGGGGTTGGGTCCGTCTAGGACTAGCAACCTGATATGAAAAGACCATCCTGATGCATCCTATTTTGTTTTCCGTGCATTTATATTGTCTCACTGACCGGTGTTTGAATATTATGAATATTGTGAAATTGAAAAAAAAGAAATAGCGGTTAGGGAATTGATTGTTTATTTTTTAAAAAAAAACAATACCCAAATACTGTCAAAACTCTGCCGAAATTTTGAGAAAATGAAAAAATGTCTTATTAGTCTGTTTTATTAAAAGTAAAGGGAAAATAGAAGAAAAAAAAAGTCGTTGTTTTTTTTGTTTTTTGTCAAAAAAAAAACATAGAAAAATAGTTTGTCATGAAATGAAAATGAAAAAGAGTCTTATGTTTAAAATAGTTTTTTTTATTTGTTTATGAGAAGGCCAAAAAATAAAAATAAAATGAGTCGTGCGTTGAACGTGGTTTTATTATTTGTTCCAAAAATATATACATATATATATATATATATATAATCCAAAAAGTATTTTTCTTTACTTCCAAAATGTATATATATCTTTATTTGTTGCAAAGAATATTTGTCTTACCAAAAAAAAATTCAAAGTAAAATTTCAAAAAGATATGTCTTGCAAAAAATAGATATATATATATATCTTTATTTTCCATTATTGATTTCTTTAGAAAGTCTTTTTAATTGTTTTTTTTAAAATAAAAAAAATAAAAAAAATTTAAAAAAAATGTAAAAATAAAAATAAAAAAATATTTTCGTTTTAAAAAAAAAATCCGAAAATATTTTGATTCTTCTTTAAAAATTGAAAAGAAAATTGAAAATTCAAAAAATATATATATATTTTTAGAAGTATTTCTTTTATTAAAGGTAAAATTCCAAAAAATAAAAATATTTTCTTTCTTCTTTAGAATAAGAGAAAACAAATGAAAATTCAGACAAAAAATATCTTCCTTTTACTTTTGCAATTTTCAAAGTTCAAATCAAAAGAAAAGGAATTCTTACAAGTCTTTCTTTCAAAAAGAAAATCAACCAAAAAAAATACTTCCTTTCTTCTTTTAAAGTAGTTCTTTCGCAAATTAAAAAAAAAAAAAAAGAAGTTAGTTCATCTACTTATCCTTGATTGCCCGAACTACGCGGGTTTGATTCTCACCGGATGTGAGATACGTAGGCAACCCTCATCGGGTCCAACTCCACCGTTTTGCTAAAAAGCCAAAAACAAACAAATAATAATCATAAAAAAAATATATATGTCAAATTTTAATTTTTGTCATAAAGAAGTCGGGTGACGCTGTTTTATCAAGACATAGCCGAATGTTCCCGAAAGGGACGCCAGAAGGCTAACTTTGCATAAACAGCCACCTTTGGGTCCTTTTTAAGATTTGGTCCGATTGACCCACACCGCTTTAAAAATCTTCGTCCCCGAGACGTTGACAGGTCGTGTTTGCAGTATTGGGTTTCCTATTTTCGAAAACAATAAAAGAGTCATAACTAAGTCAGGAGATGCTGTTTGTCATAAATAGCCGAATGTTCCCGAAAGGGACGCCGGAAGGCTGACTTTGCATAAACACCAAGTTTTTATTATAATGTCCAGTTGACCCACACTGCCTTAAAAAGCTTCGTCCCGAATGTCCAGTTGACCCACACTGCCTTAAAAAGCTTCGTCCCTGAGACGCTGAAGGGCCGTGTTTTGCAACACCAAGTTTTTATTATAATTTGAAAAAAAGAGTCGACGGTCAGGTGAATACCGTTCAAATTTTGTCATAATAAGCCGAGCCAGCTTCGGCCGCGTCTTAAACCGTTCTTGCCGAAATAGCCTTAGAGTATCTTTCAGTTGTCGAAAGGTTATTTTCGTAAAAGAATGGACAAGTTTGTAAAGTGTCAAAATAATCCTCCCCGGCCTCGAATTCATGTGGAATTTGGAAGGGGCCACGTTTGCAAAAATAACCGTTCGGTTGCATTTGTCAAACAGAGAAAGGGGGTCAGCCTTTTGTTTTTGAGTTTGTAAATCTTTTGATTAGAAGATGTGGGTTGTTTGATTTTCAAGTTTGCAGGTCATCTTCAAACCTTTGAAACCTAGTTTGTTTTAAAATTGAAAATGTGTATTATTGTTTAGCTTTTATTGGTCCGAACTACGCAAGGTCTGATTCATGCGGGGTCATGATATTTAGGCAATCTCCATAAGATTCGACCGCTTTTAATAAAGAAAGAAAGAAAAAAAGAGAAAAAGAAAATACAAAATAAAATAAAATACAGGGTTTCCCAAAGTGCTTTAAAAGGGGACAAATGAGCAAGCCGGGATGACGCATGTTGTTTGAAGCAAAGCATGTAGAAACGGTTAACTGCCTAGGAGCATTACATCCTCTATGTGTTGTGATCAAATCTGTTAAACTCTAACGCTAACAAAGCTTGTTGTTGTCTGAAACCAGACAAGTTAGTTGTTAAAGAACTCTGGCAACACACTCCTATCAAACCAGATCCAAAGGACCGGTAGCAACAAGCATGACTACTTCAGAGAATAGTAATGAGGAAGAAAGGCCGATGAGCCAGTTGTTAAAAGAAGCGAATGGAAAAGATTGAAAGGATGGGACTAGAGATGAATGCAATGCAGCTAGCCCTAGCCAAAACACAAAAGAGCCCTGAGACACTGGGGCACATGCCGGAATACCCTCACTCCGGCCCTTCAACAAGCCATCCGAATCCCCGTTATCATCAAGAAAGAAGCCCTCATGATTCCCAAGCTCCACCGCCCCATCAACCTCTCCCAATACCAAATGTTCCGACTTATATGGGACCCACATCAGCCACCCTGCAAAGATCAAACAGCGAGCCATTGCTTCAGGCTCCCGATACGCAATACTATCCCCCTGAGCCTACATTCCATGCCCCCGAACCACATGCCTACAATCCACATTTGGAGGCACCGACAGAAATTGAAAAGACGGTTAAAGCCCCAGAACAAGATAAGGTATTGAGGAAATTCAAAAGCCTGGAGCAGTCCTTCAGGAACCTGCATGGATTGGGCAACTAGGTCAGCGTGGCCTACAAAGATCTATGCCCTTTCCCGGATGTCCAACTCCCGGCTGGGTTCAAGATGCCTAAGTTTGATTTATATGAAGGGCACGGTGATCCCATGGCACATTTGCGGGGATTCTGTAGTAAAATGAGAGGGGCAGGCGGTAAAGATGAACTGCTGATAGCCTATTTTGGCCAAAGTCTGAGCGGATCGGCACTCGAATGGTATACCAAACAGGATTCCAGCAGATGGTACACTTGGGATGATCTGGCGCAGGCTTTTGCAGGTCATTTCCAATACAATCTCGAGATAGTCCCTGACCGTCTCACGTTGTTGAGGACCGGGAAGAAGCCCGGGGAAAGTTTTCGCGAGTTCGGGTTCCGCTGGAGAGAGCAAGCAGCCAGAGTCGATCCTCCCATGAGAGAGGGAGAGATGGTGGACTACTTCTTACAAACCTTGGAGCCAACTTACTTTGGTCATCTAGTGACGACAGTTGGTAAATCGTTCAATGAAGTAGTTAAAATGGGCGGTATGATCGAAGAGGGACTCAGGTCCAACAAAATCCTGAGCTATTCGGCAATCAAAGCAACCACTCAGGCCATCCAGAGTGGCACTGAGGGTGTACTGGGGAAGGAGAATAACGAAGATGTCACGACTGTTGAGTCGGGAGCATGGTTCGGATCTAGAGGCCCGTCACCCTACTATAGCCAACCACGACCCTACCACCAAAATTACCCCCGCACTCCATATAGCCCTCCACAACATTATTACCCACTGCCAGATCCCCATTTTCCATTCATCATGCACAAACCTATACCCACTCTCCAGTACACGCACAATGGCGTGCGCCGGCTCCCCAAAATACATACCCACCTCCACCAAACATATATCCACTTCCGAGGGCCTATAGAAATCCTCCAGGGTCAGGTTTCCGGGGGAATCAAGCTTTTAAGAATGAGAGGAAGCAGAAATATACTCCGCTGGGAGAATCCTATACTACCGTGTTCCACAAATTGAGGCAGTTAGGCCTATTGAATCCTATTGAGCCCAAATTACCAAATCCCCTTCCTGAAAATCTTGACCCTTTAGCAAGTTGTGAATATTGTTCGGGGGCTCCCGGACACGATACCGAGAGATGTTGGAAGTTGAAGAATGCCGTGCAAGAGCTCATCAACACAAATAGGATCGAGGTTCAGGTTCCAGAGCCGCCAAACATTAATGACGATCCGTGCCAGTGAAAATAGTTCCAAAAAAAAAAAAATAATAATAAAAAAAATAAAAAAAATAAAAAAAAATAAATCAACAATTGGACGGCTACTCCTCTTCCTATCCGAATGGAGTTTTGGTAGTGGGCTCTGATTTTTCTTTCTTGTTTTGGATTATTGCAGAGTTGTAATCCAGTTTTGTTTTAGTGTGAAACTCTGTTATCCCGTATTTTTACAAAGCGAAAGCTTCTCTTCTTATTTTGTTTTGAGTCTATTTTTCTTCCTTTTCTCTTTCTAAACAATTCTCTTTATACTGATTCCAATGACATGGCATGCATAACGGATCTTCAACTTAG
Organism: Nicotiana sylvestris; assembly: GCF_000393655.2. Taxonomy (NCBI): domain Eukaryota; kingdom Viridiplantae; phylum Streptophyta; class Magnoliopsida; order Solanales; family Solanaceae; genus Nicotiana; species Nicotiana sylvestris. The sequence goes on from NC_091063.1 coordinate 142,950,794, forward strand.
TCTAAAAATCAATCTGATTTCGAACTGATTATACAAAGGTCAATCACGATGACGAATTGGGATACGATGATAATAAAGCCTTCAAAGAGACAAACAGAGAGTTTAAGCTAGTTAGAAGAGAAATCCAAGCCCAATTTAAATGACGCATAAGACATCAATTTAGGGGATGCAGACGATATCAGGAAATTTAAAGAGGGACAGCAAGTGTTGAAACGGATCCTCCCATATCAGGCCAAAACAAAATGGCAAATTTGTCCCGAATTGGCAGTGGCCGTCTATTGTGACCAAGATGTTATCCAGTTGCACTTCATGTCAGACAGATGTCGAGGGAAGATGCATCGACATGGCTATTAATTGTTGTTTGTTTGTTTATACTTGGCATTTATCGGAGAATGAAATGACGGAGGCAATTTTTTCTTCTATCCAAACATTTTAACCTTTGCTTCCCCTTTTGAGCCTTATTTATTCTTTCATACCCCTCTTTTGGAATCAGTAATGAAAATAAGAAAAAAAAAAGAGAAGAAAACATAATGATAATAAAAACAAAAGAAAAGTCACAAAAAAAAAGAAAAAAAAAGAAAAAGAAAAAAGAAAAAGGGAGTTGTGAACTACGTTTGACCTGATTCTTCAAAGAAGGATACGTAGGCGCCTCACGGCTCGGTCATAGTGTAACCAAAAAATAAGAATCCCCAAGCAAGAAACTGGGGCAGAAGTTATGTTTGTAATGTTGGGAAAGAAGTTCGATTCCAAGAGTTGTAATGGTTTTTACCCATCAGAATTATTTTGAACCCTTTTTGATGCCCTCTTTTTCTTTTAGCCATAAACAAAAAAAAAAACCCATGTTGATGTCCAAAAAAGACCTCCCGATCAAAATCCGAGGAAAGCCAAGTTAAGCAAATAAAAGCAGAGAAAGTCGGCAACGAATTGATAACCTAAAGAATCCCCAGCAAAGAGTCATATCGGCACCATAAGGCGACGAGAATTGAGAGAAATGAGAGAGTCTCATCAGTGAAAACCCCTCGAAGGGCACTATGAGGCGACAAGGATATAAAGGGGGCTAGCAAGATAAGATTGGCAAAAAATGGGCCGCATCCGGCGAAAGTTGGGCTTCTGCACATCCCCAGCAAAGAGTCATGTCGATAACACTCCAATCTCCAGCTTAGAAAATAAAATGAGAAGAGTCTTATCGGTGAAAACCTTCACAGACACCATAAGGCGACGAGAATTGAGAGAAATGAGAGAGCCTCATCAGTGAAAACCCCTCGAAGGGCACTATGAGGCGACAAGGATATAAAGGGGGATAGCAAGATAAGATCCGCATCCGGCGAAAGTTGGGCTTCTGCACATCCCCAGCAAAGTAAGGCCGTCAGAAAAATTGATCGATATGAATAGACTGAGTTGGTTAATCCAGAAATGCATGACATGATCATTGGGATTGATTGTACCATTCGGATAAGTTCTTTATTTTTTCTTTCTCCAACATTTGTTCAGAAAGACTTTTTCTTTCATCTTTTTAAAGTCATCACTTTTTATTTTGGGTTTATAGTGTTTTTCTCCAGTAGTTTGTTTTTTAGAAGGATTTTGTTTTTCAGAGCTTACTTACTAATTGCCAAAATGCTGCGAAGCAAAAGGCGAACAGGACATGCCAAAGATAATACAATGAAACGGAAAAGACATTTGTTGCAAGACCGAATGATGAGTTGGCCTAAATGTCAAGGGGGTATAGTGAAAAAGGGGTCGAGATGCAAGAGCATCCTTGGCCGATCATCGACCAAATTCCAAAAAGGTCGGACAATGTGGAGCAAGGAAAGAAGAGGAAAAACCACCCCCAACGGGAATGTGTTCACCAGCAGGGACATGATCCCCAACAGTAATATCATCCCCAATAAATAGTATCATCCCCAGCAAGTTCTGATAGTGTAATGGAACGCCAAAAAAAAAGGAAAAAAAAGAAGAAAAAAGAGAAAAAAGGGAAAGCAACCATGTTTTTTTCTTTTAAAACTAACAAAATCTTTCTTTGATTTGAAGCAGGGAAGAAATGTTACAGATGGCGGAAGAACATGCCATAAAGAAGATCATCAAACCGGGGCAGAAAATTTTCTCATCATGAAAATTTTCTCAAAAAAACAGGCGCCCACCTGAATAACGAGAGGAATACTTTTTTGTCTGTTCATTTCAGGCACCCACCTGTATAACAAGGGAATACATCTCATGTCTTTACCATCAGGCACCCACCTGTATAACAAGGGAATACATCTCATGTCTTTACCATCAGGCGCCCACCTATATAACAAGGGAATACATTCCATGCCTTTGCCAATAGGAGATACACTTCCTAGGTCTAGTTTTGCCAATAGGAGACGCACTTCCTAAGTTTTACCCATAGGAGACGCATTTCCTCCTAAGTCTAATTTTACATATAGGAGATGCATTTCCTCCTAAGTTTAGTTTTACCCAATCCTAAGTTGTTGTTGAAATTGGGAACCCGCCCATAATAACAGAGGCATACATTTCAGTCTTTATATTTCCAGAGTTGAAGTTGGGAGCCCGCCCATAATAACAGAGGAATACATTCAGTCTTTTCATTTCAGGTGTTGAAATTGGGAGCCCGCCCATAATAACAGAGGAATACGTTCCAGTCTTTACTTTTCAAGTGTTGAAGTTGGGAGCCCGCCCAGATAACAGAGGCATATATTTCAGTCTTTATATTTCCAGAGTTGAAGTTGGGAGTCCGCCCAAATAACAGAGGCATACATTCAGTCTTTATTTTCAAGTGTTGAAGTTGGGAGCCCGCCCATAATAACAGAGGCATACATTCAGTCTTTACTTTTCAAGAGTTGAAGTTGGGAGCCCGCCCATAATAACAGAGGAATACATTCAGTCTTTACTTTCAAGCGTTGAAGTTGGGAGCCCGCCCAGATAACAGAGGCATAAATTCAGTCTTTCATTTCAAGTGTTGAAATTGGGAGCCCGCCCATAATAACAGAGGCATACATTCAGTCTTTATATTTCCAAAGTTGAAGTTGGGAGCCCGCCCATAATAACAGAGGAATACATTCAGTCTTTATTTTCGAGCATTGAAGTTGGGAGCCCGCCCATAATAACAGAGGAATACATTCAGTCTTTACTTTCAAGCGTTGAAGTTGGGAGCCCGCCTAGATAACAGAGGCATAAATTCAATCTTTATTTTCAAGTGTTGAAGTTGGGAGCCCGCCCATAATAACAGAGGCATACATTTCAGTCTTTACTTTCAAGTGTTGAAGTTGGGAGCCCGCCCAGATAACAGAGGCATACATTTCAGTCTTTACTTTCAAGCATTGAAGTTGGGAGCCCGCCCATAATAACAGAGGCATACATTCAGTCTTTATGTTTCAAGCGTTGAAGTTGGGAGCCCGCCCAGATAACAGAGGCATACATTTCAGTCTTTAATTTTCAAGTGTTGAAGTTGGGAGCCCGCCCATACAACAGAGGCATACATCTCAAGATCAAGTTAGAAGACAATAAAAACAGAGGGTTACAAGAAGAATCCCCAGCAGGAAACAATAAAATCCCCAGCACCGGGAAACAGAAGGTTGCAACAAAAGATCCCAGCATAAATTCAGGCGCCTGAGTCAAAAGGAAGAAAAGAGGCGTCTTGAAAGAAGCAGCTGGTGAACATTAAATCATGCCCAACATAACAAGTCTGACGAAGAAAGTCGTACCCACCAGAGGAACCGCCAAAAAGCTTAATGAAGAAAGCCATGTCCCCAGCGGACCGAGCAAAATGATGAAAACTGGTATTCAGAAAAGCAAATGGCCAGTATCATTCCAAAATTCAAGGAAGAAAAGCACCGGATGAAATACAAGCCGATAAGAAAGCAAGGCAACAGGAACAAATTTCAATCTAGCCTAGCTTCTTGTTTTATTTTTAAGCACGGTGTAATAAGGAGATCGGTAAGCAGTGATAACAGCATGCAACAACAGTAACATTGCAGTCCCACGGTAGTCCCAGCTACCAAAACTTCCCGAACTACATTAACCTGATTCCCCTTTAGCCAGGGATATGTAGGAAACCTTTGAAGCAAAGGTTCGGTTAAATCTTTTTTCAAAAAATGCTTCACACGGAGTACTCGGACGGGCAAAAATCGCTCGCTTTATCTTTGCGCGAAAACCCTTCGTGTCTTCGGGCAAAGAGGGGCAGCTGTAAGCACGTGATTTTTGCCCTACATGAGAATTACTCCCAGAAAATTCAAAATAAAATGATTTTCCTTGGTGTGCAATTTTGTGTATTTTTGTGATATTTTTGGATAATTATTTGTATTTATTTGTGTTTGTTTATTTGTTAAATTAATAAAAAATACAAATATGTGTCACATTTTGCATGTAGTATTTAATTCTACAATTGTTAGTAATTAAATTAGTTTTACAAAAAATTAAAAATTACAAAAAATAGGCATCTTTTGCATTTTTAGCATTTAATGTCCAAATGAACAATTTTATGCTTAATTATTACTTAATTGTGCGTTAATTATTATTGGGAGTTAATTTGTGCTTTTATAACTTAATTTAGTTCTTAATAATAATTTAAGTATTTTCATAATTTAGTTTTAGAAAATAAAAGAAGAAAGAGAACAAAAATACAAATTGGGCCACTTCTTCAATTTTCAAACCATAGACCCAAATAATTGCCCAATCTTTCCCATGACCCAGTCCACTTCAGACCGGGTCGACCCGGTCCGCCCCATTAACCCATTAACCCAAGACCCACTTTTCATTTTTGTCCTAACACAAAACAAAACAAAACAAAACACAAACAAAAAACCCTAAAAAACCTAAACTAAACTATCCGCCCCCACCCTCTCTTCTTCTTCTCCAAGATACCAAACACACCAAGCATCCATGGCAGCACTTCCGTCTCCTCCGGCTCACAACCACCACCATCGTACAGCCCCGTCGCTACTGCCCCATCTTCTTCGCGACGTCCTTCACCTCCGGCGACCATGGCTGCCCGTTCCGTGCTTTGCTTTCGTCGGAATAGCCTCTTCTGTTTCACGTCCAAACATACGCCATTGCTACTGCGCTGCTTTCTGCTTCATCGTCCCTCTGTCCCAGCCACCAGCCTCGTCGTCCCGTCGTCACTGCCCAAACGATCCTCCATTAAATCCGACGAACGTTGCTGCTTAGCCTTCGTCGTCACTGCCCGACGTCCAGTCCCCCCCCCCCCCCCCCAGCTGCTGCTTCTTCACCTCCAAACAGCCTCGTCGACCATTTTTGCTGCGTCGATTGCCTCCCCGTCGTCACCACCGTTACGCCCAGTCGTTTCCATGGCCAAGCTCGTCAACCAGTCATTTTGGCTGTGTTGTTGCTGCCTCAACGAACAACTGCTTCTCTCTCTAAGTTGCTGCCTCACTTTCACCATCTTCGTCGTCCGCTTCAAGCTCGCGCTGCTGCTTCATCGTCCACCATTTCGTTCAGTTGAGTTGCTGCCACCATTTCGTTCAGTTGAGTTTTAGTCGAGGTCGTCGAGCGTAGTTTTGAGTTCGCCAAGTTTACAAGGAAGTCGAGTTCGTCGTTGAGTTCGTCGTTGAGTCCGGGCAGATTTATTCCCATCTAAGGTTCGTCGAAACAGTTCATACAATCGAATCCGTCGTTTTTCATCTCCGGTTAGTAGTTTTTTTGAGTTTTATTTTGTCCGCATTTTGTTTTGATATTTACGAATCTAAAATCGGCAAATGTTTGTTTTGTTCATGTCTATGTTTAGATATTTGATTTTTTGTTTTGTTCATGTTCATGTGTTTTTGTTGAATTAATTTTCAGATTTCAAATGGAAGTTAATTAGTTATTTTTCATGTTTATTTCATGTTTGTATTGTTGTTTAAGTGAATATTTGTTGGTTTAATGTTTGTTAGATTCAAATTGAAATTTAATTAATTATTTCTTCAATTTGTTTCATGTGTTATGCATTTTTCAGAAAATATTAATGTTGTTTGAATCGTTAGAATCCGTCATGTTTGTTGCTAAAAATAGATTTAATTCATGTTCATCTTTGTTTGAAGTTCATGTGTAAATTCAGTGATTTAATGTGAGTTTATGTTTGTTTGTGATTCGCTTGATTTAATTTGAATCATGTATATTGTTGTTTGTATTGTTGTGTTCTTGCTCATACATTCATGGTCTAAATTAACCAGGATTGGTTCCCGATATGGTTAATTCATTCCATTAATTTTGAGTTGTGTTGTTCATCGTGTTCATATAATTGTTGTTGAAGATTGTTGAGAAATTGGTCATCTTGACTATATTTTGGTTGAGTTATGATTAATTGATTGTTTAGAGCAGAGGGGTAATTTGGTAAATTGCATTGCATTCGGGGGTAGATTTGTAAATTGCGATAAGGTCGGAAGGGTAGTTTGGTAATTAAACATTATTTTGATTCTTTATGTTAAGCATGGGGGACAAATATAATGGGGTGGGGTTTTTGAGGTATTTGTTTAATATAATGGGGGACAAGACAAATTATAATGGGGAGGAATCTTGTACTTTTTTAATATAGGCATGGGGGACAAATTGTAATGGGTTGGGAATGTGTTAGTTGTTTAATGTAGGCATGGGGGACAAAATTTAAAATAAAGAAGACATTTAATAGTGGGCCAAAGCATGCCATTGGGGGAATAATTTTGGGGTTGGGAATGGAAGACTTGTCTTGCTATATATAGAGTCATTCTTGACATTAAAAGGGGGGGGGGGACTTGAACATTGAGAGGATTTTTAGAGAGAAGAAAAAAGGTTGAACATTATTGAGAGATTATTGTTGAGAGACTTTTACACTTGAGAGTTGACATACTTTTATACTGGAGAGAGTTTGTGATAGTAAAAGAGAAAGACAATTTGAACTTTCACTCGAACAATTTTGTTTGCTTTTCTTCGAGTGTTATTCAAAAATCCGAAGCTGCTGCATCTCGTATCTTTTCTCTCTTCTGCTTTGACTGCGATTGTACTTTTGCACTGCTGAGTTTTTAATCTGTTACTGGGTCATTCTACTGGTTGTTACTGGTTTCGCGGTGTTGCTGAACCTGTTGTTGCTGTGTTATTACTGCTGCTGACTCCTACTTCTTTTGTTCTTGCATTGCTGTTTCCAGGTACACATTTGTACACTCTTGGTTCGAAGCAAAAAATGAAATATTAATCAGGCTCCTGTTCCTGTTGAATTCTTTTGTTTGGATTTGTGTTTGAATATTAATTTCCCTCTCTTGGTGTAAAAATGTAGTTGATTGATTAAATGAGCAATGATGTCGCATATGTATAACTTCTTCATCTAATAATGTTAGTTTACATTAATCGAAGAATAGTTAATCTGTTTTGATATTATTGTGTATTTATCTCATGTTCTAGCAAATAATAAAATGTGGAATGAAAGCAGTTTTTCCTTGTACAAACGCGATCGCAATTTTCCGTTCACATTAGTCGTAACTTAATAACTAATAAGTTGCGTTTTTCAGCATGTAAATAATTAGGAGATTTTTCTTTTATTTTAGAGACAAACTTAATAGAAAAATGTAGTCGCTATAGGTTTATCCTTTTTTTAAAATAAAAATGAGACGAGCCTCGCCAAATAAATCACAAACCGCCGGGGCCCTCAATAAAATACATAACCATTGACTAGACTTTGGATTTGGCCGTTTAATGAACCTTCACGGCCTCTTCCTAAAATAACAATACGTTAGACTCTTTAAGACGCGCCTTAATAAATCTTACCTTCCTAAACTCGGGTGCACATTTATGTGACCCAAATCCAATTCTCAACGGAGTCGAAATGTGTTTCTAATCACGGGTACATTGATTGTGACGTGGTTCGAGATGCGTGTCCATGACGTTGCAAATTCATTTTTAAAAAATAAGAATGAGATGAGCCTCGCCAAATAAAATACAAATTGCGGGGCCCTCAGTAAATATTTGTTTTAAAAATTGTTTAGACTTCGGGATGGACCGTTTAGTAAAATTCCACGGTCCTACCCAAAATAAATACGCTAGTCGCTTTAGGCGCGCCTTTAATAATTTAATTTCCTTAAACTCGGGTGCACATTGATGTGACCCAAATCCAAATCTCAACGGAGTCAAAGTGTGTCGACGACCACGGGTACATTGATTGTAACGCGGTTCGAGATACATTTTCACAACGTTGCAATTCTTGATAAAAAACAGTAAATGATAAAAGCGGTTAAAAGTTAAATTTTGCACATAAGTTCACACTTGTATAAAATCAGATAATCAAGCCGAATATAACAGTTGAGCGACCGTGCTAGAACCACGGAACTCGGGAATGCCTAACACCTTCTCCCGGGTTAACAGAATTCCTTATCCGGATTTCTGGTACGCAGACTATAATATAGAGTCATTCTTTTCCTCGATTCGGGATTAAAATTGGTGACTTGGGACACCCTAAATCTCCCAAGTGGCGACTCTGAAATAAATAAATAAATCCCGTTTCGATTTCCACATCAGGTTGAGGCAAAAGGCAAATTTGCCCCGAATTGGCAAGGACCATTCATTGTGACCAGAGTATTATCGAATGGTGCACTATGCTTAACAGATATTGAAGGCAAATGCATAGACATGGCGATCAATTCTGACGCGGTAAAGAGATATTATGCATAACTTTTTGAATGTTTGTATTTAGCATTATTTCGAAGATTGGAATGACAAAGGCAATTTATTCTACTATCCAAACACTATACCCTTTGCTTCCCCTTTGAGCCATATTTGTTTCTTTCCTACCCTCTCTTGGAATCAATGAAAATCAAATATGAAATAATAATAATAATAATAATAATAATAATAATAATAAAAGAAAATCACTATCATTTAGTGAACTACGTTTGACCTGATTCCTCAAAGAAGGATACGTAGGCGCCTCACGGCTCGATCATAGGGTGCACGATATGCATAATGTGCACAAAAAGAAACATCAAGAGACCCCAATCAAGAAACTGGAGCAGGAATTGTATTGGTAATAAGAAAAGATTCCAAGAGTTGTAATTTTTAAACCCATATCAAAATTGTTTAACTTTTGATACCTTTCCATTTCCAACCACATACCAAAAAGACCTTTCGATCAATCTTAGAAAAATGCTGGGTCAAGCAAATGAAGATGGTTCATAACACTCTGGTACAAACAAGAAAAGAAAGTAAAAATGAGAGAGTCTTATAGGTGAAAACCTTTGCAGGCACCATAAGGCGAAAAGGAAGTAAGAAATGAACAAATGAGGAAGGTTTGTCGGTGAAAACTCTTTGAGATATTGCAAGTCAAACATGTCTGTAAAATGAAAAATGAAGTTGGGTTATGGAAATTTTGGGGAAAACAAAATGAGACAATCAAAAGGAGATTGATTAAAAGACTGGGTTGATTAATCCAAATTGCATACCATGATCATTGGCGCCAGTGACTCCAATCAGATAAGTCCTTTATTCCTTCTCCAACAATCATCCATTGGATCTTTTCATTCTAGATTGTCGAAATCATCATGTTTTCGTCACTAATAATCTTACTCTTCTAAAGCTTTTGAGATGAGTTTTGTTCCAAACAAATAAGAAAGAATGTCAAGGTATACTACCAAGATTCAAGGTTGCATAGGACAAAAATATGACCATGATGGGCAGGAGGTAATAAAAAATAATAAGATATGGGTGTAAGAAAAATCAAAAGCGGATCAGCAATGTCAGGAGAACATATGATTACGGTTAAAAGGGTTTGAAGGAAAACATACAGATGGGGATCCTATAGTTAAGGGTAAATTACAAGGACAAACAGTCTTTTCAACCATTCCAAGGCAACAAAACAAGACGAAGAGAAGCCCCACCGTCGGCAAGAATGCCCCACTTAACCATCCTGTTTTAAAACTAACAAAGTTTTCTTTGATTTAAAATAGGGGCAAAAACAACATTTGTGTCAGGAAACACCCGGAGAAAGAATTAAATAAGAAGTCAGGCGTCCAACTGGAGAATGAGGATGAAGAATTTAAGAAGAAGTCAGACGTCCACCTGAAGAATGAGGATGAAGAATTAAAGAAGAAGTCAGGCGTCCACCTGGAGAATGAGGATAAAGAATTTAAGAAGAAGTCAGGCGTCAACTTGGAGAATGAGGATGAAGAATTTAAGAAGAAGTCAGGCGTCCACCTGGAGAATGAGGATGAAGAATTAAAGAAGAAGTCAGGCGTTCACCTGGAGAATGAGGATAAAGAATTTAAGAAGAAGTCAGGCGTCCACCTGGAGAATGAGGATAAAGAATTTAAGAAGAAGTCAGGCATCCACCTGGAGAATGAGGATGAAGAATTTAAGAAGAAATCAGGCGTCCACCTGGAGAATGAGGATGAAAAATTTAATAAGAAGTCAGGCGTCCACCTGGAGAATGAGGATGAAGAATTTAAGAAGAAATCAGGCGTCCACCTGGAGAATGAGGATGAAGAATTGAAGAAGAAATCAGGCGTCCACCTGGAGAATGAGGATGAAGAATTGAAGAAGAAGTCAGGCGTCCACCTGGAGAATGAGGATGAAAAATTTAAGAAGAAATCAGGCGTCCACCTGGAGAATGAGGATGGAAAATTTAAGAAGAAATCAGGCGTCCACCTGGAGAATGAGGATGAAGAATTGAAGAAATCGGGCGTCCACCTGGAGAATGAGGATGAAAAATTTAATAAGAAGTCAGGCGTCCACCTGGAGAATGAGGATGAAGAATTGAAGAAGAAATCAGGCGTCCACCTGGAGAATGAGGATGAAGAATTGAAGAAGAAGTCAGGCGTCCACCTGGAGAATGAGGATGAAAAATTTAAGAAGAAATCAGGCGTCCACCTGGAGAATGAGGATGAAAAATTTAAGAAGAAATCAGGCGTCCACCTGGAGAATGAGGATGAAGAATTTAAGAAGAAATCAGGCGTCCACCTGGAGAATGAGGATGAAGAATTGAAGAAGAAATCAGGCGTCCACCTGGAGAATGAGGATGAAGAATTTAAGAAGAAATCAGGCGTCCACCTGGAGAATGAGGATGAAAAATTTAAGAAGAAGTCAGGCGTCCACCTGGAGAATGAGGATGAAGAATTTAAGAAGAAATCATGCGTCCACCTGGAGAATGAGGATGAAGAATTTAAGAAGAAATCAGGCGTCCACCTAGAGAATGAGGATGAAGAATTGAAGAAATCAGGCGTCCACCTGGAGAATGAGGATGAAAAATTTAAGAAGAAGTCAGGCGTGGAGAATGAGGATGAAGAATTTAAAAAGAAACCAGGCGTCCACCTGGAGAATGAGGATGAAAAATTAAAGAAGTCAGGCGTCCACCTGGAGGACAAGGACAAAGAAAGGAGGAAATCAGGCGTCCACCTGGAGAACAAGGACAAAGGAAGGATGAAAAAGGAAGCAGAAGTCAGGCGCCCACCTGGAGAATAAGGGAATACAACTGAAGCAGCAGAAATCAGGCGCCCACCTGGAGAACAAGGGAATATAATTGTAGTATTGAAATCAAAAGCCCGCTCGTATGAGAAAGGAGCACACTTAGAGTTAATAAAGCAGAGGAGTCCAACAAAGTCCCCAGCAGGAAACAACAAGAGTCCCAAACAGATAAAGAAAATACGGGACACAATGAAAAGGAATGCGGAATAAGCCAAATGCCCAAGAGTCACCAATATATCAAGACAACAAACGCAAGGGCATGGTCTAGATAAGATTTTATAATTCATGTACCATAGTCTAGTTTAGCTTTTTGTATTACCTTTAAAGCAAGGTGTAATAAGGAGGTCAGCAAGCAGTAAAAGCAGCACGAAACAGCAGTAGCATCACAATCCCATGGTAGTCCCAGCTACCCAAAACTTCCCGAACTACATTGACTTGTTTCGTTTATAGCCAAGGATATGTAGGAAACCTTTGAAGCAGAGGTTCGGTCAAATCTTTCAAAAAATGCTTCCCACGGAGTATTTGAACGGGCAAAAATCGCTCGTATCCGCTCACTTTATCTTTGCACGAAAACTCTTCGAGTTTCCGCACAAAGAGGGGCAGCTGTGAGCACGTGATTTTTGCCTTACGAAAACTACTCCAAAATAAATCAAAAAATAAAATAAATTTCTTTTACTGTGTAATTCTTGAATTTGCGTGGTGTTAAATATTTGTGTTATGTCCGTAAATGTTTTTTTTATAAATAAACAAAATAAAAATAAAAATACATGTTTCATGCATATCTAGGATTTAATTATGCACTTAATAATTGATTTAAAAATAAAATCACAAAAAATATGCATTTATTCTATTTTAAATGTTCCACTGTGTGATTAATATTTTGTCTATGTGTTAATAATTGTTAAAAAGGTAATTAATATCTTTGTAAGGGTAATTTTGTTTTTATAATTTTAATTAGGATTTTAATAATTAGGGATAAATTTAGGAAATGGAAAATAGGTTGAAAAAAAAATAAAAAAAATCGGACCTGGATTAAAATCCAGGCCCAAACCAATTAATCCCCTCATAGCCCAATCCAAATACCCATGTCCGGTCCAATGCAACCAAAACCAAACGACGACGTTTGGTCATGTTTTATCAAGGGCCGTTGGATCAAATCCATCCAACGGCTGAGATCTTACAAACCTAACCCGTGATCCTTACCCGATCCAGTACCCGGTTCAACCCGTCTCCCCAACCTAAACCAAACGACATCGTTTGGTTAAGTGAATAGATCCTAGCCATCCATTCTGCTTGATCTAACGGTCAATATCCATCCACCCATTCCCTATATAAATCCTAAACCCATACCCCGGCCCCCTAACTAAACACCCCCCCTCTCCACTATTCATCATCGTCTCCAAAAAACATACCCCTAACCCTAGCCGCCCTCATTCCCCACCGCCTGAAACCCGGCGGCAACAACGCCGCCGGTCACCACCTTAACACCCCAGACTCTTCACAACCTCCTCTTCACGGATCTGGCCTTAGTTTCCTTCGAATCACGCCCCAACCTTTCGAATCTTAAATCGAAGGTTGGCCTGAAAACCTTATCTTCTCCAATGGCCTCCAAAATAACACCACAGCTTCCCCTAAATACCCTCACCACGGATCTGTTAGTTGCATGGCTCGAATCCTACTGGAACTGCTCGAATCTTCATTTGAAGATTCGAGTGAAACCTGACCCTATCCCAACCTACCTCAAACTCACACCAGTTACCCACCTGATCTCCCTCGTGCCTAGAATACCATTGGTTTGATTCGAATATACCTAGAAATGTTCGGATTTGAAATCAAAAAATCTGAAACCCTAAAAATTTCCAGTCATGGAATTTGTCTAATTCAAGTAAGGGATTGAGGTCTAAGAGACTTTAATCGAGGTATTCTCAGTTGAGAATACTTCGAATAAAGTCTGTTCAGCCTCAAAAGGTCCAAGTCCGAGTCGACCCTGTGTCCGTGTGAATTTAAAAATTCAAAGGTATTTTTTCCTATTTCTTTTTATATTCTATGTATATATTGTTGCCTGTTTCAGTAGCTGGTGTAAGTTTTCATATTTGTTTAGTTGATTCCGTGATTCTGTCTCATACCCGTCTATTTGATCAGAATTATAGCAATGTTTCTGTTTGTTGTGATTGTTTATAATGTGTATAATCGACTCGATTAAGTTCGTCGATTAGTTGTTTTGTAAATTCTAGTTTCCGTTAATGATAATTGTAATAGCATGCTTATTTGTTTTGGATTGATTATTATCATTGAAGTCAGTTAATTAGTTCTTCCCAATTAGTTAACTCTCGTTTAATAAGTCAGAAAGTTTGTCAATTTGTGTGTTGATTTCTGAACCAGTTGGTTTCAGGGCATTGTCAGTATATTGACAATGCTCCTGTATTTGTTTAATCTCAGTTCAATGCTGAAATTCAGTTTGACTTGTTATGTTGAATTCAGTATAATGTTGTTGTGATGTTGGGTTTGAATTCAAGTTTACAGGGGTTGGGTAGATATAACTGTGTTAGGAAGTTGATTAGGATTGGTTCTAGCTGTTTAAATCAGAAGGATAATTAAGCCTGGACAGATTTTAAAATCTGTTTTGTATCAGATTCTGAATTTTAGTTTAAAGGCAGTAATAACAGTAATTACAGTAGGATTTCTGGGGTATTTCTGGGATAAAACAGTGAGGGTAATATGATAATAATAGTGGGCTGAAAGTGGAATGTTAATGGCTTTTAATTTAATGGGATAATGGGAAACAAAGGGTAATGGAATGCTGGAAATCAGGAAAAGTTCACTTAATGGGATTTAAAGTAGGTAAAAGCAGATTTTGGATATGATTTTCTGGTTTTAATAGAAGAAGGGGTCCAGGCAGCACTTAAGAGAAGGGGGGCAGACCTGTATAAATACAGGAAGCAGATTTTTAAGAAAGGGGACTGATTTTAAGACTGATTTTAAGACTCAGATTTTGAAGAAAAGAAAAGAACTCAGATTTAAAAAAAAAAGAGATCAGAAATTAAGAGAGGAAAACTGAACAGAAAAATCAGAAATAGGAATCCGAAACAGATAGAAGAAAGAAACTGAAATCTGAAGTGTTACCTTTCTATAATCTATCCGTTGTTTGTTTGTGGATATTGTTCGGTTTAAATTTGAAATTTTCCTCAAATTTCTGTCACTGTTCATCCGAGTTAACGGGTCTTATTCAGACTTGCTGTGTTATTGGTATATTCTGCCGGTGTTTTTTGCTGCTATTACTGCTGAAATTTACTCCTTCTACTTTCATTTCCAGGTACATATCTTTTAAACTCATATTGTGAAGAGCTTCAACATGACAAATAAATGAAGCTTGGAAATTATAATTCTGTTTTCCATTCGTCTAAGTTCATTAGTTTAAATTTCAGCTTTGCTTCATGTTGGTTAACTAGTAGTGAGTTCGACACGATGGCTATAAGTTAATTGTCTTATTTTGAAATTCGTATAAAAGCTTTGTAATAATGTTATCCATTTCGAAATCTCATTAGTTTAGTTATATTTGAACTGTCAAAATAAGGAACATGGCAGAAAAGTTGGCCATTATTTAAACTTTATGGTATTGTTAGTTAGGTACAGCATAATATGGAAATATCAAGGAAAAAATACATTATTGGTTTATTTTGTTAGTTAGTTAGTTGTTGTTTAAAGCTAGGTGATGTTGGTTGCATTTTGCTATATTATGGCATAACAATGGTTATGTTTACAATCAATAGTTGAAAGTTGCATTAGTAAAATCCGCTATGTTCACAATGTCAAAATATGGCGAATAATGTTGTATGCAATATCATTTTATTAAGTCAACAGGTAGATTTGTTCTCTTTCTTAATAACAAATGGCCTAGGAATTTTACAATGCGAAAGTTAGCGTTTTCCAATAGTTCGCATAGGTTGAGAATAGAAATCGTTTCGATTATGTATATCCCAAACTCAATCATAAGCAGAATTAACTAAAATAATCATGCATATCAGATTAAGAACAAGCGATGTAGAAGTAGATTAGATTTATAACGTGTAACAATTTTAAGAGTGCAAAAATAGCATTCGTTGCAAAAAGAATAATGAGAATTCTCCGAAAATATCATTTCCTTTCAAGAATTGATTTTTTTTTAGTTTCATACGCTATTCACATTTTTAGTATACATATGTTGTATTTACTAAAAAATAGTGTTAATCATATGTTTATTCTTATCTTTAAATTTGAATAGCTTGGAGGAATGTAATTCATACGCGAAAAATATAATCAGCAGTCAACATTTAATAAACTGTGAATTCTTTTCAAAGAATTTAAGGGCATCTCAAAAATGGGAATTTCTCATGATTTTCACATAAAAATGTATGGAGATAATAAACAATTTGTGAAAAATCCATAATACCATTACGAATATTTTGCGCGATTAGGGATGCGTTCGCGTAACCTGATTATATTTTTAAAAGCAAATTCGGATTATGCGTTCGCGCAACTTCGAGCGAATATTTAATAAAAGGGATTTCTCCAAGGATGTTAAAATAATTTCATATAACCCGAAATGTGCAGTTCACTGTTTAATCATACAAGGGCGACGATGTTCTTAATTTTATTTCTAACTTCGAACGTATGATTTTTTTTTATAATAAAAATATAAAAAATATTATCAACCTTTTTATGTACACGTATGCATGACATGATTCTTTATGATTATAAAAGGTATATAATACGAGTATACGTACGCGTAATTCGTTTATATAATTGTAAACAATCTAAATAAAAGCGGTAACAAAATCATGCAATAAAAAATGTATTTAGTAAAATCAAGATAATTAAGCCAAGAATAAAAACAGTTGAGCGACCATGCTAGAACCATGGAATTCGGAAATGCCTAACACCTTCTTCCGGATTAACAGAATTCCTTACTCAGGATTTCTGGTTCGCAGAATAACAAACAGAGTCATATTCTCCTCGATTCAGGGATTAAAACCGGTGACTTGGGACGCCTTAAAATTCCCAGGTGGCGACTCTGAAACAAATAAACCAATCCCGTTTCGACTGTCCTTTAATTGGAGAAAACTCCCTACGCACCCTCGCGGGCGCGGAAAAAGGAGGTGCAACAAGTATTGCTCGATTAATAATTAATAGTACGATAAGAGGGAAAGACTCCAAGGGACTACGATGACCAAACAACTCTACCTTAAATCCTTGCGATCACACTCTAACTCTGTCCGAGTCATATATCTCCAATACCAGACTCTGTACATAAAAAAGTACAGAAGTGTAGTATGAGTACACCACAGCGGTACCCAGTAAGTATCAAAACTAACCTCAGTGGAGTAGTGACGAGGTACAGTCAAGACACTGACTAGTCTAACAACCTGTGCAGTATAGCATACAAAATAATAGGAAACAAATAACAATGATGGCAACAATAATCAACCAGTGATATAAACAACAGGGCAACAAGAACACCATAAATATTGCTCAACGAATAATGAATACAAGTGCAATCAATTAATCAAGTCCTTCAAATATAAATCTTTCGCCCCTTCAAGTATTAATCTCTAAGATATAATACGTTCCAATAAACATATTTCGAATATACTTCCTTCAAATAATATTTTTCAAATATATTTCTTTCATATAAACATCTTTCGAATATGATTCTTTCAAATAAACATCTTTCGAATATAATACTTTCAAATAAATAATTTTTGAATATAATTATTTCGAGTAAAAGTCACCTTGTGATGCCTTATTTCATAATCATAAATAATAAATGTCTCAGCACACTTTCTTATTTTCACGGCACCTCGTGCCCACATTTCTATCACAACCGCACGGGAAACTCACGTGTCAATATTATCATCATTTACTCACTGTACCTCGTGCCCCCATTTCATATCACAACTGCACGGACAATTCACGTGCCATTAAAAAAAATCATAATATTTTTCCCGACACCTCGTGCCCATATCATAATCTTCCATTAATAAAATCATAATATTTTTTCCAACACCTCGTGCCCATATATCATAATCTACCCGGCAACATCCACAAGCTCACAATCTTAACATATACCAGACTATTATCAAATTTGCTGAATTAATAAAGCAAGTTTCACAAGTTATAAAAGAAATCACAAGAAAATCATAACATTACATAAATATCATCAACACAATATCCCACATCATTACATATCATTCCTGACAATATCCACCCTTATTTCTCCTATAGCCACCCTTATCGCTCCTATAATAGCCTCCCTTATCGCTCCGTCTATTAGCCACCCTTATCTCTCCGCCCAGACAATATCCTAACACAAATAACCACAGTGAAATGCTACCCTTATACCCACGTAATATTAATAATGGAATGCCACCGTTATGTCCTCATAAAAATAACTCAATTTACACAAAACTTACACAGAATATTATCACAACAACACAACACAACACAACAATTCATATCACATATTGCCCATAGGCCACAACAAATTCCAAAGATACAACAAAATCAATTAATTTCACCACAAAAAGCCCAAGGCACCACACAACGTATATAAAACCTCAAAACAACAATAAGGATGAAAAATAATTCATCATAGGGCAACACCTTCTTTAATTCATATTTTCGATAATTATATTAATGCCTCTTCTTAACTTATTTAATTTTATATATATATATATATATATATATATATATATATATATATATATATATATATATATATATATATATAGAGAGAGAGAGAGAGAGAGAGAGAGAGAGAGAGAGAGTTGGGCAATTGAGAAGCTTATGTGGCATGTCTCTTAGCCCACCATTCTTATTTATCTTTTTTCTCAAATTTTCACAACTTTTCCTTTTTTCCCCTTCTTCTATTCATTTTCGCTTCTGATGTTAAATCCTTTACATAAAGTTTCAGTTTTGAAATTAATTGTTCTTTCTGTTACAACTTTATGCAATCATGGATTTCTCCAAAATATTTCAGTTACACCTTTATATATGCACCACTTAATTACAGAATTGAATGAAATCTTGTGATGACCCAAAAGGTCATTACTTGTTTTAGAAATAAATTTCGGTTCCGAGGCCTTAAAAAACCTCTTTCAGCGTCACCTCGATTTGCGTGCGCAATCCGGGCGTGTAGCCGGAAAGTCATTATGTGAAAATTTATGAAAAATGATGAATTTTGACTTTTAAATGAATTTAAGTTGACTTCGGTCAACATTTTGGGTAAACAGATCCGTACCCGTGATTTGACGGTCCTGGAGGGTCCGTAGAAAAATATGGGACTTGGGCGTATGCCCGGAATCGAATTCTAGGTCCCAAGCCCGAGAAATAAATTTTTAAAGAAAATTATTTTCTGGAATTATTTAGGAGTTTTGAAAATGAAATGTGTTAAAATATTGATGGTATCGAGCCCGTATTCTGGTTTCGGAGCTCGGTACAGGTCTTATATGTGATTTAAGTTGAGTCTGTGAAATTTGGTAAGAAACGGACTTGAAATGACGTGAATCGGACCGTATTTGAGAAAATTGGAAAATTTGAAGTTCTAAAGTGATTTCATGATTTTGATGCTAAATTCATAGTTGTTGATGTTATTTTAGCGATTTGATCGCACGAGTAAGTCTGTAGGGTATTTCTGAGGTAGTGTACATGTTTGGTTTGGAGCCCCGAGAGCTCGGGTGAGTTTCGGATAGGCGTCAGAGTGTTTTTGGACTTAGAAAATCTGGTTTTCTGCTGTTTGCTGGTGTCCAGTTCTTTTGTACTATGTGATTGCATAGGAAGGTTCGCGATCGTATAGTGTAATTTTAGGGGGCCCTATTTTGTGCTATGCGATTGCATAGCTACTTCCGCGATCACGTAGAGTAAATTCTGGGGGTCACTAGTTGTTCGATGCGATTGCATTGATTCTCCCACTATCGCAATGGGTTAAACCAAGCCTGGGAAGTGAACCATTTTTCCTCTATGCGATCGCAGTCCCTAGTCCGCGATCGCAATACCCAATCCCCCTTACCCTATGCAATCGCATACCCTTGTTCGCGATCGCATAGACCAATTTTTGCCCAGTCTTTTAAACAATAACAAAACATACGGGATTTAACCCAAAATTCATAACTTCTTCTTCCAAACACCAAATTGGGCGATTTTTGAAAGAGAACGTCACCACAAATTCATAGGTATGTAATCTTAGACTCATTTTCTTCAATTTTCATTAACACCCATTAGATTTCTAGGCCTAAATCATGTTCTTAAAGGTAGAAAATTAGGGATTTGGGTAGAGTTAAGGCTTTTTGTATAATTCGAATTTAGACCTCGTTTTGGGGTTGGATTTCGAAACTAATTACATATTCGGGCTCGTGGGTGAATGGGTGATCAGGTTTTGGTCTGAACCTCGTGTTTTGACCAAGCGGGCCCGGAGTCGATTTTTGACTTTTTGGGAAGAATGATAGGAAATCTATAATTAAGCATTGGAATTGAATTGTTTAGTGTTTATTGATGTTATTAAATCAATTTGGGCTAGATACGAGTTTTTTGGAGGCAAATTGTAAAGAAAAACGGTGTTTGTGGCTTGAATTGGCCGTGGAAGTTCGAGGTAAGTGTTCGGTCTAACCTTAACTTAAGGGATTAGGAGTGGTGTCCTATTTTCTACGTGTTACTTGTTGAGTACGACGTATAGGCATGGTGACGAGTATCTATACGTTGGTGTCAAGCATGACCGTAAGTATTAAATTAAAATTGTTGTGTTCTTAATAAATACTACGAATGCCTAGGTTGTTGATTCTCTGTGTTGAGCAAGGATTATGATTATTCTCATGGGAATTACTTCTGATTGAGTATTGGTGCTAGTTGAGGAAGTTAGATGTTGGAATAATTTTGGTTATAGCTGATTTTCCCTTGCCAGGATGTATTACTTATACTGTCGATTCCCTTGCCGGGATAGTGTTGTTTCTTTATTGCTCCCTTGACGGGACTCTCTTTGTGATTGGTGTTGAACTGTATATGTGAATTGGATTGTATGCCGCAATAATATTTTATTTGGATCGGGTTACACGCCGCAACAACAATATGATTGGATCGGGTTGCACGCCGCAACAGTGATAAATGATATGGATCGGGTTGCACGCCACAACATTGTTTATTTATGATTTGGATGGGGTTGCGCGCCGCAACAATAGATAATAAAAGTGTTTATTGGTTGGATATGATTTCCTTATTCTTTTGCTATGAATTCTAGATTGTCTTTATGCTTTTCTCTTGAATTACTATTGATAAATGATATTCCCCCCAGCATGTTCCCCTCCCACCTTTAATTGTTTATTTCTGTTTTATTTTCCGCTGCATATAATATAACTGCACAGGTTTAGTTGGTAGTCTGGTCCTAGCCTCGTCACTACTTCGCCGGGGTTAGGCCAGGCACTTAGTAGCATATGGGGTCGGTTGTGCTGATACTACACTCTGCACTGTGTGCAGATCTCGGAGCGGCAACTTTTGGGCCATAGCTTTGGGTGGCTTCCTTCAGTCCATTCAGAGATCCCGAGGTAGTCCTGCGGGCGTCTGCAGGCCCCCGTGTTCTCCTCTATCTTTATATTTTGTTTTCATTTACTTCAGAGACAGATTGTATCTTTCTTTCCAGACAATTGTTTGTAGTATTTGTAGACGGTCCATGATATTGTGACACCGGTCCGGGTAGAGATGTACTTGATATTGTCGTATTTGTTTTTGGCTAAGTTATTAGATTACGTCTTCCGCATGTATTTAATTATTGTCAATATTTCACTGTTGATCGCATGTTGATTTAAACTATTAAAAAGGGCTAAATAAAAGATTTAGTGAATCCATAATACTCGGCTTGCCTAGCTTTCATGAGTAGGTGCCATCACGACTCCTGAGGATGGGAAATACGGGTCGTGACAAGTTATTATTAGAGCTCTAGGTACATAGGTCTCACAATTCACGGACAAGCTTAGTAGAGTCTGAGGGATCGGTACGGAGACGTCTGTATTTATCCCCTAGAGGCTACAAAGTTAGGAAAAACTTCACATCAATTCTTTCCTGTCGTGCGATTTGTTCTCTCAATGCTAAATTGAAACCTCAACTCTTGTCCTTTCGTGAATGGCGAGGTAACGTACCGCTTCTTTAGCCAAATAGCATCACAGATCGGTGATAGATTAGCTACGTCTTCGGAGGCTTTATGAAGGGTGGATAGGTTTCACCAAGCTCTTTACTACCACTTTCAGCGGTGCATCTTCTTAGGATTCCCAGTATTATTTGGACAGTTGTCATGAGGTTCTCAGGAACATGGGGATAGTGGAGACCAATGGGGTCGACTTTGCTACTTTCCACTTGTCTGGATCCGCTAAGACTTGATAGAGAGATTATTGTTTAGCTAGACCAGCCGGATCACCAGCTTTGACTTGGGAGCAAGTTACTCAGCAATTTCTAGAGAAGTTTCTCCCTATCACTCAGAGAGAGATCTATTAGAGGCAGTTTGAGCATCTCCAGTAGGGTTGTATGACCGTTACTTAGTATGAGACCAAATTTATCGACTTGGCCCATCATGCTCTTATCATACTTTCCACCGAGAGAGAGAGAGAGAGGGTGAGGAGGTTCATTGAGGGACTTATTCAGCCGATTCAACTTCAGATGGCTAAGGAGACATGGAGTGAGATTTCTTTTCAGGAGGCGGCCAATGTGGCCAGGCGAGTTGAGATGGTTTTGTCGCAAGGGGGTGGTTAGGGGTCTGACAAGAGGCCTCGTCATTCAGGTAGATTCAGTGGTGCCTTGTCTGGAGGCAGGGATTTGTATGGTAGATGTCATCCTCCTAGGCCTTTTCAGTCAGCACTTCAGGTTTCTCACGGTGCTTCAAGTGGTCATGGCTCTCATATGCAGTATTCTGATCAGCAGCCCTACAGTGCACCACCAGCTCCTATTAGTGCACCGTCGCTCCAGAGTTTTCGGGGTGGTCATTCAGGTCGCCAGGGTCAGTCTCAGTTTCCTCAACCACCGTATTCAGGTAAATGTTTGAGTGCGGTGAGTATGGTCATATCCGGAGGGCTTGTCCGAGATTGGTGGGTACTCAGTTGTAGAAGCAGGGTTCTGTGCTATAGGTCAGGCACCAGGTGTTCCACCGCCCACTCTGCCAACTAGGGGTGGGGGTGAGGTGCTAGAGGTGGAGGTAGAGGTATTAGAGGTAGAGGTCAGGAAGCTAGAGGTGGAGGCCAGCCAATAACAGGCCATCCCAAAGATGTAGTTCAGGGTGGTGGGGTGACGAGGCCAACCCTGTACTACTACACAGTAGCAAGAGTGGTCGAAACAGCTTTTACCCGAGAAGGTCGGGATCGATTTCCACAGGTATCTAGAGATTGGAGTTGAGACTAAATTGGAGTTGCGTAATTGTTCCTAATTGCACTTCCATTCATAATTTATTTTGATATTACTTCTAAATTTATACTACTAAGATGCTAAATTAGGCTAAGTGAAGCTAAGAGTAAACTATTGAAGGTTATCTAAATGGGTAAAAGGCACTAGGGAAGTGACTTTCTCCTAGGTGGGTAATTGACGGATTCTCGAGTCTAACGCTAGATTGTCATATTTGGAGATTACGATATAACCATTGCACGATTCTACTCACTCTATACCTCTCGGTAGTTCGAGTGATTTTGCCCTAATTGACTTTTTCAAGACCAATTGGGTATGATAATTTGTGCAAGCAATTAAGGTTCAAGTCGGGTATTACTATTTCTAGGTTTAACCCTTTAATTGGGTCTATCAATCTCTTTAATACACCCCAATTCCTTATTGGACCAATTTCATAGACTTAGGCTCTCTTTCTCAATAAGAGCCAAAGTCAACTAGGCATAAACTAGTGTTTGCAACCACTAATTCAACATTAAAACCCTAAATTAGTCCAAATATCAAACACCCATAGACAATTAAGTCTTAAAACACAAGACCCATCAATTACCCACACTAGGGTTGAGCCACAACCCTAGCTAATGGGTCTAACTACTCATGATTATAGAATAAAACAAAGAAATAGATGAAGAAAAACCCATAATATTTAATTACTAGATGAAACTTGAAGATTCAATGATGAAATTAAGCTAAAATTACTCAAAATAGAAAAGGAGTACTATTCACGAGCGCAGCTCTTCGTCAAAATACAACTGGTGACATAAAAATGGGAAAAGAAACTATTTATACTAGGCCAAATATTTTGGACAAAAATACCCCTGCGGGGCTAGTGCGGACCGCACAAAATCAAGTGTGGCCGCACTAAGGCTCTTGGCTGAAAAAAACTACTCTCTGAACTTGGCCACCGCGGGCCGCACAAAATGCACCGCAGTCGCGGTGTCTTCTGTTGCGGTCCGCACGAAATGGACTGCGGACCGCATTGGACATATTCCTCCAACTTGGCAACTCTCTGATCTTGGGATTTGCGGACCGCACAAAGTCAAGTGCGAACGCAATAAAGTCAATATGGACTGCACAAAATACTTTGCGGCCGCATTGCTTGGCTGCCTGAAATGAACACTCTCTGAACCTCCTCTTTGCGGACCGCACAAAATGTTGTGCGGTCGCACTAGTCCTTTTATACTGAGCTTGGCATTGTTCTTGGTACTTGTGCATGTTTCACTCCTTTTTGAGCTAGTTTTGACAAATTGTCACCTTGTTGATCAAACCCTGCAATCAAGTACACATGTGAGCCTTTGGGACTATTTTGTACACATTTCTAATCAAAACTTAAGCAAGAAGGAGTGTAACATGTATAATAATCCCTAGTTATCAACTTCCTCAAACTTAAGCTTTTGCTTGTCCTCAAGCAAACAAAATAAGACCCACCCCTTAATAGTAAATCCAAGAAAATTCAGCTAACCTAAAGTGACCTCATCTAGCATCAATTGGGACTAACAATTTCCCTCAATTCAAATGAATCACTAACAACATTCTCTCTTTTAAACATCATGGATTTAGTGCGACACAAGAGCCTCAAGAGTTCACTCAACACATTAAAGAAACTCTTTCTATTACTTTGGTCATTGTGGAACCCAAACTCACACATCCTCGACTCTTCCTAAGCAAACCTCACCTTTGGAATAGTAGCACTCAGAACGAGGTTAATGGAAATACACTCATCTCTCTCAAGGAAAAGTCACAAGTCCGACTCTAAGTACCATATACTTGTCCCTTATGTGAGTCACCACTAATGTAAGCTTCATTAAACTCAAGATCATATAGGGCTTTTATGGAGATATAGTGAAGGCTTTTGGTTCAGGGTAGGAAATGTTTGTCTAAGTAGGTTCCATCTTCCCTTTAGCACTTCTTTTGCTTCATTTTGGCACACATTCACTTGACTTTTTAAGTCATTTCACTTCTTTCTAAGGGGTTAGAGAGACACATTGTCACTCTTTCTTGTTCATTTGAAATATTTTCTCCTTTCTCAACTTTTCACACCTTTAATTCTTTGCTTTTATTGAATCCCTTTCTTCTTTTCTACATTGAACATTCGTTTTGTCTTTTTGCTTTTCTTTCTTTTTCATTGCCTTTACTTTTCTTCATTTTGTAACTTTTTATCACTTTGTTGCAATCCTTGTCTCTCTCCCCAAACTTATACTTTTTCTATGTGCTAGGGAAATATCGGGTGCCAAGAGAGGGTATCTTTAGAACGGGTAAAGGCTTGTATCGTGGTTCTTGAAGGAAAAATGTCTAAGGCTCAAAAGGGTTGACTAAGGATTTTATCATTGGTAGGCTATGGAAGTGTTCAAGATATCATTCAGATCAAGGAGAGCCTATAATCATGTCTCAAGTCAAATTACACTTAGGATTTTGCATAGACAAACATTCAGGGCAAGTTCTAGACCAATGACTCGGGACTTGGACTTGCAATTCAAATTCTCACCACACAAGCTATGGGATTGCTAAAGACACAAAGTCGGGGGCCCACAACAACCTTAGATAAGATTTAAGCATACAATGGTCTTGAAAAACCACTTGATTATTATCAGCCAACACAAGAGTCTCAAGGTCACGACTTTCACCATCCTATACACAATGATTTGTTTTTGACCATAGGATCAAAGGCAAATGTGTTAGACCCAAGTGAAGCTTTGCTTGAGGCACCCTTACCAACTAACTACTAAAAAGCAAAAAGGAAACAGACTCAAACCCTTAAGAAGGTTGTCATGCCATCCATCATCGGGAAGAGCCACCCGGTTCACACAAATTCCACATTTGGAAAGAACCGTGGCATTGAGAAAACTAAAGGATTATTGCAAAAACTTAAAACAAGAAGCTACGAACATAAAATAAGAATCTAAGAAAGGAAAAATGCAGAAAGTAAAATGAATATGTACAAGAGGGGATTTAATCGAATATACAATAGGGGACTGAATATATACATAAGAACGTAACTTTTATTTACAGACCCAAAGTAAAAAGTACGAAAAGTGCAATGAATTGCTAAATTTATATACATACCAAAGATAAAAAGGAAAGAAAGCATAAAATACTGTCATATGTACAGTCATTCAAATATCCAAAAAGGGCTACCCCCTCAAATGAAAGCTGGCATTGCCATCAATGCCAACTAACCAAAATAACACAAAAATAGAGAAGAGAGGAAAAAGAAACTCCCTGTGGGCCCTCCGTTTACATGGGACCTGAGTCTGGGTCCCTGGGTCCTCTATCTACTTGGGAACCTGTGACTGGCTCCTTGTGATCTATGGCTCTGCTGGGACCTGGACAGAGTCCTGGGCTGAATTCTGGGGCTAGCTGGAGGAACCTCCCTGCGGGTCCTCCAGATGAATAACTGCATGGTCGGACCGGGGGATCACCCTCTTCCTCTTATGAGGCCTCTCAGACTCCTGCTTTGGATGGGGCTGGGCTGCTGGGGCTGGGTCATGTAATAGCAAATCTAAAGGCAGGTGATCCTCCTTCAACCTCTCAACCTCGACCCAAAGCTCCTTCACCGACTCTTTTGAAGCCGAGTCTTCCTCATTTTCTTCGCCTTCATAGCAAGTTCCTTGAGTGCCTTTCCATGTGCATCAACAACTTCCGTAAGCAATTTCTGGTTCTCAAGGATCTTCTTCTGGTTGTCTAGAAGGTCCTTGAGAGTGTCCTCAATGGACTGTGGGACCTGTGGAGGAGGAGGTGCTGACTGGCCCGCCACAGTAGTAGATAGTACAGATAGCTTAGAAGTAGTTGTCTGCATCCAGTTGTTGATGCTGGTGAGGGCCTAGCTCAGACGGTGGGCAGTCAATGGGTATGTAGTAGTGGAGGGTATCTCTAGAGCTGTAGAAGTGGATGGACCTGGGGCCATGTCTGCTGAGGTGGAAGGAGGATGAGTAGGAGCCACTACCACTACTGGCTCTTCAGACTGGCCAGTTGAAGTAGTGGCTTTGCCCTTTAAGTGCTTGCCCTTAGGGTTGTCATCACCCTGCAGGTTGTACCATGAGAAAGGTGCCTTTTCCTTCACTTTCATATCAAATTTGCGCTTCTCCACATCTAAATCCTCCAGGTACATGGTCAGGAAGTTAGGGAAGGGATAAGATCTGTCACCTCCATTCACTACCGGTGTAATAACCTGGGACATCATATTCACGACGTTAATTGGGTACCCTGCCATGATAGATGCTACCAAAATCGCCCGGTGAATAAGTAGTGAGTTGTCGTTGGTGGTGGGGTGTCACGACCCTAAATACCGGTCATGATGGCGCCTATCACATTACTAGGCAAGTCAACTAATAAATAACCATAACCCTCTTTCTAATAACATTAAGTCATTTTCTAACGCAATTTTTAGGTACCAATATCATTATAAGCGTTAAGGCAACAAAAGATATGCGGAAAGTCAAAATAACAATAAACTACACAGCCCCAACAATCTGGTGTCACAAGTCTAGAGACTCTAATACAAGTATGAATACCTAATACATCAATAGTCTAGGAAATGCAGAAAAATAATAAGATAGGAGGGAGAGAACAGGGCTACAGATGCCATGCAGCTACCTCGAAGTCTCCATCAAATACTGAAACAACTGAAAGCCCTCACTTGGCCGCTCGGGCACTTGGATCTGCACACAAGGTGCAGGGAGTAATGTGAGTACGCCAACTTAGTAAGTAACTAGAGTAAATAAGGATTGAAAGTAGTGACGAGCAGTTCAAAAATACATAACTGGATAATCAACATAAAATTAGGTCATCTTTACAGTTTAAAATCAGTTTTCGTTATAAAATCACATTTCCAGTTTAAACATTTGGAATCAAATACTTAGCGGTATATAAAATAGAGGCTTATTTAAAAGAAGAGTGAAATCAGTGAAAACATCATAACAAGGCCTCTCGGGCAAGGAATCACTCAAAATATGGCCCCTCGGGCAGCCTCTCAGTCACTCGTGACTCGATTCTCGCCACACAGTACTCACTCTCAGCACTCGGCTCAATAGTATCTCATAATAATAGAAATCATATTAACCATTGCGGCGTGTAACCCAATCCATATATAATAGTCGACTACGCTCACTGGGGGTGTGCAGACTCCGGAAGGGCTCCTATAGCCCAAACGTCATATCGCTGCGGCGTGCAGCCCGATCCAATATATATATATATATATATTGCTGCGGCGTGCAGCCCGATCCATATAAGTATTGCTACGGCGTGCAGCCCGATCCATAACTCACATATATATAATTATCCTCACAATTGGGTTCTCAACCACTCTCGGTCTTTAACCACACAGCCTCTCGGGCACAACAATGGAAATTAGGGAACTCAGCCCAAACAATCCTCACAATTGGGAGTAGAGTACTAAAACCAGTTTTAAACATTTAAGTAGGTAAAACATGACTGAGGATTTCATTCTAGCAAGTAAAGTGAAGAAAAATAGTCAAAATGCCCCTAAGTGTTTCTACAGGTTGGCATAAGGCCCCAAACAGGGCATACAACCCATAATACAGTATAAACATCCAAAATACGGAATAACATAATATTTCCAAATCAAATAAGCGGCTTAATAGTCGCTATGGGATGGTCCAAGTCACAATCCCTACCGGTGCACGCCCACACGCTCGTCACCTAGCATGCGCGTCACCGCGTTTATCAAAACAAGTCAAATATCAGGGTTTTGTACCCTCTGTTCCAGATTTACAATGGCTACTTACCTCAAACCAGTGAAAATACTACTCTGCGACTCCTTTGCCCCTCGAATTGGCCTCCACTCGCTTCGAATCTATCCAAAATCAGAATCATGACGTCAAAATATGCTAAGGGAACGAAGCCCAAGCAAAAACAATCGAAAAATACCAAAATCCCATAATAGGCCAAACTCGACCCCGGGCCCATATCTTGGAATTCGATAATTTTTACATCAATAGGTTCCTTATCTCCCTACGAGTTCATACATATCAAAAGTTCTCAAATCCGGCCTCAAATGGTCCTTCAAATCCACAATTAAAGGCCTAAGTTTTTAAGCCCTAGTTTCCCCAA
Organism: Nicotiana sylvestris; assembly: GCF_000393655.2. Lineage (NCBI taxonomy): Eukaryota > Viridiplantae > Streptophyta > Magnoliopsida > Solanales > Solanaceae > Nicotiana > Nicotiana sylvestris. The sequence goes on from NC_091063.1 coordinate 142,979,723, forward strand.
TTTTAACCTTTGATTTCCATAATTTATAGCTCTAATCGATGAAATAATAGCATAGGAACGCGTTTTAGGTCCAAATTCCTTACCTCAACGAAGTTCTCTTGAAATCCCTCTTTCAAATCGCCCAAAGAGCTCTCAAGTCGAAAAAGTGGTGAAATAAACCCATAATTCGCGAAGGACCCTTTTTATACCTTCTGCCTAGTTGTTCCGCATCTGCGGCACCATTGCCATTTCTGCGATACTGCATATGCGATCTATCCTCCGCTTATGCGAAAATCACTTAGCGAACCAATTCCGTATCTACGATCCAATCTACGCACCTGCGACTCCGCAGGTGCGGTCCAATTACCGCATCTGTAGTTCCTGCCTCTTCCTCTCAAATCCGCTTCTGCGGCTCCCCTTCCGCACGTGTGGCGCCGCACATGCGGTCCAACCGCAGGTGCGAAAACACCAGAAGCAGCAAAGTTCAGCAGCTGCAATAACATCTCAACTTCTCCGTTAACCACCCGAAATCACCCCGAGGCCCTCGGGACCTCAACCAAAAGCACAAACATATTCCAATACCTTATTAAAACTTGTTCCAATCACCAAAACACCTCAAACAACATTAAATCACCCAAAACACATCGGATTCAAGCCTAAGTTTCAAAAATCATCCGAATTCTATTTTTGATCAAAAACCTAACCAAACCACGTCCGAATAACCTGAAATTTTACACACACATCCCAAATGATACGACGGAGCTACTGCACTCTCAAAATTCCATTCCGACCCCTATATCAAAATCTTGCCTACCAACCGGAAATTGCCAAAATATCAACTTCGCCAATTCAAGCCTAAATCTACTCCAAACCTCTAAAACCCATTCTGATCACACTGCTAAGTCATGAATCACACTCCTGAAGCTAACCGAACCATCAGAACTCACATTCGATCCCTCTAACTCATAAGTCAACATCCGGTTGACTTTTCGAACTTAAACTTCCTTAAAAGAGACTAAGTGTCTCAAACCCTACCAGAATCATTTCGGACTTGATCCGACCAACCCGATACCACAAAACAGGGATAATGAAGCATAAAAAAGCAAACAATAAGGAAAACAAAGTGGTAACCCATGAGACTATTGGTCGGGTCGTCACATCCTCCCTAACTTAAACAAACGTTCGTCGTCGAACGAGTCAAGAAACATACCTAAAGCCTCAAACAGGTGAGGATATCTACTCTGCATCTCCCGCTCGGTCTCCCAGATAGCCTCCTCCATGGGCCGACCTCTCCACTGCACTTTCACTGAAGTTATATCCTTTGACCTCAACTTTCGAACCTGCCGGCCAAAAATAGCTACTGGATCCACATCATAGGTCAAATCATCGTCCAACTGAACCATGCTGAAATCCAAAACATGAGACGGATCCCCAATATACTTTCGGAGCATAGAAACATGAAATACTGGGTGCACACTCGACAAGCTGGGCGGCAAAGCAAGCTCATAAGCCACCTCCCCAATCCTCCGAAGAACCTCAAAAGGCCCAATGAACCACGGACTCAATTTCCCTTTCTTTCCAAATCTCATAATACCCTTCATGGGTGAAACCTTCAACAGAACCTTCTCGCCAACCATGTAGGACACATCTCGAACCTTTCTATCAGCATAACTCTTTTGCCTCGACTGCGTTGTCTGGAGTTTTTCCTTAGACAATTCAACAGAACCTTTCATTCTAATCAAAAAGCCTTTGGAAGAACTTTCTCACATCCCTGACATGGTCAGATTGATGTCTGGACTTTACAATCACATCGTCCACATACACCTGTGTATCATATCATGGAATATTGTTATCATTGCCCTCATATAAGTTGCCCTAGCATTTTTCAAACCAAACGGCATGACTCGATAACAGTATGTTCCTCATGGTGTGATGAATACCGTCTTTTCTACATCTTCATCGTCCATTAAAATCTGATGATAACCCGCGTAACAATCCACAAAAGAGCCAATCTCACGCTTGGAGCAATTATCAATCAAGATATGGATGTTCGGCAACGGGAAATTGTCTTTTGGGCTTGCCTTATTGAGATCCCGATAGTCAACACACACCCTGGTCTTGCCATCTTTCTTCGGCATAGTCACAACATTAGCTAACTAGGTGGGATACCGTGTAACCCGAATGACCTTCGCATCAAACTGCTTGGTAATCTCTTCTTTGATTTTTACACTTATGTCTGTTTTGAACTTTCTCAGCTTCTGCTTGACAGGAGGGAGTGCCGGATCAGTGGGCTATTTGTGAACCACTAAATCAGTACTTAGACCCGGCATTTCATCATATGACCATGCAAAAATATCCTTATACTCAAACAATGCTTTGATTATCTCCTCCTTGAGTTGGGGCTCCAGATGAACACTTATTTTAGTTTCACGGACATTGTCTTGATCCCCTAGATTAACTATTTTTGTGTCATTTAGGTTAGGTTTGGGTTTTTCTTCAAAGTGACTTAATTATTTACTAATTTCCTCATAGGCCTTGTCATCGTCATATTCCACCTCATCATCACACTCGATTTCTTGTATTGTTATTTCTGAGTTAGATTGGCTTTTAAAACTAGGCCGAAGATTCCTCATGCATGCCATGTCATTGATATCAGCATAAAAAGAACTGTACATAAAAGAAAAGAAAAAAAAATGGAAACAAAATTAGGAATTAAAAAAGAAAAGGAATTGCATTTCATTGAATGTAAAGATAGCAGGCTTTTAACTCATCCAAACAAACGAAACATAGTAACTGAATTACAAACCCTGGACTAATCCAGGGGAACAAAAGGAAACAAAACCCACTACCGCGACTCCCTCCGAGATGGAAGAGGAGTGGCTTCCCAGTTGTTGACATTAGCACGTGGCCCGATGTACTGTATATCTGCTTTGCTTGACCCTTCCCCGGCCTCAACCATGTTCACCTCAGCAAATACCCTCTCAAGCCCTTTCTCTAAGTTCCCATCCGCCCCAATCAGTGGACCAGACACCTTTGCCAATAATTGCTTCCCGATACTTGACCTGACGAAGGACCTGGACAAATGTGGAATTGGTTTGGGAAGAACCCAGACTCTTTTCTTCATCTTGCGGGCTCGTCTCACATCCGCCGCCGTAGGCTTGAACCCCAGCCCAAAGGTATCCAGATTCTTGGGCAAATAAACTGGCTGAACAATACCTTGCAAATCAACACCCAACCCTTTACCTGGTACAAACTCGTTTTTCAACATTTCAGAGGCTACCATGACAGTTGCAGCTGTTATTCTAGGGACCGAGATACTTTTCCCTTCAGGAACCTTTTCTACCGAGACTGTATCAAAAACCTGGTAAACCCACGGCCCCTTATCATCATCTGTCTCTATGAAGGGTATGATGGCATCACTTACAATGCTCATGTTGTCTTCCCCATGTACTACGATCTCTTGTCTATCCCACTCGAATTTGACCATCTGATGTAGTGTAGAAGGCACTGCTTTGGTAGCGTAGATCCATGGTCACCCCAACAGAAGATTATAAGACACCGCCACGTCTAACACCTGAAACTCCATGGTGAACTCGACCGGACCAATTGTCAATTCAAGTATGATGTCACCCACTGTGTCTGTACCACCACCATCAAACCCCCGAATGAAGATGTTATTCTTATGAATTCTGTCATCATCAACCTTCAACTTGTTCAATGTAGACAAAGGACAGATATTGGCACTAGACCCATTATCAATTAGTACTCGAGTGACTACCGAATCTTCACATTTCACGGTTAAATAAAGAGCTATATTATGTTCTGTACCCTCCACGGGCAATTCATCATCAGAAAATGTCACTCTGTTTACCTCAAAGATTTTGTTTGTGAATTTCTCCAAATGACTCACTAAAATTTTATCAGGGACATGAGCTTCGTTCAATATCTTCATCAGAGCCCGGCGATGTTCATCCGAGTGGATAAGCAATGAAAGCAACGAGATTTGGGCTGGTGTTTTCCTTAGCTACTCAACAATAGAATAATCTTGCACTTTCATCTTTTTCAAAATCTTCTGCCTCTTCCTCCGTAATATCCTTCTTAACTGGCGCCGGAGTTTCCTTGGGAGCTCTGGCTTTTCTCAACTCTTCGGGGGCAAAACAACGTCCCGAGCGAGTTAAACCTTGTGTTTCATAGACTTCCTCTTTGATTTCCTTCCCCCTGTAGGTCACAACTACCTGTTCATACTTCCACGGAACGGCTTTACTGTCAATTACTGGTAACTGGGTTGCTGGCTTTATAACAACTAGTTCTATGTGAGCCCCCTTCACGATTGCCGCAGGTGTGCTTGATACTCCCCGAACCACTACCTTTATCGGCTCTGGTTTCTTTGCAACAATAGACGATCCTTTCCCCATCACCACAACTGGCTTGTGGTCTATTCTTTTCAACTGAGCCACTGGTTTTACACTAGCTGACTTTTCATTCACTTTGGCTTCACTAGAATGGATAATCATGACTGTTTGTGAGGGCTTCTTAAACTCTGCTCCCTTATGTATCAGTTCAATCATGTTGGCCTCATGATGCGCTGACAACGGGTTCTGGTTGATATTGGGTGCCTCCGGGGCCTGAACCTCAATCCTGTTTGTATCAATAAGCTCTTGCACAGCAGTTTTCAATCTCCAACATTTCACAGTATCATGTCCAGGAGCCCCTGAACAATACTCACAACTCACTGAATGGTCCAGATTTTTAGGAAGGGGATTTGGCATTTTGGCCTCAACCGGGTTCAACAGGCCTAACTGTCTCAGTTTGTGGAAAAGAGTGGTATAAGATTCTCCCAGCGGAGTGAATATTTTCTATTTCTGCATTCTCTCGTTTCTGAAAGCTTGGTTTGGGGGGAAGCCGGATCCTGGCCTATAAGCCCTCGGGTGTGGATATGTGTTTTGTGGAGCTGGGTATGTGTTTTGGGTAGCCGACGCATGCCATTGCACGTGAGCCGGAGGCTGGGTATAAGTTTGGGCATGATGGACGGAAAAGTGTGGCTCTGGCGGTGGATAATAGTGTTGAGGAGGGCAATATAGGGTATACGGATAATTTGGGTGGTGGAGTCTGGGTTGGTTGTAATAGGGTGAAGGGCTTCTAGACCTGGACCATGCTCCGGATTCGACAGTTGCAACCTCTTCTTTCTTCTTCTTCCCAAGCACACCCCAGTGCCGTTTTGAATGGCTTGGGTGGTTGCTTTGATTGCTGAATAACTCATGATCTTATTGGCTTTGAGTCCCTCCTCAACCATGCCTCCCATTTTCACGGCTTCATTAAAGGACTTGCCCACCGCTGACACAAAATGACCAAAATAGGTGGGCTCCAACGCCTGCAAGAAATAATTAACCATTTCACTCTCTTTCATCAGGGGGTCGACCCTCGCCGCTTGCTCTCTCCAACGGAACCCATATTCTCGATAGCTCTCACCGGGCTTCTTCTCGATCTTTGTCAATGACAGTCGATCTGGGATGATTTCAAGATTGTATTGAAACTGACAGGCGAAGGCTTGGGCCAAGTCGTCCCACGTGTACCACCTGCTGTGGTCTTGTCTAGTGTACCATTCCAACGCCGTTCTGCTCAAACTTTGGCTGAAGTATGCCATCAGCAATTCATCTCTCCCTCCTGCTCCTCTCATCTTGCTACAGAATCCCCTTAAATGTGCTACTGGGTCGCCATGCCCGTCGTACAAATCAAACATAGGCATCTTGAACCCAGCCGATAACTGAACATCTGGGAACAGACATAAATCTTTATAGGCCAAGCTTACTTGGCCCCCTAACCCCCTCATGTCTCGGAACGATTGCTCCAGGCTTTTGACCTTTCTGATCATCTCCTCCTGCTCAGGGTTTTTGGGCGGCTTCTCGGTGCCTGCCATGAGATCAAGATGAGGGGTAAAAGAGTAGGGTTCTGGAACTTTGAAGGTAGGCTCAGAGGGATAATACTGGTTGTCGTGTGTCTAGAATAGAGGTTCACTGGGGATCGGTGTAGGGTAGCAGGCGGAGGTGCCACAAAAACGAGAGTGATTGGTGGAGGAGGGTATGAGACTTGTTTGGATAGAGGAGCCTGTGATGTATGAGAAGTGGTGCCTTGGCATTGTTGGTAGAGGGGAAATGCTGGAGATGAATTCACAGTGGGTGGCTCCTAAGGCTGAGCCAATTGTGGGATATAAACGAGGTTAGTGGGATAAACTGGCGGTGGATGCCCATTCGCCCAGGCTTGGTACATTTTAGCCATCTGTTGTTTCAACTTATACATTTCCTCCCTTATTGCATGAACGTCCATTTCTTCTACTTCTTTCGATGGTTCAACAATACTCGTATCAGATTCCAGGCCAGTCATGTTCACTTTATCTTTAGACCGGGTGTTGTATGGATGAGTTGCCAGAATGCCAAACAACTAACCACCTACCTGGACTCACACATTTAGACAACAATTCCGTTAGCGATTAGGCTTTAACAGATGGGATAACCGCACATTGGGCATGAATGCACCTATACAGTTAACCATTTCTATTATGCATTTGTTCGACCGCATGCGTCATCCCGGCATTTCCTTAGTTCCAACTATAAGCTTTCTCTTTTCTTTTTGTCTTTTCTCTTTTCTTTTCTCTCTTTATTTTCTCCTCTTTTTTTCTTTTCCCTTTCCTTCCTCCTTTATTCTGTTCCTTTCTTGTTTTTCCGCTATTCTCTTTTCTTTTCTCTCTTCTCTTATTTTCATTCATTTTTTCCTCGTCTCTCCGCTTTTCCCTTTCTTCTTTCCCTTTCTTTGTTTTCTTTTCTTTACTCGGTTACGGTCGAATCCTATGGAGATTGCCTACGTATCGTGACCCCGCACGAATCAGACCAGGCGTAGTTCGTGAAAATAAGTGCCAAAATAAAGGAACAAATTTTAGGGAATTTTCAAATTTTTCATTACCACAACATTCTATTACAAACTAAACATTCTGAAATGGAAAATAACAGACTCCAACTAAACTCAAATACAGACTCCGAACATACTAGCATACTTGGACACAAAAAGAAAATAGACTGACAAACAACAAACTCTAAAATGGAAAATATAGACTCGATCTATGAATACATTAGTGCTTCAAAAGTGGGTGCCCGCAGGGCATCGTTCGGCCTCGCCGCGGGCTTAGGTGCCAAATCCCTTTCAAGTTGCTCCAGCTCATACATGGTTTGCTTGACGTAAATCATCACTGATGAGAAGAAGGTAGTGCGGGTCATGTCTTCATATGCCCAACATCTCCTAAGGATGGCATGGGCAATGGTCTCAATCCTATCTCTTGTTCGACCCTTTTCTATAAGCAATCGCCTTACTTGATTATTGCGAGCCTCCAACACATGAGAATCCTGAAGATGCTGATCCTGCAGCTGCTATATTTCTACTTCCATTCGGGCCAATAAATCATAGCAGTGTCCACTTTCGGTCTCAAAAGCTTTAGCTTGCTTAGCTGCTTTATCCTCAAGGGTGTCCAATTTTCTTTTCAGACTAACAATGGTCTTTTCATAATCCTTCTCTAATTGTTGCATGTAATAGGTGCGTTCTTCTGTTCGCTTTACCCATTGTGCCCGGAGTCCCGCTATGGTGCCTTCGGATTTTTTCAGCTCATCCCGGCACTCACTAATTTCCTTTTTCATCCCTTTTATCAACCGCTCGTCCGACCGGCTCCTTTGTTGGTTATTGGCAGCTATCCTCATTTGCTGGATTTGGGCTCTAAGCGCCTCGTTTTCTTGGGCCAACCTGTTCTTTTCTCCCTGATCAACAACAACTTGCACACTATTCTCAAATTTCAGAGCTCCAATCTGTTGTTTCAGCTTGCCGATTTCAGCCTGATAGCCTTCTTCTTTTGCTAGCCAACCCCATTGTTCTTGTGATGATTCAATGAAATCCTGGATGTGGGGTCTTTTAGCTGGCCTCTCATGCTCAAGTTCTCTTCTGTACCATGCGAGGTATTCTGGCAACATTTCTCCTTTGGCCCGATCCTGCACACAAGTATCTGCTTGTAGATATTGATATTCATTCCAAATCTCGCGGACTTTCGCGTCGGGAAACTGTCCGTCAGGGCTAATCTCAATTACTTGAGCACTAAGATCTTCCTCCCATGGCACTGTTTGGCATCTCCCGAGTTGTCTCAGAACCCGACATGGAGCATAAGGTTGGATGCTCTTAAGTCCCATCAAAAGAAAATGCGACCTAGCTGCTAGCATGTATATGATTTCTTCAACAGGCAACCATCCCAACGTCCACTGTATCTGACTGTCCGTGAGAGTACGAAAGTATGATATCCACGCTGTTACTCCTTTAGGCAGACTAACCCCGTCAATCATTGTGTAAAACTCTCCTATACAGGTTTTGTCAGACGAGCCATAACTCAGAAGCTGGGAACGGTGGCATAGATGCTCGGTCATCCACATTTGCAGCAACAAGTTACACCCCTCAAAAAAGTTGCCTCCGGCTTTGCAGGCAGTGAGAGCTCGGAAAATGTCAGACACGATCATAGGTGCAAGAGTGCTTTCATCTTGAGTAAGCAAGGTACTGACGATCCTGGCTACTTTTATATAAATATTCTCATCTTTCCTTGGGAACACCAAGAGGCCCAAAAAGGTTATCATGAAAGCCACCTGTCTGTGCTCATCCCATTTTTTACGGTTATTTTTACTGCATAGCTTGATGTTCGTCTTGTTAAACCCTCCCACGTGGCCGTACCTGTCGTATATGAAGCCCAAAGTGCAAAATCCTTTTGCCAAATCTGGATTATGGACTGTCCGGGGTATTTTCAATGAATCTAAAAACCGATGCACCGTGATGGCTCTTGGAGCAACTAGATATTTTTCTCTTAACGGAACCTCAGCATTTCCGATGTACCCGGCTATTTCCTCCAGAGTTCGGGTGAGCTCAAAATCTGAGAAGTGGAAGACTTTGTGCGCCGGGTCCCAACAGGTGACCAACGCTCTTATAATATCACCCCGAGGCTTGATTTCCAATAAGCCCGTGAGACCTTTCAGATATTTCTTGACTTCGTCTTGTCCTTCTTTGCCTAAATCGTTCCACCATAGCCGCAACTCGAAAGGGATTTTAGTCATTATTGAGAAAGGTTTGTTTTGCATCGTGCTCATCCTGCACATTTATTAAAGTGTTTTAAGCAAAAACAAAACTTTTATTTGACTCAAAACAGAATTAACTATTTCCTTTTCCAAATTTAAAATGAAAGACTCGGATTTCGAACACGGCCTTTCAGCACTCCCAAGGACGAAGATTTTAAGGCTGTGAGAGTCAACTGGTCAAAAATCAAAATTGACCAAAAATGGCCGTCTTGCAAAGTCAGCCTTCCGGCGTCCATTTCGGGAACGTTCGGCTGTTTTTGACGAAAACGGCATCACCCGACTTATTCATGCCAAAATTTAAACTTAAATATTTTTGCAAAGGGGAGGTTGGACCCAATGAGGGTTGCCTACATATTCCACATCCGGTGAGAATCAAACATGCGTAGTTCGGGCCAAGAAACTAACTATATTTTGAAAACAAGGCTCTTTCTTTTCATTTTCCGCGGCAAGCCAAACTATTTTTCCTTTTTCTATTTTTGAAAACAAGACAAAATAACGACTCTCCTTTTCTTTTTCATTTTCAACAAACAATAAACAACCTATTTTTCCCAAACTAAAACAAAGACTCTTTTTCTTTTCTTTTTCAACAAACAACTTTCCAAAAATAAAATACTCTTTTTCTATTTTTCCTTTGCTTTTAACTATTAAAAATAAAACATTTTCCTTTTTCCATTTTCTCAAAATTTCGGCAGAGTTTCGACAGTATTTGGTCATTGGTTTTTCTAAGATAATCAATTAACCCCCTAACTGTTATTTCTCTCCTTTTCTCTTTTCCTCTTTTTCTCAATTTTCCAACATTCCCGAGATTCAAAAGCTAGTCAACATGTTGGTTCGAAACAAATATATGTACAGAACAAGTAGGATGCATCAGGATGATCTTTTCATTTCAGGTTGCTAGCCCTAGACGGACTCAACCCCTGTGTTGAGTCCCCTAAGTCAAATGCAGCATGATGCAATTAAGCGCTCCTACTAGGGATCTGGCATGAAGTCAAGTTATTCTAGGTTCAAAACCTGGGTATGTGTTCTAAACAGTGCACTCGAGCGGACAACTCGAGTCGAGGAGGGGCAGCGTACCGGGGACCCGCGAGATCGTCCGGCTTTGCAACTTATTCGAGCCTCTTTTTTATTTCAGGGTATGACACTAACAGAATAGGGAGTCACAACCAGTAAGCACATACCCGGAGGTGAAGAGAGAAGGGTGTCAGCACAGTTTATATACAGTTCAAATGATATCAAAGCGGTAGCATTTAGCATATTCAGCACAAAACATGTAGGAAAATCAGATATAACCAAATACAACAATTTATCTAAGCTCGAATTCTGAACCCTGAACCAGAGATTCTGGGTTCGATCCCCAGCAGAGCCGCCAGAGCTGTCACACCTCCTTTTTCATTACACCCCGTAAGGGCCTAAAGGAGTTTTTCCAATTAAAGGACAATCAGAATGGGATTTATTATTATTATTCAGAGTCGCCACTTGGGAGATTAATGGTGTTCCAAGTCACCGGTTGTGTCCCGAACCGAGGAAACGTATGACTCTGTTAACAGTTCGCGAACCAGAAATCTGAGTAAGGAATTCTGTTAACCCGGGAGAAGGTGTTAGGCATTCCCGGGTTCCGTGGTTCTAGCACGGTCGCTCAACTATTGTGTTTGATTTTATCTGATTTTAATACATGCTAGCTTATGTGCCTTTTACTCGTAAACCGTTTTTATCGTTATTTTAAAAGAATTGCAATGTCGTGAAAACATGTTTTGAACCACGTCGCAATCAATGCACCCGTGATTTTCAACACATTTCGACTTCGTTGAGATTTGGATTTGGGTCGCATCAATGCGCACCCGAGTTTAGGAACGTAATTTTATTAAAGTCGTGCTTAAAGAGTCTAGCATATTATTATTTTGGGAAGGGCCGTGAAATTCGCTAAACGCCCCATCCTGAATTCTAAGTATTTAACACAATATTCATTGAGGGCCCCCACAATTTATGTATTTTGTTTTGCGAGGCTCGTCTCATTTTATTAATTACCGGACAAACTTAAAGCAACTACGATTTTCTATATTTTTGTTTCTAAGAATAAAGAAAAAGAGGCCCTAAATAATTGGAGTTACTTAAACAAAACATATTAATAAGGACCCTTTAGCAATTCTGGGCTCAAGTAATTGGCCCAATCCCTGCTAAATTGAAACCAACCAGCGAGTTGGGCCTTGAGAACATGCTGCCCAGTCTGAGTTCCCATTGAAGAGCGTGAGCCAAACCTTGTGCTCAGCTTGGCCCATTAGCAAAAATCAGGCGAGATTAACAGCAGCATTGACGTATTCGTGTTATAATTCAGGGTCTAATTTTGTGTTAACACACACGTGATGTACTTAACCTGCCGAGTTTGAAATTCTACACTAATTCTATGCTAATAACGTTCAGCCCAGTTTTGCTTCAGTTCCTAGTTAATAATACTTCCTAACTCATGTTGCAATTGACAGTAACTAATTATCCACAATCATTCAAATATACAATTATCAATTAAAGATGCAAGTCCAGAATCAATTTCCAAACTTATGTCTTTTAACAGAGTTAATCAACAAACTATTCTAGGCTAATTAGTGATAAGCAAATCCAACAGTCAAATTACACGTCCAGCTCTAAACTAACTCACAATTACCATTACTAAATACAAACAATGTGACTCCAGGATTACACTGCTAGTTATTAAGACGAGAGAGGACTGTGAATCACAAGATCGCTTTATACTTTGAATAATTTCTGATTTTCAAAACTTAACTACACCAAATGAAATTAAACTACAACATGTCTAACGAACGATGAAATGTCCCGAACGGTCCATGAGTTTAACAGTCCAAACCAATCTAAATCATTGTAAAATAATTTTAATTACAGTCCAAAATACTACAATCAACTATAATAAAACACAGCAATAACTGAAGCTTCCAAAGAAGTTATACTTCCATTTCATTTCATTCCAACTGGACAGCTACATGATTTGAGATTCAGGACATGTACCTGATATTTAGACCACAAAACAAGGAAGAGTTGGAAGTCAGCTGAAGCAACGCACGAGCAGCAGTAGCAGTAAGCAATTTTCAACAGTACGGAACAACAAACAGCCCGGAAAATGAATCCAGAAATTCCAGGAAGGTTCAAACCTCAAATGAAACAAGTAGATTAAATCAAAACCCTTGAAATGCCCTCAGTTATACTAGAAAGGCATCAGCATATTTTCACAGAAACAAATCTCAATCAAACACAATATAATTAGACCCAAAAACTGCTCAAAATCACCCAACAACCATTCTGAACATCAACAATCAAAGAGTGAACTAGAGTATGTGAATTAGTAACTAGAACATCAACATCAGTCTACAACTTCCAATGAAATAGTGATATTTTTTTATTTTTGAGTTTTTGTTTGTTTTTGGGTTTTTTTTTTTTGAAATTTAAATTTCTACTTCAAATCTGAAAATTTCAGAGAGAGAGTTTTTTGGGGAAATTAGATGGCTGAAAAAAAACCTCCCCATTAAGGTATTTAGACATGCCTTTTATAGGGAAAGCTGAGGGCAGCCCTCAGATTTTCAGTTTTCAATGTTAGTCTCTTACCTATTTATTCAATTAGTCCCTTATTTTCTAACTTGTTATCCAAGTAATCCCACTAAAATTATTGAATTCTACACCAAAGTACCACTCTAGAAGGCCCTAGAAGATTCTAGTTCCAACTACCATGTGCTGCCCAATCCTAAATGTCTAAACTACCTCTGAACTTAAGCTAAAACTACAGCTATAACCAAGACGGTTTCTTAAGCTCTGAATATACCCCAATTTAAATTCTTGTTGAATCTATCGATTGAACTCAGAATTAATGACCAAACTAACTACCAAACGACGACTAATTAAACTGAAACTGAACTAACTAGTAATTAACCTAAACTAAAGGAACACCAGAAATTAATTCAAACAAAACTTAGTAAAACTAATTAACAAATTATCAACGGCTTAACTAAAAATCAAACTAAGATCAGGAATTGGAACATATTAAAATCAAACAAACAACTAGACTTAATCAAAACAAATCAGGACACAAGATTAGAACAATATTGACAAAAATTAAAACGCAAATTAAACTAGACATTAACCATGGAATTCACACATGTAGAAAATCAGAAAAGGAAAAAGAATTGAAATAAAAGAAAATGCCAACAAGAACTCACTGACAACAAAGAGCTCCGGCCAGTGGTTGTTTCTCCAAATCCCCGAAATTTCTGACCCGTAATATCCCTAACCATGTGTTTTCATAAGAAAACACCTGGTTAGGGTTGTTAGTGTCCGAAATCATGGAGACTTTGCATTAGGGTTTTTGGTCGGAAACCTTCAATTTGATATTCGAGTTGTTCTAGGTAGATTCGAGAGATAGGGCTATGGGGGTTGGGTAGAGGAGGCCCAGGCAGTCACATGGTGTTAATTTGGTGGTGATTGGGTTACTTTGGGTTTTGGCTGAAGAATCTTTGATCGAGGATTCGACGAGCTAGGGCGGGATTTGAAGGAAACGGGTGGTGGATTCATGATGAGGGAGAAGAGGAGGTCTCGTGGTGTTATTTTGGGGTAATTTGGAGTAGGTGTCGTTCACCACCGGCGAGCTCCGATGAAAGATTATGGGGGCGGCTGGTTTTTAGGGTTTAGGTTAGAGATGGACGGGGGGGCTGAGAGGGGAGTTAGGGGGGTAACATTTGGACATTAATATACTCAACGACCCACATTTCTCATCCGTTCGATCAAGAGATCTCGACGGTCCTGATCTGACGCCCCTCGAAACGACGTCGTTTCGTTTAGTTGAGGGAATGGACTGGGTCAAGGGGTTTGGGCCCTGGGTGAATCAATTGGGCATGGCCCAAATCGTGGGCAGCCCTTTCTCTATTCTTTTTGTTTTCTTTTTTTTCTTTTCATTTGTTTCTTTTATCTATTTTTTGTATTTCATCTTATATATATATATTTTTTTGTATTTTTTCTGATTTTATCAAATTGCAAAAATTAAAATAAAGTCCTAATATATTTTACAATTAAACTAATTGATTTCTAAAATTATTTTAAAAACTATTTCGGGACGAATTCACAATTAAACAATTAAAAATACAAAAGTGAACTATTTTTTTTATTTTCTTCATATGTTGTTCTAAAACAAATTAACCCCTAATTAATACTAAAATATGAAATTAAATCCTAAATGCAAATGCATATTTTTGTATTTTTCCTATGAATTAAAATGCACAGATAAAATGCAACAATTAACAGAAAATGACACCAAAATTCACAAAAATTGTAAAATAATAAAGAAATTGTTTTTTTGTTTGAATTTCTGGGAATAATTTGCTTTGGGCAAAAATCACGTGCTCACACGTTGTACGAAGCCTCTCCTGAATAACCTTCACCTTCTCCAAAGCATCCTGCACCAAATCAGTCCCCAATAGCCTAGCCTCACTGGGTTCAAACCAACCAACTGGAGATCTACACCGCCTCTCATACAAAGGCGTATATGGAGCCATCTGAATACTCGACTGGTAGTTGTTGTTATAGACAAACTCTGCAAGCTGTAGAAACGGATCCCATGACCCTCCAAAATCAATGACACAAGCGCGCAACATGTCCTCTAACATCTGAATAGTGCGCTCGGACTGCCCGTCCGTCTGAGGGTGAAAAGTTGTGCTCAACTCAACCTGAGTACCCAATTATCGTTGCATAGACCTCCAAAACTGCGAAGTAAACTGAGTGCCCCTATCTGAAATGATGGAAACTGGGACACCATGCAAACAAACAATCTCCCGGATATAGATCTCTGCCAGCCACTCTGAAGAATGGGTAGTACACACAGGAATGAAGTGTGCGGACGTGGTCAGCCGATCCACAATCACCCAAATAGCATCGAACTTCCTCAAAGTCCGTGGAAGCCCAACAACAAAGTCTATAGTGATCCTCTCCCACTTCCACTCAGGAATATCCATCTGCTGAAGCAAGCCACCCGGCCTCTGATGCTCATATTTCACTTGCTGACAATTGAGACACCGAGCTATAAATCCCAAAATGTCTTTCTTCATTCTTCTCCACCAATAATGCTGCCTCAAATCCTGATACATCTTCGAAACACCCGAATGAATGGAATACCGCAAGCTGTGGGCCTCCTCCAGAATCAACTCCCAAAGCCCATCCACATTTGGCACACAAATTCGGCCCTGCATCCTCAACACCCCATCATCACCAATAGTCACATATTTGGCATCATCATGCTGAACTCTGTCCTTAAGGACCAGCAAATGCGGATCATCATACTGGCGCTCTCTGATGCGATCATATAAGGAAGGCCGAGAAACCACGCAAGCCAATACCCGACTGGGCTCCGAAATATCTAACCTCACGAATCGATTAGCTAAGGCCTGAACATCAACTGCAAGAGGTCTCTCCCCAACTGGGATATATGCCAAACTCCCCACACTCACTACCTTTCAGCTCAAAGCATCGACCACCACATTGGCCTTTCCCGAATGGTACAATATAGTGATATCATAATCTTTAAGCAACTTCAACCATCTCCGCTGCCTTAAATTAAGATCCTTTTGCTTGAATAAATGCTGAAGACTGCGATGATTAGTGAACACCTCACAAGATACGCCATACAAGTAATGCCTTCAAATCTTTAATGTGTGAACTATGGCAGCCAACTCCAAATCATGAAAGAGGTAGTTCTTCTCATGGGGCTTCAACTGACGAGAAGCATAAGCAATAACTCTACCCTCTTGCATCAACACACAACCAATCCCAACTCTCGAAGCATCACAATACACAATATATGAACCTGAAGCTGATGGCAAAACTATCACTGAAGTTATGGTCAAAGCTGTCTTGAGCTTCCGAAAGCTCTCCTTACACTCGTCCGACCATACAAATGAAGCACCCTTCTGAGTCAACCTGGTCAAGGACAATGCGATAGATGAGAATCCCTAAACAAACTGGAGATAATAGCCTGCCAAACCAAGAAAGCTGCGAATCTCTGTAGCTGAGGACGGTCTGGGCCAACTCTAAACCGCCTCTATCTTCTTTGAATCAACTTGAATACCCTTGCTAGATACCACGTGCCCCAATAAAGCCACTGAACTGAGCCAGAACTCACATTTGGGGAATTTTGCATAAAGCTTCTCTTCCCTCAATCTCTGTAACACAACTCTCAAATGCTCTGCATGCTCCTCCTGACTACGTGAATACACCAGAATATCATCAATGAAGACTATGACAAATGAATCAAGATAAGGCCGGGACATGCTGTTTATCAAATGCATGAACGTTGATGGGGCATTGGTCAGTTCAAAAGACATCACCAAGAACTCATAATGACCATATCGGGTCTTTAAAGCCGTCTTAAGAATATCTGAATCCCTAATCTTCAACTGGTGATAGCCCGAACGGAGATCAATCTTGGAGAACACTCTCTCTCCCTGAAGCTGGTCGAATAAATCATCAATGCAAGGCAAAGGATACTTGTTCTTAATTGTTACCTTGTTCAATTGCCTATAATAAATGCACATCCTCATTGTGCCATCCTTTTTCTTTACAAATAGAACCGGAGTACCCCAAGGTGACACACTAGGCCGAATAAACCCCTTATCAAGGAGTTCCTAAAGCTGTTCCTTTAGCTCCTTCAACTCCGCTGGTGCCATACGATACGATGGAATAGAAATGGGCTGAGTGCACGGCACCAAATCAATACCGAAATCAATATCCCTATTCGGTGGCATGCCCAGCAAGTCTGCAGGAAACACATCTGGAAAATCCCTCACAACTGGGACAAAATCAATATTGGGAGCCTCAGCTCCAACATCCCTCACGAAGGCTAGATACGAAAGGCATCCCTTCCCAACCATACGTTGTGCCTTCAAGAATGAGATCACTCTGCTGGGAATATAATCGGTCAAGCCTCGCCACTCAATCTGTGCCACACACGGTATAGCCAATATGACTATCTTAGCATGACAGTCCAGAATAGCACGACACGGAGATAGCAATTCCATGCCCAAAATGATATCAAAATCTACTGTACATAATAGTAAAAGATCCACTCGGGTCTCCAGACCCCCAATAGTCACCACACACAACCGATACATACAATCTACAACAATAGTATCGCCTACCAGAGTAGATACATGAACATGTGAAACAAGAGACTCCCGGGGTGTATCCAGATAATAGGCAAAGTATGATGACACATAAGAAAAGGTGGAACCGAGACCAAATAATACAGAGGCATCTCTGTGGCAGACTGAAACAATACCTGAAATCACGACATCTGAAGCAGCAACATCTGATCTACCCAAAAGGGCATAGAAACGAGCCTGATCCCTACCTGATCAAACTCCCCCTCTAGGGCATCCCCTGGCTGACTAACCTCCACCTCTAGCTGGCTGGGTGGGTGGTGAAGTAACTGGAGCAGAAGTTGAGGGTTGATCTCTCTACTGAGACTGACCATCATAAAGATGAGGACACTGCCTCCTCATATGCCCAAACTCTCCACACTCATAACAACTCCCCGGTGCTGGATATGGGGACTGAAGGGAACCCCTGGCACCGAAATGACCAGTAGAAGGACCCGGTATGGAAGAACCCTAGACTGATGGAGCACGAGATGAGCTCTGAGCTGGAAGGGCACTATGTGATTAGTGGCCCTGATGAGAACTGTGAAAGCCATGACCCGATGATGCTCCACAGTAACCTGGGTGAGCTGAATGGGCCTGCCTGAAAGAACGGCCTCTGCCCTGCTGGAACTGACCCCTCGAAGGAGCACTGCTAAAGCTACCAAATCCTCGAGGGCTCTTGGCCTCCCTCTCCTCTCGCTCCTACTGGCTAACTGACTCAATTTCACGGAGATATCAACAACCTCCTAATCCTCTCTCGATCTGTGGGAACCATCCAAATTGCATGACGGGCTAACTCAGAGAACCGCATCTCATACTGTGTCATCGTTATCTCCCCCTAATGCAGCTACTCAAACTGCCTGCGCCGCTCCTCTCAACGCGACTGTGGTACATACTTCTCTAAGAAGAGAATAGAGAACTGCTGCCAAGTAAGGGGCGCTACACCAATAGGCCTATGCCTCTCATACGCCTCCCACCAAGTGAAGGCAGCCCCAAAAAACTGAAAGGTAGTAAATGGCACACCGCTGTACTAAGCATCCTCTGGCACTTATCCAAGAAACCCTGGGCATCCTCGCCCTCTACACCGCTGAATGTCGGGGGCTGGAGTCTGCCAAACCTCTCAAGTTGACGCTGCTCGTCGTCCGGCATAACTGGTACCACAAACTCTTGAGCTTGTGCAACCAGCTGGGCTGGAGGTGCCCTCGGTGTCCGGAGTCCCTGTACAACCTGCTCAGGTGTGCGAGCAACTGGAGTCTGGGTGCCTCCCCCGAACTCAGAAGTAGTTGCGGCCGTAGTAACTGAAACCGCCTAAGCCAAACCGATACATACTGATAAGATCTAAGCTAAAGCCTCCTGAAGGCCTAGAATCACAATGGGCACAGCTGGTGCTGCTGTAGCGTCCACTACTGGGACCTGATCCTAAACTGGGGTAGCTGGTGGATCTGTAGGTGCTACCCTAGCTGCTCTGCCCCTACTACGGCCTCGATCGCATCCTCGGCCTCTGGTGGCCCCAACTGGTGGAACTGGTGGTCGTCCACCCCTCCCGGTAGCTCGTGTCCTCACTATCTGTGAGAGAATGGAATAATAGAAGTTTAGTATTCGGATCAACAAGTTCGCACGACAAAAATTTCAAGAATATGAAGAATTTTCCTAAAGGTTCTGCAGCCTCTCGAGGATGAATACAGATGTCTCCGTACCGATCTGCGAGACTCTACTAAACCGGCTCATGACTCGCGAGACCCATGTAACCTAGGCTCTGATACCAACTTGTCACGACCCCAAATATCGGTCATGATGGCGCCTATCACATTACTAGGCAAGCCAACTAATCAATAACCACAACCCTCTTTCTAATAACATTAAGCCATTTTCTAATGCAAGTTTTAGGTACCAAATTCATTATAAGCATTAAGGCAACAAAAGATATGCGAAAAGTCAAAATAACAATAAAGTACACAGCCCCAACAATCTGGAGTCACGAGTCTAGAGCCTCTAATACAAGTCTGAATACCTAATACATCAATAGTCTAGGAAATGCGAAAAAATAATAAGATAGGAGGGAGAGAACAGGGTTGCGGACGCCATGCAGCTACCTCGAAGTCTCCGTCAAATACTGAAACAGCTAAAAGCCCTCACTCGGCCACTCGGGTACCTGGATCTGCACACAAGGTGCAGGGAGTAACGTGAGTATGCCAACTCAGTAAGTAACTAGAGTAAATAAGGACTGAAAGGGGTGACGAGCAGTTCAAAAATACATAACTAAATAATCAACAGAATATCAGGTCATCTTTACGGTTAAAAATTAGTTTTCTTTATAAAATCACATTTCCAGTTTAAACATTTGGAATCAAATACTTAGCGGTATATCAAATAGAGGCTTATTTAAAAGAAGAGTGAAATCAGTGAAAACATCATAACAAGGCCTCTCGGGCAAGGAATTACTCAGAATATGGCTCCTCGAGCAGCCTCTCAGTCACTCGTGACTCGATTCTCATCACACTGTACTCACTCTCAGCACTCGGCTCATTAGTATCTCATAAAAATAGAAATAATTGTAACCATTGTGGCATGCAGCCCGATCCATATATAATAGTCGACTACGCTCACTGGGGGTATGCAGACTCCGGAGGGGCTCCTATAGCCCAAACGTCATATCGTTGCAGCATGCAGCCCGATCCAATATATATATCGTTGCGGCATGCAGCCCTATCCATATAAGTATTGCTATGGTGTGCAGCCCGATCATAACTCACATATATATAATTATCCTCACAATTGGGTTCTTAACCACTCTCGGTCTTTAACCTCACAGCCTCTCGGGCACAACAATGGAAATTAGGGAACTCATCCCAAACAGTCCTCACAATTGGGAGTAGAGTAATAAAACCAGTTTTAAATATTTAATCAGGTAAAACATGACTGAGGATTTTCTTCTAGCAAGTAATGTGAGGAAAAATAGTCAAAATGCCCCTAAGGGTTTCTACAGGTCCGCACAAGGCCCCAAACAGGGCATACATCCCATAATACAGTATAAATATCCAAAATACGGAATGACATAATATTTCCAAATCAAATACGCGGCTTAATAGTCCCTATGGGATGGACCAAGTCACAATCCCTACCGGTGCATGCCCACACGCTCGTCACCTAGCATGTGCGTCACCGCGTTTATCAAAACAAGTCAAATATCGGGGTTTTGTACCCTCAGTTCCAGATTTACAATGGTTACTTAACTTAAACCGGTGAAAATACTACTCCGCGATGCCTTTGCCCCTCGAATTGGCCTCCACTCACGTCGAATCTATCCAAAATTAGAATCACGACGTCAAAATATGCTAAGGGAACGAAGCCCAAGCGAAAACAATCGAAAAATACCAAAATCCCGAAATAGGCCAAACCCGACCCTGGGCCCACGTCTTGGAATTCGATAATTTTACATCAATAGGTTCCTTATCTCCCTACGAGTTCATACATATCAAAAGTTCTCAAATCCGACCTCAAATGGTCCTTCAAATCCACAATTAAAGGCCTAAGTTTCTAAGCCCTAGTTTCCCCAATTTTAACCTTTGATTTTCATAATTTATAGCTCTAATCCATGAAATAATAGCATAGGAACGCATTTTAGGTCCAAATTCCTTACCTCAATGAAGTTCTATTGAAATCCCTCTTTCAAATCGCCCAAAGAGCTCTCAAGTCGAAAAAATGGTGAAATAAACCCATAATTCACGAAGGACCCTTTTTATACCTTCTACCCAGTTGTTCCGCATCTGCGACACCATTGCCTCTTTTGTGATACCGCGTATGCGGTCTATCCTCCGCTTCTGCGGAAATCACTTAGCGGACCAATTTCGCATCTACGATCCAATCTACGCACCTGTGACTCCGCAGGTGCGGTCCAATTACCGCATTTGCGGTTCCTGCCTCTTCCTCTCAAATCCGCTTCTACGACTCCCCTTCCGCACGTGCGGCGCCGCACCTGCGAAAACACCAGAAGCAGCAAAGTTTAGTAGCTGCAATAACATCTCAACTTCTACGTTAACCACCCGAAATCACCTTGAGGCCCCCGATACCTCAACCAAAATCACAAACATATTCCAATACCTTATTCAAACTTGTTCCAATCACCAAAACACCTCAAACAACATTAAATCTCCCAAAACACATCGGATTCAAGCCTAAGTTTCAAAAATCATCCGAATTCCATTTTTGATCAAAAACCCAACCAAAGCACATCTGAATTACCTGAAATTTTACACACACATCCCAAATGACACGACGAAGCTACTGCAACTCTCGAAATTCCATTCCGACCCCTATATCAAAATCTCGCCTACCAACCGAAAATTGCCAAAATATCAACTTCACCAATTCAAGCCTAAATCTACTCCAAACTTCTAAAACCCATTCCGATCACACTCCTAAGTCATAAATCACCTCCTGAATCTAACCGAACCATCAGAACTCACATTCGAGCCCTCTAACTCATAAGTCAACATCCGTTTGACTTTTCCAACTTAAACTACCTTAAAAGAGACTAAGTGTCTCAAACCCTACCATAATCATTCCGAACTCGATCTGACCAACCCGATACCACAAAACATGGATAACGAAGCATAAAGAAGCAAAAAATTGGGAAAATAGAGTGGTAACCCATGAAACTACTGGCCGGGTCGTCACATGGGGTCTAGCCTGCTGCAAGCAAATGTCTCCCACCCCTTAGCCTCAAAATTCAAAGTTCTTCTCAATATCATCACTCCCGCGGTCAACCACTCGAGGGTGGTACATGGGATTGCCCAGTACTCCGGCAACCAAGTACGGGCTTCTTCACCCAATTTCATCTTCTCCAAGTACAATGACTCATCTTCCTCTGTGAAGCCCAGGTAGTCATTTATGGTCGTGCTATCAAATTTCACCTTCAAATTCCGCACTTTGGTGACTGTGGTACCCTTTTTGATGTGGGCCACATTGGTGTAGAACTCTTTCACCAAATGCTCATTGGCATCCTTCACATGGCCTATGAAGTAGTCCCATCCAGCTCTATCTCTGAATTGCCTCAACACATTGGGGTTGTGAGGCAAAAGGTCTCAGGTGATGATTTTATGCTCAGGTATCAATTTCTCTTGGGCCACCACTCTCTGAACTTGTAGTAGGCAACCTCACTTACAAACCGGTCCTGCCATGCCTCCAGATTTCTAGTCCTCTCTATCCCACCTACTTGGGACTCACCCCCTTCTACTTCTTCCCCATCTTCTGCAACTAGACCATCTTTGGATAGTGAAGCTGTAGGAGAGGTGGAGTATTCATTTCCACTGCCGGCAGCTGAGCCCTCAGACGACTCAGAAGATATACGCACTAATTCTTGGGCAGTGGGAGATCCTGGAGGTGTATCCCTCAACCTGTTCCTCTCCGTCCAGTCAGGAACATACTCTGGCATGGAGCCTGAAGATGCCTCCCGAGAAGGCTCATACTCACTCCCCGACTGGTCAATGGCTCTGTCAGCAGCTCTTATGATCCTCCTTGTGTGCTTTATATTTTGTCGGACTTATGGGGTCAATCTTAGATTCCCTGTCCCCTAGCCCGAGAGGACTCTCCTCTTCCTGATTATTTACCACTTTTGCCACGATATTTCACCATTGTCTGCGAACAACATTCAGTTATGCTTTGTTAGTATCAGTAGGAATAATGAAATGCAAAGTTGTATAAAAATTTGTTGCAGACACTTTAAATGCTGCAGAATGCGGACCACACAAAATGAGGTGTGGTTGCAAAGTGGCTACCGCGGACCACACAAAATCCATTGTGGTCCGCACAGAGGTAGGGTTCAGACTACCCACTTTCTGAATTTATGCACCGCAGACCGCACAAAAAGGCATTGCGGTCCGCATTGAGGCACCGCGGACCGCACAAAATCCATTGCGGTCGTGGTCCTTCAATTGTCAGCATTCACTACTTGGGCCATTGCAGTCCGCACAAAATAGAATTATGGATCGCACAGAGGCACTGCGGACCGCACAAAATCCACTGCGGTCCGCACTGAGTGCCCAACAGTAATACCAACCTAGGGTTCATATTTTGTTCATTTTTAGTCCAATTATTCACCTAGTAATGATTCCTCAAGTGTTGCCTCAGTGTTTAACTACCTAGTCCTAATTAAAATAATATTTAACTAACCTATGCTACAAGATTGAAAGAAAAACGGGAAGGGAAGGAAGAAGAACTAAGAAAAACAAAAATTCAAAGAAAATAATAAAATTAAACAATTAAGAAGGAGTTAAAGTTACCAGAATTGAGATTTACTGAATATTGAAAAGTCTTACCAATTAATTTCGTGCAATGAGAGTGATGAACAATGACTTTTATGCTTCTGAGATGAAAAGGATCGAAACGCTTAAATGTAGGGCCTCAGGACCTATTTATAGAAAAAGGTCCTGGGTCCCAGCTCATCTACCCACTGCGGACCGCATAAAATGGCACCGTGGTCCGCGGTGCTCAAAACCATGAGGCACTGACAAGTTGACCACTGCGGACCGCAAAAACTCCAATGCGGCCGAAGTGGACCACCGCGGACCACACAAAATGCAATGCGGCCGTGGTAGAAAACTTCAAAGACTTCCTACTTATGTCAAATCACTTCTGCGGTCCGCATTGATTTCTTACCCCTACACAAAGGCCTTTGCGGCCGCACAAAATGAGTGCGGTCCACATTGCCAACTTCAGAGAGTGATTATTTTTCAACTTGTTCCTGCACTGCATCAACACAATCCTACAACATCTCAAAACTAGTCAGTCCAAAAATAAATCCTACACTACAATGAATATCAAATAAAAATAAGAAGAAAGACATATGGGTTGCCTCCCAGGTAGCGCTTGATTTAACAATGCGGCACGACGCAGGTTACCATCAAATCACTTGAGATAAAGGAGTGCCACAATGTGGCTGTCATCAATCTTGCCCAGGTAGTGCTTGACCCTGTTCCCATTCACTCTGAAAACTTCCCCATTTTTGTTCTTCAAGTCAAGTGCACCAAACGGAGTTACAAACACCACTTCAAAAGGTCCACTCCATTTTGACTTAAGCTTTCCCGAAAACAGACGTAAGTGAGAGTTGAACAAGAGAACCAAATCACCCACTTTGAACTCCTTGCCACGAGCATATTTATCATGAAAGTACTTCATTTTGTCCTTCTACAAGGACGAACTGGAGTAGGCAAGGAATCAGAATTCATCAAGTTCATTAAGCTGCTCCATACGAAGATTTGTTGCCACATCCCATTCAAGATTCCAACTTCCTCAAAGCTCACATGGCCTTGTTCTCCAACTCAACCGGTAGATGACAAGCTTTCCCAAACACCAACCGATACGGAGACATACCAATCGAAGTATTGTAAGCAGTCCTATAAGCCCATAGAGCATCATCCAACTTCTTTGACCAATCAGTCCTATTTGCATTGATCGTTTTTGACAATATGCTCTTGATTTCCCTGTTTGAGACTTCAACTTGACCACTCGCTTGAGGATGATAAGGAGTAAAAACTTTTTGGTTGACACCATACTTTGCAAGCAAAGTGTCAAAAACTCTATTACAAAAATGAGACCCCCCCATCACTTATGATTGCACGAGGAGTACCAAACCTTGTAAAAATGCTCTTCTTGAGAAACACAACAACACTTCGGGCCTCATTGTTAGGTAAAGCCACGGCTTCAACCCACTTTGAAACATAGTCAACCGCCACAAGAATGTATGTGTTCCCACACGAGCTAACAAATGGCCCATAAAATCAATGCCTCATACATCAAAAATATCAACTTCAAGAATGGTATTGAGAGGTATCTCATCTTTCTTCAAAATTCCACCCGCTCGTTGACATTCGTCACACCTCTTCACAAGTTCACTTGCATCTTTGTACAAAGTTGGCCAATAAAACCCACAACTAAGAACTTTGGAAGCCGTCCTCGCCCCACCATGATGGCTACCATAGGGAGAGGAATGACAAGATCCCAAGATACAATTGCTCTTCCTCCGGGACACACCTTCGGATCACACCATCCGTGCAAATCTTGAACAAGTACGGCTCATCCCAATAGAAATCCAAACTATCCCATTTGAGCTTCTTCCTTTGGTTAGAAGAGAGCTCACACGGGATTACCAGTCACAAGGAAATTAACAACGTCCGCAAACCATGGCATACCATTCACCGACACTGAAAGGAGTTATTCGTCGGGAAATGAATCATTGATCTTTAGGCCATCACGAGGCCTCCCCTCCTCCTCCAAGCGGGACAAGTGGACCGCCACTTGGTTTTCAGTACCCTTCCGATCCACAATATCCAAATCAAACTCTTGAAGTAACAAGACCCATCGTATCTGTCACGGCCCAAACAGGAGGGCCATGACTAGCACCCGACCACACTTGCCGAGCACCAACGTACATTTTATCTAACCTTCATTATTATCTTTTAGGGATGACAATATCAATATAAATGGTAGACCTGGATCATGGACAACCAGCAATAAAATATGACGGCATAAACATACAAAGCAGGGGATGACTAGACAATCAAGAAACTACATATAAGGTATGAGCTACCACGCTACTATGAAAGACTATACAACAAAAACTAGCCGACAAGGCATACCAAACTATACATGAGTCGACACCTATCTATGAGCCTCTAAAAGAACATAAGTGTTGCAACATAGCCGGAATAGGGCCCCGACATACCCATAATGTCTATAACAAAAATTGCATACCAAGACCAAGGCAAGTCCGGAGAAGGGATCTCGCCAATCACCGCTGAACTGGATAGTCTACTGTGGTGGGGGAGCTGCACTTGCCTGTCTATCAGGACCTGCAGCACGACATGCAGCGTCCACAAATAAAAGGACGTCAGTACGAATAAAGTACTGAGTATGTAAGGTAAGGAACCATAAATACGATCAGTAATGTAAGCAAGGATAGAGAATATACAACCTGTAACATCTTAGTACCTCTGAGGGCTACTTACATGAAATGCATGATACATATGTATAAATACATAAACCTTTAAAGCATTCGCCTCTGTGGGCATCATCATCATCATATCGTACCCGACCATAATAGGCTCGGTAAAATCGTACCCGGCCACGTGGAGCTCGGTAAAACCCAACTGATCAGTGGTTGCACAATAGGTGCCGTACCCGGCCAACTATAGCGTGGCTCGGTAGAGTAAAATAGATACATATATATAATTCATGCTCGACTCATGGAATCACATTCTAAACCTTTCGGAGTGACGTAAGGTCGGTATCCTCTGTACACATTATTAGGACTAACTCTTCACTATGAACCTTATAAGAATCAGGAAGTACCAATAACATTGATAACATAAGACTAAGAGAAGCAACATTAACATCAATCGTTCCATAAGAGGGAAAACAATGTAAGTACTGCTAGCTTCTAAGAGTAGAG
The DNA here is from genome assembly GCF_000393655.2 of Nicotiana sylvestris. NCBI lineage: Eukaryota > Viridiplantae > Streptophyta > Magnoliopsida > Solanales > Solanaceae > Nicotiana > Nicotiana sylvestris. The sequence goes on from NC_091063.1 coordinate 143,006,479, forward strand.
TATCTTGGAAGATCGTTCATTACATTATGTACAATCGGAGTCGTGCAAAAGAAGGAAAGGGATAGCCTAACATACCTTGTATATACTGCCCCAATCTCAAGCTATGCAATTGTCAAAACTCCTTAGTCTACAATAAGAGAAACGATACTATCGTTATCATTTAAGCGTCATAACTATTATGTATCGACCACAACCTATTTTACGATGAAACGGACAGCACCTCCCCTATATATATGACCTCACACCATTCAAAACAGTCACCAAACAGCCCAAACAACATCAATAATAAACATATTGAGCCTCCCAAAATAGTCCACACACAGCCTAATCACTCCATACATACGACGACCACCGTAGTCGTGTCAAACAACCTGGAAATGTTACGAATAACTATCAGCCCATAACCCTACATATATATGGTGTTTCTCCACACCCTTCCTCCTCCAAAACTCCACAAGATAGTAGTAAAATATGCAGCCCAACAACAACGCAAAACAGTCCACAAAACAATAACATTACTACCAAGCCTTTCGATATATATCTCACAAGTTCTAGCTTCAATGGCTTAGCCGCAACTTGGATAATCTTAAATACATATAGAGTAAGAGGTTCCTTACCTTTATACAGAAAGAACAACTCCAATTTGACCTTAAATTTCCAAGAAATATCCCTCCAATGCTGCCACAACAACAAAAAAATGAAACTAGCGATCAATTAGTGTTTTTCGGCACTAGAATCACTTTAGAAGGCTTGAAATCACCTAGGATTGATATTAAGAACATTAGGGAGTATTTACAGAACATAAACCCTTTAAAACAACCTCCCACACGAGCTGGAACGACACAAAAATGAGCAACAACAAGAAGAACAAGAGACTTACTAGCGCCACGGAATTCCCGACACTTGATTTGTGTTGTTTGCCCTTTTTTGGGTCTTGAATCTTGAGAGAACCTTGAGAGGATGTTCCTAGGGTTCTAAGGTCTGAAAATAGTGAAAAGAAATGACTTAAAACGGGTTGGAGTCATCCTATATAGGTCCAAATATCTTAAACCGACTTAGTGGGCCCCATAGAGAGGTGCTTGGCGCAGTCTCGCGAAAACGCGAATATCTCTCTACTCCGAGATCGTATCGATGAACGGTTTAATGCGTTGGAAACTAGACTCATAGATCTTTAATTTGGTGGGTATATCACCCCGTAATTCCTTGTAAATTATGAGAAAAGATTAGAAACATTTGACCCAATGTTTAAGTAAAATTATGAACCTAAGTTGCGACAACTTTTGTCGACTTTTGTTTCATAACTCGTTTGACTTCATGACTTATGATACGGATATTATATGATTAAAATACCTTAATAAATGACCTCTTGAGTGTATTAAGCACCGCTAGATTACCTGAAAATACGAGTTACAACATCCTTGATTCGTTTAACTTCTAATACTGGTTAATCACCCTTATACACTCTTGTATCACTTAAGACCAATAGGATTGACTTCTTATCATCTCAAATATAATTCCTTCTTGGATTTATGTTAACTAATATATGGCATGAACTAACACATGTGGATATGGGTTGTAACAGTATCAGTCTAGCTTTGGAATCCTTCTTCGTCATCAAGTACCGGAGTGTGGCATGATCGATATGGACTATGACCTTCGCACCCATAAGATATGGCCAAAATTTCTCCATGGCAAACACAATAGCCAAAAGTTCTTTCTCTGTCACCGCGTAGATCACTTGAGCATCATTCATTGTCTTGCTCGCATAGTACACCAGATGAAATATTTTATTCACTCTTTGACCTAAAACCGCTCCAAGCCCAGGATATGTAGGAAACCTTTGAAGCAAAGGTTCGGTCAAATCTTTTTCAAAAAATGCTTCACACGGAGTACTCGGATGGGCAAAAATCGCTCGCTTTATCTTTGCACGAAAACCCTTCGTGTATCCGGGCAAAGAGGGGCAGCTGTAAGCACGTGATTTTTGCCCTATATGAGAATTACTCCCAAAAAATCCAAAAATAAAATGATTTTTCTTTGGTGTGCAATTTTGTGATATTTTGTGATATTTTGAATAATTATTTGTATTTGTCTGTGCGTGTTTATTTGATAAATTAATAAAAAATACAAAAATATGTCGCATTTTGCATGTAGGATTTAATTCTATAGTTGTTAGTAATTAAATTTGTTTTACAAAAATTAAAAATTACAAAAATAGGCATCGTTTGCATTTTTAGCATTTAATGTCCAAATATACAATTTTATGCTTAATTATTACTTAATTGTGCGTTAATTGTTATTGGGAGTTAATTTGCGCTTTTATAACTTAATTTAATTCTTAATAATAGTTTAAGTATTTTTATAATTTAGTTTTAGAGAAATAAAAGAAGAAAAAAGAGCGAAAATATAAAGAAAGTCGGAATTGGGCCTCTTCTTCGATTTCAAGCCATAGGCCCAAAAAATGGCCCAATCTTCCCTACGACCCAGTCCATTTCGAACTGGGTCGACCCAGTCCATAACCCAAAAGACCCAAACCCCTTTGTCTTACATTTTACAAAACAAAACAAAAATTAAAAGACAAGAAACCCTAACACTAAACCAATCCGCCCCCACCCCCTCTTTCTTTCTTCTTCTTCCTAAAAGCTTCAAGCAAGAAACCATGGCAGCTACCCTTTCCCCCTCTGCGTCACCTTCGCACACACGCACAACCCCTCGTCGGACCACCCAAATCGACCCCCGTCCGCCATTAAAACCAAACGACCATCTTCAAACTTCGACATCCATGGTTGTCCCCCCCCCTTGTTTCTTCGTCGTCTTCTTCACCACGTCCAGTCATGGATGACTTCAAACAGCCCCAAGCAGCCATGAACGAGCAGCCATGACGAGCAGCAATGACTCCCAGCAGCTACACCATCTTCGTCGCGTCCAAACAACCATCGTCGCAGCTGTTTCTGCGTCATCCATGTCGCCGCTGCTGCGTCCTTTTTTGTCCGCCATTGCTGCTGTTTTTGTCCTCCATTGCTGCTGTTTTTTGTCCTCCATTGTTGCTGCTTTTTGTCCTCCATTGTTGCTGCGTTTCCACTGCTCCATCGACGACGAACAGCTCGTCGACCTTCACCAAACATGCTTGCCGCTGCTGCTGTTTTTTGCCTTCATCTTCTCTTCGTCTTCGTCGTCATTTGTTCGAGCTTTGGTCGAGGCTCGGACAGATTTGTTTACAATCAAAGTTCTTCGTTGATTCATCTTCGGTTAGTTGTTTTTGAGTTTTATTTTGTCCATATTTCGTTTTTATATTTCTCGAAGTTAAAATCGTTAAAGAATTCAATTCTTGTTTTGTTCGTTGTTCATCGTTGAAATCATTTTTCTAGTTTGTTCATGTTCATGTGCTTTGTTAAATTAATTTTCAGATTTCAAAATAGAAGTTTAATTAGTTGTTTTCATATTCATTTCATGTTTGTATTATTGTTTAAGTGAATATTTGTTAGTTTGATGTTTGTTAGATTCAAATTGAAATTTAATTAACTATTTCTTCAATTTGTTTCATGTGTTTATGTATTGTTAGAAATTGTTAATATTGTTAAGTTCAAGCTTAAGTTCATAATTGTTTATTCGTCAATCTTGTTATTTGTCTAAAAAGAATTTAGTTGTGTTAAAGGAAATATATTGATTTAATCGTTTAATCCGTCATGTTTGTTGTGTTAAAATAGATTCATTCATGTTCATACTTTGTTTGGATGATCTTGAATCCGAATTTTGTATAGTTTGATTTCTTGTTTACCATTTGTGATTATTTCTTGAATTTGTCTCATAAAGTTTAATATAGGAATTGTTGTTGTAATGTTGTTAGAGTAGTTGATTTTAAGTTCAATATTATTGAATTTAGAAATCAAAATATACTTGTTTGTTGTTGTTGTTGAATCCGAAAATAGGATTGTTTGTTGCTAAAATATTGTTCAATCAAATTTTAGTTGTTCTTTGTTGTTCAATTTGTGTTCATGTGATTTGTTGTTGAAATGTTGTTGAAATCATGTTCATGTGCTTTGTTGTTGAAATGTTGTTAAAATCGTGTTCATGTGATATTGTTGTTATGATGTTCATCCGTGTTCATATTGTTGTTTGAACATTGTTAGAAATTGATCATATTGTCTATATTTTGGTTAAGTTTGATTAATTGATGTGTTATAGCTGATGGGTAGTTTGGTAAATTTGTAGTACGTTCAGGGGTAGTTTGGTAATTTCAGTAAGGTCGGAGGGGGTAGTTTAGGAATTGTACATTTTGAAATTGTTTATTTGAAGCATGGGGGACAAAATGAAATGGGGTGGGTTGTGATATAGTTGTTTAATATAAAGGGGGGACAAGATTTAATTTAAAGGGGGAATCTTGCATTATTTTAAATGAAGCATGGGGGACAAAATATAATGGGGTGGTGTGATATGTTTATTTAATGTAATGGGGATGAGTGAAAAGATAATGGGTTGGGTAGAGAAAAAGTATGGATTTTAATTAATTGAAAGGTTTATGGGATGGGTTATAAGATGAAGTCTTGAACACAAGACAAAAAGACAGAAATAGGGAGAGAGATACGAAACAAAGATACGAGAGAAGAAAAAATACACATACAGATAGAGAGAAAAAACGGACAGAGAATAGAAGAGAAAAAAAAGGGCTGAACATTTAAGAGAAAGAAAAAGTCCGAAAAATATTTAAGCTTTCAAATAAAAAATAAAAACTAAAAAATCTTCTGCTTTCTTTCTTTGTTTGAAATTGGTATTAATGGTTGTTGTTTCATTCAAAGCTTAAAGCTTTTGTTTTTGGGATTACTACTCCACCGGTCTGTTACTGGGTTGTTACTGTTGCTGGGCAGTTGTTGCTGTATTGTTATTACTGTCGCTGATTCTCATCATCATTTTCTTTTGCTTCCAATATCAGGTACATATCTGTAAATTCATGTCATGAAAAGCTTCAACATGGCAAGTAAATGAAGTTTGGAATTATAAGGATGTCTTCTACTCATTTAAATTTTATTAGTTTAAGTTTCAGTTTTGTTTTAGTTGGTTAATATAGTATTATACTTGACATGATAAACTGTTAACTAATTAACCTTCTGGAGTAGTAAATTCCACGATAATCTTATATGTTTTGAGGACTAGTGATGACATTTACTGTTTGAATTGATAGGGAACATTGCAGAAAATTGGCCATTAATTAAATCTTGTGATATTGCTAGCTAAGTAAAGAATAGTACGGAAATACCCAGAAATTACATTACTAGCTTATTTTGTCAAATATCCAATTTTGTTTAAGGCTAGATGATGTCGTCTTATTAAATCAATTGGTAGATTAATTCTCTTTCTTAATAACAAATGGCATAGTTATTTTAGGAACGCGATCAACTCATTTCTTTTAATGTATGAAATAATGTCGATGATTTTTTTTACAAAATATAGAGTTAGTGTTTGCAAATATTCGCATAGGAAGAGAATAAGAATTGCTTTATTTATCTCAAACTCAATCTTCGTAATCAAAAATTAACTAAATAATTATAACTTTGAACTAAAAACAAGTATATGAGAAGGATATGAGATTTATAAGCACAAATTGCAACATTTTATGTCAAGAATATTTGCATAATTAAGGATGCGTTCGCGTGACTTGATTATACTTCTAAAGGCAATTCGGATTATGCGTTCGCGCAATTTCGAGTAAATTTTTATTAAAAAAGAGATTCGTCGGGGGATATTAAATTAATTTTATAAAACCCGAGATGTGCGGTTCACTATTTAAGAAAGGCGAATGTTCTTAATTTTATTTTTAAATACAATTTCGAAAAAAATAAAATAATAATAATTATTTTTATAATAAATATATTATCAATATCATTGTGTACATGTACGCGTGACACGATTTCTCACGTTAAAAAAAAATATAATATATAAAACGAATACACGTACGCGTGATTCGATTCAAAGAAGGGTCTTTAATTATAAACAACCTAAACAGAAGCGATAACAAAATCATGCAATAAAAATGTAAAATCGAGATAATTAAGCCAAGAATAAAACAGTTAAGCGACCGTGCTAGAACCACAGAATTCGGAAATGCCTAACACCTTCTTCCGGATTAACAGAATTCCTTACTCGGGATTTCTGGTTCGCAGAATAATAAACAGAGTCATATTCTCCTCGATTCAGGGATTAAAATTGGTGACTTGGGACGCCTTAAAATTCCCAAGTGGCGACTCTGAAACAAACAAACAAATCTCGTTTCGACTGTCCTTTAATTGGAGAAAACTCCCTTGTACCCTCGCGGGCGCGGAAAAAGGAGGTGTGACAGCTCTGGCGACTCTGCTGGGGACTTAACCCAGAACCACTGGTTCAGGGTTCAAGAATTCGAGCTTAAAATAATTGTTATAGTTGGCTTTATTTATTATCTGATTTTTTTACATGATATATGCCCAATGTGCTAAATGACACTTTTACCGCTTTAATATTATTTGAATTATGAATATATACAACTGCTACGAAACCCCCTTCTTTCTGAGTCTTCTAAATTTATGGTGCACACGTGCGCGTGGCCCACCTTTCTGTTAAAGTCATACCAAATAAGACGAAGTTGGGACAAGTAACTAGGCCGGGTAGACTTTCGTGCTCCCGGTACGTTGCCCCCGCTTCGGCTCAAACTGTCCGTTTGGGTAAGCCAGGGCTAGATCAATATGCCTCAGGTTTTTTCACTTAGAATAACTCAGCTTCATGCCGGATCCCTAGTAGGAGCGATTGTTTGCATCACGTGCATTTGACTTTGGAGACTCAACACAGGGGTTGGGTCTGTCTAGGACAGGTGTACCAAAAAAAATGACCATCCTGATGCATCTTACTTGCTGCTACTTGCGCATTTATTTGATCCGGATTTGTGTGTTGACTGACTTTTGAATATCATGAATAATATTTTAAAATTGAAAAAAAAAATGTTAGGGAATTGACTGTTTATTTTTGAAAAAAAAACCAATGCCCAAATACTGTCAAAACTCTGCCGAAATTTTGAGAAAATGAAAAAAAAATATTTTATTAGTTTGTTTTATTAAAACCAAAGAAAAAATAGAAAGAAAAAAAAATCGTTGTTCTGTCTTATTTTTCAAAAAAATAAAAAATAAAAAATATATATATATATATATATATATATATATATATATATATATAAAGGAAAATAGTTTGTCTTCCCCTGAAAATGACAATGAAAAAGAGTCTTACTTTTAAAATAGTTTTTTTTATTCGTTTCTGAAAAATTCAAAATAATAAAATAAAAAGAGTCGGGCGTTGAAAGTGGTTTTATTATTTGTTGCATATATATATATATATATATATATATATATATATATATATATATATATAAATCCAAAAAGTTTTTCTTTATTTTCAAAAAATGTATATATATCTTTATTTGTTGCAAAAATATTTGTCCTGCCAAAAAGTCTAGAAAAGTTTTGTTTAGACTCCCAATTTTCAAAACAAAAAATCCAAAAATATTTTCCATTATTGACTTCTTTAAAAAGTCTTTTTAATTATTAAAAAAAAAATATATATATATATATATATAATAAAATAAAAAAATCCGAAAATATTTTCCTTCTTCTTTAAAAATTGAAAAGAAAATCCAAAATTCAAAAAAAAAATTTAGAAAGCATTTCTTTTATTAGAGGTAAAATTCCAAAAAATATTTTCTTTCTTCTTTAGAATAAGAAAAAACAAAAAAAAATCTTCCTTTTACTTTTGAAATTCTCAAAGTTCAAATCAAAAGAAAAGGAATTCTTAGAAGTCTTTCTTTCAAAAAAAAAATCAATCAAAAATCCAAAAAAAAATATAAAAATACTTCCTTTCTTCTTTTAAAGCATTTCTTTTACAAAAAAATAAAAAATAAAAAAAATAATCATAATTTAAAATCAGTTTATTTACTTTATTCATGACCTGCCCGAACTACGCGGGTTTGATTCTCACCGGATGTGAGATACGTAGGCAACCCTCATCGGGTCCAACCCCCTTTTTGGTAAAATAGCCAAAAACCAATAAATAAATAAAAACGTGTCAAAATTTTAATTTTGTCATAAATAAGTCGGGCGGTGTCCAACCTCCTCTTTTGCTAAAAAAATAGCCAAAAAAAATATGTCAAATTTTAATAGAGTCATGAATAAGTCAGGTGATGCTGTTTTGTCAAAAATAGCTGAATGTTCCAGAAAGGGACGCCGGAAGGCTGACTTTGCATAAACAGCCACCTTTTGGGTCATGTTTAGGATTTTTGGTCCAGTTGACCCACACAGCCTTAAAAAATCTTCGTCCCCGAGGCGCTGAAGGGCCGTGTTTGCAACACCAGGTTGTTATTATAATTTGAAAAGAAAAAAAAATAAAGAGTCGGCGGTCAGGTGAATACCGTTTGAATTTTTGTCATAATAAGTCGAGCCAGCTTCGGCCGCGTCTTAAACCGTTCTTGCCGAAATAGCCTTAGAGTATCTTTCAGTTGTCGAAAGGTTATTTTCGTAAAAGAATGGACAAGTTGGTAAAGTGTCATAAAATAATCCTCCCCGGCCTCAAAATTCATGTGAGAATTGGAAGGGGCCACATTTGCAAAAATAGCCGTTTGGTTGCATTTGACAAACGGGGAAAGGAAGCTGGCCGTTTGTTTTTGAGTTTGTAAATCTTTTGATTAGAATATGCGGGTTGTTTGATTTTCAAGTTTGTAGGTCATTTTAAACCTTTGAAACCCAATATGAAAATTGATAAAAAAAATGATTAGTATTGTTTATCTTTTATTGGTCCGAACTACGCAAGGTCTGATTCATGCGGGGTCATGATACGTAGGCAATCTCCATAAGATTCGACCACCACTAAAAAAGAAAAAAAAGGGAAGAAAGAAAAATAAAGGAAAGCGCAAGGGCATCGCATCTCTGATAGAACGGTTTAACTGCTTAGGTGCATTGCATCTCTAATATATGATTATCTGTCAAATGCCTTGACACTAACGTGATGGTTTCCCTTTGCTATGTTCATATATAGAAAAGTGGTTGGTTGTGGTAACTCCTCCCTGCAAAGCAAATGACACAGAACCTCAGAACAGGGTGGGTCGGTACTGATGACCGACAACAATTGGTTGAACAGAACAACGGGTTGGTAGAAGAAGTGAAAATGCTGAGACAACATGTGGCAGACATGTATCAGGCATGGATAACTGGGAAAGCACCACCCCCACCACCGCCAAGCTTTTCAAACTCTGGCATTACCCATCCCCCATACTCTCCATCCCAACCCACTTATGACAGCTTTCCTAGCTACCCGAGTAGCTCCATCACTCGTCCACGCTACTCCCCTCCCCAATGCTACTTCTCTCCACGAGATTCCCAAAGACGGGCTTCACTTTCCAAATACCCAGCTCCACAGAAGGCCTATCCACCCTCACAAGCCTACCGGAAGCCCCCTGGATCAGGTTTCCGGCCCAATCAAGCATTTAGGAACGAAAGGTTGCTGAAACGAGGAAAGGCTCTCACCCCTATCGGAGTATCTTATGCAAGTCTGTTTGAAAGGCTAAAGCATGCTGGCTTGATTGAGCCGCTCCCCGCATATACTCCAGATCCACATGCAAGAAACTTTGATCCGGCAGCGCAATGCGCGTACCACTCCAATGTCATAGGGCACAACATTGAGAGTTGTCGTAATTTGAAAAGGGAAGTAGAGAAAATGATCCAAGAAGGGCGGATTGTGATCGATAACAGTAACATGGAGCACTCGAACCCTATCGAGAACTTGTTGACGGAGGTTGATGATATGGAAGCTGATAATGGTCTTGGCAATACTAATGCAAAGCTTAGTGGCTAAGATGCCAATTTTGATAAAATGGGAGGACGCTCCGTTCCATGGTTAGCAAGAGAGAAGCTGTTGGTGGTTTATTTTGTTGTCATTTCTGTTATCCGGATTATTCTTAGGGTTGTAATCCGAATATTGTCTTGTGTCAAACCTTCTTATCTTTCCATTTTTTGTCGTATCAGTTTGTTTAAGTCTCGTTGATGTTGTGTTAAGATTTTATTCTGGTTGTTTTGTTTGTTTTTCTAACCATTTCGCCGGAAGTTTAATACAAAAGCCGGTCTTTTATTATTTCCAGTCATCTTTTTATTTAGTCCTTTTGTCATTTTCGTTCAATGCCGATTCTAGGGACATGACATGCGCACACAGTTTGGGCCTAGTCTATAAAGTTAATCATAAAACCCTGGGAAGGTGATCAAAGCATTTAAAGGAAATAAGAACGGTTTGAGATTATTTGAAACCCGAGCCATGTGGAACTGGGGCAAGTAAAACATAAAGAAAACCGTTAAATGCAAGATTCGCCAAATTGGCATGAGGGTCGTGCATGAGAGTGAGAGTGTCGCCCAGCAGTGCTTTAGAAATGACAAATGAAAAAGCAAGTGTTTAACATAATTGTCAAGTCCAGCACCATCGGAAGAGACTATAAATCTATGTTCAATTGTGTTGTTTGCACTTGGCATGTTTTGAAGACTGGAATGACGAAGGCATTTTGTTCTGCTACCTAAACACTTTATCCTTCGTTACCCCTTTTGAGCCTTATTTATTTTCTTTCATACCCCTCGTTCGGAATCAATAGCAATGACTAGGAAATACGAGCCTGGAAGGTAAAGAAAAAATTAAAAAAAACAAAAAAGAAAAAGAAAAGTGAAAAAAAAAGTCAAATGAAAAAGAGGAATTGGGAACTACGTTTGACCTGATTCCTTAAAGAGGATACGTAGGCGCTTCACGGCTCGGTCATAGTGTGCATGGTGTGCATAGTGTAACAAAAAAAAATTTTTTAAAAAATATAATAATAAATAATCCCCAAGCAAGAAACTGGGGCAAGGGTTGCGCTTGTTGTAAACAAATATGATTTCGAAGGTTGTAATTTTGAACCCCAAATTGATTTGTTTTTGAGCCTTTAATACCCTTTATTTCTAGCCTATCCAAAACCCACATTACGGTCCAAAGAAAGACCTTCTGATCAGTCTGCAAAAGATGCCAAGTCAGACAAATGAGAATCTTACCGACGAACATAACATTCTGTTCCATAGCAGAAATAACTCTAATCTCCAGCAGAGAGAATCATACCGACAACACTCCAAATCCCCAGCTGGAAAGTGATATAAATGAGAGAGTCTTATCGGTGAAAATCTTCACGGACACCATAAGGCGATGAAAGCTGAGAGAAAAACCCAAAATGAGAGAGGCTTGATAGTGAAAACCCTTCGGGCACTACAAGTCGAATAAGATTGGGAATCAGATGGGGGATAGTCAAGGGAAGACCTTGAAAGACGATTGATGACGAAGGATAGGCCACATATGCATGTCATGACCATTAGAGTCAGTGTTTTCATTTGATAGGTTTTTATTTATAATTTCTTTTGTTAAAGAGTCATTTTTTCCTTTGTCTTTTATTCTGTTCCCTTTTATCTTTTCCTTTCATAGAAATTTCCCCAGTAGAGTCTGTTTGGTCAAGACCAGTGGGAAATGACTTCAAAGTAGACCATCAGCTTTCCAAGATAAGATCTGACTAGTACATCCAAGTGATATAGTCAGGAAGGAACAAGCGCGAGGCCAGTGTCAAGAAAGATATCCCCAGCAAAAGGATTGACGAGTGTCAAGAGGGATATCCTTGCCGAAATCAAAGGTTATTAAACCTCAAGACCAGAGCCCGTGGACAAAACAAGAAAAACAATAAGCATGATTTGGGAAATTCATGCGAGACTAAAAGGTCGGGAAAATGCAAGTTTCCGAGCCATGCCACGAAAGAAGAGGGATATCCCCAGCAGAAAAGGATTATCCCCAGCAAAGAATATCATCCCCAACAAGTTGTGGAACGCAGAGCAAGGAAGGGAAAAGGGAAAACCATCCCAGTGGGAGTATCACAACCAACCACCGCGTTTTAAACTAACAAATTTTGTTTAAATTGAAACAGGTAAAGGAAGTGGCATTGATGACAGAAATGCAGGCCATAAGGGAGACTGTCAAACTGGGGCAGAAAATTTTCCTTTCATTTGGAAAATTTTCTGGAAGTCAGATACCCATTCAGGGTAAAATGAATATAGCACCAGTCTCAAGGGAAGTGGTCTTTGAACCAGTTTTACCCCCAGCATAACAAGTTTTAATAAAAGAAGTTGTTCCCCAGCAGACAGAACAAAGGGATGACATTTGTGCTCAGAAAAGCAAAAACCATTATCATCCTCAGCAGCTTCCAGAAGAATGAAGCATCGATTTGAAGGGATAAAATTCCCCAGCAGCATTATCCTCAACAACGTTATCCCAAGAAGATAACACTTTTATCCCTAGCAGTGTTGAGCGAAAATAAATTCTGAAAAAAAAAAAAATTTGAAGGAGGGGAAGAAAGGAGACTCCCACAGTGGTATTATCCCCAGCAAGCAAGAACAAAGCAGAGCGAAGGAAAAATTGAAGAAGAAGTCAGGCGTCCACCTGGAGAATGAGGATGAAAAAAAATTGAAGAAGAAGTCAGGCGTCCACCTGGAGAATGAGGATGAAGAATTAAAGAAGAAGTCAGGCGTCCACCTGGAGAATGAGGATGAAGAATTTAAGAAGAAGTCAGGCGTCCACCTGGAGAACGAGGATGAAGAATTTAAGAAGAAGTCAGGAGCCCCCCTGAAGAACAGAATGACGATATATTGGTTGAAGTCAGGAGCCCGCCTGAAGAGAGGAATGACGATTATTTTCAAAGTTGTTGTTGAAGTCAGGAGCCCGCCTGAAGAGAGGAAAGGCGTTTTAAAAAGTTGTTGAAATCTTGCCAACCTAAAGAAATGAATGGCGATGTATGGTTTGAAGTCAGGAGCCCGCCTGAAGAGAGGAATGGCGATTATTTTCAAAGTTGTTGTCAGGAGCCCGCCTGAAGAGAGGAAAGGCGTTTTTAAAAGTTGTTGAAATCTTGCCAACCTAAAGAAAGGAATGGCGATGTATGGTTTGAAGTCAGGAGCCCGCCTGAAGAGAGGAATGGCGATTATTTTCAAAGTTGTTGTCAGGAGCCCGCCTGAAGAGAGGAAAGGCGTTTTAAAAAGTTGTTGAAATCTTGCCAACCTAAAGAAAGGAATGGCGATGTATGGTTTGAAGTCAGGAGCCCGCCTGAAGAGAGGAATGGCGATTATTTTCAAAGTTGTTGTCAGGAGCCCGCCTGAAGAGAGGAAAGGCATTTTTAAAAGTTGTTGAAATCTTGCCAACCTAAAGAAAGGAATGGCGATGTATTGTTTGAAGTCAGGAGCCCGCCTGAAGAGAGGAATGGCGATTATTTTCAAAGTTGTTGTCAGGAGCCCGCCTGAAGAGAGGAAAGGCATTTTTAAAAGTTGTTGAAATCTTGCCAACCTAAAGAAAGGAATGGCGATGTATTGGTTGAAGTCAGGAGCCCGCCTGAAGAGAGGAATGGCGATTATTTTCAAAGTTGTTGTTGAAGTCAAGAGCCCGCCTGAAGAGAGGAAAGGCGTTTTTAAAAGTTGTTGAAATCTTGCCAACCTAAAGAAAGGAATGGCAATGTATCGGTTAAAGTCAGGAGCCCGCCTGAAGAGAGGAATGGTGATTATTTTCAAAATTGTTGTTGAAGTCAGGAGCCCGCCTGAAGAGAGGAAAGGCGTTTTTTTCAAAAAGTTGTTGAAATATTGCCAACCTAAAGAAAGGAATGGCAATGTATTGGTTGAAGTCAGGAGCCCGCCTGAAGAGAGGAATGACGTTTATTTCTAAAGTTGTTATTGATGTTGGGAGCCCGCCCAGATAACAGAGGCATACATATCAGTCTTTACATTTCAGTTGTTGAAGTTGGGAGCCCGCCCAGACAACAGAGGCATACATTTCAGTCTTTATATTTCAAGCATTGAAGTTGGGAGCCCGCCCAAATAACAGAGGCATACATTTCAAGTCTTTAATTTTCAAGTATTGAAGTTGGGAGCCCGCCCAGATAACAGAGGCATACATTTCAAAATCAAGTCAGAGGACAATAAAACAGAGGGTTACAATAGGAATCCCCAGCAGGAAACAATAAAAATCCCCAGCACCGGGAAACAGAAGGTTGCAACAAGAGGTCACAGTACAAACTCAAGTACATGTGTCAAAAGAAGAACAGCACCGGAAGAAATGCAAGCAGACAAGGAAGCAAGGCAACAAAAACAAATTGTACTCTAGCCTAGATTCTTGTTTTCTTTTAAGCATGGTGTAACAAGGAGATCGGTAAGCAGTGGTAATAGCATGCAACAACAGTAACAATGCAGTTCCCCGGTAGTCCCAGCTACCAAAACTTCCCGAACTACATTGACCTGATTCCTGTTTAGCCCAGGATATGTAGGAAACCTTTGAAGCAAAGGTTCGGTCAAATCTTTTTCAAAAAATGCTTCATACGGAGTACTCGGATGGGCAAAAAATCGCTCGCTTTATCTTTGCACGAAAACCCTTCGTGTCTTCGGGCAAAGAGGGGCAGCTGTAAGCACGTGATTTTTGCCCAATATGAGAATTACTCCCAAAAATTCAAAAATAAAATGATTTTTCTTTGGTGTGCAATTTTGTGATATTTTGAATAATTATTTGTATTTGTCTGTGCGTGTTTATTTGATAAATTAATAAAAAATACAAAAATATGTCGCATTTTGCATGTAGGATTTAATTCTATAGTTGTTAGTAATTAAATTTGTTTTACAAAAATTAAAAATTACAAAAATAGGCATCGTTTGCATTTTTAGCATTTAATGTCCAAATATACAATTTTATGCTTAATTATTACTTAATTGTGCGTTAATTGTTATTGGGAGTTAATTTGCGCTTTTATAACTTAATTTAATTCTTAATAATAGTTTAAGTATTTTTATAATTTAGTTTTAGAGAAATAAAAGAAGAAAAAAGAGCGAAAATATAAAGAAAGTCGGAATTGGGCCTCTTCTTCAAATTTAAGCCACAAGCCCAAAAAATGGCCCAATCTTCCCTACGACCCAGTCCATTTTGAACTGGGTCGACCCAGTCCATAACCCAAAAGACCCAAACCCCCTTTGTCTTTCATTTTTTACAAAACAAAAACAAAACAAAAAAAAATAAAAGAAGAAAACCCTAGACTAAGAGATCCCCCCCCTCTTTCTTTCTTCTTCTTCCTAAAAGCTTCAAGCAAGAAACTATGGCAGCTACCCTTTCCCCCTCTGCCTCACCTTCGCACACACGCACAACCCCTCGTCGGACCACCCAAATCGACCCCCGTCCGCCATTAAAACCAAACGACCACCTTCAAACTTCGACATCCATGGTTGTCCCCCCCCTTGTTTCTTCATCGTCTTCTTCACCACGTCCAGTCATGGATGACTTCAAACAGCCCCAAGCAGCCATGAACGAGCAGCCATGACGAGCAGCAATGACTCCCAGTAGCTACACCATCTTCGTCGCGTCCAAACAACCATCGTCGCAGTTGTTTCTGTGTCATCCATGTCGCTGCTGCTGCGTCCTTTTCTCTTCGCCATTGCTGCTGTTTTTGTCCTCCATTGCTGCTGTTTTTTGTCCTCCATTGTTTCTGCTTTTTGTCCTCCATTGTTGCTGCGTTTCCACTGCTCCATCGACGATGAACAGCTCGTCGACCTTCACCAAACATGTTTGCCGCTGCTGCTGTTTTTTGCCTTCATCTTCTCTTCGTCTTCGTCGTCATTTGTTCGAGCTTTGGTCGAGGCTCGGACAGATTTGTTTACAATCAAAGTTCTTCGTTGATTCATCTCCGGTTAGTTGTTTTTGAGTTTTATTTTGTCCATATTTCGTTTTTATATTTCTCGAAGTTAAAATCGTTAAAGAATTCAATTCTTGTTTTGTTCGTTGTTCATCGTTGAAATCATTTTTCTAGTTTGTTCATGTTCATGTGCTTTGTTAAATTAATTTTCAGATTTCAAAATAGAAGTTTAATTAGTTGTTTTCATATTCATTTCATGTTTGTATTATTGTTTAAGTGAATATTTGTTAGTTTGATGTTTGTTAGATTCAAATTGAAATTTAATTAACTATTTCTTCAATTTGTTTCATGTGTTTATGTATTGTTAGAAATTGTTAATATTGTTAAGTTCAAGCTTAAGTTCATAATTGTTTATTCGTCAATCTTGTTATTTGTCTAAAAAGAATTTAGTTGTGTTAAAGGAAATATATTGATTTAATCGTTTAATCCGTCATGTTTGTTGTGTTAAAATAGATTCATTCATGTTCATACTTTGTTTGGATGATCTTGAATCCGAATTTTGTATAGTTTGATTTCTTGTTTACCATTTGTGATTATTTCTTGAATTTGTCTCATAAAGTTTAATATAGGAATTGTTGTTGTAATGTTGTTAGAGTAGTTGATTTTAAGTTCAATATTATTGAATTTAGAAATCAAAATATACTTGTTTGTTGTTGTTGTTGAATCCGAAAATAGGATTGTTTGTTGCTAAAATATTGTTCAATCAAATTTTAGTTGTTCTTTGTTGTTCAATTTGTGTTCATGTGATTTGTTGTTGAAATGTTGTTGAAATCATGTTCATGTGCTTTGTTGTTGAAATGTTGTTAAAATCGTGTTCATGTGATATTGTTGTTATGATGTTCATCCGTGTTCATATTGTTGTTTGAACATTGTTAGAAATTGATCATATTGTCTATATTTTGGTTAAGTTTGATTAATTGATGTGTTATAGCTGATGGGTAGTTTGGTAAATTTGTAGTACGTTCAGGGGTAGTTTGGTAATTTCAGTAAGGTCGGAGGGGGTAGTTTAGGAATTGTACATTTTGAAATTGTTTATTTGAAGCATGGGGGACAAAATGAAATGGGGTGGGTTGTGATATAGTTGTTTAATATAAAGGGGGGACAAGATTTAATTTAAAGGGGGAATCTTGCATTATTTTAAATGAAGCATGGGGGACAAAATATAATGGGGTGGTGTGATATGTTTATTTAATGTAATGGGGATGAGTGAAAAGATAATGGGTTGGGTAGAGAAAAAGTATGGATTTTAATTAATTGAAAGGTTTATGGGATGGGTTATAAGATGAAGTCTTGAACACAAGACAAAAAGACAGAAATAGGGAGAGAGATACGAAACAGAGATACGAGAGAAGAAAAAATACACATACAGATAGAGAGAAAAAACGGACAGAGAATAGAAGAGAAAAAAAAGGGCTGAACATTTAAGAGAAAGAAAAAGTCCGAAAAATATTTAAGCTTTCAAAATAAAAATAAAACTAAAAAAAATCTACTGCTTTCTTTCTTTGTTTGAAATTAGTATTAATGGTTGTTGTTTCATTTAAAGCTTAAAGCTTTTGTTTTTGGGATTACTACTCCACCGGTCTGTTACTGGGTTGTTACTGTTGCTGGGCAGTTGTTGCTATTGTACTGTTATTATTGCTGCTGATTCTCATCATCATTTTCTTTTGCTTCCAATATCAGGTACATATCTGTAAATTCATGTCATGAAAAGCTTCAACATGGCAAGTAAATGAAGTTTGGAATTATAAGGATGTCTTCTACTCATTTAAATTTTATTAGTTTAAGTTTCAGTTTTGTTTTAGTTGGTTAATATAGTATTATACTTGACATGATAAACTGTTAACTAATTAACCTTCTGGAGTAGTAAATTCCACGATAATCTTATATGTTTTGAGGACTAGTGATGACATTTACTGTTTGAATTGATAGGGAACATTGCAGAAAATTGGCCATTAATTAAATCTTGTGATATTGTTTAGCTAAGTAAAGAATAGTACGGAAATACCCAGAAATTACATTACTAGCTTATTTTGTCAAATATCCAATTTTGTTTAAGGCTAGATGATGTCGTCTTATTAAATCAATTGGTAGATTAATTCTCTTTCTTAATAACAAATGGCATAGTTATTTTAGGAACGCGATCAACTCATTTCTTTTAATGTATGAAATAATGTCGATGATTTGTTTTACAAAATATAGAGTTAGTGTTTGCAAATATTCGCATAGGCAGAGAATAAGAATTGCTTTATTTATCTCAAATTCAATCTTCGTAATCAAAAATTAACTAAATTAATTATAACTTTGAACTAAAAACAAGTATATGAGAAGGATATGAGATTTATAAGCACAAATTGCAACATTTTATGTCAAGAATATTTGCATAATTAAGGATGCGTTCGCGTGACTTGATTATACTTCTAAAGGCAATTCGGATTATGCGTTTGCGCAATTTCGAGCAAATTTTTATTAAAAAAGAGATTCGTCGGGGGATATTAAATTAATTTTATAAAACCCGAGATGTGCGGTTCACTATTTAAGAAAGGCGAATGTTCTTAATTTTATTTTTAAATACAATTTTGAAAAAAAAATAATAATAATAATTATTTTTATAATAAATATATTATCAATATCATTGTGTACACGTACGCGTGACACGATTTCTCACGTTAAAAAAAATATAATATATAAAACGAATACACGTACGCGTGATTCGATTCGAAGAAGGGTCTTTAATTATAAACAATCTAAACAGAAGCGGTAACAAAATCATGCAATAAAAATGTAAAATCGAGATAATTAAGCCAAGAATAAAAACAGTTAAGCGACCGTGCTAGAACCACGGAATTCGGAAATGCCTAACACCTTCTTCCGGATTAACAGAATTCCTTACTCAGGATTTCTGGTTCGCAGAATAATAAACAGAGTCATATTCTCCTCGATTCAGGGATTAAAATTGGTGACTTGGGACGCCTTAAAATTCCCAAGTGGCGACTCTGAAACAAACAAACAAATCCCGTTTCGACTGTCCTTTAATTGGAGAAAACTCCCTTGTACCCTCGCGGGCGCGGAAAAAGGAGGTGCGACAGTGTTCACTACCTTTGAAAAGTCTTTGATAAATCTCCGGTAGAACCCCACATGCCCAAAAAAACTTCTAACTCCCTTGACAGAAGTAGGGGGAGGGAGCCTTGAAATCACATTAATTTTTGCTTTGTCCACCTCGATACCATGCTTTGAATTTTATGCCCAAGAACTATGCCCTCTTCCACCATGAAGTGGCATTTCTCCCAATTAAGAACGAGATTGGTTTCTTCACAATGGGCCAACACTCTATCAAGATTTTTCAAACACTCATCAAATGAATCACCCACAACACTAAAGTCGTCCAAAAACACTTCCAAAATATCTTCCACTATATCAGTGAAAATGGCCATCATACACCGATTAAATGTGTCCGGTGCATTACACAACCCAAAAGGCATCCGAGAAAAGGCAAAGGTGCCATATGGACAAGTGAATGTGGTCTTCTCCTGATCTTCCAGAGCAATCAAAATTTGGGTGTATCTAGAATACCCATCCAAGAAATAGTAGAAGGTACGCCCAACAAGTCGGTCTAACATCTGATCAAGAAAAAGCAATGGAAAGTGATAATTGTGGGTCACTTTATTCAACTTACGGTAGTCCATGCATACCCTCCAATCAGTGATGGTTCTGGTAGGAATCAACTCATTATGTGAATTTGCAACCACGGTCATGCCACTTTTCTTCGGTACACATTGCACCGGCGAAGTCCAAGAGCTATCAGAGATGGGGTACACAACCCCGGCATCCAACCACTTGATCACCTCCTTTTTCATAACTTCTTGCATTGCCTCATTCAACCTCCTTTGATGTTCCAAGAAGGGCTTTGCATCATCTTCAATAATAATCTTGTACATACAAAATGCGGGGATTATCCCCCGAATATCAGCTAAAGTCCATCCAATTACCTTTTTCCGCTTTTGAAGCACCGCCAATATGGCATCAACCTGCATGTTAGTGAGACAAGGGGAAATAATAACTGGCAAAGTAGAACTAGGGCCTAAGAACTCATACCTGAGGTGTGGAGACAACGGCTTCAACTCCAACACTGGGGGCTCCTCAATTGAAGGTTTTGTTGGTGGAGTCTTCCTATTCTTAAGGTCCAAAGAAAGTTTCCTAGGCTCATAAGAGTAAGAGCCCATCCCATGTAAAGCATTCACACACTCCACTCGGCCTTCATCATCATTGACATCAAGATTCAACAATACGACCTCTAGAGGGTCCTCCACATTGATCATTGCACTTGTATCATCAACTATCACTGCTGTGACAAGGTCTACAAAAGAGCACACTTCGGAATTATTGGGCTGCTTCATTGACTTGCACACATGAAAGACCACTTTCTCATCACCCACCCGGAAGGTGAGTTCCCCTGCTTCCGCATCAACTAAGACCTTCCCAGTAGCAAGGAAAAGTCTCCCTAATATGATTGGAACTTCATAATCCATCTCAAAATCCAAGATCACAAAATTAGCTGGCAAGATAAATTTGTCCACCCGGACAAGCACATCATCAATAATACCCAATGGTCTCTTCATCGTTCTATCCGCGATTTGCAATCACATGGAAGTCGGCCTCGGTTGCCCAATACCCAAAGTTTTGAAAACCGAGTAGGGCATTAAGTGATACTTGCCCCCAAATCACATAGAGCCTTAGAAAAGTCCGCACTTCCAATAGTGCAAGGAATGGTGAAAGCACCGGGATCTTCAAGCTTCGGGGACATTGAATGCACTATTTCACTAACTTGGTGGGTCATCTTTATAGTTTCACAATCCATGGATTGTTTCTTTGTCACCAAGTCCTTTATGAATATAGTATAGCCCGACATTTGTTCAAGAGCCTCCACCAAAGACACATTAATGGATAAACTTTTCATCATGTCAATGAACTTTTTAAACTGGTTCTCATTTGTCTGTTTCGCAAGCCTTTGAGGATAAGGTGGAGGTGGACTTGGAAAAGGAGCCTTGGCTTTAGGCACAACCGGCTCTGACATGCCTATTACGTGTTCCCTAGACGGGTTCACGTCATTTTGAGTTTCCACCTCGGCATCTTGAATATCAATCCTCACTTTTTCATTCACATTCTCATTAATCACATTTTCAACCACCAAAGGAACTTCATCATCTTGCAACTCAACTACATCACTCAAAATTTGCTTTTGTTTGGAGGCATTCACATCACCGCCTCGTCCACTCCTTGTAGTTACTGCCATAACATGATTGTTCCCTCCCTTAGGGTTTACTACCGTATCACTTGGTAGAGCCTTTTTAGGGTGAGTATTCAAGGATTGTGATATTTGGCCTAATTGAACCTCCAAATTTCTAATTGAAGTATTGTGGGAAGACATATGAGCATCAAAGTCCGCATTCTTTTTCATGATCTGTTCAAATATCATTTCAATTCTCCCATGTCATTGTTGGAAGAACTAGGACATTGGGATGGAAATGGGGGTGTATTGTTCGATTGTTGGTACATTGGGGGCCTTTGAAAGCCTTGCCCCTGGTTTTCTTGATTGCCATTATTCCAACCACCCTGATTGTTATTACCACCCTAGTTGTTATTGTTGCCATTCCAATTACCCTGATTGTTCTGATTATTGTTCTGATTGCCCCAATTGGAATTTTGGTTGTTGTTCCCCCAATTAACATTGCCTTGTTGTTGTTGATTGCACCAATTGCCTTAGGGTCTCCATTGTTGTTGGTTGGAAGAATTGCCCCTTTGGCCTTGATAGTTGTTCACGTATTGCACCTCTTCATTCTTCCCATCATAACCATTATCTTGGAATCCACCATAATCATTGTCAAATTGCTCTGAATTCCCTTGGTTCTGTTGACCTCTTTGTCTTCTTTTGTTGACTAGCATGTTGACACCCTCCATGGCATTCACTTGGCGAGGATTTTAAACTTGTTGCAACTGTGCCTTTTCTAGTTGGTTCATTGTAGTTGTCAACTCAGCTATAGCCTGCCCATGATCATGTAACTCTTTGTGCAGATGAGTGACCGTGGGGTCACCCTGGGGCAAATTGGCTCTACTTTGTCAAGTGGAGGAAGTGTTAGCCATCTCGTCAAAAATGTCACAAGCCTCATCATAAGTCAGCTTCATGAAGTTGCCCCCGGCAAGTTGGTTCACTATGCACTGGTTTGTTGTGTTAATGCCCCGGTAGAAAGTCTGTTGGATCATAGCCTCAGTCATGTCATATCAGTCATATCCACGAAACCCTTGAGATGTTTGTAAGCATTTTGATTGGCATCACCCGTTAAATACCCACGCTGCTCCATCAATGTCAGCATCACATTGGTAATTTGAAATTGTTCGCCCAGATTCGGGGTGGGACAATTGCACTGACATAGCCTTGGATGAAAAGCACTAGAGGATCTACTCTAGGAGGTGGCAGGGGAGGATTTGTAATGTTATCATGCCTGGCGGCCTCTCCTTTGTCCTTGAGGCACAATAGGGAGCTCATCATCAACATTGTCATCTACCTCCTCCCCCGGTGGAAGATCTCCAATAGGTGCATTGTTTAAGTTTGCTGCCATTTTGTACCTGAAGTTGTGACACACACACAAATTAGTAATACAGAAGGAAATAAGAACAATACATAAAACAATTAGATAGATATCCAAAACTGTTAGCTCCCCAGCAACATCGCCAAAAAGCGATCGAGGCCAACCCTTTACTACTACAAAGTAGCAAGAGTGGTCGAAGCAGCTTTTACCCGAGAAGGATGGGATCGATTTCCACAGGGAGCTAGAGATTGGAGTTGAGTTTCTATCTAAATTGGAGTTGCGTAATTGTTCCTAATTGCACTTCCATTCATAATTGGTTTTGATATTACTTCTAAATTTATACTACTAAGATGCTAAATTAGGCTAAGTGAAGCTAAGAGTAAACTATTGAAGGTTGTCTAAATATGTAAAAGGCACTAGGGAAGTGAATTTCTCCTAGGTGGGTAATTGAGGGATTCTTGAGTCTAAGGCTAGATTGTCATATTTGGGGATTACGATATAACCATTGCATGATTCTACTGACTCTATACCTCTCGGTAGTTCGAGTGATTTTGCCCTAATTGACTTTTTCAAGACCAATTGGGTATGATAATTTGTGCAAGCAATTGAGGTTCAAGTTGGGTATTACTATCTCTAGGTTTAACCCTTTAATTGAGGCTATCAATCTCTTGAATATACCCCAATTCCTTGTTGGACCAATTTCATAGACTTAGGCTCTTTTTCTAAAGAAGAGCCAAAGTCAACTAGGCATAAACTAGGGTTTGCAACAACTAATTCAACATTAAAACCCTAAATTAGTCCAAATATCAAACACCCATAGACAATCAAGTCTTAAAATACAAGACCCATCAATTACCCACACTAGGGTTGAGCCACAACCCTAGCTAATGGGTCTAGCTACTCATGATTATAGAAGAAAACAAAGAAATAGATGAAAAAACCCCATAATATTTAATTACTAGATAAAACTTGAAGATTCAATGATGAAACTAAGCTAAAATTACTCAAAATAGAAAAGGAGTACTATTCACGAGCACAGCTCTTCGTCAAAATACAATTGATGACCTAAATGGGAAAAGAAACTATTTATACTAGGCCAAAAATTTTGGTGCGGACCGCACAAAATTGAGTGTGGCCGCACTAAGGCTCTTGGCTGAAACAAACTGCTCTCTGAACTTGGCCACCGCGGGCTGCACAAAATGCATCGCGGCCGCGGTGGCTTCTGTTGTAGTCCGCACGAAATGAAACACGGACCGCATTGGACATATTCCTCCAACTTGGCAACTCTCTGCTCTTGGGCTTTGCGGACCGCACAAAGTCGAGGGCGACCGCAATAAAGTCAATGCGGTCCGTACAAAATACTTTGCGGTCGCATTGCTTGGCTGCGTGAAATGAATACTCTCTGAACCTCCTCTTTACGAACCGCACAAAATGTTGTGCAGCCACACTAGTCCTTTTATACTGAGTTTGGCCTTGTTCTTGGTACTTGTGCATGTTTCATTCCTTTTTGAGCTGATTTTGACAAATTGTCACCTTGTTGACCAAACCCTGCAATCAAGTACATATGTGAGCCTTTGGGACTATTTTGTACACATTTCTAATCAAAACTTAAGCAACAAGGAGTGTAAAATGCATCATAATCCTTAGTTATCATAGGGCCCAGCCCCGATGTTATGCTCTTTTAGCCATGCCTGAGGCTGAGGCTGAGGCTTCCGATGCAGTTATCACAGGTATTGTTCTAGTTTGTAGTAGAGATACTTCAATCCTATTTGATCCAGGGTCTACATACTCCTATGTGCCATCTTATTTTGTACCATATTTGGTCATGCCTAGCGATTCCTTGAGTGCCCCTGTATATGTGTCTACACCGGTAGGTGATTCTATTATAGTATATCGAGTCCATCGTTCGTGTATAGTTGTGATCGGGGGTCTTGAGAGTCGTGTAGATTTGTTACTTCTGGACATGGTTGATTTTTATGTCATACTGGGGATATACTGGTTATCACCTTACCATGCTATCTTGGATTATCATGCCAAGGCTGTGACCTTAGCCTTGCCAGGTTTGCCTCATTTAGAGTAGAGAGGGACTTCTGGTCATTCTACCCGTAGTGTTATCTCTTATATGACGGCTTGGCGTATGGTCGAAAAGGGGTGTTTGGCCTATTTGGCATATGTTCGTGATTCTAGTGCCGAGGTTCCTTCTATTGATTCTGTGCCTGTTATTCGTGAGTTTTCTGAGGTATTTCCTTTAGACCTGCCGGGTATCCCACTCGACAGGGATATTGACTTTTGCATTGATTTGGCTCCGGGCACTCAGCCCATTTCTATTCCGCCGTATCATATGGCCCCGCCTGAATTGAAAAGGTTGAAGGAGAAGTTGCAAGACTTGCTTGAAAAAGGCTTTGTTAGACCGAGTGTCTCGCCTTGGAGTGCATCGGTGTTGTTTGTTAAGAAGAAGGATGAGTCGATGAGAATGTGTATAGATTACCGGGAATTGAACAAGGTTACAATCAAGAATAAGTTTCCATTGCCGAGGATTGATGATTTTTTTGATCAGCTTCAGGGTGCCAAGGTATTTTAGAAGATTGACTTGAGATTTGGATACCATCAGTTGAGGATTAGGGCATCCGATATCCCTAAGACAGCTTTCCGCACTCGGTACGGGCATTATGAGCTCTTAGTGATGTCGTTCGGGCTGACAAATGCCTCAGTAGCTTTTATGGATTTGATGAACCGAGTGTTAAGGCCTTACTTGGATTCGTTCGTGATAGTCTTCATTGATGATATTTTGATCTATTTTCGCGGCCGGGAGGAGCATGAGCAGCATCTTAGAGTGGTTCTTCAGACTTTGAGGGATAGTCAGTTGTATTCTAAGTTTTCAAAGTGCGAGTTCTGGTTGAGTTCAGTTGCATTCCTGGGTCATGTTGTATCAACAGAGGGTATTCAGGTAGATCCGAAGAAGATAGAGGCAGTCAAGAACTGGCCTAGACCAGCATCAGCTACAGAGATCCGGAGTTTTTTGGGTTTGGCAGGCTATTATTGTCGGTTTGTAGAGGGGTTTTCCTCTATTACAGCCCCGATGACCAGGTTAAACCAGAAGGGTGCCCAGTTTAGGTGGTCGGACGAGTGTGAGGCGAGCTTTCAGAAGCTCAAGACAGCTTTGACTACGGCACCAATGTTGGTTTTGCCCACAGGTTCAGGGCCTTATACGGTTTATTGTGATGCATCTCGTATTGGACTTGGTGCAGTGTTGATACAGGATGGCAAGGTCATTGCCTATGCTTCGCGGCAGTTGAAGATTCATGAGAAGAACTATCTGGTTCATGATTTGGAGTTAGCAGCCATTGTCCACGCGTTGAAGATTTGGAGGCATTATCTATATGGCATGGCATGTGAGGTATTCATGGATCACAAGAGTCTGTAGTATTTGTTCAAGCAGAATGAGCTAAATTTGAGGAAGAGAAGGTGGTTGGAGCTATTAAAGGACTATGATATCACCATCTTATATCATCCGAGAAAGGCCAATGTGGTAGCTGATGCTTTGTGTAGGAAGTCAACCAGTACGGGCAGTCTTGCATATATTTCGGTCGGTGACAGGCCACTTGCTTTGGATGTTCAGGCTTTGGCCAATCAATTCGTAAGGTTGGATGTTTCTGAGCCCAGCCGTGTGTTAGCTTGCACAGTTGCTCATTCTTCATTACTGGAGCGTATCCAAGATCGGCTGTATGATGATCCTCATTTGTGTGCCCTTAGAGACATGGTGCAACACGGAGGTGCCAAGCAGGTTACCTTAGGAGATGATGGATTTTTGAGATTACAGGGTCGAGTTTGTGTGCCTAATATGGATGAACTCTGAGAGTTGATTTTAGAGGAGGCTCACAGTTCCTCGTACTTTATTCATCCGGGCACCGCTAAGATGTATCAGGATTTGCGGCAGTATTATTGGTGGAGGAGAATGAAGAAGGACATTGTTTCATATGTGGCTCGGTGTTTGAACTGTCAGCAGGTTAAGTACGAGCACTAGAGGCCGGTGGTTTGTTTGAGAGTATTGAGCTTCCCGAGTAGAAATGGGAGCGGATCACTATGGACTTCCTTGTTAGACTCCCACGGACTCAGAGGAAGTTCGATACAGTGTGGGTTATTGTTGATAGGCTGACCAAGTCAGCGCATTTCATTTCGGTGGCAATCTCCTATTATTCCGAGAGGTTAGCTGAGATCACCGAGAAGAGGGATGTTTACCTCCAGCAACAACAAGAATGGAACCATAGGCTCCTATGCTGCGAGCATTTCGGGGTATAGGTCTAACCACCTCAACTCCCCGTTTCTGGCATGCTATAGTTATTAAAGTCTCTCGACGGCAAGAATGGGAGACTACCGGTAAGCCAGATGCTTCGCGAACCATATTCAACTTTAAGGCATTTCGTTGCACTTTAATCACCCTCGTGAAGAGGCGCACTCCGATACCATTGATGTCCAATAACTTTTATAGTAATGGCTGGATCTACTACTTCATGGTATGCACGTGTCTATCATTTCGGACCGAGGTGCGTAGTTTACCTCACATTTATGGAGAGCAGTTCATCGAGAGTTTGGCACACGGGTTGAATTGAGCATAGCGTTTCATCTTCAGACGGACGGGCAGTCCGACCGGACCATTCAGATTTTGGAAGATATGCTCCAAGCTTGTGTCATTGACTTTGGAGGCTCGTAGGATCAGTTTTTTCCTTTAGCAGAGTTTGCCTACAACAACAGCTACCAGTCGAGTATCTAGATGGCTCCTTATAAGGCTTTATATGGTAGACGTTGTCGGTCGCCGGTTGGATGGTTCGAGCCGGGAGAGGCTCGGTTGTTGGGTACGGATCTAGTACAGAATGCCTTGGACAAGGTCAGGATTATTCAGGATAGGCTTCGTACAGCTCAGTCTAGGCAAAAGAGTTATGCCGACCGTAAGGTTCCTGATTTGGCTTTCATGATCGGTGAGCGGGTATTACTTCGGGTGTCGCTATGAAGGGTGTGATGAGATTTGGGAAGAAGGGCAAGCTTAGCCCTAGGTTCATTGGCCCGTTTGAGATTCTTGATCGAGTGGGAGAGGTGACTTACAAACTTGCGTTGCCGCCGAGCTTATCAGTCGTGCATCCAGTATTTCATGTGTCCATGCTCCGAAAATATCACGGCGATCCATCCCACGTGTTAGATTTCAGCACTGTCCAGTTGGACAAGGACTTGTCCTATGAGAAGGAGCCGGTAGCTATTCTAGACCGGCAGGTTCGTCAGTTGAGATCGAAGAATTTCTCTTCTGTTCGTTTTCAGTGGAGAGGTCAGCATGTTGAGGCATCGACCTGAGAGTCCGAGTCTAATATGCGGAGCCGTTATCCCCATCTTTTTCCCGACTCAGGTAGTTCTTTCTTATGTCCGTTCGAGGACTAACAGTTGTTTTAGAGGTGGAGAATGTGATGACCCAAAAGGTCATCACTTGTTTTAGAAATAAATTTTGTGTTCTGAGGCCTTAAAAATGTCTCTCTATCTCAACTTAATTTGCGTGAACAGTCCAGGCGCATAGCCGAAAAGCCATTATGTGAAAATCTGTGAAAAATGATGAATTTTGCCTTTAAAATGAATTTAAGTTGACTTCGGTCAACATTTTGGGTGAACGGACCCGGACCCGAACCCGGACCTGTAATTTGATGGTCCTGGAGGGTCCGTAGGAAAATATGGGACTTGGGCGTATTCCCGAAATCGAACTCCGAGGTCCCAAGCCCGAGAAATGAATTTTTAAAGAAAATTATTTTCTGAAATATTTATAAGTTTTTGGAAATAAAATGTGTTTGAAATTTGATTGTATCGAGCCCGTATTCTAGCTCTGGAGCCCGATAAAGGTCTTATATGTGATTTAAATTGAGTCTGTGAAGTTTGGTAAGAAATGGACTTGAAATAACGTGAATCGTACCTTATTTGAGAAAATTGGAAAACAATTGATGTTCTTAAGTGATTTCATGATTTTGATACTAAATTCATAGTTTTTGATATTATTATGGTGATTTGAATGCACGAGCAAGCCCGTATAATGTTTTTAGGTTGGTGTGCATGTTTGGTTTGGAGCCTCGAGAGCTCGTGTGAGTTTTGGATAGGCCACGGAGTGAAATTTGTACTTAGGAAATTGCAGGTTTTTCAGCTGGTATGATCAGGTCTGCAGGTTTCGAATGCGAAGCCTGGCTCGCAAATGCGAAGTTCCGTCGCAAATGCGAAGACTACCTGTGCTGCCTTGGGTCGCAAATACGTTGACTTTATCGCAAAAGCGACTTCGCAAATGGGAAGATGCCCTGAACTCCCCGGTGGTCGCAAATGCGACGAGTTTGTCGCAAATGCGAGAATAGCAGGCTTCTGGGTTCGCAATTGCAAACCCTGATCACAATTGCGATACCTGCAACCTATAAATTCATAACTTAGACGCATTTCAACCATTTTTCAAACTCTTTCAAAATCAAAACACTCTTGGGCAATTTTTCAAAGATAACTTCTCTTCCTAATCGATTGTAAGCCATTTCTAACTCGTTTTCTTCAATCTTTAACATCTTTTCACATGATTCCAACTCAAAATCAAAGGTTTTCATGGGGAAAATTGGGTATTTTGGGTAGAACCTAGATTTTTCAAATTTTAGGGATTTGGACCCCAATTTGAGGTCCGATTTCAAAACAAATTATATATTTGGGTTAGTGGGGGAGTAGGTAATCGGGTTTTGGTTCGAACCTCGGGTTTTGACCATGTGGGACCAGGGGCGATTTTTGACTTTTTGGGAAAAAATTTAGAAAACTTATTTTCATGCATTAGAATTGATTCATTTAGCATTTATTGATGTAATTAAGTAACTTGTGGCTAGATACGAGCGAATTGGTGGTGGGATCAAGAGGTAAAACGATAGTTGAGACTTGAATTGTGTTCGTGGCATCGAGGTAAGTGTTTGATCTAACCTTAGCTTGAGGGATTAGGAGTTGAGTCCTATTTGCTATGTGTTATTTGTTGAGTACGATGTATAGGCACGGTGACAAGTATCTATATGTTGGTGTCAAGCACTCCTATGAGTCTTAAATTGAAATCGTTGGGTTCTTAATAAGTACTACGAATGCCTAAGCTGTTGATTTTCTGTGTTGGGCAAGAATTATGATTATTCTCGTGGAAGTTGCTTATGGTTGAGTATTGGTGCTAGTTGAGGTTTCTTTTGTGAAGTTAAATGTTGGAACAAGTTTGGTTATAGCTGACTCACTTGCCGGGACGTATTTACTTATATTGTTGATTTCCTTGCCGGGATAGTGTTGTTTCCTTATTGTTCCCTTCCCAGGACTCTTTTCTTGTGATTGGTATTGAATTGTATACTAGGATCGGATTGCACGCCGCAATAACATTATATTTGGATCGGGTTGCACGCCGCAACAATATTATATTTGGATCGGGTTGCACGCCGCAACAACATTGTAATTGGATCGGGTTGCACGCCGCAACTGTGATAAATGATATGGATCGGATTGCACGCCGCAACAGTACTTTTATGATTTGGATCGGATTGCGCCCCGCAATAATAAATGATAAAGGTGGTTATTGATTGGTTACAATTTCCTTATTCTTTCTGCCACAAATTTTAGATTGTTATTTATGTTTTTCTCCTGAGTTGTTGTTGGTAAATGATATTCTCACGTAGCATTCCCCCCTCCTAATTGTATATTTCTTTTTTATTTTCCGCTATATATGATATAACTGTACAGGTTTATTTGGCAGTCTGGTACTAGCCTCGTCACTACTTCGCCGAGATTAGGTTAGGCACTTACCAGCACACGGGGTCGGTTGTGCTGATACTACACTCTGCACTTTGTGCAGATCCCGGAGCAGCAACATTCGAACCTTAGCTTGGGTGGCTGCCTTCAGTCCAGTCAGAGATTCCGAGGTAATCCTGCAGGCGTCCGCAGATCCTGGCGTCTCCCTCTATCCCTTCATCCTGTTTCATTTACATATTTCAAAAACAGTGTATTATTTATTTTTCAGACCTTGTTTATAGTAATTCTAGACCGTCTGTGAAGCGTGACACCAGTTCGGGTAGACTTTGTTTAAGATGTTGTATTGGGTTTATATATTTAAATAATTTTATTGTTTCTTCCGCTTGCTTAAAACTTCATTGTTTATAAGCTATTGCTTCATTATTGTTAAAGGATTTTTAAAAAAAATGGGAAAAAGATAAATTGTCCAAACAGTTGGTTTGTCTAGCTTTTATTAGTAGGCACCATCATAACTCACGATGGTGGAAAATCCGGATCGTGACAAAGATACAATCGAACAATGTACCACTTAACCCATGTATTTATAGTAAATCCTTCTGGCCACAATAGCTGCTCATTACTAAATTCGGTACCGGTAAATAACCTCATATCAAATAAAACTTTGTTCAAAACCTTCACCTTACTGTTAAGGATGTAAGAAACATGTAAAACTCATAACCACTCACGCAATCAACAAGCCGTGGAGTTCCCTCGCTCGATATAAAATAAAAATATTTAAACCTTATACTTTAAAAAGAATTATTAAGTTTAGATAGTTCGACTCTCATATTCAACCTAAAATATCCCATAATAAACTAATATAACACTACATTCAATATCTTGTTCAGTGGTGCCATCAGTGGCGGAGACAGGATCTCCACAAAGGGAGTTCAAATTTATTTTTTTGTAGCTAGTGGGAATCGAACACTTGACCGTATGTCGATTTTAAACCCCCTTGACCATTAAACTACACTTTTGGATTGTGTTAAGGGAGTTCAAAATTTAATATATAGAGGTAAAAAATAGATTTTACCTTATATATACAGTATAATTTTTCGACGAAGGGGATTCGAGTGAACCCCTTGCGCCCCTAAATCCGCCCCTGGTGCCATATATTCATACAAGATAGATTCGAAAACATATTAAAGTGTCACACCTAAAATTTGCACTTGTTTTAAGGCAACCTTTGAACCCCTGATCACTACAGTTGAAATTTTTGATTCAATCGCTCATATATAATCCAAAAAATAATTATTTCACAATAAAATTTTCTAGCGTAGGGGATTCAGTTAAAACCCCATGCCTCTCTTGAGCTCTGCCACCGGTCTTATCCATACTCCCTGAACATAGAATATCCGAGCCTGATGGCAAAGCAATTCCTGTAACAACCTGCTTCAAACCCCATTTAATTAAACCATCACAGTTAGAGGTGGCAAAATGATTAAATTCATATTATCCATTAAAAAATGGGTTGGATAATAAATTTTTTAGAAACGGGTCGAATGTTGATAAGAATCATATTATACACTTAGAAAATGAATAACCAAATGGATAAGCAATGGATAATTAATGGGTTTAACTTTTACATTTATAAAGCCTCAAATTGGGGTTCAATTTTGGAAGACTAAGAATTCTTCCAAAAGTGATCCTATTCATGAAGCCATGGATAATATAGGTAATCATATTATCCACCGAATAACCCATTTTTTATCCGTATCAAATATGGATCGGGTCAGATAATTTATCTTTTTTTTTTTAAGAGAAACTTTCAGAAACCACTATGTTTTAGTGGTTATTAGCTAGTTGTAGCTACCATTTACTATATTACTTCCTATAGCTATGTTTTCAGGTTTTTTAGAGTGTATTCGATGTATTTAAGCTATTGTATTCATGAATACAATAGCATTTCTCAGCGTGAAACATGGGATTACAGCTAGACAGATTATTGTATTCGACTGTATTCACGATATGTATTTGTGAATACAGTAACGTAAATAGCGCAATTCATGGTCTATTCAGCTGTTGTTAAACGGAAAGTGAATTAATTAACACAATAGACTCCTAATATAACTCAACAAACACAATTATAAATATGAATACATAAAATACATAAATTATATTAATTAAAAAATACATATGAATACATTGATGGAATATAGAGAGACAGTGAATACAATGAAATACAGCGAGATACATTGAAATACAATGAAAAAAAAGACAATGAATGCAATGAAATACATGGAAATACAGCGAGATACATTGAAATATACTTAAAAAAAGGTAACAGAATCTTCAAGTTGCTCAACCCCAAACTTCAAACGACCTATTTTTCGCCGACGATTTTCCGACGACCCATCGGATTCCGACCATGATTCCATAAGTAGCGATGAGAGAAAGAAGAAGAAAACGAGAAAGATCGCTGAAGAAGAACTTGCTAAGTTTTTCGCTGACGATTTTCCGACGACCCATCGGATTCCGACCATGATTCCATCAGCAGCGATGAGAGAAAGAAGAAGAAAACGAGAAAGATCGCTCAAGAAGAAATTGCTAAGTTTTTGGTTAAGAAAGCCATGAAAGTTGCCACGAAGTTAAAGTCCCAGAAAATTCCTGTTGACTACTCGGAAGAACAATCGACGGAGGAGCTGATGAGAGAGAATCCATGAGTTTGTATTCATGGAGAAAACTGGCGTTGAAAGAGAGGGTGGAGAAAAATCTGAAAGAATGAGAGAGAAAAATAATACAAAGCGTATTTTATGGCTTAAGGGTAGGAGGTGACCATAAATAGATATTTGGCTATAAAAATCAAAAGGTAGCTATGGAATATAATTTTTTAAAATGGTATTTATTTAAAATAAATAAGATACCAACCTTTGTTATAAGAGGTAAAAATTCCATTTCGATCCGCTAATATCTGACCGACCCACCCGTTTGCCACCCTTAAATTCACAGTGTTCCAAATAGAAGAGCGAAGGAAACTGATCATGCCCCTTGAATGAGTAGCAGAAATCAAACAAACATTCATAATATATAATTTTACTTGATTGAAAAAGGCATTCATATATACAAAAATAAGGGTAAATTACACTAAACACCTCTGCATTGTAACTCAGTTGCAGGGACACCCTCTTTATTTTAAACTCAAACATTTACAACCCTTATACTATGAAATTCCTACACAAAGATACTGACTCAGTTACAGATATATCCGTTGTATAAAGTCAAAGACTTACACTCCCAATACTATAAGTTAAATTACAGGGGTAATCTAAACAAATATTAAAAGAAAGAAATTGACATAATGAGTGTTCCCCATTCTTGTTAGACCGTATAATCAAGACTAGACAATTAAATAGAAGCAGAAATAGGAATGATCGATCACCTCATCGAATTGTGGTATCAACAATGTATTATGCAAATACCTACAGGAGTTTCCATATGTACACAATTCACTTTAACCCAATCCCAAGCCTTGATAGTTTACTCTTTTTTCTTTCCCGCTCAATGGTTTACTTTAATACAAATATGAGTTAGATTTCTCAATCCGTTAATTAATAGATATTGTGCAAGAAAGTCATATTTTTTAGCTTGTAACAAAAAAGTTACTCTCTCCGTTTCATATTATATGAGGTAGTTTGACTCGACACGGAATTTAAGAAAAAAGAAGAAGACTTTTGAAACTTGTGGTCTTAAAAGCTCAAGGGGTAAAAAGTTTGTGGAGTCATGACATTTGTGTGGCTATAAAAGCTTTTCATTAAGGATAAATGGGTAAAATAAAAGAGTTTAAAGTTGAATTATTTCCAAATTTAAAAATGTGTCATTTGTTTTGGAATAGACTAAAAAGAAAAGTAGTTCATTTAATACGAAACGGATGGAGTATTAAATTCTTGTCATTTCACCCAAAAAGTTAATTTTTCTTTGATTTGTAATAGACAGTTTGCTCAACATTTGCCATGTCACATGGAAAGTCACTCACAAGGTACACTAGGGTGATACTTCTGGCAACTTGCTGATGTGGGAATACCTTTTTTAAGCCAAACGATTAAAAAATAAAGAAAACCACCCATTATTTTACTGACTCGCTCCAATAACTCGACCCGCTGCCTTTTTTTTGTTTTTCAACATAATAGAAGACCCCAATAAATAGGGATTAGAAATAACGATAGCTTTCACTCTAACGTTGGCTTCCTTGGCTTCTCTCGGTTGTGTTAAAGTTAATTTCCAAGGTTTCAATGATGACAATGTTCAACTATTCTATTTTGCAGAAGTTATTGCTGAATCAATTGACCTATAGAAGGAACCAAAAGTCTGCTGATCTACTCTGCCTCAATCAAGGCAACCAAATTTCCAATCAAGAAGTTATTGTCATATTCAGCTTCCTCAATTAAAGCTTAGTCAAGGGATTGATTGTCTCGTAAATGAAAGCTGTGGCAAAGGAAAGTCACGATCGAATCTGGTCTTTCCCAAAGAGCAGTATTCAAAGAGGCACCCTTTGGGTCAAATCCTTTTAAAGATCTCGTGCCTCTATTTCTGGTCAAGACTCAACGGCTATTTTCCTCTTCTATAAGAATGCTGCTTGGTTCAAATGGAAGACTCATGCAACTACACATATTGGCTTCTAAATATCTCTACTTCTTAGCCTAAACACTGTAATCTGAAGTTTATCAGTGTCTCAAAAGATAGGAAGAGTTAGAACACAAAAGAGAGTTGTGTCATTACTAAGATTCATTGATTACTGTACTTTGTTGGTGGTGAACGAATAAAAACCATCCCTGTTGTAATTCTTTCAAGGTCTAAAAGGAACCCTTGTGACCAAGAAAAACTGAATGTAAGTACCACACTAATACCGAACTAGTATAAAATTGTTGTGTATCTTTCTCTGTTTGTTTACTGTCACTTTAATTCTGCTCTCGATCTAGTCAACTAAATCACCGTTAGTCGACTAAGTTTTTAACAAACTACAATTCACCCCCCCTACCCTCATTGTACTTTTAATTGATATCAGAGCAAGGCTCACAAACTTTGCTTAACAGCTAGTGAGGAACAGATCATGGGATCAAACACAGTCATTGGTGCACTATTTCAAGAGGGAACTTCTCAAGTTCGACCACCATACTTCAACGGACAATATTTCTCTCATTGGAAGGTGCGTATGGAAACATATACCATTTTGTATGACATCAAAGTCTGGCGAGTGATTAAAAAGGAAAATCTTCCAATTCCCCTAGGAAAGACGAAAATGGTCAAATTATAGTATCCACTGATCCACTTAACTTGGATGATTACACTGATGAGCAAGCTGCTGTCATAATTGTAAATGCCAAAGCAAAAAAATCTGTTGTACAATGCTATCAGTGGTGAAGAATATGAAAAGATCTCAAGCTGTGAAACTGCTAAGGAGATGTGGGATAAGAAGTCGCATATGAAGGGACAAACAAGGTAAAAGAAACAAGGACAAATCTATTGGTTCTAGAGTATGAGCTATTTCAAATGAAGGATGGAGAATCTGCTGAAGAAATGTTCTCCAGGTTCAGCAAAATTCTTGGAGATCTGAAATCCTTTGGTAGAACAATAAAAAGTGAAGAACAAGTCAGAAAATTCTCAGAAGTCTACCTACAATTTGGCAGCCAAAGGTCATCGCAGTCGAATGTCAAGATCTCGATAAAATGTCCTATGATGAACTCAGAGGTGATCTAATAGCTTTTGAGAAAACTCACTTGGATAGACGGATTCAACAAGAAAAGAAGAAAACAATCGCTTTCAAAGCAACTGTGGCTGAACCAGAGGATAAAGAAGAAAATGAATGAGGAGAACAAGATGAAAACAGAGCCATGCTTTCTCAAGTTGTAACCAGTATGATTAGGAAAAACAGAAATAGCAGAAGAGGTAAACCAAACTTCAGAAAGGGAATGATAAACAATGAAAATGATGGAAGATGCTACGAATATGGTAAACATGGACACGTTCAAGCTGGCTGTCTAAAACTAAAAAAGAAGCTGATAAGAAATCTTCAAAGGAAGAAGTCTTTTGGAGCCTGGAGTGATGAAGAAGAATCTGATCATGAAGAAATTGCAAATATGTGCTTCATGACCATAGAAGATGATAGCAATGAAGAATCAGGAGAATGTGGGTTCTCAGGAAACAGAGGAATAAATGAAGAAGAAGACTCATATCAACTTGGTCTCATGGCAGATGAAGGAACTAGTGAGGTACGTCCCTTAAATTGCCCTAACTATTATGAACTCCAAGAATTAGTTGATATTGCTCTTGTAGATATTGAAAGAGTTCTAAATGAACTCATAAAGATTCAAATAGAAAAGAAAGAATGGGCTCTGAAGCTAGAAGTTTGTGAAATTGAATGTGATATGCTAAAGGAAGAAGTAAATGAACTTCAACTGCAATTGAATGGATTGCAAAGATCTACTAGTCATAGTTCAGTCAAATCAAATCAGACTATTCGTCACAAACAGAAAAAATCTCATGGGTGTTCCTTCTGTGGTAAGAATGGACATAATACTAACCAATACAGAAACAGAATCAGGGCAGGAAATGATTCTGATAATAGTCC
This sequence comes from Nicotiana sylvestris, assembly GCF_000393655.2. Classification (NCBI taxonomy): domain Eukaryota; kingdom Viridiplantae; phylum Streptophyta; class Magnoliopsida; order Solanales; family Solanaceae; genus Nicotiana; species Nicotiana sylvestris. The sequence goes on from NC_091063.1 coordinate 143,043,200, forward strand.
ATCTTGTTTTTATTCTGGGAAAAAGGGCCACACTTCAAATTGCTGCAAGTTTAAGGACAATAGAAGATGGGTCTGGCGACCAAAATCTTCAAACCAAACTATCACTCAACAGTCTAATCTTTCAGGACCCAAGCAAGCTTGGGTACCAAAAAACAAGTAATTTTGTTTGCAAGAACACCGCAAGAAGAATCGAAAAGGAAAATGGTATCTCGACAGCGCGTGTTCCAGACATATGACTGGTGACAAACAATTATTCAAAACAGTCACTAAACTAGATGGAGGAACAGTTACATTTGGAGACAAATCCAAAGAAAATGTAATTGGTGTTGGAAAAGTTCCTCTAAGCCCAACATGTGATGTAGACGAAGTCTACCTGGTTGATGAACTCGACTACAATCTTCTCAGCACTAGTCAACTATATGACAATGATTTTGAGGTTCGTTTTAAGAAACATGGTTAGTTCATAGAAGATGAATCAAGTAAAGTCATTCTTTCAGGTAATAAAGACAGAAATGTTTATACAATTAGCAACCTAGCTAATCTTGGGGATCAAATCTGTCTTGCTTCTATAGTTGATGATCCCTGGGTCTGGCATAGAAAACTTGGTCATGCCAGCATGCATACTATTCAAAAGCTTTCTAAACATGATCTCATCATTGGACTTCCAAAACTAGATTTTTCAAAGGATCATATTTGTGATGCATGTCAACTAGGAAAACAAACTCGCTCATCTTTCAAAATCAAAAATTTTGTTTCCACCTCAAAACCTCTTCAACTATTGCATATGGATTTATTTGGTCCAACCAGAACTGCTAGCATAGGTGGTAGAAAATATGCTTTTGTATATTTGGTCCAACCAGAACTGCTAGCATAGGTGGTAGAAAATATGCTTTTGTATTGTGGATGATTTTTCTAGATTTACCTGGGTTATATTTTTAACTCATAAAGATGATGCTCTAAAGAATTTTGAAATTTTCTGTAAGAAGGTTTAACGAGAAAAGGGTTACTACATCTCTTCTATCAGAAATGATCATGGAGGAGAATTTGAAAGCAAAGCTTTTGAAAACTTTTGCAATGATCAAGGAATCTCTCACAATTTTTCTTCACCAAGATCTCCGCAACAAAATGGAGTGGTAGAACGTAAAAATAGAACCCTACAGGACATGGCAAGAACCATGATTGTGGAAAATTTCTTACATCATCATTTTTGGGCAGAAGCTGTAAGCACATCATGTCATATTATCAAAATGTGTCTGATTCGACAAATTCTCAAAAAGACTTCATATGAACTTTGGAATGGTAAGAAACCCAATATTAGCTATTTTTACCCCTTTGGATGCAAATGTTTCATTCATAATAATGTAAAGGATAATTTGGGTAAGTTTGATCCTAAAAGTGATGAAGTCATATTTTCTTATTACTCTCCTTCAAGTAAAGCATATAGACTTTATAATAAAAGAACTCTTTGTATTGAAGAATCAATTCATGTTGTTTTTATTGATACTAACCCTCGTCTAAGGAGTGAAAAACATCCTGAAGATGAGGAAATATTCCTTTTGTCCCTAAATCTATCATTGCAGGAAAGGATCGTCAAAGTGGGTCATCTGATCAGCAAACTCAACCGGCTGAAGAAACTGTAGAAATTCACGAACCATCTCAAACGGATCAGTCGACTAATGTAGAAAGAGATCTTCCTTCAAACACACCAATTGATGGAAGGGTGAACATGGCTACCCTCACAAATTTATTATAGGACATCCACAGGAAGGAATCACTACAAGAAGATCCTAGAAGAACAAATCTCATATGGCTCCCATTTCTCAACTTGAGCCAAAGAAGGTGGATGAAGCTCTGAAGGATGTATACTGGATAGATGCTATGAAAGAGGAACTAGATCAATTTGAAAGAAACCAAGTATGGGAGTTGGTTCCAAGACCTTCAAACTCCTCAATTATTGGAACTAAATGGGTATTCAGAAACAAATTTAATAAATCTGGTCAAGTGGTTCGAAATAAAGCAAGATTAGTTGCTCAAGGATACTCCCAGCAAGGGAATCGACTATGACGAAACCTTTGCTCCCGTAGAAAGACTTGAATCCATTCGAATATTACTTGTTTATGCTACTTACAAAGGTTTCAAGCTGTTTCAAATGGACATTAAAAGTGCATTCCTAAATGGCTACATCTCTGAAGAAGTGTATATAAAGCAACCAACAGGATTTGCAAACGTCTTCTTTCCTAATCATGTATACAAGCTGACCAAAGCCTTGTATGGTCTCAAACAAGCTCCGCATGCCTGGTATGAAAGGTTAAATTCTTTTCTCTTAAATCAAGGGTTCAAAAGAGGTAATATCGATACAACCCTTTTTATTAAGCATTCTAGTTAAGGTAATCTTATTACTCAAATTTATGTTGATGACATTATTTTTGGTAGTACTAACTATGCTTTATGTGAAGATTTTGCTCATTCCATGAAGGAGAATTCAAAATGAGCATGATAGGAGAACTGGCATTCTTTCTTGGACTTCAAATCAAACAGTCTACTAAAGGAATTTTCATTAGCCAAACCAAGTACACTAAGGAGCTTATCAAAAAGTTTGTAATGGAAAATGCAAAGTCAATCAGCACTCCAATGATTCTAACAACAATACTCGATGAAGACAACAATGGAAAAAAGGTTGATGAAACCATGTATAGAGGGATGATTGGATCCCTATTGTATCTCGTTGCTAATCGACCAGCTATCATGTTCAGTGTATACAAGTGTGCAAGATTTCAGTCAGCTCCTAAGGAATCCCATCTCACTTTGAGTAGGAAGTCAACCACTATGGGCAGCCTTGCATATATTTCAGTTGGTGAGAGATCACTTGCTTTGGATGTTCAGGATTTAGCCAATCAGTTCGTGAGGTTGGATGTTTCTGATCCCAATCGTATTTTAGCTTGTAGAGTCGCTCGATCTTCATTATTGGAGTGTATCAGTGATCGGCAGTATGATGGCCCTCATTTTCTTGTCCTTAGGGACACAGTGCAGCACGGTGGTGCCAAGCAAGTTACAGTTGGAGATGACTGAGTTTTGAGGATGCAGGGTCGAGTTTGTGTGCCTAATATGGATGGACTTCGTGAGTTGATTCTAGAGGAGGCCCATAGTTCCCGGAATTCTATTCATCCGGGCGCCGTTAAGATGTATCAAGATTTGCGGCAGCATTACTAGTGGAGGTGGATGAAGAAGGATATTGTTGCATATTTAGCTCGGTGTTTGAATTGTTAGCAGGTAAAGTACGAGCATCAGAGACCTGGTGGGTTGCTTCAGAAGATTGAGATTCCTGAGTGGAAGTGGGAGCGTATCACTATGGACTTCATTGTTGGACTACCACGGACTTAGAGGAAGTTCGATACGGTATGGTTTATTGTTGATAGGCTGACTAAGTTAGCGCATTTCATTCATGTGGTCGTCTCCCATTCTTCAGAGAGGTTAGCTGAGATCTATATCCAGGAGATTATTCGTCTTCATGATGTGCCGTGTCTATTATTTCTGACTGAGGTACGCATATTACCTCACATTTCTGGAGGGCAGTTCAGCATGAGTTGAGTACACGGGTCGAGTTGAGCACAACGTTTCATCCTCAGATGGATGAACAGTCCGAGCGTACTATTCAGATTATAGAGGATATGCTCTGCACCTGTGTTATTGACTTTAGAGGTTATTGGGATCAATTCTTGCCGTTAGCGGAGTTTGCCTACAACAACAACTATCAGTCGAGCATCCAGATGGCTCCCTATGAGGCATTATATGGTAGGCGGTGTTTAGCCGGGGGAGGCTCAGTTGTTGGGTACGGATTTAGTATAGGATACCTTGGACAAGGTTAAGATTCAGGATAGGTTTTGTAGAGCTCAGTCCAGGCAAAAGAGTGTCGATCGTAATGTTCGTGATGTGGCAGTCATGGTCGAAGAGCAAGTGTTGCTTCAAGTGTCGCCCATGAAGGGCGTGATGAGATTGGGAAGAAGGGCAAGCTAAGTGCTATGTTCATCGGACCTTTTGAGATTCTTGATTGAGTGGGAGAGGTGTCTTACAAACTTGCATTGGTGCCAAGTTTATCAGTTGTGCATCCAGTATTTCATGTGTCCATGCTTCAAAAGTATCACGGTGATCCATCCCACGTGTTAGACTTCTGCATTGTCCAATTGGACAAGGACTTGACCTATGAGGAGGAGCCGGTAGCTATTCTAGACTAGCAGGTTCATCAGTTGAGATCAAATAATTTCCCTTCAGTTCATGTGCAGCGGAGAGGTCAACCTGTTGAGACAGCTACCTGGGAGTCCGAGTTTGATATGCAGAGCTGGTATCCCCATTTTTCCACTGACTCAAGTACTATTCTATGTCCGTTTGAGGACGAACGGTTGTTTTAAAGGTGGAGAATATGATGACCCTTTACTGTGATGACCCAAAGGGTCATCTTATATTTTAGAATTCAAATCCGGGTTTTGAGGCCTTGAAAATATCATTTTACTTCTCCTCAATTTGCGTGCGTAGTTCGGGCGCGTTTCCGGAAAGCTTTTATGTGAAATTTAAGAAATATATTGAATTTGGCCTTTAAAATTGATTAAAGTTGACTTCGATCAACATTTTTGGTAAATGAACCCGGACCCATGATTTGACCGTCCCGTAGGGTCCGTAGTAAAATATGGGACTTGGACGTATGCCCGAAATCAAATTCCGAGGTCCCTAGCCCGAGAAAAGAATTTTTAAAGAAAATTATTTGATGGAAAAATATAAGGACATTTGGTGTGTGATCTTGATGGTATCGGACCCGTATTTTGGTTCCGGAGCCTGGTACATGTTTAATATAATATTTAAATCGTATCTGTGAAATTTGGTGAGAATCGGAGTTGATTTGACGTGATTCGGACGTCCGGTTGTGAAAATAGTAAATTTGAAGTGTTCTTGAGGAAAATCGTGAGTTTGAGGTTAAATTCGTAGCTGTTGATGTTATTTTGATGATTTGATCACACGAGCAAGTTCGTATGATATTTTTAGACTTGCGTGCATGTTTGGTTTGGAGCCCCAAGGGCTCAGTTGAGTTTTGGATAGGCCACGGAGTGATTAGAACCTAAGAAAACTCAGTTGTGCATCTGGTGTTTTGCACAGGCCTCTGATCTTGCAAATGCGAAGACTGTCGGCCTGGAAATGTGACAATATTGTCACAAATGTGAAGAAGGCATGGGAAGGCAAACCTCACAAATGCAAAACTTTGGCCGGAATTGCGAAGGTCCCAGAGGTCGGAAATGCGAAATATGTGTTGCAAATGCGAAGGCAACCGTAAATTCAAAGGGTTCGCAATTGCAAACCCCTGATCGCAATTACGATAACTGCATCTTGTTAAGTGAGATTTTAGACGGGATTTTCACTTCATTCTTCAAAATTTCAAAACCTAAACTCCAAAGGGCGATTTTCCTAGAGCAAATTCTTCCCCAAATCATAGGTAAAATGAATCTTAACTCTTTTTTTTCAATCTATTTCATCTTTTTTTACATGATTTCATTTCAAAATCTAGGGGTTTTCATGGGAAATTGGGTGTTCTTGGGTAGAAATTAGGATTTTCGGATTTTGGGGTTTTGGACCTCAATTTGAGGTCAAATTTCAAAACCAATTGCATATTTGAGTTCGTGGTGAATGGGTAATCGGGTTTTGGTTCGAACTTCGAGTTTTGACTAAGTGGGCCCGGGGTCGATTTTTGACTTTTTGGGAAAAACATTGGAAAATCTATATTCATGCATTAGAATTGGTTTATTTATCATTTATTGATGTTATTAAGTAAATTATGACTAGATACAAGTGGATTGGAAGGGGAACCGAGAGATAAAGCGTTAATTGAGGCTTGATTTTGTTTGTGGGATCGAGGTAAGTGTTTGGTCTAACCTTAGCTTGAGGGAATAAGTATTGTGGTCTTATTTGCTAAGTATTAGTGTTGAGTACGCGTATAGGTGTGGTGACAAGTATCTATACGTTGATGTCAATCATGCAAGTTAGTCTTATACTATGACTGTTGTGACTCTTATTATGTATTGTTTATGCTTAAATTGATGATTACCCATGTTGAACAAGACTTATGATATTTTCTTGGTAATCGACCATTGTTGAGTATTGACTCAAGTAAGACTTATTTCGTGGAGTTAACTGTTGAAACGAGATTGGTTATAGTTGATTCCCTTGCCGGGATGTTATTCTTTCTATTGTTTAATCCCGTTCTGGGATGTATTGTTTCTATTGTTTGGGTGAGGAAGAGCGTAAAGCACGAAGGGTGATGCCGTGTATTGTATTGTGAGTGAGTGTTAATGCACGAAGGGTGATGTCGTGCGATATTGTGAGTGTTAATGCACAAAGGGTGATGCTATACCGATATTGTGAGAGTTAAAGCACGAAGGGTGATGTTGTGCCATGATTATGAGAGTTAATGCACGAAGGGTGATGCCGTACCGTTTCTGTTGTTCCTTATGGTGAGAACAAGAGTAAAAGCACGAAGGGTGATGTCGTGCACGTGTTACTGTTGCATTATTCCTGCTGATACAAATATGGTGTTCATTATGCTTCTCTATTGAATTACTATTGGAATTTGATATTCCCCGCAGCATGTTCCCCTTCCCATCTTCATCTGTTATTTCCTATTATTATTGTTCTGTTTGTATATGATTTAATTGTGACGACCCTACCGGTCGTCTTAAGAATTAATGGCATGATCCTCTATTAACTGCTTTCCCCGAGTTTATTTCTGCTATTTTGATTTGTCGGGATGTTCGGTTCTGAGTTTCAGAGAGTTTTGGGACACTTAGTCCCTAAATGAGAGCTTAAGTGTTGGAGAGTTAACCGTAGCAGAAGCAGTGTGAAGACGGCCTTGGAATGGAAATCTGATGGTTCTGTTACTCCATTGGATGATTTCGGGCTTAGGGGCATGTTCGAGTTGTGTTTTGGAGGTTCGTAGCTAATTTAGGCTTGAAATGCCGAAAGTTGAATTTTTGAAGTTTCCGGTCCGATAGTGAGATTTTGATCCGAGGGTTGGAATGGAATTCCGGAAGTTGGAGTAGCTCTGTAGTGTTGAATGTGATGTGTGTGTAAAATTTCAGGTCATTTGGATGAGGTTTGATTTTCTGATCGAAAGCGTGTTTTTAGAGTTTTTGGAATTCTTAGGCTTGAATCCAATGAAAAATAGGTGTTTTGATGTTGTTTTGAGTTTCTGAAGGTTGGAAGAAGTTTGAATGATGTTTTAGGATTGGTTGGCAGGTTTGGTTGAGGTCCCGGGGGCCTCGGGTGTGTTCTGGATGCTCAACGGACCATTTTTGAACTTGGAAAGATTGCAGATTTTCTGCTGTTGTGTTGCAGAGAAACCCTTCATCGCGTTCGCGAGGGGGTCTCGTGTTCGCGTAAAGCATCTGGGTGAAGCAGCTGAAATGTGCTTCGTGTTCGCGATGATGTCCTGCGTTCGCGAAGGTAAGGACCCGTTGGTCTTCGCGTTCGCATAGGGTCTGCCCGTGTAAGCTATGCGTTTGCGAGTGGACCTCACGTTCACGAAAGAGGAATTTGGCCAGCAGGACTTTTGTGCCTTGTGTTCGCGAAGAAAGAATTACCTAGGCAGATATAAGATTTCAAAATCGAGGGTTTAACCATTTTTATCAAAACTTAAGCTTGGGAGCTCGGATTTGAGCGAGATTTTGAGCGATTTTCAGAGATATCAATTGGGCAATGATTCTAGACTCTTTTTTGCTTGTAACCCATTAATGCAAACATGAATTCATCCTTTAATTTCGAAATTTGTATGAAAATTGGGGAAAAGTTCTTAGACCAAGAAATTGAGTTTTGATTGGGGATTTGACATCGGATTTGGATAATTTTGGTATGGTTAGACTCGTGAGAGTTTGAGGATTCTAAAACAAGAAATTTTACCCGATTTCAAGACATGGGCCCGAGGGGCATTTTGGTCATTTTACATAATTTCGCGTATTAGCTTAGACTTTTATTGTAGAATCAGTTACTTGAAGTGTTATTTTTTACATTATGAAATTAAATTGAATAGATTTGGGTCATTTGGAGTCGAGTACTCACGGCAAGAGCATGGTTTCAGATTGATTTTTGAGTCGGTTCAAGGTAAGTGGCTTGTCTAACCTTGTGGGGGGGCCTTCCCTTTAGGATTGGTATATTTGGTAATTGAAATGCCTTGTACGTGAGGTGACGAGTGTGTACTTGTGCTAATTGTTGGAAATTCGATTTTTCTTTATGTAATTACTAGTATGTTTCCTTTCCTGTTTCTATTACTTGCACTATTAAGCATGTTGTTAGCTTAGGAAAGCATGTCTAAGTGACTTAATTGTTTTATTTTCTCAATCTACCTTACTTGACTTCGGTGCAGCATGCTAGGCTAGAATCACTTATTGCCTTAATATGAAATGTTTGCCATTTTTGTATATTTTCCTGTTGCTGTTGTGTATTTATTTTGGGACTACGGATATGGGATTCCGGTAGCTCCCCCTTGTCTGTTTATTTGGGACTACGGATGTGAGATTTTGGTATACTCCCCCAGTACTAGGTATATTTGGGGACTACGAATCGGGATTCCGGTAGATCCTCGTGCACTGATAGTTGGACTACGGGACGGGATCCCGAGAGATCCTTCGGATATATATGATGGACTATAGGACGGTATCCCGAGAGATCCACTGGACAGTTGTAATTGGGACTACAGGACGATATCCTAAATGATGCTCAATTGTTATCTCTGTGTTGAGCTGTATTTCCTTCTCATGATTTATTCTGTATCTGTTCTAGTTGTTGTTGTTCTTTCAATCCTATGTTATTTCTTGCTGTTGCACTTATTTATACTGTTTTATTCCACACTGTTACCCCTTATATCTTATTTAATCTCAGTAGGGATCTGACCTTCCTCGTCACTACCCAATCGAGGTTAGGCTTGGCACTTACTAAATACCGCTGTGGTGTTCTCATGCCCCTTCTGCGCATGTTTTTCATGTGCAGATCCAGGTACCGCTACTCAGGCCTACTATCCTTGAGGGAGGCGACTGCTCTAGAGACTTCGAGATATATCTGCCGCGTCCGCAGACCGAGGAGTCCCTTTCTATTCTAGTTGTTAAACATTGCCCTTCTGTATTTTTTTTCTTTCTTGTTAGATATTCTGGAGTTTGACTGTTAGATATTCCAAAGGCTTGTGTTTCCGTGAGTTTTCGGGTTTTGGGATAGTGTACTTGGTTTTAAGGATGTTGTGTTGTATATGCCGATCGGCATTATAACTATTGTTTCCATTCAATTATTTTGGTTTTTGATTATTTCTTCCGCAAGATTCGTTATATTCCGCATTTGTTAGGCTTACCTAATCGTAGAGACTATGTGCCGTCACGACAGTTCACGGAGGGCGAACTGGGGTCGTGACAAGTTGGTATCAGAGATCTAGGTTCATAGGAGCATGGATCACAAGCCGGTTAATTAGAGTCTCGCTGATCAGTACGAAGACGTCTGTACTTATCTACGAGAGGCTATGTAACCGTTAGGAAAATTTCACTTCATTTGATTTCCCTGTCGTGCAAGATTTTTGACATCACAATTCTAAACTTCTGTCTTCTATTCTCTCACAGATGGTGAGGACACGTGCTACCAGATATGATTAGACACTCGCACCCCCTGTGAGAGCCGTCAGAGGTCGGGACTGGGGTAGAGGCCGAGGACACGCACGTGGTGCAGCAAGAGCACTCGCGGGAGCTGCCACTGAAGAGTCACCAGTAGTTCCAATCAGAGCCCAGACATCGGATACGCCTACTGATACTACTACTCCAGCACTTCAGGAGACATTAGCACAGTTCCTGAGCATGTTTGGTACATTAGTTCATACGGGGTTGATTCAGGTTGTACCAACTACTTTACCAATCGAGGGATGGACCCAGACTCCTGCCGCCCCCACTCTAGAGCAGCGAGTTCCTATTGGTCAGGTTCTAGGTGTCATAGCGACACAGCCTGTGGTCCTAGTTCAGTGGGTGGTGAGGACCCCTCGCCGAGTAGAGGACGGGTGGGTCCAGGAGAGAGAGGGCAGACGAGGTCAGGAGGGAGAGTATAGGGGAAAGAGTACACCTCATAGACTGGGGAGACTCATTGATCCTTATTTTTGAGGAAGAGTACGACATGGTAGAGGTTTTGTGGGTCAGCCAACTCAGATTTTGCACAGTATTTTAGGTGTTCAAGGGTCATGGAGTACCCATACCGCATAGTTCCCACTGCCACGTCAACCGCGAGGCTGCTTTGAGTGTGGTGACATACGCCATGTGGTGAGGTATTGCCCTAGACTTGGGAGGAGTGCACCTTCACAGACTTCTCAGCCACAACGCGCTCCTCAGAGTTCTCAGGCTATGATCACAGCACCAGTTGCTACCCCACCTGCTCAGCCAGCTAGAGGGGAAGGCTAGGCCAGATATTATGCCCTTCCTACCCGTACCGAGGTTGTTGCCTCCGATTCTGTCATCACAGGTATTATACTGATTTGTCACAAAGATGCATCAGTTCTATTCGATCCAGGCTCCATTTATTCTTATGTGTCTTCTTATTTTGCTCTGCATTTGGGTGTATCTCGGGATTCTTTGAGTTTCCCTGTTTATGTTTCTACTCATGTGGGAGATTCTCTTATTATGGACCGCATTTATCAGTCGTGTTTGGTTGCTCTTAGTGGTTTTGAGACCAGAGTCAATCTATTGTTGCTCAGCATGGTAGATTTCGACATTATCTTGGGCATGGACTGGTTGTCGCCCTATTATGCTATTCTTGATTGTCACGCCAAGACCGTGACGCTGGCTATGACAGGTGTACCACGTGTTGAGTGGAGGGGTACTTTAGATAACACTCCCAGTAGAGTTATTTCTTTTCTTAAAGCTTAGTGTATGGTTGAGAAGGGGGTGTGACGCGTATTTAGCTTATGTGGGAGATGTTAGTATTGATACCCCTTTAGTTGATTCAGTCCCAGTAGTACGGGATTTTTCAGATGTGTTTCCAACTGATCTTCCAGGCATGCCTCCTGATAGAGATATTTATTTTGGCATTGATCTGCTGTCGGACACTCAGCCCATTTCTATTCCTTTGTATCGTATGGATCCTCCTGAGCTGAAGGAGTTGAAGGATCAGTCACAGGAATTGCTTGATAAGGGTTTTATAGTGTATCACCTTTGGGTTCTCCTATCTTGTTTGTGAAGAAAAAGGATGGTTCTATGCGTATGTGTATTGATTATCGCCAGTTAAAAAAGGTTACAGTGAAGAACCATCATCCTTTGCCTTGTATTGATGATCTGTTTGACCAGCTTCAGGGCGCACGGGTGTTTTCTATGATTGATTTGCGCTCAAGTTACCATCAGTAGAAGATTTGGGAGCTAGATATCCCAAAAACTACTTTCAGGACTCGGTATGTTCATTACAAGTTCCTTGTTATGTCATTTAGGCTGACCAATGCCCTAGCAGCCTTTATGCATTTGATACACAGTGCGTTTCGACCATATCTTGACTCGTTCGTCATTGTCTTTATTGATGATATTCTAGTGTATTCTCGGAGTCGGGAAGATCATGAGCAGCACCTGAGGGTTGTGCTTCAGACTCTGAGAGAGAAGAAGTTATATGATAAATTCTCGAAATGTGAGTTTTGGTTGGATTCAGTGGCATTCTTAGGCTACATGGTATCGAGTAAGGGTATTCCGGTGGATTCGAAGAAGATAGAAGTCGTGCAGAGTTGGTCCAGACCATCCTCAGCTATAGAGATCCGCAGTTTCCTTGGTTTGGTGGGCTACTACCGTCATTGTGTGGAGGGGTTTTCATCGATTGCGGCCCCTATGACCAGGTTAACCCAGAATGGTGCTTCGTTCTAGGGGACAGAGGAGTGTGAGGCGAGCTTTCAGAAGCTCAAGACAGCTTTGACCACAACCTCAATTTTGATACTGCCTACAGGTTTGGGGTCTTATACGGTTTATTGTGATGCCTCGAGGATTGGCCTCAGAGCGGTGTTGATGCAGGATGGTAGGGTGATTGCCTACACGTCCAGACAGTTGAAGGTACATTAGAGGAATCACCTAGTTCACGACCTTGAGTTAGCTTCCATTGTTCACTCCCTGAAGATTTGGCGCCATTATTTATACAGGGTTCCCTGTGAGATTTATACTAACTATTGGAGCTTGCAGCACTTGTTCAAGCAAAAAGATCTATATTTGTGCCGGAGGAGGTGGTTAGAGTTGCTGAAGGACTATGACATCACTATTTTGTATCACCCGGGCAAGGCTAATGTGGTGGCTGATGTTTTGAGTCGCCGAGCGGAGATTTTGGGGAGTTTGGCTTATTTACCAGCATCGGAGAGGCCTATGGCGATAGATGTTCAGGCCTTAGCCAGCCAGTTTATGCCCAGTCGGGTTCTAGCTTGCATGGTTTCTCGGTCTTCCTTAAATGATCGTATTAGGGAGCAGCAATATGATGACCCTAATTTGCTTGTCCTTAAGGACACGGTTCAGCACGGTGATGCTAGAGATGTGACTATTGGTGATGATGTGGTATTGAGGATGCAGGGTCGGATTTGTGTACCCAATGTTGATGGGCTTCAGGAGTTGATTTTGGAGGAGGCCCATACCTCGCGGTATTCCATCCACCCGGGTGCCGCAAAGATGTATTAGGATTTGAGACAACACTATTGGTGGAGGCAGATGAAAAAAGATATAGTTGGATTCGTAGTTCGGTGTCTCAACTGTCAGCAGGTGAAGTATGAGCACCAAAGACCGGGTAGGTTGCTTCAGCAGATAGAGATTCCGGTGTGAAAGTGGGAGTGGATCACCATGGACTTTGTAGTTGGGCTCCCACGGACTTTGAGAAAGTTCGATGCTATTTGGGTGATTGTGGATCAGCTGACCAAGTCCGCTCACTTTATTCCTATGTGTACTACTTATTCCTCAGAGCGGTTAGCGGAGATTTATATCCGGGAGATTGTTCGTCTGCATGGTATTCTAGTATCCATCATTTCAGATAGAGGTACTCAGTTCACATTACGGTTCTGGAGGGTCATTTAGCATGAGTTGGGTACTCGGGTGGAGTTGAGTACAGCATTTCACCCTCAGACAGACGGACAGTCCGAGCGCACTATTCAGATTCTTGAGGATATGCTTCGTGCGTGTGTGATTGAGTTTGGAGGGTCTTGGATCTGTTCTTGCCATTGGCGGAGTTTGCTTATAACAACAACTATCAGTCTAGCATTCAGATGGCACCGTATAAGGCTTTATATGGGAGACGGTGTAGATCCCCGGTGGGTTGGTTTGAGTTGGGTGAGGCTAGATTATTGGGCACATACTTAGTTCAGGATGCTTTGGAGAAGGTTAAGGTGATTCAAGATAGACTCCGTATAGCCCAGTCCAGAAAGAAGAGTTACGTGGACCGGAAGGTTCGTGATGTTTCCTATATGGTTGAAGAGCGGTTTAGCCCAGTCCATACAGAAGAACTACGCGGATTGGAAGGTTCGTGATGTTTCCTATATGGTTGGAGAGCGGGTTCTGCTTCGAGTTTCGCCTATGAAGGGCGTTATGAGATTTGGGAAGAAAGGGAAGTTGAGTCTGATGTTTATTGGCCCTTTTGAGATATTGAGGTGTGTTGGTGAGGTTGCTTATGAGCTTGTCTTACCTCCCAGCTTGGTCGGAGTTCATCCGATATTCCATTTTCCAAGCTCCGGAGGTATCACGGTGATTCGTCGCACGTGTCGGATTTCAGTTCAGTCCAGTTGGACAAGGATCTATCTTATGTTGAGGAGTCAGTGGCAATATTGGACAAGCAGGTTAGAAAGCTGAGGTCAAGGAACATTGCATCAGTAAAGGTTTAGTGGCGGGGCCAGCCGGTCGAGGAGGCAACCTGGGATGCCGAGCAGGATATGCGCAGCTGATACCCTCATCTTTTCACTACTTCAGGTATGTCTCTATGCTCGTTCGAGGACAAACGAATGTTTAAGTGTAGGAGGATGTGACAACCCAGCCGGTCGTCTTAAGAATTAACGCCCCGATCCCCTATTAACTTCTTTCCCCGAGTTTATTTCTACTATTTTGATTTGTCGGGATGTTCGATTCTGAGTTTCAGAGAGTTTTGGGACACTTATTTAGGGAACTTAAGTGTTGGAGAGTTGACTATAGCCGGAGCAGTGTGAAGATGCCCTCGGAATGGAAATTCGATGGTTCTGTTAGCTCTGTTGGGTGATTTCGAGCTTAGGGGCGTGTTTGGATTGTGTTTTGGAGGTTCGTAGCTAATTTAGGCTTGAAATGCCGAAAGTTGAATTTTGGCAGTTTCCGGTCCAATAGTGAGATTTTGATTCGAGGGTTGGAATGGAATTCCGGAAGTTGGAGTAGCTCTATAGTGTTGAATGTGATGTGTGTGCAAAATTTCAGGTCATTTGGACAAGGTTTGATAGACTTTCTGATCGAAAGCGTGTTTTTAGAGTTTTTGGAATTCTTAGGCTTGAGATGAAAAATAGGTGTTTTGATGTTGTTTTGAGCGCTCCGAAGGTTGGAACAAGTTTGAATGATGTTTTAGGATTGGTTGAGATCCCGGGGGCCTCGGGTGTATCCCGGATGCTCAACGGACCATTTTTGGACTTGGAAAGATTGTAGATTTTCTGTTGTTGTGTTGCTGAGAAAACCTTCATCTCGTTCGCGAGGGGGTCTAGCGTTCGCGTAGAGCATCTGGGTGAAGCAGCTGAAATGTGCTTCGCGTTCACGATGATGTCCCGCATTCGCGAAGGTAAGGACTTGTTGATCTTTGCGTTAGCGTAGGGTCTGCCTGTGTAAGCTACGCGTTCGTGAAAGAGGAATTCAGGACTTTTGTGCATCGCGTTCGCGATAGTAGCCTCGCGTTCACGAAGAAGTAATTACCTGGGCAGATATAAGATTTCAAAATCGAGGGGTTAGCCATTTTTATCAAAACTTAAGCTTGGGAGCTCGGATTTGAGCGAGATTTTGAGGGATTTTCAAAGATATTGATTGGGTAACGAGTCTAGACTCCTTTTGCTTGTAACCCCTTAATCTAAACATGAATTCATCCTTTAATTTCGACATTTGAATGAAAATTGGGAAAAAGTTCTTAGACCAAAAAATTGAGTTTTGATTGGGGATTTGACATCGGATTTGGATAATTTTGGTATGGTTAGACTCGTGAGAGTTTGAGGATTCTAAAACTATAAATTTTACCTGATTCCGAGATGTGGGCCCGGGGGCATTTTGGTCATTTTACATAATTTCGCGTATTAGTTAGACTTTAATTGTAGAATCAGTTACTTGAAGTGTTATTTACATTATGAAATTAAATTGAATAGCTTTTGTCCATTTGGAGTTGAGTACTCATGGCAAGGGCGTGGTTTCGGATTGATTTTTGAGCCGGTTCGAGGTAAGTGACTTGTCTAACCTTGTGTGGGAGACCTTCCCCTTAGGATTGGTATATTTGGTAATTAAAATGTCTTGTACGTGAGGTGATGAGTGCGTACTTGTGCTAATTATTGGAAATTCGGTTTTTCTTAAAGTAATTACTAGTATGTTTCCTTTCTTGTTTCTATTACTTGCACTATTAAGCCTGTTGTTAGCTTAGGAAAGCATGTCTAAGTGACTTAATTGCTTTATTTGCTCAACCTGCCTCACTTGACTTCTGTGCAGCATGCTAGGCTAGAATTACTTGTTGGCTTAATACGAAATTTTTGCCATTTCTGTATATTTTCCTGTTGCTGCTGTGTATTTATTTTGGGACTACGGATGTGGGATTCCAGTAGCTCCTCCTTGTCTGTTTATTTGGGACTAGGATGTGGGATTCCAGTAGCTCCCCCTTGTCTATTTATTTTGGGACTACGAATGTGGGATTCCGATAGATCCCCCTGCACAGTTGTATGGAACTACGAGAATGCACCTGGTAGATTCCCCCAGTACTGCGTATTTACATTTGGGACTACATAACGGGATTCCGGTAGATCCTCATGCACTATGAGTTGGACTACAGGACGGGATCCCAGGAGATCCATTGGATATGTACATATGGGACTACGAGACGGTATCTTGGGAGATCCCCGATTATTATTATTGGTGCTGAGCTGCATTTCCTTTCCGTGTTTACCTTACTTCTGTATAGTTGTTGTTGTCATGTACATCCTGTGTTATTTTATTGATGTACTTATTTATACTTTTCTCTTCTATACTATTGATCTCTATATTTTATTAAACCTCAGTAAAGCCCTGACCTTCCTCATCACTACCCAATCGAGGTTAGGCTTAGCACTTACTGAGTACCGCTGTAGTGTACTCATGCCCCTTCTGCGCATGTTTTTCATGTGCAAATCCAGGTACCGCTACTCATGCCTACCATCCTTGAGGGAGGCGACTGCTTTAGAGACTTCGAGGTACATCTGTCGCGTCTACAAACCGCGGAGCCCCTTTCTATTCTAGCTATTAAACATTGCCCTTCTGTATTTTTTTCTTTCTTGTTAGATATTCTAAAGGCTTGTGTTTCCATGAGTTTTCGGGTTTTGGGATAATGTACTTGGTTTTGAGGATGTTGTATTGTATATGTTGAGTGGAATTATAACTATTGTTTCCATTCAGTTATTTTGGTTTTTGATTATTTCTTCCGCAAGATTCGTTATGTTCCGCATTTGTTAGGCTTACCTAGTCGTAGAGACTAGGTGCCATCACGACAGTTCACGGAAGGCGAACTGGGTTCGTAACAAGTTGGTATCAGAGCTCTAGGTTCATAGGAGTCATGGATCACAAGCCAGTTTATTAGAGTCTCACTGATCGGTATGGAGACGTCTGTACTTATCTACGAGAGGCGATGTAACCGTTAGGAAAATTCCACTTCATTTGATTTCCCTGTCATGCGATATTTTTGACATCACGAATTCTGAACTTCTATCTTCTATTCTCTCACTAATGGTGAGGACACGTGCTACCTGAAAAGATCAGGCACCCGCGCCCCTACGAGAGTCGCTAGAATTCGGGGCCGGAGTAGAGGCCGAGGACGCGCACGTGGTGCCGCCAAAGCACCTGCGCGAGCTACCACCAAAGTACCACTAGCAGTTCTAGACGGAGTCCAGGCACCTAATACGCCTACTGCTACTACTATTACAGCACTTCAGGAGGCTCTGGTGCAGTTCATGAGCATGTATACCATTTTGGCTCAGGCAGGGTTGCTTCCCCTTGCAGCAGCTACATCTCAGGCTGGGGGAGGAGTACAGACTCCTGCCGCCCGCACTTCAGAGCAGCAAGATCTAATTGTTCAGGTTCCAGGTGTCATGGTGACATAGCCTGTGGGCCTAGTTCAGTGGTTGGTGAGGACCTCTCGCCGAGTAGAGGACAAGTGGGCCTAGGAGAGAAGGGGAAGACGAGGTCAGGAAAGAGAGTATAGGGAAGTAAGGAGACCTCGTAGACTGGAGAGACCCATTGGTCCTTATTTTGGAGGAAAAGTACGGCATAGTAGAGGTTTTGTGGGTCAGCCAACTCAGTTTGCATCTTAGATTTCACATAGTGTTTCAGGTGTTTAGGGGTCTTGGAGTACCCATACCGCATAGTGCCCACTGTCACATCCTCCCAGATCTTGTTTTGAGTGTGGTGACACACGCCATGTAGTGAGGGATTTCCCCAGACTTGGGAGAAGTGTACCTCCATAGACTTCTCAGCCATAACGTGCCCCGCAGAGTTCTCAGGCTATGATTACAGCACCAGTTGCTACCCCACCTGCCCAGCCAACTTGAGGTAGAGGTCGGGGAGGTAGAGGTCGCCCTAGAGGGGGAAGCTAGGCCAAATATTATGCTCTTCCTGCCCGTACCGATGTTGTTGCTTTAGATTTTATCATCACAAGTATTATACTAGTTTGTCATGGAGATGCATCGGTTCTATTCGATCCAGGATCCACTTACTCTTATGTGTCTTCTTATAATGCTCTGCATTTGGGTGTATCTCAGGATTCGTTGAGTTCACATGTTTATGTTTCTACTCATATGGGAGATTCTCTTGTTATGGACCGCGTTTATCGGTCGTGTTGGTTGCAGTTAGTGGTTTTGAGACCAGAGTTGATTTATTGTTACTCAGCATGGTTGACTTTGATATTATCTTGGGCATGGACTGGTTGTCACCTCATTATGCTATTCTTGATTATCACGCCAAAACCGTGACACTGGCTATGCCAGGTGTACTGCGTGTTGAGTGGAGGGGTACTTTAGATCACACTCCAAGTAGAGTTATTTCTTTTATTAAAGCTCAGCGTATGGTCGAGAAGGGATGTGATGTGTATTTAGCTTATGTGAGAGATGTCAGTATTGATACCACTTCAGTTGATTCAGTCCCAGTAGTACGGGATTTTCCCAATGTGTTTCCAGCTGATCTTTCGGGCATGCCGCCTGATAGAGATATTGATTTTGGCATAGATCTGTTGCCGGGCACTCAACCCATTTCTATTCCTCTGTATCGTATGGCTCCTCCTGAGTTGAAGGAGTTGAAGGATCAGTTACAAGAATTGCTTGATAAGGGTTTTATTCGTCCCAGTGTATCATCTGGGGGTGCTCCTGTCTTGTTTGTGAAGAAAACGGATGGTTCTATGCGCATGTGTATTGATTATCGTCAGTTGAACAAAGTTACAATAAAGAACTGTTATCCTTTGCCTCGTATTGATGATTTGTTCGACTAGCTTCAAGGTGCACGAGTGTTTTCTAAGATTGACTTGCACTCAGGTTACCATCAGTCGAAGATTCGGGAGCCAGATATCCCAAAGACTGCTTTTAGGACTCGGTATGGTCATTACGAGTTCCTTGTCATGTCATTTGGGCAGACCAATGCCCCAACAGCCTTTTGCATTTGATGCATAGTGTATTCCGGCCGTATCTCGACTCGCTCGTCATTGTGTTTATTGATGATATTCTGGTGTATTCCCGGAGTCGGGAAGATCATGAGCAGCACCTGAGGACTGTGCTTCAGACTCTGAGGGAGAAGAAGTTATATGTTAAGTTCTCGAAATGTGAGTTTTGGTTGGATTCAGTGGCATTCTTAAGCCACGTGGTATCGAGTGAGGGTATTCAGGTGGACCCGAAGAAGATAGAGGATGTGCAGAGTTGGCCCAGACCATCCTCAGCTACCGAGATCCGCAGTTTCCTTGGCTTGGCGGGTTACTACCATCGTTTTGTGGAGGGGTTTTCATCGATTGCAGCCCCTATGACCAGGTTGACCCAGAAGGGTGCTCAATTTCAATGGACGGAGGAGTGTGAGGTGAGCTTTCAGAAGCTCAAGACAGTGTTGACTACAACCCCAGTTTTGATATTGTCTACAGGTTTAGGGTCTTATATGGTCTATTGTGATGCCTCAAGGATTGGCCTCGGAATGGTGTTGATGCAGGACGGTAGGGTGATTGCCTACGCGTCCAGACAGTTGAAGGTACATGAGAAGAACTACCTTGTTCACGACCTTGAGTTAGCTGCCATTGTTCACGCCCTGAAGATTTGGCGCCATTATTTATACGGGGTTCCCTGTGAGATTTATACTGACCATCGGAGCTTGCAGCACTTGTTCAAGCAAAAGGATCTAAATTTGCACAAGAGGAGGTGGTTAGAGTTGTTGAAGGACTATGATATCACTATTTTGTATCACCGGAGCAAGGCCAATGTGGTGGCCGATGCCTTGAGTCGCCGGGCAGAGAGTTTTGGGAGTTTGGCATATTTACCAGCATTAGAGAGGCCTATGGTGATGGATGTTCAGGCCTTAGCCAGCTAGTTTGTCAAATTGGATCTTTCCGAGCCCAGTCGGGTTCTAGCTTGCGTGGTTTCTCGGTCTTCCCTATTTGATCGCATCAGAGAGCGGTAGTATGATGACCCTCATTTGCTTGTACTCAAGGACACGGTTCAGCATGATGATGCCAGAGATGTGACTATTGGTGATGATGGGGTATTGAGGATGCAGGGTCGGATTTGTGTACCCAATATTGATAGGCTCCGAGGTGTTGATTCTAGAGGAGGCCCATAGTTCGCGGTATTCCATCCACCCGGGTGCCGCAAAGATGTATTAGGATTTGAGACAACACTATTGGTGGAGGCAGATGAAAAAAGATATAGTTGGATTCGTAGTTCGGTGTCTCAACTGTCAGCAGGTGAAGTATGAGCACCAAAGACCGGGTGGGTTGCTTCAGCAGATAGAGATTCCGGTGTGAAAGTGGGAGTGGATCACCATGGACTTTGTAGTTGGGCTCCCACGGACTTTGAGAAAGTTCGATGCTATTTGGGTGATTGTGGATCAGCTGACCAAGTCCGCTCACTTTATTCCTATGTGTACTACTTATTCCTCAGAGCAGTTGGCGGAGATTTATATCCGGGAGATTGTTCGTCTGCATGGTATTCTAGTATCCATCATTTCAGATAGAGGTACTCAGTTCACATTACGGTTCTGGAGGGTCATTTAGCATGAGTTGGGTACTCTGGTGGAGTTGAGTACAGCATTTCACCCTCAGACAGACGGACAGTCCGAGCGCACTATTCAGATTCTTGAGGATATGCTTCGTGCGTGTGTGATTGAGTTTGGAGGGTCTTGGATCTGTTCTTGCCATTGGCGGAGTTTGCTTATAACAACATCTATCAGTCCAGCATTCAAATGGCACCGTATAAGGCTTTATATGGGAGACGGTGTAGATCCCCGGTGGGTTGGTTTGTGCCAGGTGAGGCTATATTATTGGGCACAGACTTAGTTCAGGATGCTTTGGAGAAGGTTAAGGTGATTCAGGATAGACTCCGTACAGCCCAGTCCAGACAGAAGAGTCACGGGGACCAGAAGGTTCGTGATGTTTCCTATATGGTTGAAGAGCGGGTTCTGCTTCGGGTTTCGCCTATGAAGGGCGTTATGAGATTTGGGAAGAAGGGAAAGTTGAGTCCGAGGTTTATTGGCCCTTTTGAGATATTGAAGTGTGTTGGGGAGGTTGCTTATGAGCTTGGCTTACCTCCCAGCTTGGCAGGAGTTCATCCGGTATTTCATATTTTGATGCTCCGGAGGTATCACGGTGACCCGTCGCAGGTGTTGGATTTCAGTTCTGTTCAGTTGGACAAGGATCTATCTTATGTTGAGGAGCCAGTGGCAATATTGGACAGGCAAGTTAGAAAGCTGAGGTCAAAGAACATTGCATCTGTAAAGGTTCAGTGGCAGGGTCAGTCGGTCGAGGAGGTGACCTGGGAGACCGAGCAGGATATGCGCAGTCGTTACCTTCATCTTTTCACTACTTCAGGTATGTCTTTATGCTCGTTCGAGGACGAACGAATGTTTAAGTGTAGGAGGATGTGACGACCCGACCGGTCATCTTAAGAATTAATACCCCGATCCCCTATTAACTATTTTTCCCGAGTTTATTGCTACTATTTTGATTTGCCAGGATGTTCGATTTTGAGTTTCAGAGAGTTTTGGGACACTTAGTCCTTAAATGAGAGCTTAAGTGTTGGAAAGTTGACCGTAGTTGGAACAGTGTTAAGAGGAACTCGGAATGGAAATCTGATGGTTCTGTTAGCTCCGTTGGGTGATTTCGAGCTTATGGGCATGATCAGATTGTGTTTTGGAGGTCCGTATCTAATTTAGGCTTGAAATGCCGAAAGTCGAATTTTTGAAGTTTCCGGTCCGATAGTGAGATTTTGATCTAAGGGTCGGAATGGAATTCCGAAAGTTGGAGTATCTCTATAGAGTTGAATGTGACGTGCTTGCAAAATTTCAGGTCATTCGGACGAGATTTGATAAACTTTTTGATAGAAAGCATAATTTAAGAGTTCTTGGAGTTCTTAGGCTTGAATTCTATGATAAATTGGTGACTTGATGTTGTTGTGAGCATTCCGAAGTTTTGAACAAGTTTGAATGATGTCATGGGATATGTTGGTACATTTAGTTTGAAGTCCCGGGGGCTCGGGTGAGTTCCGGGTAGGTTCCGAGATGTTTTAGGCCTAAAAACATAGTTGTTGCAGGTTCAGAGAAGTTGCAGACCTCTAAACCCGCCAGTACGGTCCGCACTAGATTTTGTGTTGCTGCGGTGGGGGCTTTGCGGCCGCACAAAATCACGTGCGGTCTGCGGTGAGGAAAGTTTCACTAGTCTGAATTCGGAAGTTTATATCTTTTGATCTACAAGAAATTTTGAGATGATTCAAAAACGGAAGTTGTAGCACTTCATATCTAGTTTCCAGAAAGGAAAGAAATTACATTTTGGACATCTGTAGAGAAAGTTATGGCCAAAATACTAAAGCCAGTCACTGCAGTCAAATCTACCGCAGACAACACTAGTTTTTGTGTGGTCAGCGGTGCTCCACCGCGGTCAGCGGTAGTTTTTGTGCGGTCGGCAGTGGTGGAAATCCGGGAGGTGCACAATAAATACGAGGTTTAGGGTTTTATTTCATATTTTGACCTAGAGAGCTCGAATTTTGGCAATTTTTTGAAGGTTTTTCAAGAAATTCATCGGGGTAAGTGATTCTAACTCGGATTTGGTTAGAGTACATAAATCTATCATTGAATTCATCATTTAATTCGTGATTTGGGATGGAATTTGGGAAAGAAATTGTGAAATCTTTCAAAAACTTAAAATGATGATTTGGAGGACCAAATGACATCAGAATTAGATAATTTTGGCATGGTTAGACTCGTGAAGGTATGAGGATTCTGAAAATGTAAATTTTACCCGATTTCAAGAAGTGGGACCAAGAGGCATTTTGGTCATTTTACCTAATTCTGCGTATTAGCTTAGAATTTAATTGTAGAATTAGTTACTTGAAGTGTTATTTACATTATGCAATTGAATTGAATAGATTTGGGCCATTTGGAGTCGAGTACTTGTGACAAGAGCGTGGTTTCGGATTGATTATTGAGCCGGTTCGAGGTAAGTGGCTTATCTAACCTTGTGTGGAGGACCTTCTCCTTAGGATTGGTATATTTGGTAATTGAAATGCCTTGTACGTGAGGTGATGAGTGTGTACTTGTGCTAATTGTTGGAAATCCGATTTTTTTAAGTAATTACTAGTATGTTTCCTTTCCTGTTTCTATTACTTGCACTATTAAGCATCTTGTTAGCTTAAAAAAGCATGTCTAAGTGACTTAATTGCTTTATTTGCTAACCTGCCTTACTTGACTTATGTGCAGCATGCTAGGCTAGAATCACTTGTTGCCTTAATATGAAATTTTTGTCATTTCTGTATCTTTTTCTATTGATGCTATGTATTTATTTTGGGACTACGGATGTGGGATTCCGGTAGCTCCCTATTGTCTGTTTATTTTGGGACTACGGATGTGGGATTCTGGTAAATCCCCCTGCACAGTTGTATGGAACTATGGGAATGCACAGGTAGATTCCCCTGCAGTACTGGGTATTTACATTTGGGACTACGAAACGGGATTCCGGTAGATCCCCGCGCACTATGAGTGGGACTACGAGATGGAATCCTGGGAGATTCATTAGATATGTACATATGGGACTACAGGACGGTATCCTGGGAGATCCCCGATTGTTATTATTGGTGCTGAGCTACATTTCCTTTCCGTGTTTACCTTGCTTCTGTATAGTTGTTGTTGTCATGTACATCCTGTGTTATTTTACTGTTGTATTTATTTATACTATTCTGTTCTATAATATTGATCTCTATATTTTATTTAACCTCAGTAGGGCCCTGACCTTCCTCGTCACTACCCAACCGAGGTTAGGTTTGACACTTACTGAGTACCGCTGTGGTATCATGCCCCTTCTGCGCATTTTTTTCATGTGCATATCCGGGTACCGCTACTCAGGCCTACCATCCTTGAAAGAGGCGACTGCTCTAGAGACTTCGAGGTACATCTACCGCGTCCGCAGACTGAGAAGCCCTTTTCTATTCTAGGTATTAAACATTGCCCTTCTGTATTTTTTTCTTTCTTGTCAGATATTCTGGAGTTAGACTGTTAGATATTCCAAAGGCTTGTGTTTTCGTGAGTTTTCGAGTTTTGGGATAGTGTACTTGGTTTTGAGGGTGTTGTATTGTATATGCCGAGCGGCATTATAACTATTGTTTCCATTCAGTTATTTTGGTTTTTGATTATTTCTTCCACAAGATTCGTTATGTTCTGCATTTGTTAGGTTTACCTAGTCGTAGAGACTAGGTGCCGTCACGATAGTTCACGGAGGGCAAACTGAGGTCGTGACATTTCCCCGGTGTACGATGGCTAAGGGATGTACTGCAAGTTCCTGAGAGTTCCTTTGAAAAGAAAGGATTGAAACTAACGGCTTGGGCTCTTTAATTCAATTACTGCCTTCTCCCCAAAAATGAGTTCTCTCAATTCATTTAATGTATGACACTATAGCCCCAACATGTTCTGATGGTATTGATGTTAGTTGTAAAGTTTTACACTACGGAGCATATTCAACATTCTATTAGTTGGAGTGAGCATATTCAACAGTCTATTAGTTGGAGCAAACACCTCTTTGGTTTAATAACCTTGTTTAATTGAGACATGTCATAGCAAGTTTTAAAAATCAAAATGATTAAAGCTCCTTAGAGGTATTTATATCCCATGTGAATATAGCAGACATTGGAGTTCAGGGGAAGCTCTTTGGCCTCGGCTAAATATTTGAATTGTTTAACCTCATAATACTATTATCATCTTCTGTCTCATAGTTGATTGCTATGTATTGGCTATAGAATTTCTCTTTAAAATTGTATAGAAAGGTCAAAATTTGCTTTTCTGGGGTGGTCCTACCTTAAGATTAAAAACTGAAAGAGGTAAGGCAGCAGCGAGGATGATGTTTGTCAATGATTTGCATGAGTAGGATATCCAGATGTTTAATGTGGATTTCAGAAGAATAATCATGCTTGAACGTTTTGTTCTTTGCTCAAGTACACTTTTTGTATTCATAGATCTTACTTTCAAAGAAAATTTTGGTTTTGCGGTTGGGAATGCTACCTATGATAGTCTGCTGGGAAGCAACAAGCCATTTTCCAAGCCTATTCCACTTGTTGTAAGTCCTCTTGACAAAAAGCTTAAATGTATTGAATGCTTCTTATATTGTGCTTTATTTAACTTTTTCACTGTTACAAAAAATATGCTTTATTTAACTGATAAATTCGTTTCTGCTAGAATTTTTGTTCCTCTGAGAATTTTGGCTGCCTAGAAATGTTACGAATTCATGTAAAAGGTTTTCTAATTTGTCATTTGCAATTCTCTAAGAATAGAGGTGGAAATAAATATTATTTTGACAATTATAATGATTTTCTCATCTTTAACATTGTTGTTTAATCTTAAAGAAAATAATTAACTAGGACATATGATATACAAAGATACTAATAAGAGAAGTCTGTCCAAACAAGGCTATCTGCTGCTTCTGGATAATGATCGTACAGTAACCTGAAAGTGCATGATGTCTGAGTCTCTGAGAAATATGCTTGACCAAAAGCAATTTTTATCATGTGGTTGCAATTCCTTGGAAGATACTGGATTTACTTTACTGAATTTCAAGAACTAAAAAAAAAGAAATAGAAAAATGAAATCTCTAACCATCCAAATAAACTTTTTTTAACAATGATAAATGTTAGTTGAAATGGTTCTCATTAATTTTTTGATAAAAAAAATACTGCCTTTTCATTTCATTCATGATCATCATCTCCTTTATCATATTGCTCCAAACTGTTAGTAAAGTTTCCTTTTTGTATCTTTTCCCTACATGAACTTTTGTTGTACTGTGAAGTTGATGGATTTTTATTGTACAATATTTTAGTCCAGTAGCTAACATCCCTTTTACTTACTTCTGAGAGGTATCTTTCTCTTTCTCTTCACACTTTCACATTTTCTGTAGATTTCTCTCTCTCTTTTATTCTCTTTCGTTGGTTCTATTTCCAACTCACACAATCTTCATGTGATTTCGTTTTTGTTTGTTTGTTTTCCACCCTTTGTCTCTTTTGATACGGGTGACAAATATCTTCTCTTGTTGAATAAAAATTTTACCTTCTTTCAAGGTATGTAGATCAGGGAATACAAAGACATAAAGGATGAATCTTTTATAGTATAACATGGATATGAGGAATAGTACATCTTCAGAATCTTGGTTAACATCACTTTCTTGTTTTGTCTCCACACTAGGATTCAGCAGTTGTTAAACGGTTAAGATTCATCATCCTCTTTCCATGTCTGCAAAGGACTCTTCTATCTTCTACTGATGTGTTGCTTTTGCTTACTTTCATTGTATTTGCAGTACAAAGGTTGTACTCAAAAGTTGCCGTCCAATGAGCACGCTACTTCTAGCATTGATAAGCATGTTATTGCACACAACAGAACTTCTGGTAGAACCAATCTTTGGTCAAAGTTGTCTCTGATTTTGTCAGCTTTTTTGGCAGTGGTTATCGTAAGTAATGGTATTGATGAAAGGCAGAATTTTTTCAATACAATCCTTGGCAACGATGCAAATTTTGAAATAGGGATATTGCAGAAATCATGTATGATGTTATCCACTTATGTAGATGTCTCATCCAGTTGAATATATAGTTATCAGTCATAACTATTGCAGTCTGTTCCGTACAAGCATAATATGCAAGTTTTCCATACAATCTCAGTAACGAGATGTAGAATCCTAACAATAGATTCTTATAGAATAAAATTTGAAGCTTAACAGTTGGACTTATCTCAAATTTCGTTACTGTGAAACATTATTGCTTCTTTTATTTTTCTTATTGTTGCTTCTTGTAACAATATTTTTAAAGAACTATTGGCCCGGACTTAGCCCTGGCAACACCCCATATATATATATATATATATATATATATATATATATATATATATCTATTCATATACTATAAATGGGGATAGCCAGGCAGCTCATGGTCAACATATTTGCCTGGCCCAAAATTATCTTATGGTGTGAATTTTTAGCCCAACACGTGTAGCCCAACTATCAATTCACCATTTGATTTCTCTTACTACATCCGACACTGGTGAAAAGCTCCATCTGCAAAGCCCTCATCTTCAAACGGCTCTTCGCTTCATATCTCTGCTCTCTCTCACTCCTCCTCTCTGTCTATTGATATTTCCTACTAGGTAATCTTCTTCTCATCTTGTGTTATTGCATTGATTTGTTTCAATCACTGATAATATGCTAGGTATTTGTGTTTTCCCCTGAATAGCGAGGGGAGTCCTGCAGACAAAGTGAAACATGTTAATAAATTTAGTTCTCTAGGTGTTTGACAAAATTCTTCAATCAGGTTTTCTATTAGATTTCTTATGCATGGTCCTGTCTTTTGTTTTCTCTGATTTCATTCTTTGATTGCATTTTGAGTTAGGGCAGTTTGACGCACGAATAGGAAATCTCTGCCTGACATTGCAAGAAGTTTCATTAGCTTAAGTGGTGTTTTTGAGTTGAAAGCTTTCTTTCTGTCTTCGTTTTAGATAGTCATCAAGATTATTTTCCTTTGCTTAAGAAATAATTTTGGTTTACTAACAGAGATATCCCGAGTGGCAGTGGCGCAAGGTTTGAAATTCATGTATTATGTAGATAGCTTTGCATTTGGATCCTTCTTTAGCTACTATTATTTTGGTATATTTTTACCAACAAAGCGTACATCATCTAATAAAAATTTACAATGTTTGAATCGATTGAAACAATCATTATTTTACTGTTTGGCCGGAAAAACTTTAACATCCTGCTATAAATTTGACCAGTTAAAGAGAATTCCCTTTCCTTTCTTCTGGATACCATGAAACCTTTGTTGTCAAATAAAATCTAAATAGTGACTAAATTTAGTACTTGTGATATTCGAATTTGACACTTGCCTCCTACCTCCATGACAGAGGCACAACATGTTTCTTCTTTTTTAGTTTATCTTGATGATATGTGGCCTCTAAACTAAGTTATCTATTGTATGTTAATATAAGATATATACTCACTGACTCTTTGGATGGTTTATCGAACGACTAGGTAATATAATTTAATTAGCAATGAATGTATAACATCATGTTAACTGTTCATCTTACAATACAAACTATAAACAAACTATCAAATAATATTTAACGTATCTAAATATGTGCGCTTATGCAATTTTGTTGATCATATTATATCGAGTACACAAATCTATCTGATAAATTAAAAAGGATACGATTAAGACAACAAACTTCCCTTACCCTCTGTGATTTTAACACTGCTTCTGATATTGTATAAAATTATTGAATATAAAATATTTGAAACTTTCTTTTCAGGATAGATACACAAAGGAAAAGTTTTTACCTTTTGCAATGCATGTAGGCCGTCTCCTTGCTTGTTCTTCTGTCTGTTTTCTTAAAAATATCGGGATGTGTTTCATATACATAGCTTGAAGGAGGAGGATTTACTGTCTATTATAAGTTACATCCTTCACTGATGTGTTTTCATTTGTTGCTTCAAAGGTGTGATGTGAAGTTATTCTTCTCTGTTACGATAAAATTGCTTTTTATCCACCAATGTCTTCTCCTATTTTGTACAGTAATATTGATAATGTATATGACATTGTTAAAGAGTTTGTTTTTATTAGTAATCTAGCTGAAAAGATTAAGGTATTTCGGTGTTACAATATTAATTGCAGTATTTCTTCATACAACAAATCCTTACTATCTGGTGTGATTATCTTTGAACCATACCAAAATTAGATAAAATACATGTTGTTGTCTCAAATGAAGTGAATGCGTGTGACGTCAATGATACATTAGAGCTTCTAAATACTACATCTTTAATCAATTACTATTTTGGAGATTTTACATAGTAGAAGAGCATAATAATTCCAATGAATACTTTATTATTTTGCACTTTTAGTTTATTTTATAGTGAACTACTTTTAATTTGGAAATTGCTTGAATATTAACTTATTGGAATATGGGGTATCCTGGATTTTGCTTATTGTGTTTACTTTTGGTTGCTTGCAGATTTGTCACTGTGAGAATTTCAGTACTCAAAACTCCGAATTCACATACAAGTAAAAGATAATTGCAATGGGTAACCTATCTGATCCTCACGCTTTCGCTTTTTCTGTCGTTGAGGTTCTTTTACTTCTCTATCCACTCTGATATTTCTTAGCTTTTTTAATTTTTTTCTCATTTTCTCTTCGCACAATCAAATTGATAAAATTTTCATCTGATTTTCTGTTTGACTTATGCTTTTAAAGGATATACGCGCTCTATATTTCTTAGAATTTATTTTATTTTCTATATGCACTAACTTAAAAATCCAAGATCTGCTTCTATTTTCAATACAAATCACCTTTTAGTAATTTCACTTTATTTTGTGTTGTTTCATGCTCTTAAGTAATGCCAAAGCGGTGAGCTTTAATTTCTTGTTTCTCGCTTGTGCAGTTGGAGTTTTTTCAGAAGATGATATGGCTGAAATTATGCCAAACATGAGAATGGAACCTCTCAATCTTGTATATGTATAATATTCCTCTTTTAGTTAAATTTATTTCACGTAAGCTTTATAGTGTTTGTGCTGATTTTGTTTTGAATATTCAAATTCTCTGTCCACAAATAGCAACATAGGTGCCTCTTTGATTAGCAGTTGATTTTAAAAAAACAAAGGGAAATGTACTATCAGACCTCCAAAATCCATGTCCATTGGTAAGTTTTTAGTTGTTAGGTGACTATATTGATTTGTGCTTCCAAGTGCAGCGACTAGTTGATTTAAGTTTTGATTTGGATTTGTTTGTTTTGTCTTCTATTGTGGAGAAATTATTACAGATTCTATTTTACTAAGTTAGTTGTTGCTAGCTCAACTTGTATGTCTGTATAAAACTATGAAATCCAGAGTACTCTTAAGCAAAGGTACAGTATTGGAATAGAGACGGGCCAAAATAGAGTAGAACGATAAAGAGGCTTTATATAGTGACCTCAACTTGTGTGGGGTTGAGGGATAGTAAGGATAGTAGTAGTTGTTATATATTTGTTGCTAGATTACCTTACCTGATAAAAAAAATATATATATTCTTTTGAATGGTTACTGGTTTGTTATAGAATAGAGGGAGTTGTGATGTCTCCAAATAGCTGAGTTTGTTTGAATTAGGCAATCCATATATTGGTTTGTTTCTTTTTCTATTATAATTTTCTATTGATTGTGTTTTAGGATTTGGTTATATAGTTTAAATACCGCAATTTTATCACAACAATGAAAGATATCAACTGGGTTAAGATCCTTTCTTTTTGGTATTATGTGAGGCTTATTGAATTGACATATGTGGACGTTGTGGGTCGACGACATTACTGTCTCATCTGCTACACCTTTAGAGGCCCATCATACTCATTGTTCCACCTCAGAATTTGTTCCAGTTACTAATAAGTCTCATGTTTCCTTGCTTAAAACATAGTCATGCTAATACGCTACCAAAACTAAATAGGAAAATTCAATTTTTGCAGAGCCAAATTCCAAGTTGTTCATTTATTTTAATTTGATTTTCTTTTAATATTTTTATCCCAGTTATACCAGTTGTTTCTTAGAGCCTTGTTTTAACTTTCAAGGTCAGTCAACCCTTTGAGCTTAAGATTGTGTCAATACAAGTTGAATGCTAATGCTCCTTTATTTTTGTTTCATTCTTACATGAGAATGTGCACAGTTCAAGAAAGTATGATAGCTCTAACACGCGCAGGGAAATGAAGAAAATCAAAATTGATCAGGCTTTGACACATAGGGAGAGAAATTTCAGGCAGTTCTATGATGTATAGGAACTAAGATTTTGTTGGTGATGATCTCTTGTGCATAGTTAAGGTTTAGATTAAGTGACAATGACATTAAACACTATGCTTTTGCACAACACTTCAAATCACATATCTTCTCAAATACTTAATTCAAAAGAAAGATAAAATATCTATGCTTCATTTCACTGTAGCTGAAATTTAAAACTTTTCAAGCTCTATGCAATTTGAATTATGTGTTAAGCTCACAAATACCTCTTAATAGATTTTAATGTTGTCACATTTTCGGTAAATGTTAGAATGTAGATGCTGCTTCTGCTATTCATTTTGATAATTTCTGACGAAATAAAATTGTTCGCGGATCTATTAACATGAAGCTTCATCTAGCTGTTGGGCCCGAGCTAAGCCCGGGCATAACCTCACTAGTTACTAATATTAATAAGTGACAAAAGGAAGAGTTTTGTCATCCTCACAGTAGCAGATCTTAATTTGTTAGAGTTCTACATTTATCCTTACAATTTTCAATTAATTCCTTTTATGTCCTATTAATCTTATCTTTCAAAATCTTGTCCTTGACTCAAGAAAAATATAAGTATTTAAGAAACAAAAAGAAGAGAAGAAGCTGGAAAGTCTAAAAGCATTAATTGTGATTGACAGAAAGCAAAAAAGCTACAACATGATCTCAAAACTTGCCCACATACAAAGCCCAAAAAGTTCAAAGTTAAAAAGATCTCAACTTTCGGAACGCAGACGCTTACATGGAACAAAAGTACAATTATTTCTACAGTATTTAAAAGTAGATCACTGCCCAACTCTTGATTAAGTGACAAATGTCTCCTTCCATCACTGCATAGACTGATTTTACACACGGTGTCACGGTCAAGGACAGATTTTGAAAAATAAGATTAACATGGAAGCTAAAAAGTTGGTGGTGTACTCTTCAAAAACCCCCCAGAATATCCTCTGTTTCTCTCTGCTTTGAGGCTTCCAGATTTTCTCATCTCAACCTGGTAAGTTTGTCTCCTCTATTACGTTTCTATGTCTTTATGAACTTTTTGTGTTACGTAAACCCGCTAAAAGCATAATATGGAAGAACAAGATGAGAAATTTTTCAAATTCTTATTGCATGTCTCTCTTCGTGTGTATTTGAAACTTGAAAGTGAAGAAAATAACAAGAAACTCATGAACAATCGTATTGAATTTACTATTATA
This sequence comes from Nicotiana sylvestris, assembly GCF_000393655.2. Classification (NCBI taxonomy): domain Eukaryota; kingdom Viridiplantae; phylum Streptophyta; class Magnoliopsida; order Solanales; family Solanaceae; genus Nicotiana; species Nicotiana sylvestris. Next base: position 143,075,095 of record NC_091063.1, read on the forward strand.
CTTGATTCAATATATTCATGTGTTGAGCTTAAGTTGGAGTCTATTGTTCTTTGTGATTAGAAGATCATTGAAAAGATTTTAAGTGAAACATATTAAGAGGTATTGTTAATTAGTTCTATCTAGAAGACTGGCAGATAATGCAACAGAAGCCCTCTCCAAATTAGTCTGCAAGAGAGTGAGGGATCTGGGAGCCTTTCAACATAGCATTGAGGTTGTTTTAGTCTCTGTGGTGAGCTAGGCTGCTGATCGGCACGTGATATCAAATGACCTATTCTCTCTGCCTCTCTTTGGTATTTTACTTCCTGCCCTATGAGGTTTCATAGAAGATGCACATAAAATTAGAGTTGAGCTAATGTTTGCTGGTCACAGTAGCTCTTACGTGATGAGTGGCTGGCCCAGAATAGAAATAAGCACACTACATGACAATGAATAAGCTGGTTGGTATCAAGATTTTTCGTGGATCTCAGAACTGAATTTCAAAAGCGACTCAGTTTCTTTTTACAAGATTTAAGATCAATTTTCTGCAAGTTTTTGCTTATTACATTGCAGAATCATACTTAGATAAGTAATTTCTTGTCCAATTTGACTTTACCCCTCTGTTTGAAGACCTGCATTGTTAATCCATTACATAATTAATTTTCTACCTTTTCTGTTGGAATGACAAAGAGACCATGCATGACAATAACTTCTAATACCTTTATTGCTGTTAAATACCTTCATTCTCCACCATAAGCTAGAGGAAAAATATATGTTTGGACTAGGTGCATCTGTTCTTTAGAAATCCTAGATCCGTCACTGTCTATTACCTGTCGTCCAACAAAATTTGTTTTACAAGGATCTCTGTGTTAAAAGTGAGTAGTATTTTATGTAGTTTGAGATAATTCTAAATTATGTGGGTAATTTATAAAATTGTGTGATTCCGTTTAGTTCTTATATAAAATCAATCTCTTTAGATTGCAAACTGATTCCATGTAAGCACATCACCTTTACTTTCAATTTTCTCATTCTCTAAACACTACATATCAGAAAGACTCAACACACCAAATTTTGTCATGGCTAGATATTAATTCCTTTTCCCCTGATGCTTCATAGTAAAGCATTTGGTGGAACAAAGAAGTTGTATATGCAATTATGAATTTGTTGTAAAGATACCTATTATTCTTTAAAGTGATACAAAAGATTATAAATTAATTGAGGTTGTAGGAAGTACTATCGGATAGGTTGTTGCACTAAAGTTTCATTCTATCGCTTCTTTGTATATACCATAAAATTTGAAAATAGCTATAATAAGAGACATAATCTACTACAACAAATAGAACTATAGTCTATAAAGGTACTGTGTTGGAAGTTATTGAGTTGTTAGATTTATCTTTGTCACTAGAAACTCTAAGCTGATATATTACTCCAAAATCATTAGATAATCAAATAGTTTTTAATACTTTTGTGGAACATGATGTTGTTGATTTTTAAATACATATAATTTTAAAAGTTGTGCATTCCATAGCCCATTTAAGTGCCTCTGCTTCCCATATTTCCCATATATCTCCTTGGAAGAAGATAACGTTCACCACACTCTGCACTAGAGCAGACAAAAGTGTTGCACTAGGCAGTTCTGTCCTCATAACTGTAGTGTCCTCGTTCTCGCATGCATATTTGAACCTTTGATGATTAAAGAATAAAAATTCATGATGTTTTGTTTGCTTCATCCAATTCACTTTACGTTTTGACTGTTCAACGTGCTTACCATGTCCATGGCCATCTTCTTCAGAGGGGACTGAACTTTCCTTCAATTCCCTCTTTCTACAAACTTTGTTCCCTTGTTTTCTCTATCTTTTAAGATGTTTCTTTACTACAGGTGGAGACTTAAACCTTTTGATCTTTTGTACATATTAGCTCTTCAGGTGAGGACTATAATAAGTGAAACTTGAAGTTCGTCACACTTTACACAATAAGATTCAGAGGAATTAAATAGTGTCATATAGAAAGTAAATTATCTAAAGCTCCTAATACTGAATTATTTTGTCGGTGTTATTTACATCCATCTACCATAACAATCCAAAGGATACTAAGTGTATCCTGAAAATTTGTACTCCTTCCGTTTCAATTTATGTGAACCTATTTCCTTTTTAGTCCGTGCCAAAAAGAATGACCCCTTTCCTTATTTGGAAATAATTTACTTTTACACAATGATTTATAGCCACACAAAATATATGTGTCTTATTTTACACCACAAGATCAAAAGTCTTCTCTCTTTTCTTAAACTCCGTGCCCAGTCAAATGGGTTCACATAAATTAAAACGGAGGGAGTATTATTTTTCTTTTCCTGAATTCTGTTTTCCTTCATAATTCCCCATGATAAAATTGGCTCTAAAACCTATCTTTAGTCATATTAAGAAGCTAAAAAGAAAATTATATTTTTCTCTTTCACATTTAATAATGACTTCATGTCTTTCTTAATATTTACAGTTTATTGACTATGTGGCCTGCCTGTATATATGTCTTTTGATGACTTGTACATACACTACTTTTGATGGTGGCGCAGATGGTTATGGACCAAGGATTCAACTCGGAGAATATAAAGGACTACACGTGCTTTGGTTTGAACTTTAACTTTGTCCCTGTGTACACGTGTTTTAGACAAACATTACAACTTGGGAGTACTGTAAGTCTAGAACTAAAGATCAAACTGCTTGGTGAAAAAAATACAATAGTAGATCATCCAAACTACCTTTTTGGTTTGAATTGACTTGTTCTCTCTGGTTTGCTCTATTTCTTCTATGATTACAATAGAAAAAACAATACCTGATATTTCTTAAGGAGTAGACAGATAGTATCATCAGGCTTACAGTGGCACTTCTAATATGTGCATTAGAATTTATTGCTTTATGTGATTTTTCTTATTCAGATTGTGCCAGTAAAATTAGTTGTGCAAAGTATAGTACCTGCATAGAATTATAGAAAGTTCCTTACCTATGCATGTTATTTGTTTGAGCAACATTAAAATACTCTTCATAGTCAATCATTATGCTTGTACTATCTTCAGTTGTCAAAAGTTAATGTTATACCCTTTTCAAGAGAATTTTTTTTTAAAACAGAAAAGAAAAGGTTGATTCAAATTCAAGTTAGCCATAGGATTGTAACTTTAGATACACCTGTGCCATTTCTGAAACCCCTTGTAACCTCCCTGTGCCATTTCTGAAACCCCTTGTAACCTCCTTTCTACGCAAAATATTTCATTCTACTTGAATTGATTCAGATTATCCTTGATTGCCAGCATCATTTGTTGTCTCAGTTGTACCATATCTTCTCTTATACCATATTTTGTTCTGCTAGTAAAGGGAAGGAAGTTGCTCGTGTCCAATGGACAGCCATATCCGGCAAAGTGTGATGGTGTACGCTTGAGAAAAGAGTGGTAGTTGTATTACCATCATTCTCCCAATAAATCCACTCACACTATTGTTTTGTCTTTTTTTATTTTCTATTTTATGAGTTACATCATTATTTTGACCTTTGAGATTTCATTGCCTTGTGGTAGTCTTTTAAACACCTATTAGTCCTTTCATTCATTCTTATAGAAGCATATTTTTGGTATCACACCAAGCATATACTGATGACTCAACTTCTACAATATTACAACCCCTTGGTGAAACTGCATAACATACATGTATAATATCTAATTCACCATAATATACGTAATGCTATAATAATTTAATCTAACAAATGATGGGCTTGGGTAAGCCCGGGCCATCTTTAACTAGTATATATAGAGAGAGAGCGCTAAGTATCTACTCGGATCAGGGGCCTGTTTGGTTGAAATTTTTTGTTATTAGCATATGTAATAGACTTGAAGAATGAATCCGCCTGGGACAACAACGAAGGTCAGTTTATGTCCGTTTCTTTTATCATTTTTATATTAAATTAGTTCTATCTAATTAATATATTAAAATTATTATCTCACTGTTTCTTTGGAATTTATTATTTGTGTCATATTAAGTTATTTTAATTTATGTTATATTATTTATTATTTGTATATAATAACTTTTTAAAGATAATTGTATCAGTATGTGCAGACTTGTGTATTTACTGTTCATTCATGTATTCTAATACTTCGAATACATTATAAAATTGTGTTCATCGTTTATTTTATTTTACATATTTAATACCACCTCAAAATGACATTCTTCACTCTTCAGGGGCATTATTGAAAAAAAAAAGAAATAACATACAAAACTGACTTTGTCATACATGGTAACTCCTATCGTAGATATCATCGTATTAATGTTGCATTGCCTAATTGATCCCGCTTGAACAAAATTCTTGGTTTGCTTATTACTGTAAGTAAGACACTGCACGCATGTTGTAAAATAAATAAAGAAAGAAAATATTTGTGTGACTATAAATTATCTCATTTAGGATAAAGCAGGAAATTTAAAGTTAAATTATTTCTAAATAAAGAAGTATGACACACTTTTTGAAATAGACTAAAAGGAAAGTATTATACATAAATTAGGATAGAGAAAGTAACTATTAAGGATCTATTTCAACATGAAACAAAGAGGACAATATAAAGGATGGGTAGAACGAGTTGTGATATTTAGCTTGATTCAGGAAAATTACAAACTACGGGACATAAAAGAATATATCACTCCTAAGGATCCTTAGGATTAATTACAGATCCAAACCAACAATAGAAAGATTTGAGTTTTAGATTTTGATTTAGTTTTTTAGATTTTGTATTTCAAATCTTCTATATCTAAGTAAACTAGTTGAGCCTTGCCCGAGCTTAGCTCTGGCCCAACAATTCGAATTGTAATATTCATTCACCGCAAATTCTGGATATCTTTTATTCCTCTTGATAAAAGATGGCCAGACAATTCGAATTGTAATATTCATTCAGCGCAAATTCTGGATATCTGGATATCTTTTATTCCTCTTGATAAAAGATGGCCAGACAATTCGAATTGTAATATTCATTCAGCGCAAATTCTGGATATCTGGATATCTTTTATTCCTCTTGATAAAAGATGGCCAGACAATTCGAATTGTAATATTCATTCAGCGCAAATTCTGGATATCTTTTATTCCTCTTGATAAAAGAAAACTTGATAAAAGAAAAATTGAAAGTAGAAGTTCAGAAATTATGTGAAATTTCCTAGTCGTTCTATTCTTCCTACCAATTGTGATTCATAATATTTAGGAATTCTTTTTATAAATAAATAAATTTATGAAATTGAAAATTAAAAAACAATTTACAGTCATTTAAAAACAATTAACGTTTACGCACCATGAAAACAATAACCAAGAAAGAACTTCATGTCTGAATAAATTTGGAAACAATATTGCAAATCCTTAATATATAAGTCAAAGATGGCTGTTGGACGACATTAAAAAATATTCAACCGCATGTCACCAAAAGTTTTGACTTTTATCAAATGCTTAACATTAACATTCAGTCCTCTAAAGCTGTGATGATTTTAGCTTCTAGATAGAGCTCCAATACTACCTTTGTTCTCAATAAATTTACCTTTATATACCAAACAATATTTTGTAAGCAAATCAAATTTATACCTGTCTACCAGATTAGTGCAATAACCATGTGATAAGCATAAAGTTAGATATACAATTTTTTATAAGAACTCAATTGTAAATTTTGTCTCTACTGATGCCAAATCATCATCAATACATTATCAAGAGGGTAGGAGACGCTATTGGTAAAGGTCACCACCTGACGGTAACTACAAATCTTTAATGAAAGAAGTACTATCGTCTATCGAATTCTGAAGAAAGGAAAGGCAAAAACATGTAGAGAAGACGAAGCAAATATCAGCTCTATGTCCTCACTTTCTTGCTGAGTTGATTATTAGCAAATGCCAGATCACAGCAGCGAGGGTGGCTAAATTCTACAACCATAGTTGGTCAGTGATCATGGCGCTATCTGCTACTTCAAAGAACATATGTGGCATAGATGCGCTACAGCCTACAGGTGGGAATCAATGGTGTCATAAGAAAACCTAGTCTCCTGCAATGAGGAAAAGGAACTTCAGAGTCGTACAAATAGCTGGCGAAGGCTTTTGAGGTAATATTATTGGAAAAACAAACTTGGAGGGCGCAAAACTATCACGAGCTTGCAATCGAACTGCTGCCTTCATTGGACTTGTATAGAGAGAACATCACAGCTTTGGTTGATGAACCAGCTTGCTGCTACCCTTGTAGTTTGTGGCAGTTTTAGTTATGCAATATAGGTTAGTTTGCCGTTCAATTCTTGGCTCATGATATAGTGAAATCTATCATATATTGGTACTATTGGTCCTAAAAAGTTTCTCCTCTTACAATAGATAGGGGTACTGTTGGCTTCTTCTTTGAAAGGAACTCAAAGAACTCCTCTGGTTACGCTCCACTTAGCAGTCATATGCATGAACAGATTCTGCAGGCAATCTGTCCAAGTAGTAACCACATTAAGCTCATCTTGCAGCACTTGGGCATAGAACATTTATAAAAAAAATCCATTTATCTATATCAAGGGCATTTATTTTGCAAATAAAGTGGATAAAAGATTAAGTGAGGTTTAACCTCAGTTTCCAGAGCCAAAAAAAATATATACAGGAGTAGTTGTTTTCAGCTTTAACAAATAGCTAGACTCAAACTCTTAAGGAAAACCCTTTCACATCAGGAGATATAAGATCTATGTCCCTCCTGGAATATAAGCACCAATGTTTTCTGAAATTTAATGCATCAAAAAAGAATATGCGGAGCATTTCTAATTTTCAAATCAAAGGGTATATTAAAGCAGGAAAAAACACATAGAAATATGCGACCAACTTGAAGATAGCTTATATGGACATTTACACACTTGTAAGTATTTTCAAAGAAATTATAGTAATAAGAAAACATGTTTTCTAATGAGCCACCCGCAGATTACTATCAAGAAGACCATGCATCTGAATATTAGTTGATTACAGAACATCATATTACTTACCTAAGTGCTGCATAGACCGGCCAGTAAATCATTGCGCGTACCAACATGGAAGAAAACAACTTAGTTTTAGAAGCAATATATCATCAAATAAACCCAAATATAAGAATCATATTTCATTTATACCACGAAAATAGAGAGGCAGGCAAGAAGTTCAAATATCACAAGTACAACATTTAATCTCCATTTAGTCTTATTAGTTACTACACATTGTAAGCTTATGGTATTTGACACCAATCAAAAAAAAAGAGTGCATGGTATCTGGAAGAAAGCTAAGAAAAGGAAATTTCATTTAATTGGTCATATTAGTAGTAGGTTATGATTTTTGTCCAAAGAAGCAACCACAACAAGATTATTTAAAAGCAACAGTCATTGCAAAAATGGCTTCAAACATCATACTTTATTAGTCCTTAGATTCGTTTCTAATAACATTCTAGATTCGTTTCTAATAACATTCATTTTAGTAAATAAAAAGATATACCACAAGTGGACATGATCAAGCACATTTTTCAAATATGTATAATTTTGTGCTTAACCGAGATTTGTTTTTGATTAGTTATAGTTGACCAAGTCTAAAGAGCCTAATCCATACTTATAAGCAATTGAGTTGATTCGATGCCAGAATCATATTTATCTTTCACGGTTTGTGATATGGCCAGACAATAATGAATAGAAACATTGGCGATTTGTTTGTTTCCGTCCGCAAGAAAGTCGCATTTCATAGAGGTCTAACATTTTTTCGCACTATATTACTCTATCGTAGTTGTATTCAACTAATACTATAGCCTTTTATAAGATACTAAAGTGAAAGAGTGCATCCAATAATGTTTATGTAAATCAGTATATGTATGCATATTATCATCATCTATTACATAAAATTTTGTTGGCAGAGTCCTCGTATTACAAAGAGACGAAGTTAGAATAAAAGACCCATGATATGACTCCTTAATGAAAGCTTTGGGAATTTCCATTACACTACAGTTGTTATCTACAATAGTACAAATGATATCTAGATCGTTCATTCTTAAGCAGGGTCATCTAAAAAGAATATATTGATTTATCTTTTTCTAAAGCAGAGGATGAACTGCACTAATATAAATGAGTATTTCAGAAAAATTAAAAGATGCTTGCAGTATAAATGCGTCAGGTTGAGTCGAAGCCAATAAGATAGGTACTAAAAGTAGAAATTTTAGTGTACTAAAAGTAGAAATTTTAACTTCGTTATTTTTAGGAATCAGAATCTTGCAGAGTTTTTGAAGTAGCTATTAAGTTTGGGAAGGAAAAAAAGGAGGAGAAAGAAAGAATCATACATTTTTCCTCAAGTGCAGTGCTAGGCGCGATCTAATTGACAGTGACCATGGTTAAAAAATCTAGATTCACCTCTTTCAGACATATCATCAAACAACACAGCTGTATAGTCCACTTCAACATTCCTGTCATTTTTTTATACATCAGATTTTCCGGTTAGTAACAAAAACAAATTAATTAAAAAGATAAAATGATGTGCTGATCAGGCACACTTACTAACATGCATGTATAACTCTAGCAAGACAATATTCAAATATCATAGCAAGCGGATATATAGACACGAAGTTATTTTATTGCAAATAAAGAAATTGCAATAAACAAAGAAGGATTGCGGCCGCACCAAATACAAATAGAAGAGAAATAGACAATCTTTGGAGATCTCTGAAAGAATGAATACCCAAAAAGAACACATCCATTATACCACAATCACATGGCCAAGCACATGCACATGCACATGCACATTAGCACTCTCATTCCACTAAGGAACACAATTTTAAGTGTTGTCAGAGTTCTCACCCCAAAAACCACCGTCACAGACCCATCAACAGATTCACCAGAACTGAACAAAAACAAATCACACAGCATATATAACATAGAACTGAAATTGAGAATTTAGGAATTTGAAAAAGAAATCCTCAATCAAAGAAGGGCATGCATGAGTTTTGTTGTACAAATAGGAAGCAAGGAACTCCACAATTTACCGTTTTCAACCTATACAGAAAAGAGCCATGCCATAAAATGTACCATATCAGACAAATCAGCAGAAAATTGTTATTCTTTTTCAGAGTAAAGAACAGCGAGAATAGATCCGTCACTAAAAGGAAGCGCCGAAGAAAGAAAGGAAACTTCCCAAAGAGAGATAACTTTGATGCCGTGAAGGAAAAAGGTAATTCCATAGAGAGCGTCGAGAGGGAGAGAGAGTTTCTGAACTTGAAGGTGAGCAATAAATATAGAGTTAAAGAGAAATAGTATTTGTTACGTACTTGTATTTATGTAGGTACACGTGTATTACACGTGCAATGATTTAAGCCCAACATAGTAGTACATTTTATGCTGCTTTCGGTATAACTTTTTAGTTCTGTGTTCGTACAATTGAACACCCATTTCTAAATATTAGTAATATATACTTAGTCAAAGTATATGTAATAGAATCTTAAGTGAAGTTAATAACCCAGAAAATAAGATAAGCAATCTACTAAAATTATAAATTAAATTAAAGTATACTGAAATGCTGTACCATGTCATTGAATATAAGTTAAATCCTAATAGAAAGTTGGTAAATCAATTCGAATTATTACTTACACAAAAAGAAGCATCAGTATAAAATACTATGCCAAAGTAACATCAGTACAAATAGAAGCATAACCTGTAAAACTGGTAACTTGATAAAACTACAAACTAGTGATCCATCGGCTAACTGGATATATATATATACATATATATATATATATATATATGTGTGTGTATGTACCATCAAAAGAGTTAAAAGTAGCAATATTACAAGCCATGGGAATTGCTGCTCACTAAATAGACGGAGTTTTGAGTCAAAATAGTGTCCTCAGAAAATGTAGTTCCTAAAATGTCTGCCTATACTGATTCATTGGCAAACACTCAACTCTACATTAAGGTTTTGATGTACAGGGGACCAAGTTTTGAGGTTGAACACAAGAAGCTATAGACAAGTTAGCGCAAATACAGTAAAAGTACAGCAAAAGCAGTACATGTGTTTGCTAACCAGCCCGAGAAACTTTCACGTTACACTTCACATCTTCGTCTACCTGCTTCTTCAACAAGTGGTTTAGGCCCTTCGTCAATGTTGCGGAAGCCAAATGTATAGAGTGTGAATAAGTCACAACTACTATACCAAAAATTATGACAGCCACCAAATAATAAATAAGACAATAAAGCAATAATAAAGGGAACACCAGAATTTACGAGGTTCGGCTAATTTTGCCTACTCCTCGGACACAACCAATATTTTATTCCACTCAAAAATACAAGTGAAATAATACTAAAGAGAGAAGATACAAATGCCTTAAACAGATGAGAAGGCAAATGAGAGGTGTGTTTCAATCCTAAACATTAGGCCTTCTTTTATAGGGGAAAAATCCCCCCAAACTTAACTCCCAACCAATGTGGGACTTTGGCATTTTGCCAAACTTCAACAAATCTCCACCTTGGCAAAATTCCACATTTTCAATTCTCTCTCAATAACAAATTTTGGTTGTGTCTTCATCTTCAATCTTCAGTGTTCAACAATGTTGATCAAATCCAAACAATGTTGAAACTTGACCGCAGTCACCACCTTTGTCAGCATATCAGCAGGATTCTCTGTAGTATGAATTTTCTTCACCGTGACTCCACCTTCTTCTATGATTTCTCGTACGAAATGATACCGAACATCAATGTGCTTCGTCCTTGCATGATAAACTTGGTTCTTCGCTAATTGAATAGCACTTTGACTATCACAAAAAATTGTGATACCTTTTTGTTCAACACCAAGCTCCTTTAGCAATCCTTGAAGCCAAATTGCCTCTTTCACAGCATCTGTAATAGCCATGTACTCTGCCTCTGTTGTAGACAAAGCAACTGTTGACTGCAAAGTAGACTTCCAACTAACTGGTGCCTTTGCAAAAGTAAACACATAACCAGTAGTTGATCTTCGTTTGTCCATATCACCCGCAAAATCTGAGTCACAATATCCAACTACAAACTGATTGTCTTCCTGCTCAAAAACTAACCCGACATCTACAGTATTATGAATATACCGTAGAATCCACTTCACAGCTTGCCAATGCTCCTTCCCTGGATTGTGCATATATCTGCTAATAACTCCAACAGCTTGTGAAATGTCAGGCCTTGTGCAAACCATTGCATACATCAAGCTACCAACAGCATTTGCGTATGGTACCTTTGACATATACTCTCGTTCAGCTTCATCCATTGGCGACATAGTAGTACTTAGCTTAAAATGGGAAGCAAGTGGAGTACTAACTGGCTTAGTCTTGTCATCTATGCCAAAACGTTGAAGTACTCTCTTCAAATATTCCTTTTGAGATAAACAGAGTTTCTTTGAACGTCTATCTCTAATTATCTCCATGCCAAGAATTTTCTTTGCCTCACCCAAATCCTTCATCTCGAACTCCTTCTTCAGTTGAATCTTCAACTTATCAATTTCTTCCGAATTCTTGGAAGCTATCAACATATCATCAACATATAGGAGAAGATATACAAAGGAACCATCTTTAAGCTTGTGCAAATACACACAATGATCGTATTTGCTTCTCTTGTACCCTTGCCGCAACATAAACTCGTCAAATCGCTTGTACCATTGTCTAGAAGATTGTTTCAATCCGTACAACGATTTTTCAAGTTTGCACACCATATTTTCTTTTCCAGCAACTTTGAATCCTTCTGGCTGAGTCATGTAGATTTCCTCCTCCAAGTTTCCATGTAAAAACGCAGTTTTTACATCCATCTGAACTAGTTCCAAATCCAATTGTGCTACCAAAGCCAACATAATTCTAATGGAGGAATGTTTTACAACTGGAGAAAACACTTCATTGTAATCAATTCCCTCCTTTTGAGCATATCCTTTGGCCACCAATCTTGCTTTGTAGCGAACATCTACTTGGTTAGGAAATCCTTCCTTCTTTGCAAATACCCATTTGCACCCAATTGCTTTCTTTCCCTTCGGGAGATTGGCCAATCTCCATGTATGATTCTGATGAAGGGACTGTATCTCATCATTCATGGCAATCCTCCACTTATCTTCTTCTGAACTTTGAACAGCGTCTTTATAAGTAGTAGGAACATCATCAGCTACAATTGAGGTTGCACAAGCAACCGTCTCTATGAGACGAACAGGTTTCGTTATTGTTCTTTTTGGCCTGCTGGTTGCTATTGATTCAAGTTGTTGTTGAGATTCCTGAGTTGGAATCTCCTCTACTGGCTCTCCTTCCAGAGGGTAATCTTCATTTGTTTCCTCCTCTGCTTCTTGTGTAGGAAAAATAAATTTTCCCTCAAACTCCACCTGCTTAGAAGCACCTTCATTTTGTTTGGTATCTTCTGTTACCTTATTTACCATAACAAATTCATCAAAGGTAACATCTCTGCTGAATATTACTTTCTTTGTCATAGGACACCATAAGCGATATCCTTTGACTCCAGAAGTAATTCCCATAAAAATAGCCTTCTTTGCCCTTGGATCCAATTTTGACTCCGTCACATGATAATATGCAGTTGAGCCAAACACGTGCAAAGAGTTATAATCTACAGCAGGTTTTCCATACCATTTTTCAAATGGTGTTTTGCCATCAATAGCAGCAGATGGTAGACGATTAATGAGGTGGCATGCATATGTAATTGCCTCAGCCCAAAATTCTTTGCCCAAGCCAGCATTGGACAACATACACCGTACCTTCTCCAGCAAGGTCCGGTTCATACGTTCTGCCACTCCATTCTGTTGTGGTGTATGTCTAACAGTGAAGTGTCGGACGATGCCATCATTTTCACAGACCTTATTGAAATGATCATTTTTGTATTCACCTCCATTGTCTGTGCGAATACACTTGATCCTCCTGCCTGTTTGATTCTCCACCATCGTCTTCCATTTGAGAAAAATTCCCAGCACTTCATCTTTGTTTTTCATTGTATACACCCACACTCTTCGAGAAAAATCATCAACAAAGGTTACAAAATAGTGCTTCCCACCCAATGAAGGTGTTTTGGAAGGACCCCAAACATCAGAGTGTACATAATCCAAAATGCCTTTAGTATTATGGATCGCTGTACCAAATTTAACCCTTGTCTGTTTCCCTTTGACACAATGCTCACAAAACTCCAAGTTGCAAGCCTTTACTCCTTTTAACAATCCTTGATCTGATAGAGTTTTCAAGGATTTTCCTCCAGCATGTCCCAAGCGCATGTGCCATAGCTTGGTTGCTTCTGCCTCTTTGTCGTCACTGGATGTCACTGTCGCTGTCCCAATAACTGTACTGCCACGATAGCGGTACATATTATTATTCTTCCGATTAGCCTTCATTACCACTAGTGCACCGGAGCATACTCTCATCACTCCATTTTCTGCAATGATTTTGAACCCTTTTGATTCTAGGGCTCCCACAGAGATGAGATTCTTCTTCAAATCCGGTACATATCGAACATCTATCAATGTTCTGATCATTCCATCATGGTTCCTTAATCGTATTGAACCAATGTCATATGAGGTAAGAGGGCTGTTATCCGCTGTGTGGACGACTCCATATTCTCCTTCTTGAAATTCCACGAACCAGTCCCTGTTGGGACACATATGATAGCTACAAGCCGAGTCCATCAACCATATGTCTGAAGATGTTGATGACTCTGTTGTAACTAATGAGAAGTCTGAATCATCACAATCAGCTACATTTGAATCCATAATGGCCTTTCCATTGTTATGTTTGGCCTTATTCTTCAACTTCGGACAGTCTTTCTTCCAGTGCCCTTTTTCTCGACAAAAGGCACATTCATCTTTGCTGGGTCTGGATCTTGACTTGGATCTTCCCTTCTTTGTCCTCGTTTGATTTTGAGGATGACCCCTCACAAATAGTGCTTCTCCTTCTCCGCCCTTCTGTTTTTCTCGCTTTCTTTGTTCATAGCTGTACAAAGCCGAACAAACTTCTCTGAGAGAAACTTCGTCATTTCCATGGAGTAGAGTAGTTTCAAGGTGCTCGTACTCATCAGGAAGTGACGCCAACAACATCAAGGCCAAGTCACCATCATCATAAGTTGTATCCATATTTTGCAAATCTGTAACCAACTTATTGAAACTGGTGATATGTTCATTCATCGTGGTACCAGGAACATAGGTGAAGTGAAACAGTCTCTTCTTCATGTACAATTTATTTTGACTGTTTTTCTTCAAAAATTTATCCTCCAGTGCTTTCCATAATTTACTTGCAGAAGTTTCCTTTGTGTATGGATATTTCTGCTCTCTAGCAAGGTAGGATCGAATGGTACCGCAAGCAACACGGTTGATAATTCTCCAATCTTCTTCTCCAATAACATCTGGTTTCTTTTCTTCAATGGCCAGATCTAGCCCTTGTTGAAAAAGGACATCTAGAACCTCGCCTTGCCACATCCCAAAATGTCCGGACCCGTCAAATATTTCGACCGCAAATTTCGCATTTGACACAATTCTTGTCATAAGCGAAGATGCCAATGATGACGTATTGTTGACACTTGATGTAGATTCTTCTTGTTTATTGTCTCCCATCTTTGACACAAATATTATTTAATAGCTGACGACACAAATCAAGATTATTTCCTTTCTGGTGTGGAAGATCAGACTAAGCTGCAACCACAGAGCATACTCAGACAGAACCTTGACTCAGTTACCAAGATAAATCTTTTCTGATGTGGAAGATCAGACTATGCTGCAACCACAGAGCATACTTAGACAGTACCTTGGCTCTGATACCAATTGTTGCGGAAGCCAAATGTATAGAGTGTGAATAAGTCACAACTACTATACCAAAAATTATGACAGCCACCAAATAATAAATAAGACAATAAAGCAATAATAAAGGGAACACCAGAATTTACGAGGTTCGGCTAATTTTGCCTACTCCTCGGACACAACCAATATTTTATTCCACTCAAAAATACAAGTGAAATAATACTAAAGAGAGAAGATACAAATGCCTTAAACAGATGAGAAGGCAAATGAGAGGTGTGTTTCAATCCTAAACATTAGGCCTTCTTTTATAGGGGAAAAATCCCCCCAAACTTAACTCCCAACCAATGTGGGACTTTGGCATTTTGCCAAACTTCAACAGTCAAAGCTGATGATGATGATGTTAAAGAGGCCTTCAGCAAACTCAATGCTTCTGACTAGCCAACACTGATCACTTGCTCTTCAATATCATACATAGGCACATTTAGTTCTTGGAGTAAGCGCATAGTTGATGTTGAAGACAGAGGTCTCACTTCCAAATTGTCCATAACATAGAAAAGGGAGGGTGCCTCAGCAAACTTTCCGAACTTGCGAAGAAAACTATTCCTTACAGGGTCCATTGGGTCAAATAAGTAAGTTTCTACAGCTCCGATTTGCAGTAGCTGATTCTCAGAATCGTGGTAAGGGGCAATACCAGGCTTCAGTAATATCCTCTTAAGATTGTGATTCTCCACACTTCCAAAAACATTCTTATTTGCATATGTATTGAACCATTTCGGATCTAAAGCCTCCACACTTTTGTACAAGTTATCTATGGATCCCAACCCAGAACTCCCTTTTAGAGCATCTTCAAATGATCCTAAGGGAATGGTCAAGAAGTTGAAGAGAAAATCAATGAATTCATTGCCTTCCTCTGCACACAAGACCTTGTTTGTCGACTTTCTTAGTGTTAGCCTCAGCTCCAATTTCTCGGTGTTATTACTTGTTCCATTTTCAGAAATGGATGACAAATTTCCAGACTCAGGCATTGTGATGGTGTCTAGTCTTTCTCTTTTTTGTTTTTGCTTCGGCAGAAACGCATCAGACAAGGGAGTCTTTGAGATCAATGAACGTGCAAGTAGATGAATTACCTAAATGGTCAAAAAAAGGATTATGTTACTAGCTGCTAATGGCAATATACGAAAACTCACAATAAAACATTAAAATGTACAAGCAATATAACACCAGAAAGACAGAATATCAATTAGATTTATAAAGTCCTGGTAAATTAGTAATCACTCATTTTCTTGACATTATTGCAATTTGAAAAATGGTAAAGGATATTACCTCATTCTTGCCAACTTCTACAAGCATCTCCCTGATCTGATTCATATCACTCAGGCCAACATTAGAAAGCATCTGAACAAGAGAGCTTGGAGAAGCACACTTG
The DNA here is from genome assembly GCF_000393655.2 of Nicotiana sylvestris. NCBI lineage: Eukaryota > Viridiplantae > Streptophyta > Magnoliopsida > Solanales > Solanaceae > Nicotiana > Nicotiana sylvestris. The sequence continues at coordinate 143,091,241 of NC_091063.1, forward strand.
AATTGCAAATTGTCAGTGATTAGAAATGATATCCCTCCTTTGAGAAATACGTACTTATCACGACAAGTATTTTCAACTGAATCTTTCAAAAACTGCTCTTTATTAGTCTTCCCTCCACATTGGCACGTAACATTCATGAAATAGCTCTTAAATGAGCAAGCTGAGCACTGATAACACTTCCTGGAGTCTGAATCCTCCACGTTAACTTTCAACTTCATGCAATACTTTGGATAGGGATTCCTTGGATTTAGCAGCATGGTTTTGCAATGCTCTGTGAACAGATTTTCTTCGTCAAGGTTTTCAACACTTTGGTACAAGTTGTTCATACAGCCAAAAGCTCCGGCTTCTGCTTTAGTGAGTCGTATTATCGTTCCAAGTGGTAAAGTGAGTTGATTCTGCCATGATTGGAATTGATATAGCGCTTGGGCTGAAGGAGCCCCTCCAGAGTCTGTACACACCCCAGTGAGTGCAGGTACCTATCGAGTACAAGTGCCGAGTGCCGAGCGATTATGAGGAATGGGTAACTGTAAGGTTGGAGTGATTGGGAGGACTGAGTGATGATTGCCCGACGGGCAGCATATCACCATATCATTGATGCACATAGTTGCCTTATATCCTTGTTTTGAGAACTGTTGAAAGATAATTTATTTGACTTTACTTGAGCTTGACTTAAATCAACTGACTTGACTTAAACTTTGGACTGAAAGCATGCCTATACTTTAGTGAATTTTATGAAATAAACTGCATATGCATAGCTCGTCACTACTTCTCAGTTCCCTATTTATTTCTCTTATTTACTGGTTGGTGTACTCACGTTACTCCTTGTGCCTCGTGTGCATATCCAGGAGTAGTTGATCATAGAGGTTGTAGATAGTCTTCGCAACAGATTTTGGAGATAGCAAGGTAGCTTCCCGGCGTTTGTAGCCTTTTTTTTCTTCTTCCCTATCTTCATTAATTGTATTTTTGTATTCCAGACTGTGTTGGTCTTGTTATTGTCGGACTATTTATGTTTAGATGCTCATGACTTAGTGACACCCCGATGCTTGGGGGATTTCTTTCTGCATTTCTATATTGAGTTTAACTCGTATTTATTTTTTGAAAAATCCTGTTATAAAAAGGTTTTGGCTTATCATTTAATGAATTATTGAAGTATTGTGAAAGTCGGCTGGCCTAGTACCATCGATAGCGCCATCACAACAGGTTGAGTTTAAGGTCATGACATGTTGGTATCAAAGCCTAGTTTTACATAAGTTTACATAACAAGTATGTCCATGAAATCTACTCCAGATTCAGCTGCAACTACCTGATTTTTCTTTTCATCCACCCAAAGCTTCAAGAGAACCTTGGTTTCTTGCTCGTTGTCCATTTTAAAGCAGTTAACTGGTAAACACTCTAATGATTTAGCAAACTACTGGCTGATATGAGATAGAAAGTAATTAGTCCAGAGTCGAGATAAGGGTGAATGAAATGGATTTTCTAGCTCTCAATGTAAAAGATGTAAAAATTTGTTCAAGAAATGAAAGACGTACTTAAAGTAGATAGCATGGATATGGACAAGGGAATACAAATATAGAAAAGTGATATTTTTTCGGGACAAACCAAAAAGAAAAGAGTTCCACATAAATTGGGACGGAGGGAGTAACAATTAAGGGGGAATGACATGTGACAAATATATTTCTATACATCAAATGACAAAATGAACAATATGCTGATAAAAATGAACATACGCTCATGTCATTACACATGCCAAAATGAACATACGCTGATAAAACATCCTGATATCACTATACATCAAATGACAAAAACCCAAACACCAAAGCCAGCACAACATCACACAACAATTTTACAAGTCCAGAACTACTAAAATATTACCTCCTGAGTCCTGAAGCATACAAAATATATCATTAGGCATCTACAATTTAATAACAATTCCTTTATTTCATTTTATTTTAATCTTTATGATGGTGTTGTCCAAGCGAGGTTGCTTAGCAACGAAAGTAAGTTCAATGAAGGGGTTCAATGGAATGTAAATAGGGTAAAAGTCGAATCCTTTTATGTATTTGATTTCCTTTGACAAAAGGGAAAATTTAAATATAGTGATAAATGTGGTTCAAAAACTGCTTTAGGTCACAAGCTTGAATAGGGTAAAAATCATTGTTTTTATATATATATACAAAGAAAACTTCAAATGTTAGGGTTCAAAAGTTACTTGAATCCACAGGTTTGAATCTTAGGTGTAGCAATTTTGACTCCACCACTGAGGTTGCTTTTGCCTCGACTAATTCTATCAGATATTCAAGTACTTACTCTTGTTTCTCAATTTATTGACAACAATATTTAAAGTATCTTTTTAAATATTCTTAGCTTTAAAAATTACTACTCCAAACTACTTATGCAATATTTAAATATGTAAATTTTATTTTAAAAGAAAGTTAAAGAAATGGTTGCTATTTCCAAAGAAGAAGAAGAAGGAAAAATACCTTTGTTGATCGTCGTTTTCTTTTTCTTCTTTGAACACTGCTGGAAGCTACTCAAGGGTTTTACTACTGTAACTTTTCCTCGTAACACTAAGGGGTCGTTTGGCAGGGTATATAATAATAGTGCGGAATAAAGTGTATTAGTAATGCATTGATTAGTAATGCATGGGTTAGTAATGCAAGCCAAATATTTTTATCTACTGTTTGGTGTGGTGTATTAAAATATAATGCATTGCATAATTTTTAAGAAAAATAGTTGCTTACAAAAATGTCCTCCATATTCTGTAGCTTTAAGGGACTTTTAAGGATAATTTTGTCTTTAACCATGCTAAGGCATGCATTAAAGCCTTGGTATTACTAATGTAATGGTTTTCTATGCATTACTTATGCATAGGATAATGCCATACACAAGTTGAAAAAATGTACCAAACAAGGTATTAGTGTGAGCACGTGATTTTTGTTTCGCGCGACAATCGCTCCAAGAGAATTAAAAAAAAATAACAATTGGTCCTGCTGTACAATTTTTGGATTTTTTACATGGCACTTTGTTAATTATTTATGACTTTTGCCCATTTTATTTTTATTAAAACAAAATACAAAAAATGTATGTGTCATGCGTAATTTGAACCGTAATCCGGTTGTTAAATAGAAAATCATAAATAGGCATCTTGGTCCGTGATTTTTGTTTTGTTTGATTTTACCTGCTTCAAATATTTTGATATGTGTGTAAATATTTGTATTAAGTGTCTATTTAATTTTAATTTGATTTACTTGGGTTTGTTTTAAAAAATAAAATAAAAATATATGTAAGAAAATATAAAAGAGAATGCAGAATTTGTTTAGAAAATCTGCTTGGGCTCATTTTTATTAAATTTGAGGCCCAAATCAAGCCTAGAGAGTGAGCCTGCCCCGGTCCAGACCAGCTGATACCCAGAGCTTCCAAACGACACCGTTTTGATCCAGCCTGATCTGGGCCGTTGATCTCAGATTGATCAACGGCCAAGATCTCTCACCCCAAACCCACTAACAGACTCGACCCGTCTCACCCGGACCGACCCCAACCCTTTACCCCTGAAACGACGACGTTCCCTGTTAGTCGAAGGATCCTGGCCCTTCATCACATCTCATCCAACGGCCAGGATCCACCTACCCACTAACTATATAAACTCATAACATCACCCTGCCCCCCCTATCTGAACCCCAGCCTTCATCGTCTTCACAAGAACTCCAAAAACCCTAGCCGCCCCTGTATCCTTCACCATGAAAACTGGCGGCACGGACGCCGGTGACCCCACCCTTAACACCATAGAACCCCCTTGCCATCCGGAACACGGATCTGTTAACCACGTAACTCGAATCCCTTCCCACCTTCTCGAATCTTCGTTTGAAGATTCGAGTCGGAACTTGACTTACACCGTTTAACCCCAGTTTCACACCAGACACTCCCCAGACCCCCCTCATGACCAAACCATGCTTGGTTTGGTCCGAATCTGATCAGGGAAGCATGAATCCCAGATCTGATTTTTGGAACCTTGGGGGTTCCTCGTCACTGGTCCATATCCGTTCAAGCCGAAGAGATTAAGGTCCATTAGTGTTTCTCATCTGAGAAACACTTCGATTAAAGTCCGTTCAGCCTTAAGAAAGGTCTGTTCGAATCCAAGTAAGATTTTGATTTTTCGGGGTTTAAGGTAAGTTTTGCTTTCTTTTCTTTATTTGTTTTGGTTCATCTGATTGTTTTAAAGGTCTGTTTCATGTTTTGTTTGTGTCCTTGAATTTTATCAACTGTGCCCTGTCCACTTTGCCTGAACCTCTGTTGTTTGATTGAGTCTTTCTATTTGTTCTGATAATGTGTATGTAAGTGTTGTGCAATTAGCTGATTTTCAAATTTGAACTGACTGATTGATTCCTCGAATACCACTTTGTTTAGTCAGTATAATTCAAATCATGTGTCGATACTGTTAAATGTCTGATTTTTGGCTACGATTGTGCATGTTATGATTAATATAGTCGAGTCGACATGTGTCGTCAATTAGTTTCAGCTGCCTGAACAATAACAAATCGATTTACTTTTGATAAGCATGGCTTGAATCACTTAGGAACTGAGTTTAGTGCTTATAATTAGTAATTTGAATCAGAAATGTAAAAATCAATGTTCTGTTTAGTCACAGTTCTGAAATTGGAGAGCATGTGCACTTATGCACAACATGTGCATTTTGTGCACAGCCTGTGCCCTGCCTAAGTGCTTTTGAATTAAATAGTTTGACAGCATGTGCTGTCAGACTACATCCTGCTGCCCATATTCTGCTTTAAGTTTCAGAAATAATAAAACATTACTAAAAAGTTAAGCCTGCCAAGGGAATGTCATGGGGTTTAATACTTAAATAGCTAAGTGGAAACTGAAAAGATGATGGCACGTGGGAGGGGTGTTCTTTTGGTCTAACAGGCTGTTAAAAGGGCTGAGGTTTAGGCTTATAAAAGAAAAAAAGGAGACAGACATAAGAGGACAGACAACAGAGAAGAGATTGGGAGGAGAGAGCTGAAATACATAGATATTAATACACACAGAGCATATAGCAGACAGAGGGAGGAGAGGAATACATCTGATATTAGGGAACACACATAGGGAACTCAGACTGGACTGGGGGTTGGGATTTTCAGAACAGATAGAGAGAGTTTAAGAGATTAGAAAGCATACAGTCACCAATCAGAAACTGCTTCTTCCTATTGCTGTTTGGGTTTCATTTGTTCAATCTGTTCAATCAATTCTGATTCTTTGAAGTTCCAATTGAGTCTACTAGTCGAGTGTTTTCATTGGTTTACTACTGGTTTTGGTCTGCCTGGAGTTCTGATTCTACTCCACTGTGTGCTGCTGTCATTTGGCCACTCTTTCTATCGGCTATAGTTGTATTCTTGCACTCGAGCCTGTTCTGCTGTGTTGTTCTGTTTGCTGCTGTTACTTTGTTCCTGCTGCTGCTGATCTTCTCTATCTTCTTCCTTTTCTTCTGTCGTATTCAACATCCAGGTACACATTTCATATTGATGTAACCATGAGAGGCATGAATTGAAAGATCTGAAGAATTTTTAAATCATCTGTTGCCTTACTTACAGCTTTGCGAATATTGTTAAAGTTGTATAAATTCTGTTATTTGTAGTCCAATAGAAAACACATTAGTAAGTTTGTACTTAATTGAAAATATTCTAGTCTAAAACTGCGATATGGTTGTTGGCAGTACACGTGATGCAGTCATATAATTTATGGAAGGTGCTATCATTTGGTAGAATTGTTAATTCAACTCTTCTTCCAGTTATGTTTGAATAGGTAGGGGCAAATGGCTGTTAAATCTAGCCAAATATAATACAGTCTTGAATCATCCAGTTTCGATTTCTTTAGGCAGTTTATAGGACTAGTTTTGAACATTATCAGTAACATCTTTTAATAAAGAACTCTGTTAGTCCTGTTTAAGCAATTTGATTTAGATTCGACTTAAGGATGTTGTCGGATTAGGTATTGCATTTCATCAATCTCACATGTAATTTCTTTGTTCAACCAAAGCATTTTCGTAAGGTATGGCGTCTTTTCACTTTATAAGTAATTAGAAATTGATAGGAATCCGGTTTAGGCCAAAGCATATACATAGCATACATCTTTCTTTCTTCTATTTCTGGAAACAAAAATAATAGAAATGTAGTCACTTTAGGATATCCTCTTCTAAAATAATGAGACGAGCCTTGCTAAATAAAAATGCAAATTGCGGGGCCCTCAACAACTAATCATAATATTTAGAATTCGGGCTAGGCCGTTTAGTGGATCTCATGGACTTGTCAAAAAATAATAACGCGTTAGACTCTTTAGGCGCGGCTTAATTAAATCATATTCTTTAATTCGGGTGCACATTGATGTGACCCAAATCCAAATCTCAACGAAGTCAAGATGTGTCGACGACCACGGGTGCATTGATTGTGACGTGGTTCGAGATACATTTCCACGACGTTGCAATTCTATAAAAATAAATGATAATAATAAAAGCGGTTTAAACTTAATAAAAGCACGTAAGTCATAACATGTATTTAAATCAGATATTTAGCCATTATAACAATTTAAGCGACCGTGCTAGAACCACGGGATTCGAGGGTGCCTAACACCTTCCCTCGGGTCAACAGAATTCCTTACTTAGAATTTCTGGTTCGCAGACTTCATTTGGAAAAGTCGAAAATTTCCTCGATTTGGGATTCAAGATAAACCGGTGACTTGGGACACCAAAAGCCAAACCTTTCCCAAGTGGCGACTCTGAATTAAATAAATAATCCCATTTCGAATATTGTCACTTAAATTGGAAAAACTCCCTCGCGCATTTAACCCTTCGGGGCGGGCGCGCAAGAAGGAGGTGTGACAGCTCTGGCGACTCTGCTGGGGATTTAACCCAGAACCACTGGTTCAGGGTTCAAGAATTCGAGCTTAGAATAATTGTTATATTTGGCTTTATTATCTGATCTTTATTACATGTTTTTGCATAACGTGCTAAATGTTGTCTTTTACCGCTTTGATATTATCTGAACTGTATATAAATTGTGCCGAAACCCTTCTCTTCTTACCTCCGGGGAGAAGCTCGCTGGTCGAGACTCCCTATTCTGTTAGTGTCAATACCTGAAATAAGAAAGAGGTCGGACAAGTTACAAAGCCGGACGATCTCGCGGGTCCCCGGTACGTAGCCCCCTCCTCGACTCGAGTTGTCCGCTCGGGTACACAGTCTAGAACAAATACCCAGGTTACGAACCTAGAATAACTTGACTTCATGCCGGATCCCTAGTAGGAACGCTTATTTGCATCATGTTGCATTTGACTTAGGGGACTCAACACAGGGGTTGGGTCCGTCTAGGACTAGCAACCTGAAATGAAAAGACCATCCTGTTGCATCCTATTTGTTTCCGTGCATTTATTTGTCTCGGACATGCATGCTGCCTGACTTTGGAGTATTTGAAAAATATAAACAAAAAAAAATAATAATAAAAAATAACAGTGTATAAGGCTAATTTTCTACTTTGAAAAATAGCAATGCCCAATTACTGTCAAAACTCTGCCGAAATTTTGCGATAATAAAAGGGGAAAATGTTTTATTTACTAAGAAAAAGAAAAACAAAAAGATAGAAAAATAGTCTTTTATTTTTGGGAAGTTGTTTGTTAAAAAATAAAAGGAAAGAATTTTGTTCTAAATTAATTCGGTTAATTTGACCGAACTACGCGGGTCTGATTTTCACCGGATGTGAGATACGTAGGCAAACCTCATCGGTTCCGGCCCCAATTTTTAAAAATAAAAAAAAATATTTTTCTTTAGTTCTTTCTTTATAAATGTTTCTTTAGAAAATACAAAAAAAAGAAATAAAAAATAATATAGAAGTTTTCTTTAAACTCAAATAAAAAAAAATAAAAAAATAAATAAATAGTCTCCTTCTTTCTGAAGTCTTTCATATGAAAAAATGAAATAAGAATTAAAAAGCAGCAACAAAAATCCAAAAAAATACTCTTTGCTTTTTAGTCTCTTTTTTGTAAAATGTCCAAAAAGAAAATATTTGAAAAACTGAATTTCAAAATATTAGGATTTTTCTTTAGAAGTGCTTTTGTAAATGAATAAAACTCAGAATTCCGCATCATTTTCTTAAAAGTCCCTCTTTCAAAATTTAAGAGGCAACATCATATACATTCTTTCTTCCGTAGAAAAGGTAAAACAAACAAAAAAAAATCAACCAAACACATTTTCTTTTTGTTTAAAAAATAATAAAGAATTTTTTTTTCCAAAGTTCAAGTCAAAAGCAAATAATCTTTTAGAAGTATCTCTTTAAAAAAAAAAAAAATCAAAACAATAAAAAATCTTCTTTCTTCTTTTAAAGCATTTCTTTCAAAAATTCAAAAAAAAAAGGGGTTAGTTTGCTTACTCTATTCACGAGCCCGAACTACGCCGGTTTGATTCTCACCGGATGTGAGATACGTAAGCAACCCTCGTCGGGTTCAACCCCATTTTGCTAAAATAGCCAAAATAAATGAATAAATAAATAATAAAAAAAAGAGATGTGTCAAATTTTTAAATAGTCATAAATAAGTCAGGTGACGCTGTTTTGCCATAAATAGCCGAATGATTCCGAAAAGGGACGCCAGAAGGCTGACTTTGCATAAACAGCCACCTTTGGGTCTTGTTTAGCATTTTTGTCCAGTTGACCCACACAGCCTTAAAATCTTCGTCCCCGAAGTGTTTAAAGGCCGTGTTCAAAACTTGATCCCCTTTGTAAAATATTTTTGAGTCAAGTCATTTTGTTAAAATCACCTTAATAAATGTGCAGGATGAGCACGATGCAAAATGAACATTTTTCAATAATGACCAAAATCCCTGTCAAGTTACGGCTATGGTGGAATGATCTAGGTGTTGAAGGACAAAATGAGGTTAAGAAATATCTGAAAGGTCTTGTGGGTTTGTTGGAAATCCAGCCTCGGGGAGATATCATAAGAGCTTTGGTTACCTATTGGGACCCGGCGCACAATGTTTTCCATTTCTCTGATTTTGAACTCACCCCGACTTTGGAAGAAATGGCCGGATACATCGGGAATACTGAACTTCCCTTGAGGGAAAAATACTTGGTCGCCCCAAGAGTCGTCACGGTACATCGGTTCCTAGATTCATTGAAGATACCTAGAACAGTCCACAACCCGGATCTGGCAGCCGGATTTTGTACTCCATGCTTCATATATGATAGGTACGGTCATGAGGGGGGATTCAATAATCCAATCAACAAACTGTGCAGCAAAGGAGTTCGTCAGAAGTGGGACAAGCACAGACGGGTAGCGTTCATGATGATGTTCCTGGGCCTTCTGGTATTTCCAAGGAAAGACGGAAACATTGATTTGAAGATATCCGGGGTCGTCAGCACTTTACTCACGCAAAGTGACAGTACTCTCGCGCCTATGGTGGTATCTGACATCTTTCGAGCTCTTACAGCTTGTAAAGCTGGGGGAAATTTCTTCGAAGGTTGTAACTTGCTCCTACAGATATGGATGACCGAGCACCTCTGCCATCATTCCGAGATTTTGAGCCATGGTTCCCCGGAAAAGACCTGCATAGAAGAATCTTACACGAGAACCAAAGAGATCAGCTTGCCCAAAGGAGTCCTGGCATGGACCTCATTCTTTCAAGCTCTTACTGCCAGCCAAATACAATGGACGTTAGGATGGCTGCCTGTTGATGAGATCCTATATATGTCGGCAGCCAAAACTCATTTCTTATTAATGGGGCTGAAGAGCATTCAACCTTACGCACCCTGCCGAGTTTTGAGATAGCTCGGAAGATGCCAGACAGTACCTCATGAGGAAGATCTTAGCACTCAAGCAGCTGAGATAAGTCCTAACGGACAATTCCCAGAAGCGAAGATTCGCCAAATCTGGAGTGAGTGTCAATATTTGAAATCAGATACTTGCGTGCGGGATCGAGCCAAAGGAGAGACGGTGCCAGGTTACCTTGCATGGTATAGAAGGGAACTTGAGCATGAAAGTCCAGCTAAGAGACCCCACATCCGGAATTTCACCGAATCTTCGCAAAGACAGTTGGATTGGTTAGCGAAGGAAAGAGGCTATTGCACCGAAATCAGCAGGTTAAAGCAACAAGTGGGAAGCTTGAAATATGAGCACAACATACAAGTTGCTACCAATCTGGGAGAGCGGAACATGTTAATTCAGGAAAACGAAATGCTCAGAGCCCAGATCAAACATATAAGGTTGGATGCGGATAAATAGCCAAGGCGTCGATCAGACGAGCAGCTGATAAAAAGGCTAAAAAGTGAAATCAGGGAATGGCAAGATGGTTTGGAGAAATCTGAAAACGTCATCGCAGAGCTCAGGGCACAGTGGGATACAAGAGCAGATGAGCATCGCCGATACCTGAATCAATTGGAAGGCGACCACGAGAAGACTGTTGCTAAAATGAAGAGAGAGATGGCTACACTTGAGATCAAAGCAGCTAATCAGGCCAAGAATTTCCAAATTGAGAGCAGATACTGGTACGACTCAATAGCCCAGATAAAGTTGGAAGTACGACGACTGAAGCATCAGCATATACAGGATGCTCAAATATTCAAGATATGTAGCAATCAGATAAAACACCTACTCGTAGAGAAAAAGCAAACCAGAGATAGGATCAAGGCCATTGCCCATGCCATCACCAGACGATGTCTACGATGTGAGAACATGTCCAGCGTTACCGTCCTCTCGGCAGTAATGGGTTATGTCAAGCAGACTATGCATGAGCTGGAGCAACTTGAGAGGGATCTCACGCCTAGGACCGCGGTGAGGCCGAACGATGCCCCGCGGACACCAATTTTCAAAACCATAATGCACTCATAGGTCAAATCTGTATCTTAGCATCTTCTGCTTGTTTTCCCATCAGGTTGATTTTTAGTCTATTTTGAGTCTAGGTTTATTTTCAAAGTTCTCTTTTCCTTTTGCAAAATGTAGTTTGTAATAGACCATTTCAACAATAAAGAGGTTACTTCTTTTACGCTCCTTTGTGTTTTTTCGAACTACATAATGATCTGATTCACGTAGGCATCGTGATACATAGGCAATCCTCATCGGATCCGGTCGCATTTCTTTTACTGAAAAAAAAACAAACATAAAAAAAAACAAAACAAAAAAAAAGAAGGGGAAAAACTAATAAAAGGAAAAATGCCGGAATGACGCATGCTCTCGTAGCAAACATATAGTAATCCACTTAACTGTATAGGTGCATCATGCCCAACGTGAGATTAACTATCTGTTATTTGCTGCAAATTAACCGTGCGTTTGTCGATGAGTATTCCAGGGTTTTTTGGAAAGACGGTTGGTTTGGTGAAAGTCTGGTCTTGCACTCATACTTCACGAGGTCAAGGAGAAGTGTTCAACTACCTGTTGTTAGGACCAGAAGCAGTACTCACACTTACTTCACCAGGTCAAAAGGAAGTGTGGAAATGTCTTCAGAAATTCCATTGCAAACAATCCCTGTTTCCGAGGAAAGCTCGATCTCAGCCGTCCTCACACCTGAATCCGCAACTGCGGAGGAAAATAGAATCCTACGGCTCCGCATGTTGGAAATGCTGGACGACTGGAATAATGGGAAAGAGCCGCCAAGTGTCGTCCCCGGATTCCCTGAATTATTCTCCAGGTCAAGTGGGACTTCTAATGTCCCCATAAATTATCCTGCTACCCCATTCGGGTACCCAGCCACCTCAGCCTTCTCCGCTGGATCGCCTTCTGAGCCTCATCCCCGAATGTCGGCCACTGATGCAAGCATGAACATCTTTACTGCATCGCCTTGCCCGATCACGGCACAGCCAGCCACGTACAAGCCAAGCTTCGACTCATCCTCTTTTACATTCCAAGCACCATCGTTCTCAATGGAACCAACTAGGTTCGCTACCAGTACTAATCCTCTACCGCCTCAGTGCGAGCTTGCACCTGGGCAGGATCAGAACCCCAGAATTGCAGAACAAAATGAGATTGCCAAGAGAATGAGAAGCCTTGAACAAAGTTTGAAGAATATGCAAGGATTGAGCGGACAAAAGAGCGTCTCTTACGCCGACCTGTGCATGTTCCCTCACGTGCACCTGCCAACGGGTTTCAAGACCCCAAAGTTCGAGAAATACGATGGGCACGGTGACCCCATTGCACATCTTAAGAAATACTGCAACCAATTACGGGGAGCCGGCGGAAAAGAAGAACTGCTGATGGCGTATTTTGGGGAAAGTCTAGTAGGGATAGCTTCGGAATGGTATATGGATCAGGAAATGTCCCGATGGCATATATGGGATGATCTCGCCAGAGATTTTGTAAAACAATTCCAGTATAACATCGACATTGCGCCAGACCGAAACTCTCTGTCGAATTTGAAGAAGAAACCTTCAGAAACCTTCAGAGAGTATGCTATTAAGTGGCGTGAACAGGCGTCAAGAGTGAAGCCTCCCATGGATGAAGTGGAAATGGTCACTACCTTTCTCCAGGCTCAAAAGTCTGACTATTTCCAAAACATGATGTCAGCCATGGGTAAGCCATTCGCGGAAGCGATCAAGATTGGAGAGATGGTAGAAAATGGTCTGAAAACAGGTAGAATTCTGAGTCAAGCAGCCATAAGGGCAACCTCCCAGGCCGTCCAAAGCGGGTCCGGAGGAATGGCAAGAGTGAAGAAGAAAGAAGAAACGACTATGGCAGCCTCGGAAGCAAGGGAGTATCGTCATCCCAGGCCCCGTTTCCCGGAAATAACCCCACAACACTATTACCCCCACTCCAATTTGGCATATGTTCATCAACCTTATATGGTCATGAATGCCCAACCTTATGCCCATCACCACAACAAGCCAACCGAGGCCCAGCTCCACCTCCCAGAAATCAGCCTCCTTACCGCAACCACTATAACCCACAGCCCCCGCAAAATAACTTTCGCCCTCAGGAGCCACCTCGACGGCGGACTTTCACGCCTATCGGTGAACAATACTCTACTTTGTTCCCTAAGCTAGTCGAATTGGGTTTCTTGCAACCAATCCCTCAAACAAGGCAAAACCCGACATCACCTTCTTACAAAGCTGGAGTCAGATGCGCCTATCATTCAGGGGCCGAGGGACATGATACAAATGACTGCTGGTCATTGAAAAGAGTGGTCGAGAATTTGATAGAGCAAGGGAAAATAGTGCTAAGGGACGAAGAGATCCCAAATGTGACTAACAATCCATTGCCTGCTCACAATAATGGGCCGCTGATCAGAATGATTTGCGAAGACAAAGAATTCGACCCTGCTTTAAAAGCCATAATTGCCATTGTCGACACGGGGAAAAGGCCTGAGACAGACCAGAAACCAGAAAAGGGGGAGGAGGCCAAGGCTATAAAGAGCGAGCCTGAAAAGAAGGTGGAGAAGAAAGTGGTACCGGTAAAGGATGGAGTTCTTTACATACCACGAGGTCGAGCTGAGAAGACGCAGAACTTCGGGATCAAAAAGACAAAACCTATGTACGTGCCAAAAGGGGCCTATGTGGTCCGGGGGATGATTCAACCACCTCGGCTGAATGAGCCAGTGGTTATCGGACGCGTGCCACAAAAGCCAATGACCAACCCGTCCACAGTGCCGTGGAATTATCAAAAGACTTTGGTAATGTACAAAGGTAAAGAGGTCATGGGAGAACTTCCAGAAAATACTTTCATTGGAAGGTATTCAAATACCCAAGAACTGAACAACGCCACACAAAGGCGCTTCCCGCCAAAGAAGCCCGTAAGTGTTGAAGAAGCGGAAGTGTTCTTCCAACAAATGAAAATGCCGGATTACGAAGTGATAGATCAACTGCGCAAGTACCCCGAGCAAGTGTCCATGCTATCATTATTGATGAGGTCGGCCGAGCATCAAAAGATCTTACTGAAGACCCTGAATGAAGCATATGTGCCAGTTGAAACCTCGGTAGAACAATTAGAGCGGATGACAGAAAGATTCTTCGCCGTCAACCAAATCTCTTTCAGCAAGAACGATCTACCCCCGGAAGGAGCGGCACACAACAAGGCTTTGCATCTAACAGTTAAATGCGAAGACTATTATGTCAAGCGGGTAATGTTGGATGGGGGCTCAGGCGTTGACATTTGCCCGCTCTCCACGCTACAAAGAATGGAAATTGGGACCGGAAGAATCCGACCCAACAATGTCTGCGTAAGGGCTTTCGACGGCATCAAGAGAGATACCATGGGAGAAATAGACCTGTTGTTGGTCATAGGACCAGTCGAATTTCAAGTAACCTTCCAGGTGATCGACATGGATACATCCTACAATTTTCTCCTTGGCAGACCTTGGATCCATACGGCAGGAGCCGTGCCTTCCACTCTTCACCAGATGGTGAAGTTCGAGTACGAAGACCGAGAGATCGTGGTCCATGGGGAAGATGAGCATGCTATTTATCGGGACCCATACACCCCATATCTGGAATCGAGAGAAGGGAGCGAACATACGGTCTATCAAGCTTTTGAAATTGTACTAGCAGAGCAGCACGAAGAGGGAATACCCTGCCCCCAGCCTTTCTTGTCTAACACCTCGGTTATGGTGGCCAAAGAGATGATCCGGCACGGATTTAGGCCAGGGAAGGGGCTTGGACGAACCCTTTAGGGAATAACAGAACCCATTACCTTGCCAGTCACCAAGAAACCTTTTGGACTAGGTTTCAAACCTACTCCAGCAGACGAAGAGTGGGCAAAGAAAAGGAAAAATGAGGGTTGGAAGTTACCTCGACCACTGCCGGATTTATATGCAACTTTCATCAGGCCAAGGTACGTTGAAGAAGAAGATGATGAAGTCTTCACAGCTGAGGAAATCGAGGAGATATGTGGGGCGATGAGAGAGATGCTCTACGAGGTCCACATGGTTCAACCAGGTGAAGGCACAAGCACTGCTGAGATGCTGTACATGGGGCCGAACGCCCAACTTCAAAACTGGGAGGCCACGCCATTCCCGACTAGACGGAAGTCCGGGTAGACCTGTCCTGCCACCTTTCCTGTGTCACAAGTTATCTCCAGGACATAACTTGAACGTTTTCTTCTTTTCAATTGTTGCTTTGAATTCCTAGTTGTAAACATTGTTGTCTTCCAACTTTCCAAAGAAAATATAAAAAAAATCATCGTTGCTTTCCCATTCTTTCTTTTGTTCTGATTTTGTTATTTTTCCTTTTGCCTTTCTTTTCAGTTATAATAATGCGGCTTTAAATATGACATGCTTGCGGACTTCACGCCCAGATCACAATGAGTTATTTAACTGCGAATTAATGAACCCAGAACCAGAATATGATGCGGAAGAGGCTTTTAGGGAGATAAACCGAGAGTTGGAATATTTCGAGAATAAACCTAAGCCAAATCTGAATGACACTGAACCGGTAAATTTAGGAACCCCGGAAGAAATCCGGGAGACCAAGATAAGCATTCACACGGACAAGAAAATGCGAGAGGCGATAATTCAACTTCTTTTTGAATTTAAAGACGTGTTTGCTTGGTCATATGATGACATGCCGGGACTAGGTGTTGATCTAGTGGTTCATAAATTGCCGATTCATCCTGATTGTCCTCCAGTTCAACAAAAGCAACGAAAGTTCAAAACTGAGGTCAGTGACAAGATTAAAGAGGAGATCACCAAACAACTGAAAACGGGAGTGATTCGGGTAGTCCAATATACAACATGGTTGGCGAATGTGGTTCCAGTACCAAAAAAGGACGGGAAAACTCGGGTATGTGTAGATTACCGAGATCTGAACAGAGCAAGTCCTAAAGATAATTTCCCGCTGCCCAACATCCACATCCTCATTGATAATTGTGCCAAACACGAGATACAGTCTTTTGTAGATTGTTACGCTGGGTATCATCAGGTATTGATGGATGAAGAGGACGCCGAGAAAACTGCCTTCACCACGCCTTGGGGCACCTACTATTATCGGGTCATGCCGTTTGGTTTGAAGAATGTGGGGGCTACTTACATGAGGGCCATGACTGCCATTTTCCATGACATGATGCATCAGGAAATAGAGGTATACGTGGACGATGTAATAGTCAAGTCCTGGACGAAGGATAATCACATCCAAGACTTGAGGAAATTCTTCGAGAGATTAAGGAAGTATGACTTGAAGCTGAACCCAGCCAAATGCGCTTTCGGAGTTCCGTCAGGCAAACTTTTGGGTTTCATCGTAAGCAGGAGAGGAATCGAGCTAGATCCAACTAAGATAAAATCCATCAGAGATCTACCTCCCCCGAGAACAAAGAAAGACGTGATGAGTCTGTTGGGCAGGTTGAACTACATCAGTCGGTTTATTGCTCAGCTGACAAGCACGTGTGAGCCCATATTCAAGCTGTTAAGGAAAGATGCGGCCATTGAATGGACAACCGAGTGTCAAGAAGCCTTTGATAAAGTCAAAGAATACCTTTCGAATCCCCCGGTCTTGGTCCCCCCAGAATCGGGGAGGCCACTTTTCTTGTATTTGACAGTCTTGGAGAACTCTTTTGGTTGCGTCCTTGGGCAACACGACATAACCGGAAAGAAGGAGCAAGCAATCTACTACTTGAGCAAGAAATTCACCGGCTACGAGGCCAAATACACTCTGCTGGAAAGGACATGCTGCGCTCTCACGTGGGTTGCTCAAAAGCTGAGACATTATCTCCAAGCCCACACTACGTTCCTCATAAGCAGGTTGGATCCTTTGAAGTATATATTTCAGAAACCAATGCCTACTGGGAGACTGGCTAAATGGCAAATCTTGCTTACGGAATTCGACATAGTCTATGTCACTCGCACGGCAATGAAAGCCCAGGCGTTAGCAGATCATTTGGCCGAAAATCCGGTCGATGAGGAATACTAGCCATTGGATACCTACTTTCCAGATGAAGAAGTAAACACCGTGGAAGTTTGGAAGATGTTCTTTGATGGAGCCGTGAACGCCAAGGGTGTAGGGATTGGGGCAATTTTGATCTCGCCTTCTGGTCAGCATTATCCCGCCACAGCTAGACTTCGTTTCTTTTGCACAAATAATACAGCTGAGTATGAAGCCTGCATCATGGGCATGCATATGGCAATCGATCAGGATGTCGAAGACTTACTGATTATGGGAGATTCTGACCTGATTATCCGGCAAGCTCAAGGCGAATGGGAAACTCGGGATGTCAAACTTATCCCTTACCGACAGCATGTGGAGGACCTCAGCAAGCGCTTTACATCAATAGAGTTCAGGTATATCCCGAGGTGTCACAATGAACTGGCAGATGCACTCGCTACTTTGGCTTCAATGCTACCCTACCCGGGCAATGCCCACGTCGATCCTTTGGAAATCCAAATCAAGGAAAGACACGGTTACTGCAATGTAATCGAGGCGGGATCAAATACGCAGCCTTGGTACTATGACATCAAGAGGTTCCTGAAGACACAAGAATACCCCGAGCACGCTACTGGAGATCAAAAGAGGACCATTAGGCGACACGCAAGTGGTTTCTTTCTGAGCGGTGAATTGTTGTATAAGAGGACCCCGGACCTCAATCTTCTAAGATGTGTCGATATCGAGGAGGCAAGAAAGATCATGCACGAAGTACACGCAGGTGTGTGCGGACCTCACATGAACGGGTATGTCTTAGCGAAGAAAATCCTTCGAGCAGGTTATTACTGGATGACCATGGAAAAGGATTGCTTTAGCTTCGTTCGGAAGTGTCATCAGTGTCAGGTGCACGGTGATTTGATTCATGCACCTCCCACGGAGCTGCATCCCATGTCTGCACCTTGGCCATTTGTCGCCTGGGGCATGGACGTCATTGGACCAATCGAACCAAAGGCTTCGAATGGACACAGGTTTATACTGGTTGCCATCGATTACTTCACAAAATGGGTAGAAGCTGTCACTCTCAAGTCGGTCACTAAAAAAGCTGTAGTGGATTTTGTACACTCAAATCTTATCTGTCGTTTCGGTATTCCTGCGACTATCATTACAGATAACGCAGCAAACTTGAACAGTCACTTGATGGGAGATGTATGCGAGCAATTCAAGATAACGCATAGGAATTCCACGCCTTATCGGCCAAAGGCCAATGGTGCTGTGGAAGCGGCAAACAAAAAACATCAAGAAGATTTTGAGAAAAACCATCCAAAGTTCCCGACAGTGGCATGAGCAGTTACCATTTGCATTGTTGGGGTATCGCACTACGGTACGCACATCAGTAGGAGCGACTCCTTATCTTTTGGTTTATGGGACCGAGGCTGTAATACCGGCAGAGGTAGAAATTCCTTCGCTTCGAACCATTGTCGAAGCAGAAATCGAAGACAGCGAGTGGGTCAAGACTCGGTTAGAGCAATTGACTTTGATTGATGAAAAGCGAATGGCCGCGGTTTGTCACGGACAGTTGTACCAACGAAGAATGGCCCGTGCTTACAACAAGAAAGTCCGACCCAGGAATTTCGAAGTAGGTCAATTGGTACTGAGGCGTATTCTGCCGCATCATGAGGAAGCAAAAGGGAAGTTTGCTCCAAATTGGAAAGGCCTATACATCATAAGGAAGATATTGCCTAGAGGAGCATTGTATTTAGGTGATATCGAAGGAAATGACCCCGACACAGCAGTAAATGCAGATGCAGTCAAGAGGTACTACGTCTAAATCATACTCCAGTGGTCCTGACACATTTGAAAATGGCGAAGGTTTTATTCCCCACTACTCCCCAAACACTACCCAATCCTCTCTACAAAAAAAAAAAATTTGATTGAGGCCTGAACTACGTTTGACTTGATTCCGAAAGGATACGTAGGCAGCCTCTCCCTGAGGTTCAGTCACACCAACAATAAAATCCCATTCACCCTGAAATTGAAACCGGGGCACGTCGAGCAGTTTGGAAGTTAGTATCATATGCCTCTCTTTACCAAGCACAAGCTTTCAGACCAATTACCAAAGATAGTGGGAAACCAATAAGCGTCGCAAATGGAAGACCGGCACACTCTGAATCGAGAAAGAAAAAATGAGAGAGTCTCGTCGGTGAAAACCTTCGGGCACCACGAGGCGACGGGAGTAGAGAAACCAAAATGAGAGAGCATGTTTAGTAAAAACTCGCAAAGAGTGCTATCAAGCGATGACAGGAAGAGAAATGAGAGAGGTCAGCTGGCGAAAACCCGCAAAGGGCGCTGTTGGCCGAAAAAGAATGACTCTACCCCAAGAAGGTCTCGGCAAAGCTCCACCGGTTTGGAATCACAGATTCGTTCTGGTTCAGGGAAACGCAAGTTCATGGAAGGTCAGGCGTCCAGTCCAAAGAGCATGTCATGTCATTTAAAGCCAGCGTTATCTTCCTCAGATAAGTCTTTCTCGTCCCAAAAGGGACACTCCCTTCCTGAAATTTGTTTTCTCCTTTCTTTGTTTCTCTTCGAATCCCTTTTATGTTTTAACCCCAAGTTCAGGATACACCGGAAAGGGCAGGTGGCAGGTTTGTTTGCACGGAATCCCGTCTCATGAAGGAAAACGCCTCATTTCGTTGGTACGATTGCCCAAGCCTGATGAATCATGATGTTTGATGGTGTTTAAAGTAAAGAGGAAAGAGAGAAATCTCCCCCAGCAAGTCCGCCTTCGGACGAATCCCCACAGAGTCTCCCTCTGTGCAAATCCCCACAGAGTCCCTCCTTGTACAATCTCCCACAGAGTCTCCCCAATATAAAAAAAGAAGAAAAAAAAATAAAAAAAAAAATCCCCGTTGGAATTTCCCCAGCACATCCCAGCGAGTCCCTTTGTAAAAATTCCCCGAAGATCTTACCCCAACCAAGCCTAGCAAGCCCACTGCGAAACAATTACCCAGCATGCCCCATTGTACAAAGATCCTCACAAAGAATACACTTTGTAAATATTCCCCCATAGGACTTCCTTTTGTACAGAATACCCCCAATAAAATCCCCGTTGAGAACCTCCAAGCAAAACGGGACACACAAAAAAAAGAGAAAAAAAGGGGGCCTTACGAGGCAAATCATCACAGAACCTGGAAATGCAAGCTTGAGCGGTCTAAAGGGTTTCGACATATGAATCAAATCAATGTCGGGACTTCGCAACATAAATGAAGACGCAACAAAGCAACCGGGAACGATCAAGGTCACCAAACCGACCGTCATTTCCGAACTAACAAATGTTCTTTGTCTAAAAAGTTGAAACAGGTTTAATCCAAGACAACCGTGCAAGAGGCAGGTGTCGCCCAAAGGAGAAGGTACATGGGTACAAGAAATATCTTGGCAATAAGGAACTCACTCGAAAGGTAAGTTTCCGCGAAACTCTCTTTTGTTTTTACTAAAACAAGAAAATTCAAAAAAAAAGAGATCAGTTATTTGTTCTCGAATTTTGCCCCCAGCTAGTCAGCATTAGAATTTTAAACCCTAAACTGAATTTTTTCCTTTAGCCAGCATTAGGGTTCTAAACCCTAAACTGAGCTTTTCCATGCAATCAGCATTAGGGTTTTAAACCCTAAACTAAATTTTTTCTTTAGCCAGCATTAGGGTTTTAAACCCTAAACTGAGCTCTTCCATGCAGTCAGCATTAGGGTTTTAAACCCTAAACTGAATTTTCCTTTTAGTCAGCATTAGGGTTTTAAACCCTAAACTGAATATTTTTCCTTTAGCCAGCATTAGGGTTTTAAACCCTAAACTGAGTTTTTTCCATGCAATCAGCATTAGGGTTTTAAACCCTAAACTGAATTTTCCCTTTAGTTAGCATTAGGGTTTTAAACCCTAAACTGAACCTTTTCCATTCAGCCAGCATTAGGGTTTTAAACCATAAACTGAACTTTTTCCATTCAGCCAGCATTAGGGTTTTAAACCCTAAACTGAGCTTTTTCCTTTAGTCAACATTAGGGTTTTAAACCCTAAACTGAACTTTTTTCATTCAGCCAGCATTAGGGTTTTAAACCCTAAACTGAGCTTTTCCATGCAATCAGCATTAGGGTTTTAAACCCTAAACTGAATTTTTCCTTTAATCAGCATTAGGGTTTTAAACCCTAAACTGAATTTTCCCTTTTAGTCAGCATTAGGGTTTTAAACCCTAAACTGAACTTTTTCATTCAGCCAGCATTAGGGTTTTAAACCCTAAACTGAGCTTTTTCCTTTAGTCAGCATTAGGGTTTTAAACCCTAAACTGAACTTTTTCCATTCAGCCAGCATTAGGGTTTTAAACCCTAAACTGAGCTTTTCCATGCAGTCAACATTAGGGTTTTAAACCCTAAACTGAATTTTCCCTTTAGTCAGCATTGAGGTTTTAAACCCTAAACTGAACTTTTTCCATTCAGCCAGCATTAGGGTTTTAAACCCTTAACTGAGCTTTTCCATGCAATCAGCATTAGGGTTTTAAACCCTAAATTGAATTTTTCCTTTAATCAGCATTAGGGTTTTAAACCTTAAACTGAATTTTCCCTTTTAGTCAGCATTAGGGTTTTAAACCCTAAACTGAACTTTTTCATCCAGCCAGCATTAGGGTTTTAAACCCTAAACTAAGCTTTTTCCTTTAGTCAGCATTAGGGTTTTAAACCCTAAACTGAACTTTTTCCATTCAGCCAGCATTAGGGTTTTAAACCCTAAACTGAGCTTTTCCATGCAGTCAGCATTAGGGTTTTAAACCCTAAACTGAATTTTCCCTTTAGTCAGCATTAGGGTTTTAAACCCTAAACTGAACTTTTTCCTTTAGTCAGCATTAGGGTTTTAAACCCTAAACTGAACTTTTTCCATTCAGCCAGCATTAGGGTTTTAAACCCTAAACTGAGCTTTTTCCTTTAGTCAGCATTAGGGTTTTAAACCCTAAACTGAACTTTTTCATTCAGCCAGCATTAGGGTTTTAAACCCTAAACTGAGCTTTTTCCTTTAGTCAGCATTAGGGTTTTAAACCCTAAACTGAACTTTTTCCATTCAGCCAGCATTAGGGTTTTAAACCCTAAACTGAGCTTTTCCATGCAGTCAGCATTAGGGTTTTAAACCCTAAACTGAATTTTCCCTTTAGTCAGCATTAGGGTTTTAAACCCTAAACTGAACTTTTTCCATTCAGCCATCATTAGGGTTTTAAACCCTAAACTGAGCTTTTCCATGCAATCAGCATTAGGGTTTTAAACCCTAAACTGAATTTTTCCTTTAATCAGCATTAGGGTTTTAAACCCTAAACTGAATTTTCCCTTTTAGTCAGCATTAGGGTTTTAAACCCTAAACTGAACTTTTTCATTCAGCCAGCATTAGGGTTTTAAACCCTAAACTGAGCTTTTTCCTTTAGTCAGCATTAGGGTTTTAAACCCTAAACTGAACTTTTTCCATTCAGCCAGCATTAGGGTTTTAAACCCTAAACTGAGCTTTTCCATGCAGTCAGCATTAGGGTTTTAAACCTTAAACTGAATTTTCCCTTTAGTCAGCATTAGGGTTTTAAACCCTAAACTGAACCTTTTCCATTCAGCCAGCATTAGGGTTTTAAACCCTAAACTGAACTTTTTCCATTCAGCCAACATTAGGGTTTTAAACCCTAAACTGAGTGTTTTCCTTTAGTCAGCATTAGGGTTTTAAACCCTAAACTGAACTTTTTCATTCAGCCCAGCATTAGGGTTTTAAACCCTAAACTGAGCTTTTTCCTTTAGTTAGCATTAGGGTTTTAAACCCTAAACTGAACTTTTTCCATTCAGCTAGCATTAGGGTTTTAAACCCTAAACTGAGCTTTTCCATGCAATCAGCATTAAGGTTTTAAACCCTAAACTGAATTTTCCCTTTAGTCAGCATTAGGATTTTAAACCCTAAACTGAACTTTTTCCATTCAGCCAGCATTAGGGTTTTAAACCCTAAACTGAGCTTTTCCACACAATCAACATTAGGGTTTTAAACCCTAAACTGAATTTTTCCTTTAATCAGTATTAGGGTTTTAAACCCTAAACTGAATTTTCCCTTTTAGTCAGCATTAGGGTTTTAAACCCTAAACTGAACTTTTTCATTCAGCCAGCATTAGGGTTTTAAACCCTAAACTGAGCTTTTTCCTTTAGTCAGAATTAGGGTTTTAAACCCTAAACTGAACTTTTTCCATTCAGCCAGCATTAGGGTTTTAAACCCTAAACTGAGCTTTTCCATGCAGTCAGCATTAGGGTTTTAAACCTTAAACTGAATTTTCCCTTTAGTCAGCATTAGGGTTTTAAACCCTAAACTGAACCTTTTCCATTCAGCCAGCATTAGGGTTTTAAACCCTAAACTGAACTTTTTCCATTCAGCCAACATTAGAGTTTTAAACCCTAAACTGAGTGTTTTCCTTTAGTCAGCATTAGGGTTTTAAACCCTAAACTGAACTTTTTCATTCAGCCAGCATTAGGGTTTTAAACCCTAAACTGAGCTTTTTCCTTTAGTCAGCATTAGGGTTTTAAACCCTAAACTGAACTTTTTCCATTCAGCTAGCATTAGGGTTTTAAACCCTAAACTGAGCTTTTCCATGCAATCAGCATTAGGGTTTAAAACCCTAATGCTGACTGCAATCAGCATTAGGGTTTTAAACCCTAAACTGAATTTTTCCTTTAATCAGTATTAGGGTTTTAAACCCTAAACTGAATTTTCCCTTTTAGTCAGCATTAGGGTTTTAAACCCTAAACTGAACTTTTTCATTCAGCCAGCATTAGGGTTTTAAACCCTAAACTGAGCTTTTTCCTTTAGTCAGCATTAGGGTTTTAAACCCTAAACTGAACTTTTTCCATTCAGCCAGCATTAGGGTTTTAAACCCTAAACTGAGCTTTTTCCTTTAGTCAGCATTAGGGTTTTAAACCCTAAACTGAACTTTTTCCATTCAGCCAGCATTAGGGTTTTAAACCCTAAACTGAGCTTTTCCATGCAGTCAGCATTAGGGTTTTAAACCTTAAACTGAATTTTCCCTTTAGTCAGCATTAGGGTTTTAAACCCTAAACTGAACCTTTTCCATTCAGCCAGCATTAGGGTTTTAAACCCTAAACTGAGCTTTTCCATGCAATCAGCATTAGGGTTTTAAACCCTAAACTGAATTTTTCCTTTAGTCAGCATTAGGGTTTTAAACCCTAAACTGAGCTTTTCCATGCAATCAGCATTAGGGTTTTAAACCCTAAACTGAATTTTTCCTTTAGTCAGCATTAGGGTTTTAAACCCTAAACTGAACTTTTTCCATTCAGCTAGCATTAGGGTTTTAAACCCTAAACTGAGCTTTTCCATGCAATCAGCATTAGGGTTTTAAACCCTAAACTGAATTTTCCCTTTAGTCAGCATTAGGGTTTTAAACCCTAAACTGAACTTTTTCCATTCAGCCAGCATTAGGGTTTTAAACCCTAAACTGAGCTTTTCCATGCAATCAGCATTAGGGTTTTAAACCCTAAACTGAATTTTTCCTTTAATCAGCATTAGGGTTTTAAACCCTAAACTGAATTTTTCCTTTTAGTCAGCATTAGGGTTTTAAACCCTAAACTGAACTTTTTCCATTCAGCCAGCATTAGGGTTTTAAACCCTAAACTGAGCTTTTTCCTTTAGTCAGCATTAGGGTTTTAAACCCTAAACTGAACTTTTTCCATTCAGCCAGCATTAGGGTTTTAAACCCTAAACTGAGCTTTTCCATGCAGTCAGCATTAGGGTTTTAAACCTTAAACTGAATTTTCCCTTTAGTCAACATTAGGGTTTTAAACCCTAAACTGAACCTTTTCCATTCAACCAGCATTAGGGTTTTAAACCCTAAACTGAACTTTTTCCATTCAGCCAGCATTAGGGTTTTAAACCCTAAACTGAGCTTTTCCATTCAGTCAGCATTAGGGTTTTAAACCCTAAACTGAATTTTTCCTTTAGTCAGCATTAGGGTTTTAAACCCTAAACTGAACTTTTTTCCATTCAGCCAGCATTAGGGTTTTAAACCCTAAACTGAGCTTTTCCATGCAGTCAGCATTAGGGTTTTAAACCCTAAACTGAATTTTCCCTTTAGTCAGCATTAGGGTTTTAAACCCTAAACTGAACTTTTTCCATTCAGCCAGCATTAGGGTTTTAAACCCTAAACTGAGTTTTTTCCTGTAATCAGCATTAGGGTTTTAAACCCTAAACTGAACTTTTCCTTCAGTCAGCATTAGGGTTTTAAACCCTAAGCTGAACTTTTCCCCAGTTGGTCAGTATTAGAGTTTCAACTCTAAAACTGAACTTCTCCCCAGCTAGTCGGTATTAAGGCCCCAACCCTGAACTGAACATTTTTATCTTCCTTCATCAATTTTATGAACTTCCTGGCGAATAACTCACGAAATTTTCCTAGTGAAACTGGAGAAGAAAATTTCGTTCGTTTGTTTGTTTTCTCCCGCAGGTCTAACCTCGAGCCACACGATTTGAAATGACCCACGAGATGAGTCTCAACTCAGAATCAAAGAAGAAAAAAGACAAAAAAAGAAGATGTCCTGAGAATATCAGAGTAAATGGAAGGCGGATCGGCTCCAACATTTGACTAAGGTCCTGAACTCTGCGAGTCGGGTTTCACTCAGTATCCCAAAGATTGAACAAGTCGCCGCAACTCGCAAACATCAAGATTCGGATCGAAGTCTCCAAGCACAATCAGCAAAGACCTAAGATCAAGTCGCAAAAGAATCATAGATAGGAATCTTGTAACTCGCAGTTGACATGCATATAAGTAGTTAGTTCAGTTCCAATTTTCCTTTGGTTGTAATAAGGCGGTCAGTGACGCAGCAGTGACAACAGCAACAGCAGTAACAGCAAGCATTGCAATCCCATGGTAGTCCCAGCTGCCAAAACTTCCCGAACTACATTGACCTGATTCCTGTTAGCCCAGGATATGTAGGAAATCTTTGAAGGAAGATTTGATCAGATCTTTCAAAAACATGCTTCACACGGAGTAGTCCATAGGCAAAAATCGCTCATACACGCTCACTTTATCTTTGCACGAAAACTCTTCGTGTTTCCGAACAAAGAGGGGCAGCTGTGAGCACGTGATTTTTGTTTCGCGCGACAATCGCTCCAAAAGAAATAAAAAAAATAACAATTGGTCCTGCTGTACAATTTTTGGATTTTTTACATGGCACTTTGTTAATTATTTATGACTTTTGCCCATTTTATTTTTATTAAAACAAAATACAAAAAATGTATGTGTCATGCGTAATTTGAACCGTAATCCGGTTGTTAAATAGAAAATCATAAATAGGCATCTTGGTCCGTGATTTTTGTTTTGTTTGATTTTACCTGCTTCAAATATTTTGATATGTGTGTAAATATTTGTATTAAGTGTCTATTTAATTTTAATTTGATTTACTTGGGTTTGTTTTAAAAAATAAAATAAAAATATATGTAAGAAAATATAAAAGAGAATGCAGAATTTGTTTAGAAAATCTGCTTGGGCTCATTTTTATTAAATTTAAGGCCCAAATCAAGCCCAGAGAGTGAGCCTGCCCCGGTCCAGACCAGCTGATACCTAGAGCTTCCAAACGACACCGTTTTGATCCAGCCTGATCTGGGCCGTTGATCTTAGATTGATCAACGGCCAAGATCTCTCACCCCAAACCCACTAACAGACCCGACCTGTCTCACCCGGACCGACCCCAACCCTTTACCCCTGAAACGACACCGTTCCCTGTTAGTCGAAGGATCCTGGCCCTTCATCACATCTCATCCAACGGCCAGGATCCACCTACCCACTAACTATATAAACTCATAACATCACCCTACCCCCCTATCCGAACCTCAGCCTTCATCGTCTTCACAAGAACTCCAAAAACCCTAGCCGCCCTTGTATCCTTCACCATGAAAACCGGCGGCACGGACGCCGGTGACCCCACCCTTAACACCATAAAACCCCCTTGCCATCCGGAACACGGATCTGTTAACCACGTAACTCGAATCCCTTCCCACCTTCTCGAATCTTCGTTTGAAGATTCGAGTCGGAACTTGACTTACACCGTTTAACCCCAGTTTCACACCAGACACTCCCCAGACCCCCTCGTGACCAAACCATGCTTGGTTTGGTCCGAATCTGATCAGGGAAGCATGAATCCCAGATCTGATTTTTGGAACCTTGGGGGTTCCTCGTCACTGGTCCATATCCGTTCAAGCCGAAGAGATTAAGGTCTAATGGACCTTAATCGAAGTGTTTCTCATCTGAGAAACACTTCGATTAAAGTCCGTTCAGCCTTAAGAAAGGTCTGTTCGAATCCAAGTAAGATTTTGATTTTTCGGGGTTTAAGGTAAGTTTTGCTTTCTTTTCTTTATTTGTTTTGGTTCATCTGATTGTTTTAAAGGTCTGTTTCATGTTTTGTTTGTGTCCTTGAATTTTATCAACTGTGCCCTGTCCACTTTGCCTGAACCTCTGTTGTTTGATTGAGTCTTTCTATTTGTTCTGATAATGTGTATGTAAGTGTTGTGCAATTAGCTGATTTTCAAATTTGAACTGACTGATTGATTCCTCGAATACCACTTTGTTTAGTCAGTATAATTCAAATCATGTGTCGATACTGTTAAATGTCTGATTTTTGGCTACGATTGTGCATGTTATGATTAATATAGTCGAGTCGACATGTGTCGTCAATTAGTTTCAGCTGCCTGAACAATAACAAATCGATTTACTTTTGATAAGCATGGCTTGAATCACTTAGGAACTGAGTTTAGTGCTTATAATTAGTAATTTGAATCAGAAATGTAAAAATCAATGTTCTGTTTAGTCACAGTTCTGAAATTGGAGAGCATGTGCACTTATGCACAACATGTGCATTTTGTGCACAGCCTGTGCCCTGCCTAAGTGCTTTTGAATTAAATAGTTTGACAGCATGTGCTGTCAGACTACATCCTGCTGCCCATATTCTGCTTTAAGTTTCAGAAATAATAAAACATTACTAAAAAGTTAAGCCTGCCAAGGGAATGTCATGGGGTTTAATACTTAAATAGCTAAGTGGAAACTGAAAAGATGATGGCACGTGGGAGGGGTGTTCTTTTGGTCTAACAGGCTGTTAAAAGGGCTGAGGTTTAGGCTTATAAAAGAAAAAAAGGAGACAGACATAAGAGGACAGACAACAGAGAAGAGATTGGGAGGAGAGAGCTGAAATACATAGATATTAATACACACAGAGCATATAGCAGACAGAGGGAGGAGAGGAATACATCTGATATTAGGGAACACACATAGGGAACTCAGACTGGACTGGGGGTTGGGATTTTCAGAACAGATAGAGAGAGTTTAAGAGATAGAAAGCATACAGTCAACAATCAGAAACTGCTTCTTCCTATTGCTGTTTGGGTTTCATTTGTTCAATCTGTTCAATCAATTCTGATTCTTTGAAGTTCCAATTGAGTCTACTAGTCGAGTGTTTTCATTGGTTTACTATTGGTTTTGGTCTGCCTGGAGTTCTGATTCTACTCCACTGTGTGCTGCTGTCATTTGGCCACTCTTTCTATCGGCTATAGTTGTATTCTTGCACTCGAGCCTGTTCTGCTGTGTTGTTCTGTTTGCTGGTGTTACTTTGTTCCTGCTGCTGCTGATCTTCTCTATCTTCTTCCTTTTCTTCTGTCGTATTCAACATCCAAGTACACATTTCATATTGATGTAACCATGAGAGGCATGAATTGAAAGATCTGAAGAATTTTTAAATCATCTGTTGCCTTACTTACATCTTTGCGAATATTGTTAAAGTTATATAAATTCTGTTATTTGTAGTCCAATAGAAAACACATTAGTAAGTTTGTACTTAATTGAAAATATTCTAGTCTAAAATTGCGATATGGTTGTTGGCAGTACACGTGATGCAGTCATATAATTTATGGAAGGTGCTATCATTTGGTAGAATTGTTAATTCAACTCTTCTTCCAGTTATGTTTGAATAGGTAGGGGCAAATGGCTGTTAAATCTAGCCAAATATAATACAGTCTTGAATCATCCAGTTTCGATTTCTTTAGGCAGTTTATAGGATTAGTTTTGAACATTATCAGTAACATCTTTTAATAAAGAACTCTGTTAGTCCTGTTTAAGCAATTTGATTTAGATTCGACTTAAGGATGTTGTCGGATTAAGTATTGCATTTCATCAATCTCACATGTAATTTCTTTGTTCAACCAAAGCATTTTCGTAAGGTATGGCGTCTTTTCACTTTATAAGTAATTAGAAATTGATAGGAATCCGGTTTAGGCCAAAGCATATACTTCAATTAGCATACATCTTTCTTTCTTCTATTTCTGGAAACAAAAATAATAGAAATGTAGTCACTTTAGGATATCCTCTTCTAAAATAATGAGACGAGCCTTGCTAAATAAAAATGCAAACTGCGGGGCCCTCAACAACTAATCATATTATTTAAAATTCGGGCTAGGCCGTTTAGTGGATCTCATGGCCTTCTCAAAAAATAATAACGCGTTAGACTCTTTAGGCGCGACTTAATTAAATCATATTCTTAAATTCGGGTGCACATTGATGTGACCCAAATCCAAATCTCAACGAAGTCAAAATGTGTCGACGACCACGGGTGCATTGATTGTGACATGGTTCGAGATACATTTCCACGACGTTGCAATTCTATAAAAATAAATGATAATAATAAAAGCGGTTTAAACTTAATAAAAGCACGTAAGTCATAACATGCATTTAAATCAGATATTTAGCCATTATAACAATTTAAGCGACCGTGCTAGAACCACGGGATTCGAGGGTGCCTAACACCTTCCCTCGGGTCAACAGAATTCCTTACTTAGAATTTCTGGTTCGCAGACTTCATTTGGAAAAGTCGAAAATTTCCTCGATTTGGGATTCAAGATAAACCGGTGACTTGGGACACCAAAAGCCAAACCTTTCCCAAGTGGCGACTCTGAATTAAATAAATAATCCCATTTCGAATATTGTCACTTAAATTGGAAAAACTCACTCGCGCATTTAACCCTTCGGGGCGGGCGCGCAAGAAGGAGGTGTGACAATTAGTAATGCATAAAGCTAATGCTTGCATTATTTTTTCTAATACCTCCTATCAAACGACCCCTAAGAGCCTCGATAGGTTACCTTTTCTCCCGCTCAATTATTTACTCTTTTCTTTTTTTCCCGCTCATTGGTTTACCTAATGGATTTATAGCATGTTTGGCCAAGCTTCTAATTTGAGAAATCCTTTTCTCGAAAGTATTTTTGGTGAGAAGCAGTTTGTGGTTGGCTAATTAATTTGAAAAATACTTTTGAGTAGTAATTAGTGTTTAGCCAAGCTTTTGAAAACTACTTCCAAGTGTATTTTTCTCAAAAGTGCTTCTCAGAAAAGTGATTTTGGAGAAAAACTATTTTTTTCTGCTTCTCCTATAAAGCACTCTTTTTATTTCCAAAAGCTTGGCCAAACACCTCAATTTTTGGCCAAAAGTATTTTTGGCCAAAAAAAGCACTTTTAACCCCAAAAAAACTTGGTCAAACAAACTATTAATTTTGTTACATTGATAATATACAAAGTGAGATATTTTGATAAATTACGATTTGAATAAACCAAAATGAATCAGTTATTTTTTATTTTTTATTTATTGATTTCATGTATAAAAAAAAGACGTGTAATTAAAATATTATTTGTCAATTAACAATGTTCTTTTCATTTTTCATTCATTACCAACTATGAACCCCACTGGTTTTTTATATACTACTTCCTATGTTTGTTTATATGGAAATTATTCTTATTAATCCGTGTCAAATAATGATACATTTCTATAATTGAAAATAATTTTACAAAATTTTATTTTTCTATTTTCTCCTTAATGAGAAATTTTTATAATTATACAAATATTATAGTCCCTCAAAGCTTTTATCTTTTATGCTATAAAGACCACAAGCTTCATGTAACGACTCGACCGGTCATTTTGACTTTTATATCCTGGTTCCCCTAATTAAGACTTCTCATATGTGCTTTTACTATTTTATGACTTGCAGCGATGGTTGGTTTGGGTTTGATAGGATTCGGGTAGAAATCGGAACACTTGGTTTCTTAATAGTGGCCTAAGATGGTCAAGTTTGACTTGAGTCAACATTTTGAGTAAACGATCTTAGAACTGGAATTTTCTGATTCTAATAGGTCCGTATAATAATTTTGGACTTGGGCGTGTGTTTGGATCGGGTTTCGGGTGATCCGGGAGCGTTTCGACGCTTAGTGTTGAAAGTTGACGCATTGAAGATTTTCAAGTTCTTTAAATTTAGTTTGAAATAGACTTCGGTGTTATCGAGGTCCGTTTGGGATTATGAGCCCGGTAATAGGTCTGTATGGTGATTTATGACTTGTACGCAAAATTTGATGTCATTCTAAGTTGTCTAAGTAAGATTCGAAGCGTTCGGAGTTGTTGAAAAGTTTGAAGTTCATAAGTTGATTCAATTTAGTTTTGGGGTGCGATTCTTAGTTTCGATGTTATTTTAAGTGTTCCGAGGATTCGAGCATGTCCATATTATGTTTATGGACTTGTTGGTATAATTGAACAGGGTCCCAGGTGGCTCGGGTGAATTTCGGACTACCCTGAGCTAAGTCTGAAATTTTGTGTTGCTGTCTGATTTCCTTCTTCGCGAACGCGGAGGTGGAGCGCGTTCGCGGAGAAGGAATTGGGGGACTGGGCATTTTTCCCTACCCGTCCCCGAAGCTTCAGGACCTGGGGCCTTTGCGTTCCCGTAGAATAAAGGGTATGGGGTGGGTTAACCACCTTTGCTCTTCGCATTTGTGAAGGGCTGATCGTGTTCGCGAAGCTCAGGCTGGGCAAGCCTTCGCTTCGTGTGTCTTCCCCCGCGTTCGCGACGTAGACCTCCTAGGCCTGGGCCAGCTTTGCCTTCGCGATCGCGAGGTCTCTTCCGCGATCGCGAAGAAAGGTCAACTGGGTAGTGTTTTGTTTTAGAACGAGACTTGGGTTTATTTTCTCTTATTTCACTTTGGGTTAGCCAATTTTGGAGCACTTGGAGAGGGATTTTTCACCTATTATTATAAAGTAAGTAATTACTACTTAATGTGAGTTTAATACATGGATTTTAGTTAGATTTTAACATGTAAGTTGTGGAAATTATAGGATTTTTGTTGAAAAGCCTAGATTTTGATAAAATTGGGATTAGACCACGAAAATGATTATGGAATTGAGTGGAAACTATACATTTGTGTTCGTGAGGTTATGGGTAATATTTATTGACAGAAATTTCCAAAATCGGGGCACGTGGGCCCCGAGGTGAATTTTAGGAATCTTCTTATTTGGGTTGGGTAATTACTCTAATAGTGAAATTATTAACTTTTGAGTATATATTGATTAGTTTGTACTACATTTGGCTAGTTTCGGATTTACGTAGCACCAATTTGAGGCTTTTGGTGTGAATTGTGGACCGGGAAAAGAACTTGGAAACGAGGTACGTCTCTTGCCTAACCTTGTAAAAGGGAATTATACTCGTATGTGTTATAAATGGTTATCTGCTAATAATAGTGGGTGCTACATGCTCACGATATGACGAGAGTCCGTACGTAGCCAAAATCATGCTTATGTCCGGGTAATTTTAGGACTCTACCATACATTACTTGTATTATTTGCACCCAACTTGTTAGTTTAAATACTTAAATTTATAATTGAAATTGGATAAATGATTTGTAAAGACCGAGCTTCATTACTTTGAGTCTTGGCGGAATACTTCATTGTTAGCGGAACTTATGCCTTCTTTGAGTATTAATCTTATGTGGTAGTCGTAAATCGGAGCTTGTAGAGTATTCTCTATTCATGTGGATCGGGCCGAACGCCTCAGCAGTATAATAGATGCATTTATGGTTCGTGCCGGTCGACCCTTAGCAGTGTACACCTATTCTGGAACGGGCCATACGACCTCGGCATAAATTGTGCGTGATATTGCTCGGAATCCGATTATACTTGATATTTATTCTTGATCTGAGACTAGAAAATTACTTGGTGGTTCTTATGTGTTAAATACTTGGCCTGTGATAGTTGGAGACTTTAAATTAATATTATGTCTAAGAATTATAAATTTATGTTTCTTTATCTCACTATTATTTATATATTTCATGCCTACTTATGGTTTCTATATTTTATTTATTGACCCTTAGTAAGTGTCCTTGTCGTCACAACTTCTTCAAGGCTAGACTAGATACTTACTGGGTGCATGTTGTTTTTGTACTCACGCTACACTTCTGCACTAATTGTGCAGGATCTGAGGTAGGTGCATCTGGCGGCCATTCAGGCGCGTACCCCCACTACCCAGAGACTTAGTGGTGAGCTGCTCCCTATGCTCCGTTCTGCAGCACCCCGAGTCTCTTCCTTATTGTATTTATTTTTTTGTCTATCTTACTCAGACAGTAGTATAGGAGATTTTATATATTCTACTAGTTTGCTCGTACACTTGTGACATCAAATTTTGGAAGATTCTAATAGATATTTCATGATTTTTTATTATTAAATTTACTACTTCACGCTTTCGTTTATTTCATGCTTGACATTATTACGATCACCTATTAATTGTTCCTTTATTAAATAAAATCAATGACTTTAAAAATATTAAAATAAATAATTATATGGATAGTTCACCGTTGGCTTGCCTAGCGGCGATGTTAGGCGTCATTACGGCCTATAATAGAAATTGGGTCGTGATACTTTAAAAGTTTTTTTTAAACTTCATGCCGAATCAAAATATATCGTATAAAATATAAATTGAACCGGTGGAGTATTAGGTTATTCTATTGTAGATAATTGACTCTAACATCCGTCATTTTAGATTTTATATTTGTCGCTTGTCCAATTTTAGGAGCTATTTTACCAACTCTGCATTCCGAAGACTTTAAAAATCAAAATATTTATTTTTAGATTTTATTTTATTTTATAAATCATGGTAAAAAGCATACGACAAGTTTCAACCATTTTAGATCCAACATTAGGTCGCAAAAATAACAACACATTCCCAAAAGATATTCCCTTCAAATTCAGACGAAATACATGTGCCACGCTTTTGAATAGTTCTTGAATAATATTTGTTGAAGTAAAGCAGGGAAGAGGCTAGTGGTTCTCAGGAAATTATTTCTGCAGGGAGGTTAGATGATTAGGCCTTGTTTGTCCAAAAAAAAAAAAATCCTTTTTTTTTCAAAAAACAATTTCGAAAAATGTATTTGTCTACAAAATTTTGCAAGTTTTTGAAATTTTTTCGAAAATGAGTTTTTCAAAAATCAAAAAGTGATTTTGACCACTTTTTAAAAAATTTCAGAAAAACTTTCTTCCCCACTCACAAAAATGCAATATTTTTTCAAGTGAAAAGCATGTTCAAACATAATTTCAAATTCCAAATATCATTTTTCAACTTAACTCCAAATACTTTTTTTTAAAAAAAAAATTATACTTTTTATGTCCAAATGCCTACTTAATTTTCCCTAGAAAATAAATTTTTTTAATTATAAAAAAAATATTTGGTTGAAGTAAAAAAAAAAGAATATTAAATTGAGGTTGAAAAAGAAGATTTGGAAGAGACTTATCAAACATGAAATAATCTATATATATATATATAAAGCTGAGCCTAGCACAGCTGATGTGGCAGGCCTCTAAGGCCAGTATACCTATTTCTCTTTTATCTCCTTTTTTTTGACATTTCTTCTTTTTCTTTTAATTAATTAAAATTAATAATTAATTAATACTCCAGCATGAAAGAAGATGCCTTTTCCCATATCCTGAATAGTTACTTCTCTTTAAGTTCTTATTAATTACTCCCAAACGTAACGTATATCCCCTCTAAAGTTTTTACAAATTTTTTAATCTTTATCAACTCATATTTTCTGTATCCACGAAACAAATATCAGTACCTTTCTCCTTCTTCTTCCTTTCTCTTTAAATTTGCAGGGGCTTTCCTCGTCCTTTTGATGTGGGTTTGGGGTAGTTGAGGCGCAACCATCATAATCACCTTCAGAATTTTATTTTTGTTGTGGGCACGTTTATATTTGCCTTCTTCTATTTCAGCATTAACATCTAAACTTTTTTGCAGTGACGATTAACAACGGCAGAAAGCACTGCCATGAAAAAGGTAAGGAAGTTTTATTCAGCTCTAATTCATTCATTATTTATGCAATTATTATTTGAAAACTAGCAATTCAATGCGATTTGTGTATGTGTTATGCATATGACGGTTTTTTGTCTAGAAAATATACGAAGTCTGATCTGATCTTCATAAAATTATGTCGTATGCTTACTGAACGTGCTCCAACGGCCAGATGATGCTGCCATCTCTTCCTCCTATCACCGCAAAATGCCCTCAGACTGAAGATGGTACCTACATCTACTCTCATGCTCTCTGTCATCTCAACCCGTTCATCAATTGAGCAGTTTTAGGTTAGCAACAATCACTTTCCGGTGTGATTTCTGGGGGATTTTGGGGGTTGCCGAAACTCCAAATAATTGATGTTGCAATGAATAGGTTTAAAGGTTTCATTACTTCTGTCATATATGATCCATCTACAAAGCAGTTATTTTTGTTTTATATCTGTTTTCAATTTGGAATATCACTGGCAACTCACAACTATTCTGCATTAGGAAAAAACTGAGTCTCAATATTGAAGATGACGTGTCATAACACGTGGACTGGTCAAAAGGTCAAAACATAATAAATAGCCAAGAGGCACGGGCGACAACAGATATGGGGAGAAGAAAGCAACATAGGTGTGGACCGTTACTCAAATGACACGAGTCTCGTACCTATTCGAGTCATTTAAAGACCGAAGATCGGAAGAAGTTGAAGATACGAATCTGATGACGTAAAATAGTCTAAATACAACATTAAATATCAAATACGTTAGAAAATTTGAATTAAATAGAAATGATTGTGTAACGTTTCTTCTAATGTCATTTATTGCTCATAATTGCCTTATTAAGACAAAGGCATTACACCTTCTCCTAGAATCAACTATAAAAGGAGAAGGACTCAACATCTGTAGACACACGAAATATTATTGAGATTACACTGAAATACAAAACTACTTATTACTTTATTATTCTCAGAAATATTCTATTATTTTCGTCTCCAGATTATCAGTAACCCAAATTTCTCTTTATTTCTAGCTTTGACCAAAGACTCAGATTTTTTGTTAAACAAATTGGTTCTGTTACCGGAAATTTGATAATTTATTCTTTTTACGTTACATCCTACCTGTTGTTATCATCATGTCAAACAACAACGAAAACATTCATGAAAATCAAGCACGTCAAATGGATGGAGATCAACGTGATGATCTTTCCCCTCAAGGTTCTCCACGTGGATCTCGTGAGGGCACTCCTAATGATCAATCTGAGCATGTTGATGGAAGAGATGAGGTTTTACAGAAAATAATTGATGCACGGGTTGACAAAGCTTTAGAAGCTCTAATCCATCGATTACCTGCTGCACCGTCAACACCAATTGACAACACGTTGGAAAATCCCCGTTCTGGGCTGATTAATTCGGGTAATGGAGCAACCCCCAGTGATTCACAGGAGGGGGAACCAGGTAATTCAACTACTTCTCATTGGCAAAATTTAGTACTAACCTTGCAGAAACAGCTTAAGGAACAAAACGAACGCATAGAGCAAATCCCCGGAGTTCCACCTGTGATTAGAGGAGTGGATATGATAAATATTCACAACAACCTTGGAAGTCAAGTGTTGCTCCCCTTCTAATTCCTAAAAAGTTCAAAATACCCGACATCCCAAAATACGATGGTACAACAGATCCACGTGACCACGTGACTGCATTTACAACAGGTGTGAAAGGCAATGACTTGACCAAACAAGAAATTGAATCAGTACTGGTCAAGAAATTTGGAGAAACACTCACCAAGGGCGCATTAACCTGGTATTCTCTTTTACCTGAAAATTCTATAAATTCTTTTGCTGAGCTTGCAGATTCTTTTATTAAAGCACACTTGGGAGCTCAAAAGGTTGAGAAAAGAATGGAGGATATTTTCAAAATCAAACAAGGGGACTCCGAGTTGCTCAGGGATTTTGTTGATAGATTCCAACGTGAAAGAATGACTTTGCCTCGCGTTCCTAATAATTGGGCTGCAATAGCTTTTGCAAGTAACTTAAATGACAAAAGTTCAGAAGCCACGAGAAGGCTTAAGGAAAGTCTTCGTGAATTTCTTGCAACTACTTGGAATGATGTTTATAACAGGTACAGTACGAAGCTGCGAATCGAGGAAGATACCGTTCCCCAATTTCATCATGAAGAAAGGAGCAGTTCCAAGAGATCAGAGATCAAAAAGAGATCAGGTAAGAATAGGTATGATCCATATATGGGACCTGCAGGGAAAGACTCACGCTCAAAATAGGATAGTCAACGGTATGATCAAAAATCGAGGAACAGGGAATCTGGTTCTTCATCAAGGTTCAGAAATGACCGAAACAGACAAGAGTCACGAGATGATGACAGAAGTTTAAAGGCAAGGTTTGGTGGATATAACTTTAATGTCACTACCTCCGAGCTCGTAGCTGTTTTGAGGAGCATGGGAGATAAGATACGATGGCCAAAAGAGATACGGTCAAATCCAAATAGACACAATCCAGACCATTGGTGCGAATTCCACAATGATCACGAGCATAAAACTTCAGAATGTAGATTCTTACAAAGTGAAGTGGATCATCTATTGAAACAAGAGTATCTCACTGAGTTATTTAGTGAGAAAGGTAAGCAAGCCTATATGAAAAATAGGCAAGAGCCACCAAATCCCCATTCACCCAAAAGAACTGTGAATGTTATAAGTGGGGGAGACGATATTCACGGTGTAACATATACGGCTTCCAACAAGGTTTGTAAAGTAACTATAACACACGGGAAACAGGTACGGCAGGATTTAGAAAATGAAAGTATTTCTTTCGATGATGCAGATACCGAAGGAGTAATGACCCCACATAACGACGCACTGGTAATATCTTTACTTGTACATGATACTAATGTAAAACGAGTTTTGATTGATCCAGGAAGTTCCGTAAATATTATACTATTAAGGGTATTACGTGAAATGCAAGCTGAAGACAAAATGATACCTAAGGCGCATAGCTTGTCCGGGTTCGACAATTCAAGTGTTGTCACACCTCCTTTTTGCGCGCCCGGCCCCGAAGGGTTAAGATGCGCGGGTGGAGTTTTTCCAATTTAAGTGACAATATTCGAAATGGGATTATTTATTTCATTCAGAGTCGCCACTTGGGAAAGGTTTGGCTTTTGGTGTCCCAAGTCACCGGTTTATCTTGAATCCCAAATCGAGGAATTTTTAGACTTTTCCAAATGAAGTCTGCGAACCAGAAATTCTAAGTAAGGAATTCTGTTGACCCGAGGGAAGGTGTTAGGCACCCTCGAATCCCGTGGTTCTAGCACGGTCGCTTAAATTGTTATAATGGCTAAATATCTGATTCAAGTACATGTTATGACTATATGTGCTTTTATTAAGTTTAAAACCGCTTTTATCATTATCATTTATTTTTATAGAATTGCAACGTCGTGAAAATGCATCTCGAACCACGTCA
The DNA here is from genome assembly GCF_000393655.2 of Nicotiana sylvestris. Classification (NCBI taxonomy): domain Eukaryota; kingdom Viridiplantae; phylum Streptophyta; class Magnoliopsida; order Solanales; family Solanaceae; genus Nicotiana; species Nicotiana sylvestris. The sequence continues at coordinate 143,129,682 of NC_091063.1, forward strand.
CAATCAATGCACCCGTAGTTGTTAACACATTTCGACTTCGTTGAGATTTGAATTTGGGTCACATCAATGTGCACCCGAATTTAAGAATATAATTTACTTAAACCGTGCCTGAAGAGTCTAGCGCGTTATTATTTAGTGGAGGACCGTGAGATTCGCTAAACGGCCTAGCCTGAATTCTAAAATATTTATTATGGTTATTTATCGAGGGCCCCGCAATTTGCATTTTTTATTTGGCGAGGCTCGTCTCTTTATTTTAGAAAGGTATCCTACAGTGACGACATTTCTACTATGTGTGTCTCTAAAAGAAAGATGATACCGAACTTACTTATTTGAACAAATACAGACTGAATCTTTATTATGCTTGCCGAACCTAAGTTTGTTTGATTACCTGATTGAATATTTATGAGGTGAGAGTCACCTCATGCTTTGTCTTCATCGAGTGAACGCGCTTATTAATTTGCTAAGTGAGATTGCAAGCAAACTAACAACATATACTGAGTTATATTTAACGACCTCCAAGTTCTGTTTTTTAACTCTAACCTATTTGAAATTGATAAACGAAATTGGCTGTTTTATTAGGAAAATTACGACTAATTGACCTCCAAACGACTACTAGCTTCCCTCAACATTCATCACATTATTTCGAAACAAGGAATCTATACCGAGACCCGACATCGAACTTATATTGGAGCACATAATCTGACAGGAAAGCTGGCCTTCCTAGCCAAACTCTTAATGCGACCGCATGAGAGTTTGTTTGGGATACATTTATCCCGGACCTAGTACCACAGATTTGTCAATTCAGTGGTCTAGGCAAAATACATACAAGTGCTTACCATGACTCTATGTTATAGAGTCATAACTAAACCAAACAAGTGTTATACTGAACTGAATGTATACTAAATCAAACATGCTGTCTATGTCATACTGTCATTACTGTTGAGCCATGCTATCTAACAGTTCATCTTAAACAGAATGTATGCTAGTTTATACAGAATATTTGCAGTTTGCAGTAAAAATACAGGCCCAACTAACATTCGAACTATCTTTTTACACCAATGCTATAACATAAACTGATGTTCATTTCTTTATTTCTGCTTCAACTTCAAACTTTCAACAATACATGGTTCAAAGGTTGTGTACCTGGGAATATTTGCAATTGAAGAAGAGGGCAATCAGTAGAGTAACAATGAACAAATGCAGCAGCAGTAACAGCACTAACAGTAGCAGCAGGGCAGTATAGCAACAGCAACAAGAAACAGTAGAGTAGCAACCACAACTCACAAAACAATTGGAGTGAGATCAACCCCAACTAAACCAAACTTTCGAGTAGAACAAACAACAAACAAGCAGACTCAGTTGTGAGAAATCAGTGTTGCACAGAACAGGTCCAGATTTAGTGAAGTCAGAAACAAAAGGAAAGGAAGCAACTTCTGGTTTTGTCTGTCTGAGTTATCAGACAAAAATTCTTTTCCAGTTTTCTGTTTCCAAAAAATTTGAACTCTCAGATATTCCCTCTTAGTATCTCTCCCTATCTCTGTGTGCTCTGTTTGTGTGTCTCTATCAGTGTGTATTCCAGCTCTCTCTTTTAAAGAATTCCTCACAGTCTATCTATTTTTTTCTTTTTCCCCTCTAATCCTCTCTATATCCTCTGATTCTCTATCTTTTTTCAATTCTGTCTCTCCCCCTAATTCTGTATTTCTATCCTTTTATAAGCCTTCATATTACCCCTTTTAACAGCCTGATAGAATCTCACAGTACCCCTCCCATGTGCCCTTTTTTCATTTTTAGATTTCAATTAGTTATTTAAGTATATAACCCCATCAACATTCCCTGGCAGATTTAACTTTTAAAAGGTTTAATACTTCTTTAAACTAAAGCAAAGTATGGGCAGTGGGATGTATCTGACAGCATATGCTGTCAAACCATTTTAAAATTAAAAGCCCTTTTATGCAGGAAAACAGGCTGTGCACAAAACACATGAGGTGCACCAATGCACATGCTGTGCACAAGTGCACATGCCCTCTGATTCAGAATTTAAACACTACTGATCCAATTCAACAGCTATAAGTAAACAAACTGATTCTTAATTGATCCAGGCAAATGTTCATCAGAAGCAAATCGATTTACTTTGTTCAGACAGTTGAAACTAATTGACGACACATGTCGACTCGACTATATTAGCATTAACATACACAATCGTAGCCAAAAATCAGACATTTAAACAGTATCGATACATGGTTCGAATTATACCGACTAAGCAGAAATACACTCGAGGAGTCAACTAGTCAGTCCAAACTTGAAAATCAGCTACTTGCACAACATTTACATACACATTATCAGAACAAATGGAAAGACTCATTCAAACAAACAGAAGTTCAAGCAAAGTGGACAAACAGAAGTTGGTAAAATTAAAACAAATATGAACAGACTTTTAAAAACAAATCACACGGACTAAAACAAAAATAAAGAAAAGAAAACAAGACTTACCTCATATCTTTGAAAAATCAAAACCTTGACTCGGATTTGGACAAACCTTTCTTAAGGCTGAATGGACTTTAGTCGAAGTGTTTCTCAGATGAGAAACACTTTGATTAAAGTCCATTAGACCTTAATCTCTTCGGTTGAACCGGTATGAACCAGTGACGAAGAACTACAAAATTTCCCAAAACTCAGATCCGGGATTCATGCTTCCCTGGTCAGATTCGGACCAAACCAAGTATGGTTTGGTCACGAGGAGGGTCTGGGGAGTGTCTAGTGTGAAGCTGGGGTTGGCTGGTGTAGATCGAGTTTTGACTCGAATCTTCAAATGAAGATTCGAGGACCTGGAGGGTGATTCGAACCAAACGGTTAACAGGTCTATGTTCAGGGTGGTGAGGGGGTTCTATGGTGTTCAGGGGAAGGTCACCGGCGTTCATGCCACCGGTTTTCATGGTGGGGGATACAGGGGCGGCTCTAGGGTTTGATGAGGATGAGGTTGAAGACGGAGGCTGGGGTGTCGGATGGGGGGCAGGGTAAGGATCTAGGCTTATATAGTTAGTGGGTGGGTTGATCTCAACCGTTAGATCAATCTAGATCTACGGTTTGGATCTGATGGTCTTAAGTGAAACGGTGTCGTTTCAAGTGTTGAGGGTTTGGGTTCGGTCCGGGTGTAAACGGGTCGGGGCCATTGGTGGGTTATGGAAATGTGATCTTGGCCGTTGATCAATCCGAGATCAACGGCCCAGATCACACTGGACTAAAACGTCGTCGTTTGGACGTCCTGGTCATCAGGTGGCCTGGACCGGGCAGGCCTGGGTCTTGGGCTGTTTGTTTGGGCCAATTTTGTTAAAATTGGCCCAAGTCCGGAAGGGAGGGGTCCTTTCTTTATTTTTTTTTATTTATTTCTTATTTATTTTAAAATAAAACTAAGCCAAAAAGTCAAATTAAAATTAAATACACACTCAATACAATTATTTGCACACACACTAAAATATTTCAAAACAGGTAAAGTCAAACAAAATAAAATCACGGACGAAGATGCCTATTCATGATTTTCTATTTAACGACCGGATTACGGTTCGAATTATGCAGGACACATATATTTTTTGAATTTTGTTTTAATAAAGTAAATAAATAAAAATGGGCCGAAGTCACAAATAAATCAACAAGGTGCCGCACAGAAATCCAAAAATTGTACAGCAGGGCCAATTATTATTTTTTATTTCTTTTTGGAGCGATTGTCGTGCGAAACAAAAATCACGTGCTCACAGCTGCCCCTCTTTGTTCGGAAACACGAAGAGTTTTCGTGCAAAGATAAAGTGAGCGTGTATGAGCGATTTTTGCCTATGGACCACTCCGTATGAAGCATGTTTTTTTTGAAAGATCTGACCGAATCTTGCTTCAAAGATTTCCTACATATCCTGGGCTAAACAGGAATCAGGTCAATGTAGTTCGAGAAGTTTTGGTAGCTGGGACTACCATGAGACTGCAATGTTTGCTGCTACTGCTGCTGCTGTTGTCACTGCTACGTCACTGACCGCCTTATTACAACTAAACGAAAATTGGAAACTGAACTAACTACTTATATGCACGTCAACTGCTAGTTACAAGATTCCTATCTATGATTCTTTTACGACTTGATCTTGGGTCTTGGCTGATTCTGCTTGTAGACTCCGATCTGAATCTTGATGCTTGCGAGTTGCGGCGACTTGTTTAACCTCTGGGATACTGAGTGAGACGCAATTGGCAGGGTTTTAGGACCTTAGTCAAATGTTGGAGTCGATCTGCTCTCCATTCACTCTGATGTCTCGGGATGTCTTCTTTTGTCTTTTTTCATCTTTGATTCTGAGTCGAGACTCATCTCGTGGGTCATTTCGATCCGTGTGGCTCGAGGTTAGACCTGCGGGAAAAAACAAACAAACGAACGAAATTTTCTGCCCCAGTTTCACTAGGAAAATTTCGTTAATTATTCACCAGGAAGTTCATAAAATTGATGAAAGAGGATATGCATGCTCAGTTCAGGGTTGGAGCCCTAATACCGACTAGCTGGGGAAAGGTTCAGTTCAGGGTTTAAAACCCTAATGCCGAACAAAGGAAGAATTCAGTTTAGGGTTTTAAAACCCTAATGCTGATTAAAGGAAAAGTTCAGTTTAGGGTTTAAAACCCTAATGCCGATTGCATGAAAAAGCTCAGTTTAGAGTTTAAAACTCTAATGCCGGCTGAAAGGAAAAAGTTCAGTTTAGGGTTTAAAAACCTAATGCTGACTAAAAGGAAAATTCAGTTTAGGGTTTAAAACCCTAATGCTGATTGCATGAAAAAGCTCAGTTTAGAGTTTAAAACTCTAATGCCGGCTGAAAGGAAAAAGTTCAGTTTAGGGTTTAAAACCCTAATGCTGACTAAAAGGAAAATTCAGTTTAGGGTTTAAAACCCTAATGCTGATTGCATGGAAAGCTCAGTTTAGAGTTTAAAACTCTAATGCTGGCTGAAAGGAAAAGTTCAGTTTAGGGTTTTAAAACCCTAATGCTGACTAAAAGGAAAATTCAGTTTAGGGTTTAAAACCCTAATGCTGATTGCATGAAAAAGCTCAGTTTAGGGTTTAAAACCCTAATGCTGGCTGAAAGGAAAAAGTTCAGTTTAGGGTTTAAAACCCTAATGCTGACTAAAAGGAAAATTCAGTTTAGGGTTTAAAACCCTAATGCTGATTGCATGAAAAAGCTCAGTTTAGGGTTTAAAACCCTAATGCTGGCTGAAAGGAAAATTCAGTTTAGGGTTTAAAACCCTAATGCTGACTAAAAGGAAAATTCAGTTTAGGGTTTAAAACCCTAATGCTGATTGCATGGAAAAGCTCAGTTTAGAGTTTAAAACTCTAATGCTGGCTGGAAGGAAAAAGTTCAGTTTAGGGTTTAAAACCCTAATGCTGACTAAAAGGAAAATTCAGTTTAGGGTTTAAAACCCTAATGCTGATTGCATGGAAAAGCTCAGTTTAGAGTTTAAAACTCTAATGCTGGCTGAAAGGAAAAAGTTCAGTTTAGGGTTTAAAACCCTAATGCTGACTAAAAGGAAAATTCAGTTTAGGGTTTAAAACCCTAATGCTGATTGCATGAAAAAGCTCAGTTTAGGGTTTAAAACCCTAATGCTGGCTGAAAGGAAAATTCAGTTTAGGGTTTAAAACCCTAATGCTGATTAAAAGGAAAATTCAGTTTAGGGTTTAAAACCCTAATGCTGATTGCATGGAAAAACTCAGTTTAGAGTTTAAAACTCTAATGCTGGCTGGAAGGAAAAAGTTCAGTTTAGGGTTTAAAACCCTAATGCTGACTAAAAGGAAAATTCAGTTTAGGGTTTAAAACCCTAATGCCGATTGCATGGAAAAGCTCAGTTTAGAGTTTAAAACTCTAATGCTGGCTGAAAGGAAAAAGTTCAGTTTAGGGTTTAAAACCCTTTTGAGTGAATTCCTTATTGCCCAAGTACTTCCTGTACCCGTGAACCTTCTTCTTTGGGCGACACCTGCTTCTTGCACGGTTGTCTTGGATTAGACCTGTTTCAACCTTCCAAACAAAGAATCATTTGTTAGTTCGGGAATGACGGCCGGTTTGGTGACCTTGATCGTTCCCAGTTGCTTTCTCGCGTCTTTGTTTCTGTTGTGAAATTCCGCCATTGATTTGATTCGAATGGCGAGACCCTTCTAGACTGTTCAGGCTTGTATTTCCAGATTCTGTGATGATTTGCCTCATAAGGCCTCTTTTTTTTTCTTTTTGTCCCATTTTGATTGAAGGTTCTCAACGGGGATTTTATTGGAGGTGTTCTATGGGAATTTGTACAAAAGGAAGCTCTGTGGGGGAATATTTACAAAGTGGATTCTTTGTGCGGATTCTGTACAATGGGGTACGCTGGGTTTTTTGTTTCAAAACGAGTTTCCCAGTGTTTGTTGGGGTAAGCTTGTTGGGGAATATTTACAACAGGACTCGCTGGGGGGTGTGCTAAGAGAATTCCAACGGTTTTTTTTTTATACATATTGGGGGGACTCTGCGGGAGATTTTTTTTTAAAAGGAGAGATTCTGTGGGGATTTGTACAGAGGGAGACTCTGTGGGGATTTGTCCGAAGGTGGACTTGCTGGGGAAGATTTCGAGATTTCTCCCTTTCCTCTCTACTTTGAAACACCATCAAACGTCATGATTCATCATGCTTGGGTAATCATACCAACGAGATGAGGCGCTTTCCTTTATGAGACGGGATTCTGTGCGAACAAACCTGCCACCTGCCATTTCCGGTGTGTCCTGGACTTGGGATTAAAACACAAAAGGGATTGAAGGAAACAAAGAAAGGAGAAAACAAATCAGAAAACAGAGTGTCCTTTTCAGGACGAGAAAGACTCATCTGAGGAAGATAATGCTGGCTTTAAATGACATGACATGCTCTTTGGACTGGACGTCTGACCTTCTAAGAGCTTGCGTTTTCCTGAACCAGAACGGATCTTCGTGATTCCAAAACCGGTGGAACTTTGCCGAGACCTTCTTGGGGTGGCGTCATTCCTTTTCGGCCAACAGCGCCCTTTGCGGGTTTTCGCTGGCTGACCTCTCTCATTTCTCTTCCTGTCATCGCTTGATAGCACTCTTTGCGAGTTTTTACTAAACAAGCTCTCTCATTTTGGTTTCTCTACTCCCGTCGCCTCGTGGTGCCCGAAGGTTTTCACCGCCGAGGACTCTCTCATTTTATCTCTCTCAATTCAGAGTGTGATGGTCTTCGTTTGTGACGCTTATTGATTCCCCACCATATTTGGTAATTGATTTGAAGGCTTGTGCTTGGTAAAGAGAGGTAGTGATACTAACTTCTCAACTGCTCGACGTGCCCCGGTTTTCAATTTCAGGGTGAATGGGATTTTATTGTTGGTGTGACTGAACCTCAGGGAGAGGCTGCCTACGTATCCTTTCGGAATCAAGTCAAACGTAGTTCAGGCCTCAATCAAATTTGTTTTGTTTTTTTTTTGTTTTTCTCTTTTTTTTTTTTGTTTTTTTTGTTTTGTAAGCGGCTCAAAAGTTGGTAGAGAGAATTGGGTAGTGTTTGGGGAGTAGTGGGGAATAAAACCTTCGCCATTTTCAAACGTGTCAGGACCACTGGAGTATGATTTAGACGTAGTACCTCTTGACTGCATCTGCATTTACTGCTGTGTCGGGGTCATTTCCTTCGATATCACCTAAATACAATGCTCCTCTTGGCAATATTTTCCTTACGATGTATGGGCCTTTCCAATTTGGGGCAAACTTTCCTTTTGCTTCTTCATGATGCGGCAGAATACGCCTCAGTACCAATTGTCCTACTTCGAAATTCCGGTGTCGGACTTTCTTGTTGTAAGCACGGGCCATCCTTCGTTGGTATAACTGTCCGTGACAAACTGCAGCCATCCGCTTTTTATCAATCAACGTCAATTGCTCTAACCGAGTCTTAACCCACTCGCTGTCCTCGATTTCTGCTTCGATAATGATTCGAAGTGAAGGAATCTCTACCTCTGCCGGTATTACGGCCTCGGTCCCATAAACTAAAAGATAAGGAGTTGCTCCTACTGACGTGCGTACCGTAGTGCGGTATCCCAATAATGCAAAAGGTAACTGCTCATGCCACTGTCGGGAACTTTGGATCGTTTTCCTCAGAATCTTCTTGATGTTTTTGTTTGCCGCTTCCACGGCACCATTGGCTTTTGGCCGATAAGGAGTGGAATTCCTGTGTGTTATCTTGAATTGCTCGCACACATCTCCCATCAAGTGACTGTTCAAGTTTGCTGCGTTATCTATAATGATAGTCGCAGGAATACCGAAACGACAGATAAGATTTGAGTGTACAAAATCCACCACAGCTTTCTTGGTGACCGACTTGAGAGTGACAGCTTCTACCCATTTTGTGAAGTAATCGATGGCTACCAGTATAAACCTGTGTCCATTCGAAGCCTTTGGTTCAATCGGTCCAATGACGTCCATGCCCCAAGCGACAAATGGCCAAGGAGCGGACATGGGATGCAGTTCCGTGGGAGGTGCATGAATCAAATCACCGTGCACCTGACACTGATGACACTTCCGGACAAAGCTAAAGCAATCCTTTTCCATGGTCATCCAATAATAACCTGCTCGGAGGATTTTCTTCGCTAAGACATACCCGTTCATGTGAGGTCCGCACACACCTGCGTGTACTTCGTGCATGATCTTTCTCGATTCCTCGATATCGACACATCTTAGGAGATTGAGGTCCGGGGTCCTCTTATATAACAATTCACCGCTTAGAAAGAAACCACTTGCATGTCGCCTAATGGTCCTCTTCTGATCTCCAGTAGCATGCTCTGGGTATTCTTGCGTCTTCAGGAATTTCCTGATGTCATGGTACCAAGGCTGCGTACTTGATCCTGCCTCGATTACACTGCAGTAACCGTGTCTTTCCTTGATTTGGATTTCCAAAGGATCGACGTGGGCGTTGCCCGGGTAGGGCAGCATTGAAGCCAAAGTAGCAAGTGCATCTGCCAGTTCATTGTGACACCTCGGAATGTACCTGAATTCTATTGATGTAAAGCGCTTGCTGAGGTCCTCCACATGTTGTCGGTACGGGATAAGTTTGACATCCCGAGTTTCCCATTCGCCTTGAGCCTGCCGGATGATCAGGTCAGAATCTCCCATAATCAGCAAGTCTTCGACATCCTGATCGATTGGCATATGCATGCCCATAATGCAGGCTTCATACTCGGCTGTATTGTTTGTGCAAAAGAAACGCAGTCTAGCTGTGGCGGGATAATGCTGACCGGAAGGCGAGATCAATATTGCCCCAATCCCTACACCCTTGGCGTTCACGGCTCCGTCAAAGAACATCTTCCAAACATGAGCTTCCTCCGAGATCACTTCTACGGTGTTTACCTCTTCATCTGGAAAGTAGGTATCCAATGGCTGGTATTCCTCATCGACCGGATTTTCGGCCAAATGATCTGCTAATGCCTGGGCTTTCATTGCCGTGCGAGTGACATAAACTATGTCGAATTCCGTAAGCAAGATTTGCCATTTAGCCAGTCTCCCAGTAGGCATTGGTTTCTGAAATATATACTTCAAAGGATCCAACCTGCTTATGAGGAATGTAGTGTGGGCTTGGAGATAATGTCTCAGCTTTTGAGCAACCCATGTGAGAGCGCAGCATGTCCTTTCCAGCAGAGTGTATTTGGCCTCGTAGCCGGTGAATTTCTTGCTCAAGTAGTAAATTGCTTGCTCCTTCTTTCCGGTTACGTCATGTTGCCTGAGGACGCAGCCGAAAGAATTCTCCAAGACTGTCAGATACAAGAAAAGTGGCCTCCCTGGTTCTGGAGGGACCAAGACTGGGGGATTCGAAAGGTACTCTTTGACTTTATCAAAGGCTTCTTGACACTCAGGTGTCCATTTGATTGCCGCATCTTTCCTTAATAGCTTGAATATGGGCTCACACGTGCTTGTCAGCTGGGCAATAAACCGACTGATGTAGTTCAACCTGCCCAAAAGACTCATCACGTCTTTCTTTGTTCTTGGGGGAGGCAGATCTCTGATGGATTTTATCTTAGTTGGATCTAGCTCGATACCTCTCCTGCTTACGATGAAGCCCAAAAGTTTGCCCGACGGAACTCCGAAAGCACATTTGGCTGGGTTTAGCTTCAAGTCATACTTCCTTAGCCTCTCGAAGAATTTCCTCAAGTCTTGGATGTGATTATCCTGCGTTCTAGACTTGACTATCACGTCATCCACGTACACCTCTATTTCCTGATGCATCATGTCATGGAAAATGGCAGTCATGGCCCTCATGTAAGTAGCCCCAGCATTCTTCAGACCAAATGGCATGACCCGATAACAGTAGGTGCCCCAAGGCGTGGTGAAAGCAGTCTTCTCGGCGTCCTCTTCATCCATCAGTACCTGATGATACCCAGCATAACAATCTACAAAAGACTGTATCTCGTGTTTGGCACAATTATCAACGAGGATGTGGATGTTGGGCAGCGGGAAATTATCTTTAGGACTTGCTCTGTTCAGATCTCGGTAATCTACACATACCCGAGTTTTCCCGTCCTTTTTTGGTACTGGAACCACATTCGCCAACCATGTTGTGTATTGGACTACCCGGATCACTCCTGTTTTCAGTTGCTTGGTGATCTCCTCTTTAATCTTGTCACTGACCTCCGTTTTGAACTTTCGTTGCTTTTGTTGAATTGGAGGACAATCAGGATGAATCGGCAATTTATGAACCACTAGATCAACACCTAGTCCCGGCATGTCATCATATGACCAAGCAAACACGTCTTTGAATTCAAAAAGAAGTTGAATTATCGCCTCTCGCGTTTTCTTGTCCGTGTGAATGCTTATCTTGGTCTCCCGGATTTCTTCCGGGGTTCCTAAATTTACCGGTTCAGTGTCATTCAGATTTGGCTTAGGTTTATTCTCGAAATATTCCAACTCTCGGTTTATCTCCCTAAAAGCCTCTTCCGCATCATATTCTGGTTCTGGGTTCATTAATTCGCAGTTAAATAACTCATTGTGATCCGGGCGTGAAGTCCGCAAGCATGTCATATTTAAAGCCGCATTATTAGGACTGAAAAGGAAAATAAAAGGAAAAATGATAAAAATCAGAACAAAAGAAAGAATAGGAAAGCAAATGATGATTTTTTTTTATATTTTCTTTGGAAAGTTGGAAGACAACAATGGTTACAACTAGGAATTCAAAGCAACAATAGAAAAGAAGAAAATGTTCAAGTTATGTCCTGGAGATAACTTGTGACACAGGAAAGGTGGCGGGACAGGTCTACCCGGACTTCCGTCTAGTCGGGAATGGCGTGGCCTCCCAGTTTTGAAGTTGGGCGCTCAGCCCCATGTATAGCATCTCAGCAGTGCTTGTGCCTTCACCTGGTTGAACCATGTGGATTTCGTAGAGCATTTCCCTCATTGCCCCACATATCTCCTCGATTTCCTCAGCTGTGAAGACCTCATCATCTCCTTCTTCGATGTACCTTGGCCTGACGAAAGTTGCATATAAATCCGGCAGCGGTCGAGGTAACTTCCAACCCTCATTTCTTCTCTTCTTTGCCCATTCTTCGTCTGCTGGAGTAGGTTTAAAACCTAGTCCAAAAGGTTTCTTGATGACTGGCAAAGTAACGGGTTCTGTTATTCCCTGAAGGGTTCGTCCAAGTCCCTTCCCGGGCCTAGATCCGTGTCGGATCATCTCTTTGGCCACCATAACCGAAGCGTTAGACAAGAAAGACTGGGGGCAGGGTATTCCCTCTTGGTGCTGCTCTGCCAGTACAATCTCGAAAGCTTGATAGACCGTATGTTCGCTTCCTTCTCTCGGTTCAAGGTACGGGATGGATGGGTCCCGATAAATGGCATGCTCATCTTCCCCATGGACCACGATCTCTCGGTCTTCGTACTCGAACTTCACCATCTGGTGAAGAGTGGAAGGCACGGCTCCTGCCGCATGGATCCAAGGTCTGCCAAGGAGAAAATTGTAGGATGTGTCCATGTCGATCACCTGGAAGGTTACTCGAAATTCGACTGGTCCTATGACCAACAACAGGTCTATTTCTCCCATGGTATCTCTCTTGATGCCGTCGAAAGCTCTTACGCAGACATTGTTGGGTCGGATTCTTCCGGTCCCAATTTCCATTCTTTGTAGCGTGGAGAGCGGGCAAATGTCAACGCCTGAGCCTCCATCCAACATTACCCGCTTGACATAATAGTCTTCGCACTTAACTGTTAGATGCAAAGCCTTGTTGTGTGTTGCTCCTTCCGGGGGTAAATCATTCTTGCTGAAAGAGATTTGGTTGACGGCGAAGAATCTTTCTGTCATCCGCTCTAGTTGCTCCACCGAGGTTTCAACTGGTACATATGCTTCATTCAGGGTTTTCAGCAGGATCTTTTGATGCTCGGTTGACCTCATTAATAATGACAGCATGGATACTTGCTCGGGGTACTTGCGCAGCTGATCTATCACTTCGTAATCCGGCATTTTCATTTGTTGGAAGAACATTTCCGCTTCCTCAACACTCACGGGCTTCTTTGGAGGGAAGCGCCTTTGTGTGGCGTTGTTCAGTTCTTGGGTATTTGAGTACCCTCCAACGAAAGTATTTTCTGGAAGTTCTCCCATGACCTCTTTACCTTTGTACATCACCAAAGTCTTTTGATAATTCCACGGCACTGTGGACGGGTTGGTCATTGGCTTTTGTGGCACGCGTCCGATAACCACTGGCTCATTCAGCCGAGGTGGTTGAATCGTCCCCCGGACCACATAGGCCCCTTTTGGCACGTACATAGGTTTTGTCTTTTTGATCCCGGATTTCTGCGTCTTCTCAGCTTGACCTCGTGGTATGTAAAGAACTCCCCCTTTTGCTGGTACCACTTTCTTCTCTACCTTCTTCTCAAGCACTGTCTTTATAGCTTTGGCCTCTTCCCCCTTTTCTAGTTTCTGGTCCATTTCGGGCCTCTTCCCTGTGTCGACAATGGCAATTATGGCTTTCAGAGCAGGGTCGAATTCTTTGTCTTCACAAATCATTCCGATCAGCGGCCCGTTATTGTGAGCAGGTAGTGGATTGTTAGTTACATTCGGGATCTCCTCGTCCCTTAGCACTATCTTCCCTTGCTCTATCAGATTTTCGACCACTCTTTTCAATGACCAGCAGTCGTTTGTATCATGTCCCTCAGCCCCTGAATGATAGGCGCATCTGACTCCGGCTTTGTAAGAAGGCGATGTTGGGTTTTGCCTTGTTTGGGGAATTGGTTGCAAGAAACCCAATTGGACTAGCTTAGGGAACAAAGTAGAGTATTGTTCACCGATGGGCGTGAAAGTCCGCCGTTGAGGTGGCTCCTGGGGGCGGTAGTTATTCTGCGGGGGTTGCGGGTTATAGCGGTTGCGGTAAGGAGGCTGATTTCTGGGAAGTGGAGCTGGGCCTCGGTTGGCTTGTTGCGGTGGATGGTTATAAGGTTGGGCATTCATGACCATATAAGGTTGATGAGCATATGCCAAATTTGAGTGGGGGTAGTAATGTTGTGGGGCTCTTTCCGGAAAATGGGGCCTAGGATGACGATACTCCCTTGCTTCAGAGGCTGCCATAGTCGTTTCTTCTTTCTTCTTCCCCTTGTTGTTCCTCCAGACCCGCTTTGGACGGCCTGAGAGGTTGCCCTTATGGCTGCTTGACTCAAAATCCTTCCCGTTTTCAACCCATTTTCCACCATCTCTCCAATCTTGATCGCTTCCGCGAATGGCTTACCCATGGCCGACATCATGTTTTGGAAATAGTCAGACTCTTGAGCCTGGAGAAAGGTAGTGACCATTTCCACTTCATCCATGGGAGGCTTCACTCTCGACGCCTGTTCACGCCACTTAATAGCGTACTCTCTAAAGCTTTCCGAAGGCTTCTTCTTCAAATTCGACAGAGAGTTTCGGTCTGGCGCAATGTCGATGTTATATTGGAATTGTTTTACAAAATCTCTGGCGAGATCATCCCATATATGCCATCGGGACATTTCCTGATCCATATACCATTCCGAAGCTATCCCTACTAGACTTTCCCCAAAGTATGCCATTAGCAGTTCTTCTTTTCCGCCGGCTCCCCGCAATTGGTTGCAGTATTTCTTAAGATGTGCAATGGGGTCACCGTGCCCATCGTATTTCTCAAACTTGGGGGTCTTGAAACCCGTTGGCAGGTGCACGTGAGGGAACATGCACAGGTCGGCGTAAGAGACGCTCTTTTGTCCGCTCAATCCTTGCATATTCTTCAAACTTTGTTCAAGGCTTCTCATTCTCTTGGCAATCTCATTTTGTTCTGCAATTCTGGGGTTCTGATCCTGCCCGGGTGCAAGCTCGCACTGAGGCGGTAGAGGATTAGTGCTGGTAGTGAACCTAGTTGGTTCCATTGAGAACGATGGGGATTGGAATGTAAAAGATGATGAGTCAAAGCTTGGCTTGTATGTGGTAGGTTGTGCCGTAACCGGGCAAGGCGTTGCAGTAAAGATGTTCATGCTTGCATCAGTGGCCGACATTCGGGGATGAGGTTCAGAAGGCGATCCAGCGGAGAAGGCTGAGGTGGCTGGGTACCCGAATGGGGTAGCAGGATAATTTATGGGGACATTAGAAGTCCCACTTGACCTGGAGAATAATTCAGGGAATCCGGGGACGACACTTGGCGGCTCTTTCCCATTGTTCCAGTCGTCCAGCATTTCCAACATGCGGAGCCGTAGGATTCTATTTTCCTCCGCAGTTGCTGATTCAGGTGTGAGGACGGCTGAGATCGAGCTTTCCTCGGAAACAGGGATCGTTTGCCATGGAATTTCTGAAGACATTTCCACACTTCCTTTTGACCTGGTGAAGTAAGTGTGAGTACTACTTCTGGCCCTAACAACAGGTAGTTGAACACTTCTCCTTGACCTCGTGAAATATGAGTGTGAGGCCAGACTTTCACCAAACCAACCGTCCTTTCAAAATCCTGGAAAAATGCTCAATGACAAACGCACGGTTAATTTGTAGCAAATAACAGATAGTTAATCTCACGTTGGGCATGATGCACCTATATAGTTAAGTGGATTACTATATGTTTGCTATGAGAGCATGCGTCATTCCGGCGTTTTTGTTATTTTTTTTCTCTTTCTTTTCTTTTCTTTTTCTCTTTCATTTTTCTTTTATTTATTTTATTTATTTTGCAGTAAAAGAAATGCGACCGGATCCGATGAGGATTGCCTACGTATCACGATGCCTACGTGAATCAGATCATTACGTAGTTCGAAAAACACAAATGGGCGTAAAAGAAGCAACCTTTTTATTGTTGAAGTGGTCTATTACAAACTACATTTTGCGAAAGAAAAAGCAAACTTCGAAAATAAACCTAGACTCAACATAGACTAAAATCACCCTGATGGAAAACAGGCAAAAAATGCTAAGATACAGATTCGACTTATGAGTGCATTATGGTTTTGAAAATTGGTGTCCGCGGGGCATCGTTCGGCCTCGCCGCGGTCCTAGGCGTGAGATCCCTCTCAAGTTGCTCCAGCTCGTGCATAGTCTGCTTGACATAACCCATTACTGCCGAGAGGACGGTAACGCTGGACATGTTCTCACATCGTAGGCATCGTCTGGTGATGGCATGGGCAATGGCCTTGATCCTATCTCTGGTTTGCTTCTTCTCTACGAGCAGGTGTTTTATCTGATCGCTGCATATCTTGAAGACTTGAGCATCTTGTACATGCTGATGCTTCAGTCGCCGTACTTCCAACTTCATCTGGGCTATTGAGTCGTACCAGTATCTGCTCTCAATTTGGAAATCCTTGGCCTGATTAGCTGCTTTGATCTCAAGTGCAGCCATCTCTCTCTTTATTTTAGCAACAGTTTTCTCGTGGTCGCCTTCCAATTGATTCAGGTACCTGCGATGCTTATCTGCTCTTGTATCCCACTGTGTCCTGAGCTCTGCTATGATGTTTTCAGATTTCTCCAAACCATCTCGCCATTCCCTGATTTCACCTTTTAGCCCTTTTATCAGCTGCTCGTCCGATCGACGCCTTGGTTGTCTATCTGCATCCAATCTTATTTGTTTGATCTGGGCTCTGAGCATTTCATTTTCTTGAATTAACCTGTTCCGCTCCCCCAGATCGGTGGCAATTTGCACGTTGTGCTCGTATCTCATGCCTTCTACTTGTTGCTTTAATCTGCTGATTTCGGCACAATAACCTTTTTCCTTTGCTAACCAATCCCAATGACTTTGCGATGACTCGGTGAAATCCCGGATGTGGGGTCTCTTAGCTGGCCTTTCATGCTCGAGTTCCCTCCTATACCATGCAAGGTAACCTGGCGCCGTTTCTCCTTTGGCTCGATCCCGCACGCAAGTATCTGATTTCAAATATTGACCCTCATTCCAGATTTGGCGAATCTTTGCTTCTGGGAACTGTCCGTTAGGACTTATCTCAACTGCTTGAGCGCTAAGATCTTCCTCATGAGGTACTGTCTGGCATCTTCCGAACTGTCTCAAAACTCGGCCGGGTGCGTAAGGTTGAATGCTCTTAAGCCCCATCAGCAAGAAATGAGTTTTAGCCGCCGACATATATAAGATCTCATCAACAGGCAACCATCCCAACGTCCATTGTATTTGGCTGGCAGTAAGAGCTTGAAAGAACGAGGTCCATGCCAGGACTCCTTTGGGCAAAATGATCCCTTTGGTTCTCGTGTAAGATTCTTCTATGCGGGTCTTTTCCGGGGAACCATGGCTCAAAATCTCGGAATGATGGCAGAGGTGCTCGGTCATCCATAGCTGTAGGAGCAAGTTACAACCTTTGAAGAAATTTCCCCCGGCTTTACAAACTGTAAGAGCTCGAAAGATGTCAGATACCACCATCGGCGCGAGAGTACTGTCGCTTTGCGTGAGTAAAGTGCTGACGACCCCGGATATCTTCAAATCAATGTTTCCATCTTTCCTTGGAAATACCAGAAGGCCCAGGAACATCATCATGAATGCTACCCGTCTGTGCTCGTCCCACTTCTGACGAACTCCTTTGCTGCACAGTTTGTTGATTGGATTATTGAATCCCCCTCATGACCGTACCTATCATATATGAAGCATGGAGTACAGAATCCGGCCGCTAGTTCCGGGTTGTGGACTGTTCTAGGTATTTTCAATGAGTCTAGGAATCGATGTACCGTGACGACTCTTGGGGCGACCAAGTATTTTTCCCTCAAGGGAAGCTCAGTATTCCCGATGTATCCGGCCATTTCTTCCAAAGTCGGGGTGAGTTCAAAATCAGAGAAATGGAAAACATTGTGCGCCGGGTCCCAATAGGTAATCAAAGCTCTTATGATATCTCCCCGGGGCTGGACTTCCAACAGACCCACAAGACCTTTCAGATATTTCTTAACCTCATTTTGTCCTTCAACACCTAGATCATTCCACCATAGCCGTAACTTGACAGGGATTTTGGTCATTATTGAAAAATGTTCATTTTGCATCGTGCTCATCCTGCACATTTATTAAGGTGATTTTAACAAAACGACTTGACTCAAAATATTTTAAACAGAGGGGATCAAGTTTTGAACACGGCCTTTCAACGCCTAGGGGACGAAGATTTTAAGGTTGTGTGGGTCAACTGGACTAAACCTTAAAAATGACCCAAAGGTGGCTGTTTATGCAAAGTTAGCCTTCCGGCGTCCCTTTCGGGAACATTCGGCTATTTATGACAAAACAGCATCACCTGACTTATTTATGACTCTTTAAAAATTTGAAACATATTTTTTTTTTTGATTTTGGCTATTTTAGCAAAATGGGGGTTGAACCCGACGAGGGTTGCCTACGTATCTCACATCCGGTGAGAATCAAACCGGCGTAGTTCGGGCGTATCGTGAATAGAAAAAATCAACTAAACCTAGAAATCAAGAATAAGTATTTTTATTATTTTTTGAAAAAAGATAAAGCTTAAAGAAAAAAATTATTTTTTTTTTGGCAATATTTGGACTATTAGTCTGAATTAAAAAAAAAGGTACTGCAAAGAAACAACACATTATGAATTTTCCGTTTTTTTTTTCTTTTTTTTTTTACTTTTTTTTTACTTTTAAAATAAATACCTTTTTTTTTTTTTTTGATTTTGAAAGTGATAAAAGAAAATTTTTATATATTTTTTTTAATAACTCTCAATAAACAAGACAGTTTTTTTTTAGAAAAATTCCGACGAGGTTTTGACACTACTTGGACATTGGTTTTATTTTCCAAAAATAAGTAATTATCTCCCCTACGCTGCTATTTTCCCCCTTTTTTTTAGGAACCGGTCGACATGCGGAACCGAAGCAAATAAATGCACAACACAGATAGGAATGCAGCATGATGGTCTTTTCCATTTCAGGTTGCCTGTCCTAGACGGACCCAACCCCTGTGTTGAGTCCCCTAAGTCAAATGCAATATGATGCAAATAAGCGTTCCTACTAGGGATCCGGCATGAAGTTTCGTTATACTAGGTTCGTAACCTGGGCATTTGTTCTAGACTGTGTACCCGAGCGGACAACTCGAGTCGAGGAGGGGGCTACGTACCGGGGACCCGCGAGATCGTCCGGCTTTGTAACTTGTCCGACCTCTTTCTTATTTAAGGTATTGACACTAACAGAATAGGGAGTCTCGACCAGCGAGCTTCTCCCCGGAGGTAAGAAAAGAAAGGTTTCGGCACAGTTTATATACAGTTCAGATAATATCAAAGCGGTAAAAACAACATTTAGCACGTTTATGCACAACATGTAATAAAGATCAGATAATAAAGCCAAATATAACAACTATTCTAAGCTCGAATTCTTGGACCCTGAACCAGTGGTTCTGGGTCTCAATCCCCAGCAGAGTCGCCAGAGCTGTCACACCTCCTTTTTGCGCGCCCGGCCCCGAAGGGTTAAGATGTGCTGGTGGAGTTTTTCCAATTTAAGTGACAATATTCGAAATGGGATTATTTATTTCATTCAGAGTCGCCACTTGGGAAAGGTTTGGCTTTTGGTGTCCCAAGTCACCGGTTTATCTTGAATCCCAAATCGAGGAATTTTTAGACTTTTCCAAATGAAGTCTGCGAACCAGAAATTCTAAGTAAGGAATTCTGTTGACCCGAGGGAAGGTGTTAGGCACCCTCGAATCCCGTGGTTCTAGCACGGTCGCTTAAATTGTTATAATGGCTAAATATCTGATTCAAGTACATGTTATGACTATATGTGCTTTTATTAAGTTTAAAACCGCTTTTATCATTATCATTTATTTTTATAGAATTGCAACGTCGTGAAAATGCATCTCGAACCACGTCACAATCAATGCACCCGTAGTTGTTAACACATTTCGACTTCGTTGAGATTTGAATTTGGGTCACATCAATGTGCACCCGAATTTAAGAATATAATTTACTTAAACCGTGCCTGAAGAGTCTAGCGCGTTATTATTTAGTGGAGGACCGTGAGATTCGCTAAACGGCCTAGCCTGAATTCTAAAATATTTATTATGGTTATTTATCGAGGGCCCCGCAATTTGCATTTTTTATTTGGCGAGGCTCGTCTCTTTATTTTAGAAAGGTATCCTACAGTGACGACATTTCTACTATGTGTGTCTCTAAAAGAAAGATGATACCGAACTTACTTATTTGAACAAATACAGACTGAATCTTTATTATGCTTGCCGAACCTAAGTTTGTTTGATTACCCGATTGAATATTTATGAGGTGAGAGTCACCTCATGCTTTGTCTTCATCGAGTGAACGCGCTTATTAATTTGCTAAGTGAGATTGCAAGCAAACTAACAACATATACTGAGTTATATTTAACGACCTCCAAGTTCTGTTTTTTAACTCTAACCTATTTGAAATTGATAAACGAAATTGGCTGTTTTATTAGGAAAATTACGACTAATTGACCTCCAAACGACTACTAGCTTCCCTTAACATTCATCACATTATTTCGAAACAAGGAATCTATACCGAGACCCGACATCGAACTTATATTGGAGCACATAATCTGACAGGAAAGCTGGCCTTCCTAGCCAAACTCTTAATGCGACCGCATGAGAGTTTGTTTGGGATACATTTATCCCGGACCTAGTACCACAGATTTGTCAATTCAGTGGTCTAGGCAAAATACATACAAGTGCTTACCATGACTCTATGTTATAGAGTCATAACTAAACCAAACAAGTGTTATACTGAACTGAATGTATACTAAATCAAACATGCTGTCTATGTCATACTGTCATTACTGTTGAGCCATGCTATCTAACAGTTCATCTTAAACAGAATGTATGCTAGTTTATACAGAATATTTGCAGTTTGCAGTAAAAATACAGGCCCAACTAACATTCGAACTATCTTTTTACACCAATGCTATAACATAAACTGATGTTCATTTCTTTATTTCTGCTTCAACTTCAAACTTTCAACAATACATGGTTCAAAGGTTGTGTACCTGGGAATATTTGCAATTGAAGAAGAGGGCAATCAGTAGAGTAACAATGAACAAATGCAGCAGCAGTAACAGCACTAACAGTAGCAGCAGGGCAGTATAGCAACAGCAACAAGAAACAGTAGAGTAGCAACCACAACTCACAAAACAATTGGAGTGAGATCAACCCCAACTAAACCAAACTTTCGAGTAGAACAAACAACAAACAAGCAGACTCAGTTGTGAGAAATCAGTGTTGCACAGAACAGGTCCAGATTTAGTGAAGTCAGAAACAAAAGGAAAGGAAGCAACTTCTGGTTTTGTCTGTCTGAGTTATCAGACAAAAATTCTTTTCCAGTTTTCTGTTTCCAAAAAAATTTGAACTCTCAGATATTCCCTCTTAGTATCTCTCCCTATCTCTGTGTGCTCTGTTTGTGTGTCTCTATCAGTGTGTATTCCAGCTCTCTCTTTTAAAGAATTCCTCACAGTCTATCTATTTTTTTCTTTTTCCCCTCTAATCCTCTCTATATCCTCTGATTCTCTATCTTTTTTAAATTCTGTCTCTCCCCCTAATTCTGTATCTCTATCCTTTTATAAGCCTTCATATTACCCCTTTTAACAACCTGATAGAATCTCACAGTACCCCTCCCATGTGCCCTTTTTTCATTTTTAGATTCCAATTAGTTATTTAAGTATATAAACCCATCAACATTCCCTGGCAGATTTAACTTTTAAAAGGTTTAATACTTCTTTAAACTAAAGCAAAGTATGGGCAGTGGGATGTATCTGACAGCATATGCTGTCAAACCATTTTAAAATTAAAAGCCCTTTTATGCAGGAAAACAGGCTGTGCACAAAACACATGAGGTGCACCAATGCACATGCTGTGCACAAGTGCACATGCCCTCTGATTCAGAATTTAAACACTACTGATCCAATTCAACAGCTATAAGTAAACAAAACTGATTCTTAATCGATCCAGGCAAATGTTCATCAGAAGCAAATCGATTTACTTTGTTCAGACAGTTGAAACTAATTGACGACACATGTCGACTCGACTATATTAGCATTAACATACACAATCGTAGCCAAAAATCAGACATTTAAACAGTATCGATACATGGTTCGAATTATACCGACTAAGCAGAAATACACTCGAGGAGTCAACTAGTCAGTCCAAACTTGAAAATCAGCTACTTGCACAACATTTACATACATATTATCAGAACAAATGGAAAGACTCATTCAAACAAACAGAAGTTCAAGCAAAGTGGACAAACAGAAGTTGGTAAAATTAAAACAAATATGAACAGACTTTTAAAAACAAATCACACGGACTAAAACAAAAATAAAGAAAAGAAAACAAGACTTACCTCAAATCTTTGAAAAATCAAAACCTTGACTCGGATTTGGACAAACCTTTCTTAAGGCTGAATGGACTTTAGTCGAAGTGTTTCTCAGATGAGAAACACTTTGATTAAAGTCCATTAGACCTTAATCTCTTCGGTTGAACCGGTATGAACCAGTGACAAAGAACTACAAAATTTCCCAAAACTCAGATCCGGGATTCATGCTTCCCTGGTCAGATTCGGACCAAACCAAGTATGGTTTGGTCACGAGGAGGGTCTGGGGAGTGTCTGGTGTGAAGCTGGGGTTGGCTGGTGTAGATCGAGTTTTGACTCGAATCTTCAAATGAAGATTCGAGGACCTGGAGGGTGATTCGAACCAAACGGTTAACAGGTCTATGTTCAGGGTGGTGAGGGGGTTCTATGGTGTTCAGGGGAAGGTCACCGGCGTTCATGCCGCCGGTTTTCATGGTGGGGGATACAGGGGCGGCTCTAGGGTTTGATGAGGATGAGGTTGAAGACGGAGGCTGGGGTGTCGGATGGGGGGGCAGGGTAAGGATCTAGGCTTATATAGTTAGTGGGTGGGTTGATCTCAACCGTTAGATCAATCTAGATCTACGGTTTGGATCTGATGGTCTTAAGTGAAACGGTGTCGTTTCAAGTGTTGAGGGTTTGGGTTCGGTCAGGGTGTAAACGGGTCGGGGCCATTGGTGGGTTATGGAAATGTGATCTTGGCCGTTGATCAATCTGAGATCAACGGCCCAGATCACACTGGACTAAAACGTCGTCGTTTGGACGTCCTGGGCATCAGGTGGCCTGGACCGGGCAGGCCTGGGTCTTGGGCTGTTTGTTTGGGCCAATTTTGTTAAAATTGGCCCAAATCCGGAAGAATAAAGGGACCCTTTCTTTTTTCTTCTTTTTTTTTATTATTTTATTTATTTCCTTTTTCTTATTTATTTTAAAATTAAAATTAAATACACACTCAATACAATTATTTGCACACACACTAAAATATTTCAAAACAGGTAAAGTCAAACAAAATAAAATCACGGACGAAGATGCCTATTCATGATTTTCTATTTAACGACCGGATTACGGTTCGAATTATGCAGGACACATATATTTTTTGAATTTTGTTTTAATAAAGTAAATAAATAAAAATGGGCCGAAGTCACAAATAAATCAACAAGGTGCCGCACAGAAATCCAAAAATTGTACAGCAGGGCCAATTATTATTTTTTATTTCTTTTTGGAGCGATTGTCGTGCGAAACAAAAATCACGTGCTCACAAGTGTGGTAACAAAAGGAGAGGTAATTCTAACAGCTTTTGCTGCAGGTGTTGTTAAAGAAACTAAATTTCAGGTAG
This sequence comes from Nicotiana sylvestris, assembly GCF_000393655.2. Lineage (NCBI taxonomy): Eukaryota > Viridiplantae > Streptophyta > Magnoliopsida > Solanales > Solanaceae > Nicotiana > Nicotiana sylvestris. Next base: position 143,152,777 of record NC_091063.1, read on the forward strand.
TAGATATGGAAATGACTTACAATATGATCATGGGGAGACCTTGGATCCATGATATGGATGTTGTCCCATCAACTCTACATCAAGTTATTAAATTCCCATCACCGTGGGGAATTTGCCAAATTCGTGGGGATCAGCAGACAACCGGGAGTATCAATGCTGTAACAGATACGAGCACCGTAAATAAAGAAAAATAGCAATTACAGGAAACAGTTGAAGGTATCAAGGATCAAACCTCAACTAAACAAGAAAAGACAGATTTAGACTCGAGACCTGATACAATTCAAGAACCTGAAGAGAATGAAAATATCAAAACAACAATCGAAGAGCTCGAGGCTGTGATATTATTTGAGCAATGGCCTGAACGGAAGGTTTATGTTGGAGACAATTTAAGCTCAGACATGCGAGGTATGTTGATTGAATTTTTAAAAGCTAACGTGGACTGTTTTGCTTGGTCCCATGCTGATATGACAGGGATACCACCGGATGTGATGACTCACAAACTAAATGAAGACTCATCCTTCACACCAGTAAAACAAAAGAAAAGAAAGCAAGAAGCTTTCAAAAATCAGGTGATTCAAGATGAGGTCCAAAAGCTATTGAAAATTGGGTCAATCCGCGAGGTAAAGTATCCTAATTGGTTAGCAAACACAGTTGTTGTACCTAAGAAAAACGGTAAGTGGGGGGTTTGCGTGGATTATACAGATCTTAACAAAGCTGCCCAAAAGATTCTTTCCCTTTACCATATATAGATCAGTTAATTGATGCAACTGCAGGACATGAACTTTTGAGTTTTTTAGATGCATATTCGGGGTACAACCAAATTAAAATGGACCCCAGTGATGAAGAAAAAACTTCTTTCATCACAGACAGGGGGACTTACTGTTATAAAGTAATGCCTTTTGGTCTCAAAAATGCTGGAGCAACCTATCAAAGGTTGGTCACCAAAATGTTCCAAGAACATTTAGGAAAAACCATGGAGGTATATATAGACGATATGCTCATCAAAACCCAACATTCTCATGATCATATTTCTCATTTATCTGTTACATTTGAAATTTTACGAAAATTTAATATGAAACTCAATCCAGAAAAATGTGCATTTGGGGTTGCCTCAGGCAAATTTTTGGGTTTTCTCGTTTCTAACCGTGGTATTGAGGTAAATCCTTCTCAGATCAAAGAAATAGAGGAGATCCCTGATATCCTTACGAGTAAAAAAGATGTCCAAAGGCTAACGAGAAGAATTGCAGCCTTGGGGAGATTTATTCCCAAATCTTCAGAAAAATGTTTAAAATTTTTCTCCGCACTCAAAAAGCAAGATCATTTTGAATGGAACGAAGATTGCCAAAAAGCACTTAGAAATTTAAAAGCTTACTTGTCAAATCCACCACTATTGGCAAAACCAAAGGAAGGAGAAAAACTACTCATTTATTTGGCCGTGTCAGAAGTTGCGGTAAGTGCTGTCTTAGTCCGTGAGGACCAAGGTAAACAATCTCCTATCTATTATGTAAGAAAGTCTTTACTAGATGCTGAAACACGATATCCACAACTAGAAAAATTAGCATTAGCTTTGATCATGACATCTAGAAAATTAAGACCTTATTTTCAATGTCATCCCATTGTTGTAGTTACTACTTTTCCATTACGAAACATTTTGCATAAACATGAATTGTCAGGGAGGTTAGCAAAATGGGCTATAGAATTAAGTGAATACGAAATCATTTATAAACCTAGGACTGCTATAAAATCTCAAGTATTAGCCGATTTCGTAGTTGATTTTAGCCAGGGGATGCATTTAGAAGCAGAAAAAGAATTACAAGTTTTTAATGGTGCAAACCCGGGGACTTGGATTTTATTCACTGATGGTTCGTCTAATGTAAAAGGAGCATACCTAGGGATAGTTCTCATACCACCTACGGGTGAGACTATTAGACAGGATATAAAATGTCATTCTATAACTAACAATGAAGCAGAGTATGAGGCTGTAATTGCAGGTCTAGAATTGGCACGAGAACTTGGCATAACACAGATTATAATCAAGAGTGATTCTCAACTCGTGGTCAATCAAATGCTGGGGACTTATACAACCAGGGAGACACGAATGCAAGAATATCTCGAAAAGGTACGGGAACTAATAAAGCAATTCCAAACTTGGAAGGTAATGCAGATCCCAAGAGATGAGAATGTGGAGGCAGATGCTTTAGCTAATCTCGTATCTGCAGCAGACGTAGCAAACGATGCAAATGCTTCATTCGTACATTTATTTCATTCCGTTCTCGAACCTGATAAGAACGAGGTAAATTTTAATCATTTAACATGGGATTGGAGAAACGAAATTATTGTTTTTTTACAGCGCGGGACCGTGCCTGATGACAAAAGAAAAGCTTATGCACTTCGTAAAAAAGCTGCTCGTTATTGTTTACATCAAGGAAATCTTTATCGAAAGATGTTCGGTGGACCATTAGCAAGGTGTCTCGGACCTTCCCAAACAGAATATGTGATGAGGGAAGTACATGAAGGAAATTGTGGAAATCACGCAGGAGGAAGGTCGCTGGTAAAAACGCTGATTTGAGTAGGGTATTATTGGCCTAAAATGGAAGAAGAAGCAAACGGTTTTGTGTCCAAGTGTGATAAATGTCAAAGATACGACAATAATATGCATAGACCAGCTGAGCTACTGTATCCTGTCATAGCTCCGTGGACCTTCATGAAATGGGGAATGGATATCGTAGGTCCATTACCACAAGAAAAAGGTCAGGTGAAGTTTCTTCTTGTAGTTACTGATTATTTCACTAAATGGGTAGAAGTAGGAGCATTTAAACAGGTACGAGAGAAAGAAGTTAAAAACTTCATTTGGAGGAATATAATATGCCGCTTTGGAGTACCAAAGGAAATCGTGTGTGATAATGGTCCGCAATTCATAGGAGCTCAAATCACATAATTTTTTCAAAGTTGGCAAATTAAAAGGATAACATCTACACCATACCATCCAATGGGTAATGGACAAGCGGAATCCACAAACAAGGTCATTATCAACAACTTGAAGAAAAGGTTACATGATTCAAAAGGTAATTGGCCTGAGGTATTACCTGGAGTATTATGGGCTTATCGTACAACGACAAAAACAAGCACGAAAGAAACACCATTTTCAATGGTTTATGGTGCGGAGGCCTTAATTTCAGTTGAAATAGGAGAACCGAGCACATGGTACGTTCAAGCAACGGAGGAATCAAATGATGAAGAGATGTGGGTGAACCTTGATTTGCTCGAAGGAAGAAGAGAAGCTGCATTAATAAGGATGGCAACACAAAAGCAAGTAATTGAACGGTATTATAACAGGAAAGCACGCCTCAGATTCTTTAAAATTGGGGACTTCGTGCTTAAAAAGGTGTTCCAATCTACAAAAGTTGCTAATTCAGGAAAGCTAAGTCCAACATGGGAAGGACCCTACAGAGTTCGTGACATTGCGGGAAAAGGAGCATACGAGTTGGAGACAATGGATGGCAAGGTTCTACCCTCATATTGGAATGCTGTCCACCTAAAGAGATATTATTCCTGAGAAAGTACCTACGATCAGGTATCGCTATATTAGAATTTTTCTTTGAATTGTTAAAATTTTACTAACGATTTTAGATGCTAGGAAAAAACCCTAACTCGTGCCAAATGATGAGTCACGACCTGCACGGCAAAATAAAATATTCTAAAATTCCCAGCCCAGGGTAATAAATTAATCTGATGGAAATATACACGGGTTAGGCAGTCTTCATCTCTAAACGCACCTCCGAGTCCCGTATGTTTTTCTGTTTCAGGAAAAGGACCAAAATTGAGAGAAACAAACAAGTGCTCGAGGCTTCATACTTCACCTCTCAAACACTTGGGGGACTACATATACACAAATACGTGCAAAAAAAAACAGATACGAAAATCGAACGAAAATCGAACAAGATTGAGCAAGATTTAAGAGAAAAATCAAGCTACAAAGTGACAAGTGTTGAGCAAATGTTATGGAGTTTTCAACATTCATCATAGTGTTCTTTCCCATTAGAACAAAGGGAGATTTATATCATCATAGTATTTTTTCCCATGAGAACAACAGAGTCACCTCTCAAACTCATGAGAACAACGGAGTCACCTCTCAAACCCTTCTTAATACATGAAGATAGGGTCATGACTATGTACTGAAACGGGTTATGAGGAAAAACCTTATTTATTTTATATTTATTTTGTAAAAATCTGTTACAAGAAAAACAATTACGAGAAAGTTATAGATGTATTTTAATACATGTAATATTCAAAAGCTTGTCCAAGTCCATGAATAAAAACTTGTCAAAGTTGTTTCAAACAAAACATGTGTATTCCTATTTCTTTCATCGTATTGTAACACCATTATGAAGTTGAGACGTCTTCTTCATTAAGTGTCGATATATATAAAAGGGCCCTCTTTTATAAACCTCATGTTAATAAGTCATGAGAAGAATCATAAAGCATTTTCAAAGGATAAAAATGCTAAACTATTCTATAAGTCCTAAATAGATAAGGAAAAGGCAAGAATAGAACACATTGAAGTACTAACAAACTTCTTGATATAATTAAAAAGACTAAGTAGAAACTTAGTCAACAAAAAGTTTATACAAGTGCCCCGTTATGATAACTGGGGACTTTTACCAAAAAAATCCCTTAAAAATAACTAAGGGATAAAACCATCATCCAACAAAGAAAGTAAAAACAAAGTCTGGAAATTTAACTGGTCACTGAAGGGGTTGGCACAACAGAAGTTGCAATATTAATTTCACTTTCAGAAACAACCACAGTCATGGTGGCAACTTCTGAAGAAGAAGCAACAGGAGAGGTTTCAACTGGGCTTGAAGTGTTAGGTTCAACGAGGGGAGCAAGAGTCACAGAAGTTTCAGCTTCCATAGACTGAGTCGTAGAAATTTCACCCTCGGGAGCTGGAATTGCAACATCTTCAACTTCAACTGCCACAGCAACGGCTTCGTCATTTACAGGTTCCTTAGCCACGGGAGCTTCAATTGCCGGAGAAGGAAAGTCAAGTGGTTGTTGGGTTCTTTCAATGGTTTCTAAAACTTTGGCCAACTCTGAGTTTAAGTCAAAGTTTTCTTGACTGGCCTCCATTAAAGCATCACGATGAGAGTTTAAGAAAGCCCAACTCACCTCTAAATTAAACTTCTCCTCAAGAAGTTCATACTCCCTTTCCCACATAACAAGATCATTCTTTAACACTTGATGTTCAGCTAAATGAGAATCAAGGGAAGCTTCAAGGGAGGCATGGGAACTCTCTAAGGCACGTACTTTGTCAGAGGAGATCCTTAAATCAGCTTGAACTTGAGTCAAGTTCTGCACTAATTCTCCTGCATATTCTTCTTTCTTGTCCAAGAGTGCCTTAAGTTCTCTGATTTCTTCACTTGACTTTGATAACTGTTCTGAAAAGCAACATTCAAGGCGCTCCTTGTCTTTTTCAAATTGACTTGAAGAAACTTTGACAACTGCTAACTCAGAAGTCAGACCTCGCTTTTGTTGCTCCAGGTGATTTCTACTCTCTTGCAATTCTTCTATAGTTCCCTGAGCATTCTCAAACTGCTCTTTCCAATTAGCTGCTTCTAGCTGGGCTCCCTTGGCTATTTCCTCAGCCTCATGGATAAACTTTTCAAACTCACGAGTTTTCTTTTCCAGAAGGGAAATTCTTCCTCACGAGTTAAGCAACTGTGACTGCTCATCTTCTTCTTCTCAATATCTCCAATCAAAGGCCCAAGCCAGGCATTTAAAAGACTGTTATTAGCAGGAACTTCAAGTGTAATTTTCCTCATAGCCAAGCTTCTGCTACTAGAACCCACCTCTGCATGTTGAACAGGGGAAGGGGGAGCTATATAAGGAGGAGCGGTAGAAGAAGTGAAAATACAGGAGTCAAAGGACTCGAAATAGATAAGGGAGCAGGAACAAATAGAATGGGCAAGGAAGCACTTGAAACCAATGGAGGAATAGAAGAATGGGAACAGATGAAGAAAAAGGAACTTCATCTAAATCTGGACCTAGTTCTCCACTTTCAAAACCACCAACGAAGAGACGTTGAATAGACTCATTGGTGTCCCTCGGAGTGGTTTCATCATCAGAAGGAATGTGAACAGGTTCGGTAAGAGAGGCACGGACAGGGGTAACTTCAGCTTCATCCTCGAAAACGATGCGTCTCCTAACTCTTGGTCTAGCTATCAAAGAGGTGTCTGCATCTTCATCATCCTCAGAATCCTCTTCTACAACTTTCCTCTTTGATAACGTAGCTTGAGTTCTCTTCAAAGAGAGTGAAGTACCAGAAGAGGCTCGATGGGCAATAGCTACTTCAGCTATCATTCCTCGAATAGCAAATCCTGACAAAAAGAAGGATAAAAAAAGTTAGAATCAAGAAAGGACTTAACATAGAAAAAGCATAAAGAGATGCATACCGTGAGTTTTCACTTTCCAACCATGTAAATTGGAAATGGATTTCCAAGTTCTCGCCTCCATAGGCACGACTTTCAAGATTGAATCTACCCAACCACGGAAATTAGGAACAAGTTCCACATCTCTCATAGTTGCTACAGAAAAGCAAAAAGAGACGAAATTAGAAAAGAAATTGAAATTCTTAAAGATAGGTACGGTAAGTAAAAAAAAAATTTACGTGCAAAGTTCCACTTCTCAGGGAAGGAGATATTTGTTTCATCTACCAAATCAACTGTGCGTACAGCAACATAACGAGTGTACCACCCACGATCCTTGTCATCTTCAGGGCTTACCAAGACCCTTTTACTTCTTGCAGTTAAAGTAAAAACCCCATGGCTGAATAATTTGGGGTGGAAAAGATGAATAAGGTGGGGAAAGGTAAAGCTAACATTGGCTTTTACGGACAAATACCTCAAACAAGCCACCGCTCTGCATATAAGGGGGCCAATTTGTCCCAAACAAATTTTGAAAAAGCGACAGAAATCAAGTATAATTGGGTCAATAGCAGGAATAAATCCCAAAGTGAAGGGGTAAGTATAAACAAAAGAAAATCCAATCCTAAAAGAAGATATTCTCTGGTTTGGATTAGGGATCACTATACGAAGATCACTTCTCCAGTTGCAATCTTTTCAAACAATAGAAATCAAAGGTTCAGTTATTAGAGATGGAAAAGTGTCAGCTTTCTCTAAATTAACAACTTGTTCACGAAGAGATTTTCTATCATTCTCAAAGAATAAATCATTGGGTACTATTTCTTCAACTAAAGGCTCTTGAAGAGGCTCAGAAAGTTATTTACCTTTAGAAGAAGATTTCTTAGTGATATAACCTCTAGAAATAGTGCCAAAACTAGAAGAAGGAGTGATGGAACCAGAGGAACCACCACGAACGGATCCTAGGCTACGAAGTCTGCCACCTCTACCCCTTCTATGTCTTACAGGGGCGTTGGGAAAACTATCAAGAATTGGGATTCTCTTAGGGTTAGGATTCGGAGACGCCATTGCAGAGAAAGGATGAACTAAAGGAAAAAAGGTTAAATATGTATATAATAGCAACCGTCAAACAAAGAAGTGTAATGATGGAAAGCCTATAATAAAGGCAACTATCACTTCGTGGATAGAGGGGATGAAGAAGCCTTGAAAAAAGGCTGCAGAATTACAGAGCCAATCAGAAGGTGACACGTGTGCAGAGCATTAAATATAAAAGACAACTGAAGCGTCAGTACTGTCATAACATTGATTACGGCAAAAATTCCTTTTTTTGTGAAGATCCATTTCCCAAATATTTAATTGATAAATAAATGGAAAGTGGGGGGACTATCTGTATTGGGAAAAAACTGAGTCTGAATATTGAAGATGACGTGTCATGACACGTGGACTGGTCAAAAGGTCAAAACACAATAAATAGCCAAGAGGCACGGGCGACAACATATATGAGGAGAAGAAAGCAACATAGGTGTGGACCGTTACTCAAATGGCACGAGTCTCGTACCTATTCGAGTCATTTAAAGACCGAAGATCGGAAGAAGTTGAAGATACGAATCTGATGACGTAAAAGAGTCTAAATACAGCATTAAATATCAAATACGTTAGAAAATTTGAATTAAATAGAAATGATTGTGTAACGTTTCTTCTAATGTCATTTATTGCTCATAATTGCCTTATTAAGACAAAGGCATTACACCTTCTCCTAGAATCAACTATAAAAGGAGAAAGACTCAACATCTGTAGACACACGAAATATTATTGAGATTACACTGAAATACAAAACTACTTATTACTTTATTATTCTCAGAAATCTTCTATTATTTTCGTCTCCAGATTATCAGTAACCCAAATTTCTCTTTATTTCTAGCTTTGACTAAAGACTCAGATTTTTGGTTAAACATATTCCACAATAATACAATGGTATTTTGAAACCCAAGTGCAAAATACGGTTCACTGCACGGTGGTTATATCATGGGTTGCTTCACTTCTGATTATATTCGTGGAATGATCATTTAGTTTTTTTAAGCATGTTGTTATATGCTCCTTCCTTTTGTTTGGGGCATCTAGGATTGTATTTTCTTCTTGGTATTGATAGAGGTGTTGAAGTTCTTCAATCTTGGTTATATAATTGTCAGCCAATATATAATAGTTATATTTGGAATTTTTCTGCATACCATATATTAATAGCAATTTCTGTCAAATTCGTAACATTTGGTTCTTCACAAAACAATATTTTGATCGGTGCCACTATGATATGTAGTACATCACCTCTTTTATTAAGTATTTTCCATTACAGATGATATTCAAATACGTTAAGCTTCTTATCCTATTCGGCTTCTAACTGAAGTCTTTCATTCCTCAAAGTTTTCTTGGCCCTTTCTTGAAGCTCGATCTTTTACTACATTTCATAGTAATATAACTATTGCAATTTTCTCTTTTGCTTTTAATGATGAATCTTTATGAACTCTTTATTAATCCAGCAAGCATGGTTGAAGACATCTATTTTTGTTTCTTTCTTCATGCTGCTTGGTATTTGGACAAATTCCTTATGGGCTATAATCTATCTGATAGAACACAACAGATGGAGCAATTGTGAAGTTTGTTAAGAGGGACCAAGACAGATTCCTCTCTTGCTTGACACCAGTTAATAAAACTTTTGAAAATTATTCTGATTAATTTCTCTCACGTACAAGCAATTTTGTATGACATTGGCTCCTTCCTAGAACATTATTGATACAATTAGTCCACTTCTTTTTGCAAAAAGTATACTAATTTCCATGTTTTCTTCCCTTTTTGGCATACTTAGAGTTTAAATACTCTTGAGATTAAACTAACTGATGTGGCAGAGCACATTGTGCAAGAATATCATTTCTTTCTCTCGCTTTCTTCAATCCAATTTGTTAACTTTATATTTTCAATTATTGCCTTTTTCTGCATTAATGTTGCATATTTTCCCTGCTCTTATAATTGTAAAATTACATCAAGTTATCACACCCCTTTGCTAATTATTGCGAGTAATTAATAGCCTGTTTGGGCAAGCTTCTCAAGACAAAAAAAGTGTTTTTTTTTCTCAAAAACACTTTTTTTCCTCCTAATTTGAGGTGTTTGGCCAAGCTTATTTGGGAAAAAAGTGCTTTTGGGAAGAAGCAGAAGCAGTTTCAAAGAAGCAGAAAAAAGTAGTTTCTTTTCAAAAACAGAAGCAGAAGCAGTTTTGGCTTTTCTTCTTACCTAAAATACCCTTAACAAAATATAGTATATACCAAAATAACCCTTAAACCTAATACTTAGGATATTAATTTATAAATATTTCTTCTTATTTTTAGGAAACTTTCTAATATATAGTGTCTTTAGGGGTGAATGCTTTTATATTTGTTGAAGGAATTTTAATATATTTAACTTATATTAAAAGAATTAAGTACTTTTTAATTTTATTTTCATATTTTACTTAAATAAAATGATTTTTTTAAATTATTGCATGTAATAACAAAATTTTGATATTATTTATTTACTTTTAATATTAATTATTAAGTAAATCTATTCATGTCCTTATTCGTAATTTGACACTTAAAAACACTTTCTAAAAAGCTTGGCCAAACACAAATTATTTCTCAAAAGTGCTTTTCAGACTGATTAGCCAAACACAAACTGATTCTCTCCAAAAAGTACTTTTTTCAAAAGCACTTCTCAAAATAAGCTGATTTCTCCAGCTTGACCAAACAGGTTATAAGTGTCTTCAATTAATCTTCTCATCCTTTTCAATTTCTAATATTGTCTATTAAAAAAATGAGTAATGGATGTATACTAATCCTTGGGCCTTCTCAAATTCATTACTGTGTTTTGCATACACTATATATATATATAGCTAAAGTGACTTGCAAGATGTTGTAAAATCGTGAAGCCACATTACTAATAATGGAGGGTCAAAACCAGCGTTATCTAAAGCCGAAATAAAGTTATTGTTAGTAGAATAAGCTTAGTTCAATAACTTCTAAAATATGTTCTCATAGAGTATTGGAGAATGCAGTTTATATCTGTTTTACTTTTTAAATAATTTTATGTGTTTACCTACTCGGTGCTTGGGACACAATGGAGGGTCAAATCAAGCGTTATCTAAAGCCGAAATAACGTTATTGTTAGTAGAACAAGCAAGAAGAATTTGATGCAATGCTACATCAAGGTCTTGGGATACAGATACTAGCTTCTGTTATTGCTACAAGCCTATCAAGAAGTTTATTATTTTTAAGAGAAAAATATATAGAATTCTGATATGGTTAGTTTATTGTTTTTTAAAATAGATGTTTGGAAAAACTATTGATTGATACTTGGTGAGATCATTAACCAGGTGCAATCCCTCCACCACCAAGTTGAGGTAAATTACATAGATGGTATTTGTTTTAGAGTTTGCAAAATCTGTCTTTGCAAACATGGATAAGGTTGTTTATCTGTTTTGCCCAACAAAGAGTAAAATTTTCAAAATATTTCCAACCTTACTTTTTCAAATCTTTCAAAAACTCAAATATTAGTCATTAGTTGCAACTTATGTTCCAAATGATGGGAGTTAAACTTTAGAAAGATGGTTGAATTCTGTGTGTGCATTCATGTAGTTCCTCTCACTGAAGTTAGATCTGAATCCAAGAATGGACTTAATATGGAATGCCTTCTCTCCAAGAATTTTAAATCAGAGCAAACTTGTGGTATTACTCATGAGCTCTTGGCTTCAGATATTCAAACCGCTGGATCGTCGCATCATACCAACAAAAGCAGCTGCAGAGTTTGGATTTCAGAGTTATAAAGCGTGTTTAGACTTTAGAGGAAAATTTAGTTCATCAAGGTCTATTGAGACAACAGTCAAATTGTACTGAAAAACTCTTAGTACAAACCTTATTCCTATTCAACTTGAAACAGTCGTTTAGTAGTGGCATAATGGCTTATTGATGCCTCCTCTACCATAGCATTGTAAGCTTCATCATCCTTTTTTCGTTTTCGGTTGTAGTCTACCGTACTAACATTTCCTTCTTTATAATCCCTCTGTTTAATATGTTGCTTGAATTCCGGTTCTTTTTTCAAAAAAAATATTTTGCTTAATTTGTCTCAAGATAGTAATGATATATACAAAACTAACCTTTATTGCACTCTTGGCTGGTAATTTACAGTATAAAGTATTGTATTTTTTAAATTATTATCTTAGCCACTGCTTGTACAATTGTTCATTGTGATAAGGACTATCAAAGAGACATATTTAATAGTTGTCAGTTGACTCATGCTTTACGGCCTCGCCGAATGTCTCCAACTTTTGTAAGGTTTTTCCCTTCTTTTAACCATTTTAAATGGACTTTAATTTGTGATATATATATATATTCGTTATTTAATACGAGCTTTTAATAATTTATTGAGATATTAAAAATTACTATATGCATATACACGAAAAATATAATCTATTTTATCTCGAAAAAATTTACAACAATATCAGTTACTATAAATTACTAATGTTATTTACAACCGCGCGAAGCGCGGGCTATATCACTAGTTTATAGCAGACGAGAGGTGCAAAATTATTTAAATCTAACAGAGTTGGGGAAACAAAGCACAAACAAAAAGACAGAGACCACCAAAGGATGTGGTGTAGTTGATGAGACTACTTTCCCTTAGTCAGAGGTTTGGGTTCGAGCCCTAGGTATGCAAAAATCCTTGGTAGGGAGCTTCCCCCGAATGGGCCCTACGCAGTGCGAATCCGGATATAGTCGGGCTCCAATGCAGGTACCGGACACCGGGTGGAAAACCAAAAAAAACAAAAAAAACAGAGATATCAGTGACTTGTTAAGAATTGAACCAGGGGAACACTATTTGTTCCTCTATAATTGTGAATATCTCAGAAAATAGTAACAAAGTCATAATATCATCAAATATTAGTGTTGCATCACAAAGACACTTTATAAGAGCACTCAAATTGCTAGCATTACCATCTAATTTCACCTCATTTAAATGAACTAGCAGGGCAGTAAAAGCTTGTTCAGTAGGCAATACAAACAACAACAATGCCTCAATCTAAAGAAATATAGAATCAACTATATTAGTCTTTGCTTTCCATGCCGCTCCATTTAAACTTATCTCAATCCAAATATTAAGCAGACAATATAATATAGAACAGTATGACATAGCCACCAAGCCAAGCTGCTCTTGTAGTTTGTAGCATATTAGTCCATCTCTTGTTTCTGTTTATTCAAGAAAGAGCTCAAGGCAAGTGTTAAAGCAGATGATGACCCGATAAATGCTGCCTGCAGCAAGAGCTGTGCCTGTCATAGAAACCATGGTATCATTTTTTTTAATTGGATTAAAGCAATGTATTTTTAGCTTTTAATCTGAGTCAAGAAATTACCTCTGCCTTATCAATGGAGATCACTTGCTCTTCAATGTCACACAAGGGTACATTTAGTTCTTTGAGTAAGCCAAAACTTGATGTAGAACACATAGGCCTGACTACCAAATCGTCCGAAACAATAAACAAGGAAGGTGACAGTGTTAATCTTCCAAAATCACTTGTGCTACCACTTGTGCACCTGGGGTCTAAAAGGCTATGATCGTCGAGTCCCACAGAAATCGGAAGCAACTGATTCTGGCATTTATGTCTTGGTGCAACACCGGGGTTGAGTAATCTGTACCGATCATAAGGAAACCATTCTGATTCCAAATCCGTCACACTTTTGTACAGGTTGTCTATGCATCCAAGTCCAGAAATCCCATTTAGAACACGGATCACTGATCCAATAGGAAAAGTGAGGAAACTGAAGAGAAAATCGACTAATGAATCATTTGCTTCAGCATACAGTATCTTGTTTCTAGACTTGTTTAATATTAGCTTCAGGTTTATTTTCCAGGAGTTTCCGCTGTAATGGAATTTATCAGCAAAAAGTGGTGAAATTCTTGGCTCAGGCATGATGTTGTTGTCAACTATATTAGCTTTCTTGTTCAGAAACACCTCAGTCAAGGGAGATTTTGAGATAAATGAACAAGTGAGCAGTCTTAATATCTGGACAGAGAAAAACAAGTAAAATGCACATAAGATATCATCAAAATGAGGAAGAGAAAAATTCCTAGCACGAAACTGCATTAAGTTCTTGTAATACATCACATGAATTGCACTTTATTTACTGAATCAATTTCCTCTTTAGTGTTTTTCCTTTCTATTAGATTGGACATCTTAAACTGATTTTTCATATCTTCTTATTCAAAGACTACCATTTATCTGAAGGGACTTTTACTCTCATTTGATTAGGATATTTTCAAAGGGGTGGTGCATATATTATCCATTTTTATCACTTGAGACTTGAATGTGGAGCAACATTCGTTTTGCTATCTGTATATCTGCTATGCATATTTCTTATTTTATCTCTTTAAGTTAGCTACTTCAGTCAAATGATATGATCAAGAACCTAAGCTCATTACTCTAGATTACAACAGCAAACAACAACGAGGTCACTGGCCATGTGAATCTACACTGACCATATCGCTCCATTTAAGTTTATCTTAGTCCAATATTATGCAAAATAAAAATAAAATGTACTGGAATTTCTCTATATTTTCTACTGACATGACCAAAAGGCTCCTAGAAATCATAGGGCCTAAAGTAACGTAATAACACGACTAAAACTTAATCCCAACTAATTGATATATGCCTATATATAGATACTTTTCTCTTATTGTGCGCTATTTTCCGCTAGGTCTGCATGGATTCATTACTCTAGATGGCTTATTCAAAAATCAAGCAATAATAGAAAAAGCAAGAATGAATGGGAGCCTTGGCGTAACTGGTAAAGTCGTTGCCATGTAACCAGGAGGTCACGTATTCAAACCGTGGAAACAGCCTCTCACAAAAATGCAGGGTAAGGCTGCCTACAATAGACTCTTATGGTCCGGCCCTTACTCGGACCCCGTACGTAGCAGGAGCTTAGTGCACCGAGCTGTGCTTTTAATAGAAAAAGCAAGAATCTTACCTCCTCCTTGCCAATTTCCACAGACATCTCTTTTATCTGATTCATGTGGCTGTAGCCAAGATCAGAAAGCAGTTTCACGAGAGAACTTGGAGAACCAGGCAACACTCTTAAATCATCACTGATTATAAACTCTATTCCTCCCCTAAGAAAAACACCATCATAATCATTTGTTGGATTTCTTATTTCTGAAAACATCTCCTTAGTTGTCCTCCCTCCACAATAACAATTAACATTGAGCAACCAGCTCTTTTTTGAGCAATTTTTATTAGAACATTTGAAGTACTTGTTGGAAACAGAATCATCTATGTTCACTTTCAACTTGAAACAATCTTCATTGCATGGATTTCTTGGATTTAAAAGGACTGACTTACAATTTTCTGAATAAAGGTGTTTTACACTAAGATTTTCAACACTTTGGTATAAATTGTTCAAACAAGTAGAAATTGGACTTATCTTTGACAATGGCTGGTTGTTGGTTAATCTGATTATTGTTCCAATTGGAAAGGAAAGAAAACTGAATAATATATCAACAAAATCCTTGTTGGATTCAGCAACAATAACTCTATTTTTCTTGTCATCTATCAAAAGCTTCAGTGAAACTCTGGATTCTTGATCAGTAGCAGACATTTTCTTGAAGAGAAAAATGAAGGATCAAATGTTTTAACTTACAAGTGGAAGTGAAAGGTTGTAGGAATATTATATAAAAGGCGTGTTTCTTTCTTATCATAGAAGGAAGAGTTGATGTAAATTGTTTTTTTTTTTTTGGTTTTATTTGTGTCACTACACAATTGGAATAACTGGAGTCAAGACAGCTGGTGGCATCAAGAAAACCTGTTTCTTAAGAAAGAAGGAGAGGCTAAGGGGGAAAAGTTAAAGGAAAAAAGACTTTGTCATTTAGTTCCAATCTGATTGTATCTCCTGATTTACTGGTTAAAACCTTGAAGTGGAGTGATTTACCACTGTGCCAATTTCCTAGAAATAGAACTCTTCGTATGGAAGAAATTGAAAAAGGACCTTTTTTATTTTTAATTTTGCAAGTGTTAATTTAAGATTGGCAAGAGATCCGCCAATTAGACAAATAGCACGATGTTCTGTTAGGTAGTACTTTTGTACAAATCTTCTCAGTTGAATTATTTTTTTCATTTTCGTGAAAATGAAATGCAAGCACTTTGATTAAAAGGAAAATAAGATAATAACAATCCACTGATCAAACCAGATTATGAGACCAAAGTGGTATGAGGGTTAAAGAGAATGGTTGTGGAAGTGAGGCGCAAATCTGAATGCCAAACACTAGAAAACCTAATATGACTAGTTCTCTTAGTCACAAAGTAAAATAGCTCTTTAATAAATCAGATCTAAAGGAACAAAAAGTTAAATTATTAACACAGCAATCCTTAGCAGAAATTGAAGAAAAGAAAATGCTTAGTAGGATTGGTGGGAGCTGTTAAAAAAGAAAAAAGAAAGAGAGATAAGTGGGGGAAAAGTTAAAGATGGCTGCGTGAAATATGTGAAATTGGGAGAAAATGACAAAAATAGTCACTTATCTATTAGGTATGTTCAAAATAGTTTCTTCTTTGTCCTTTAAACTAGTCAATTTATCCGTGCATTATGCGGTTATAAAAAATAATAGTAAATAAAGGATATAAATTTTTTTGTCTAAATTTAGTTGAGATAAAAGAGATAGAAATTTTATTTATATGCATACATAATTTAATCCTATGAATTGATTATATTATAAATATAAAATATATTAAATTACAAATCAAGCTCGCAATTTCCTTAATTCAAGCACTATACATGTTACAACTTGCAAGAGAGGGGCATCCAAATTGCTCCATGATCAGTAGCATAAATAATATACCTCCACTTCACCGCATCACTTCAACAAATGCTTTATAAATACTTTAAGAAAAAGGATGAAATATGAATGATGATTTACAAAATCAAATACATAACATAAAATTGAACATATAAGGAGAAAGTATTTAAGAGGCTCAAAAGTATTATATTACATTAACAAAAGATGGCGGGGCATTAAAACATTGTATAATCTCAAACATATCTAAATTATTTTATTTCTTTCAAGATCACTACTCAAAGAACACAAACTATATTCTTTTGAGCACTATACTCAAACATTAAAGTGTTTATTATCAATAAAATGCTTATATATCATGAAGTTTTTACCAATGAAGTAGCTTAGATCATTAGATAAATTTACACAATTTTTATGAAAAGTAATTTTAATCCCTAGTCTAAGTATTAACGTATCCCCAAAAGACTGCTTTGCTACTCCTTCAAACATGTCAAACTAGCTATTACGTTACCTTTTTGTTTCGTTTATTCTTTATTTCCTTTTACTTCTTTTTTCTACACTTTTTGTCACGGTCCGAGTTCTTCCCTGTGAACTGTCATGACGGCACCTAGTCTCTACGACTAGGTAAGCCTAACATATTGTGGAAAATGAATTAAAGGTACAAAACTAGCCAACTAACAAGTAAGTATAATTAAAAGAGTTTAAGGTATCGCTCGGCATATACAATAATAACACTCTTGACTGAACATAGCACTCCAAAATTCGGAATATCATGAATCACAAGCTAAAGAAATATATGGTGTTCTAACTCCGGAAGTCTAAACAAATGAAAATACAAGAAATCTATAACTGAAGGGAGAATAGAGAGGGACTTCTAGGTCTGCGGACGCGACAGATATACCTTGAAGTCTCCGGATCGCCTCGCCTCACGGATACTATGGCTGAGCAGAAGAACCTGGATCTGCACACTAAAAATATGTGCAGAAAAGGCATGAGTACACCACAGCGATACCCAGTAAGTGCCAAGCCTAACCTCGGTCGAGTAGTGACGAGGAAGGTCAGGGCCCTACTGGTCATATATATTATATACGAGGTAAAACAGTATGAAATGTGACAGTATATTTTATCTAGTTACTCTTAGTTTATCTACCTCTTATAAAATTTAAAAAAAAAAACAAAATAGTTCCACTTTTAATATCTAATTTTATTTTAGTAGTATATGTTAATTAATTAAGAGGGACTTCTATATTTTATAAATATATTATACTTTTTAGAATAAGATTTGGGATTTTAGCTAAAAGAGTTTGAACAATCCCAAAACTAGTCTCATTTTCGAATTTCCTTAAGCAATTTTGGAGGACGATTTGCAGCCATACCCTATATTTATGCCACCTTTTAACCTATACCCTATTTTTAAAAACTATTGATTTCGTAACCAACTAACAAAAAATTCGTAATAATACGACCATTATACCCCTTCCAAAATATATAAAAGATGCATCAAGCATACCAGATTCAAATTCCAGATCGCCTCTCGCAAACCAGATTTCAACCAGATTCAAATTCCAAATTCAAAATTACAAAATACATTGTAAGTATTCAAATTCATCTTCTGAATTCAAAATAGTTTTTGAAACTGGTTAATTTCGTGATATATGTTTTCTGATTTATTGATTGAAGTTGTTTGACGGACTTCATTGATATGCTGAATTTGCATTCTAAATCTGTTTCACCTTGAATTCTAATATTCTACAACAACAACAACAACAACAACAACAATGACCCAGTAAAGTCCCACTAAGTGGGGTCTGGGGAGGGTAGTGTGTACACAGACCTTACCCCTACCCCGATAGGGCAGAGAGGCTGTTTCCGATAGACCCTCGGCTCAGGAAAATAAAAATAAAACAAGAAAACAAAAAAAGACAATTCATCAGTAACGTCAACATAGCCATAGAAATAATGACAACATCCTAAAAATCCATAAAATAGATGACATGCAATAACCATAACCCATAACTAAGGTCTAGAGCTATGGAAAACAGTAAGGTTGCTGTGAACTCTACATTAACCACAAGCCTGTCTAGGACCAACCTACTCAAACTCGCTTCACCCTCGGAATGGAGAAGGAGAAGCTCGACTACCACCCTATCCTACAACCCTAATGCTCGACCTCCAAACCTTCCTATCAAGGGCCATGTCCTCGGAAATCTGCAATCGTGCCAGGTCCTGCCTGATCATCTCTCCCCAATACTTCTTAGGCCGTCCTCTACCTCTTCTCGAACCCACTAAAGCCAGCATCTCACACCTCCTCATCGGAGCATCCAGGCTTCTCCTCGCACGTGCCCGAACCATCTGAGCCTCGCTTCCCGCATCTTGTCTTCCACAGAGGCCACAACCACCTTCTCCCAAATATCGTCATTCCTAATCTTATCTATCTTAGTGTGCCCGCACATCCACCTCAACATCCTCATCTCAGCTACCTTCATCTTCTGGATATGAGAGTTCTTAACTAGCCATCACTCTGCCTCATACAACATGGCTGGTCTAACAACCGCCCTATAAAACTTACTTTTGAGTATCGGTGGCACTTTCTTATCACATAAGACTCCAGATGCTAGCCTCTATTTCGTCCACCCCACTCCTATGCGGTGAGTGACGTCCTCGTCAATCTCTTCATCCCCTTGAATAACTGACCCAAGGTACTTGAAACTACCTCTCGTGGGGATGACCTGTGATCCAAGCCTCACATCCATGCCTACTTCCCTCGACTCGGCACTGAACTTGCACTCCAGGTACTCCGTCTTAGTCCTGCTCAATTTGAAACCCTTAGACTCGAGAGCCTGTATCCAAACCTCCAACCTCTCATTACCACCGTCCTGCGTCTCATCATTCAGTACTATGTCATCAGCGAATAACATACAAATGGCACTTCCCCTTGAATATGGTGTGTTAGTGCATCCATTACTAAGGCAAATAAGAACGGGCTAAGCGTTGATCCTTGGTGTAACCCCATAGCAACTGGGAAATACTCCGAGTCGCCTCCCACAGCCCTTACCCTAGTCTTAGCTCCATCATACATGTCCTTGATCGCTATAACATAAGCTACCGACACACTTTTTACCTCCAGACACCTCCCTAGGGACCTTGTCATACGCTTTCTCTAAGTCAATAAACACCATGTGCAGATCTTTCTTCCTATCTCTGTACTGTTCCACCAACCTCATAATAAGATGGATAGCTTCCATGGTCGAGCAACCTGGCATGAACCCGAACTGGTTGTCAGATATAGACACTATTTTCCTCAACCTTGCCTGAACCACCCTCTCCCAAACTTTCATGGTATGACTTAGTAACTTGATACCCCTATAGTTGTTACAACACTGAATATCACCTTTGTTCTTGTACAATGGAACCACTGTACTCCACCTCCACTCATCTGGCATCCTCTTTGTCTTGAAAATAACATTAAATAGCCCAGTCAACTGCTCCAAGCCTGCTCTACCCACATACTTCCAGAACTCAACCGGAATTTCATTTGGCCCGGCCGCTCTGCCCCAACTCATCTTACGCATAGCCCCCACGACCTCCTCCAACTTAATACGCCTACAATATCCAAAGTCTCGGAGACTCTCTGAATGCCCCAGATCCCCTAGCACTATATCACGACCCCCTTCCTTATTTAGAAGACCCTGAAAGTACATCTGCCATCTTTGTTTAATCTGGGACTTCCCCATCAAGACTCTACCATCCTCGTCTTTAATGCACCTCACTTGATCCAGATCCCGAGCCTTCCTCTCCCTCGCTTTAGCCAATCGAAACAACTTCTTATCCCCACTTTTTTCCCCTAATTCCTCAAACAGTCGGCCAAATGCTGCATTCTTAGCCTCCGTGACCACTAGCTTAGCCTCCTTTCTTGCTACCTTGTACCTCTCTCTATTCGCTCTCTTCTCCTCCTCGCATGTGCTCCCTACCAACTTTATATACGCTTCCTTCTTCGCCTCCACTTTGCCTTGGACTATGTCATTCTACCACCAGTCGCCTTGGTGCCTGCCAGAGTGACCCTTCGAAATCCCTAGCACCTCTCTTGCCGCCTCCCTGACGCAGTTCGTCGTCATAGCCCACATAGCGTTGGCGTCCTCACTACTCCTCCATGCTCCCATAGCCGATAACCTCCCCTCCAACTCCTGGGCTTTATCCTTAGTTAAGGCTCCCCACCTAATCCTCAGTTGACCATGAACATACCTCTTCTTCCTCCTTATCGTAATACCGACGTCCATTACCAAGAGCCTATGCTGGGTCGCGAGGGTCTCACCCATGATAACCTTACAATCCCTGCACAACCCTCTATCACACCTTTTGAGGAGGAGGTAATTAATATGAGTTTTCACAATCGAACTTCGGAAAGTTACTAGATGCTCCTCCCTATTCGGAAAACTAGAGTACGCAATCACCAGTTCGAAAGACTTAGCAAAATCCAATAGCGAGGAACCTCTTCCATTCCTATCCCCAAAGACGAAGCCACCATGCACCTCGCCATAGTCACTAGCAACCGACCCAATGTGGCCATTAAAATCCCCTCCTATAAATAACCTCTCAGCAGGTGGAATACTACACACAACCTCGTCCAAACTCTCCCAGAAGCGCCTTTTAACCTCCTCATCCAAGCCCGCTTGCGGCGCGTAGGCACTAACGACATTGAGGGTACACTCACCAATCACCAACTTAATAAACATTAGTCTGTCATGCACCTGCCTAACCTTAACCACCGACTCTCTAAGGTCCCTATCCACCAAGATACCCACTCCATTCTTAACCCTCACGACTCTAGAGTACCACAGCTTATACCCGCCCACATTCTTCGCTTTCGACCCTACCCACCTTGTTTCCTGGACACAAGCTATATTTACTCTTCTTTTCTGTAGAATCTTCACCAGCTCAATAGACTTACTCGTCAGCGTGCCTATATTCCATGACCCGATCCTCAACCTACAAGCTCCCTTTCTCCCCTTACCCTCATTGCCTCCCGTCCTATCCTCTGACCCCCTCCCCACCCCCCTCTCCACCCTCCGAACCCTTTGAGGACATGACCTTACTCTACAATCCCAAAACACAGCCACGATAGACTACAGACAAGCACTAGCACAGAATAGGGCCCAACTAGAAGGTAACAAGTAGCAACTACAAGTGCACTAATAATATGCTTAAAGTAATGCTAACAAGATAGGTAGAATTTAACTATCACAAAGCGATAAACAGGAAAGAGGGAGGTACCAACTCCCGATTGGAAGAACCTTAAGATATGACCTAGTGCACACCCGAGGTCACGGAATCCGCGTGCGTCCTTCCAAATCTCACCAGCCTTTGCACCTACCAACCAAGAATGCTCCACTTGCTTGTTCGTACGCCTCGTGCTTATCTCGGCATAGCTAGTTCCCTGCAAAATCGCACACAACCACCACAAAAACAATAGGGGAGGGGGGGGGGGTGGTGGGTTGTCAACCTGTCCCCGCTGCACCAGCTTAGTTCCACGATAGCCCAGGCTGTCCAGCTAAACTATGTGGAAAACCGCCGCCGAAGGCAACAGAGATGGTCGACGAGTCTAGGTATCCAACACAAAGGAGGGGAAGGGGGTGGGGGTACAGGCGACCTATACAGACTCGAAAAGAGAAGGTGTTCGCCGGCTAAAGGTCGCCGACGGGTTGCTAGGGTTTGTGCTTTGGGATCTAAAGTTTGGACACAAGAAGGGTTGGGGACCCGAACTGCAGGGAAAGAGAGGGGGGCTTAGGGGAATAAGAGAGAAGAAAGGAGAGAGGAGAAGAAAGACCAGTCGCCGGCTGGAAAACTCCGGCATGATGACTGACGCAAGGAATATGCAAAAACAGAAAACGGGGGAAGGAGAGAGAAGGGATAGGGAAGAGGGAAGGGGGGGGGGAGGGAGAGAGAGAGAGGGAGAGAGGGTAGCTTACTTGTGATTTTCGGCGCCGGTGATCACGCCGGAGGATTTACAGTAGACGAAAAAGACAGAAAAGAGGGGGACTAGTGAGGAGAGAGAAGGGGGGTTAGAGAGAGAGAGGCCTCAGAATTCTAATATTCTAATCCGACAAATTCAAATATGCTGAAGTTTTCCACTGCATAATATTGTCACGACCTCGGTTTTCCCTCCGTGAACCATCGTGACGACACCTAGTCTCTACGACTAGGTAAGCCTAAACTGCGAAAGATAAACTAAATTTCCAGGAAAAAACAATTTAAAACAGGAATAAAGTAATAAAACAACGTTTAAAAGTGCCGCTCGACATACACAATATTAACTCTTAAAAACCAATACATTTTTCCCAAACCAGGAAACCCATGAATCACAAGCTACGAATATAACAAAAATGCTCTAACTCCGGAATGTCTACATCAACAAAAGAAAATAGAAGGGCTATCACTATAAGGTAGAATGTAAAGGGACTCCTCGGTCTGCGGATGCGGCAGATATACCTCAAAGTCTCTAGAGCAGTCGCCTTGCCTCAGGGGTGAAAGGACTGAGTCAGAGTACCTGGATCTGCACATGAAAAACATGCGCAGAAAGGGCATGAGTACACCACAACGGTACTCAGTAAGTGCCAAGCCTAACCTCGGTCCGGTAGTGACGAGGAAGGTCAGGGCCCTACTGAGGTTAAATAAAATATAATG
Organism: Nicotiana sylvestris; assembly: GCF_000393655.2. Classification (NCBI taxonomy): domain Eukaryota; kingdom Viridiplantae; phylum Streptophyta; class Magnoliopsida; order Solanales; family Solanaceae; genus Nicotiana; species Nicotiana sylvestris. The sequence goes on from NC_091063.1 coordinate 143,175,738, forward strand.
TTCGAAAGTGTAGAACAGAACAATATAAATAAGTACAGCCGTAAAAGTAACACAAGATATAAAGGGCAACAACAACTATTACAGAGGCAAGGTAAACACAGAAAGAAATATGGCTCAACACCAAAATAACAATCGGGGATTTCCCAGGATACCGTCCTGTAGTCCCAAATATACATATCCAATGGATCTCCAGGGATCCCATCCCGTAGTCCAACTCATAGTGCGCGGGGATCTATCGGAATCCCCTTCCGTAGTCCCAAATGTAAATACCCAGTACTGGGGGAATCTACCGTGTGTCCCACATCCGTAGTCCCAAATAAACAGACAAGGGGAGCTACTGGAATCCCACATCCGTAGTCCCAAATGTAATTACACAGCAGCATCAGGAAAATATTCAGAAATATTAATTTCATAACAAGGCAAACAAGTAATTCTAGCCTAGCATGCTGCACGTAATTCAAGTAAAGGATTTTGAGGAAATAAGGCAATTAAAACACTTAGACATGCTTTCCTAAGCTAACAATAGGCTTCAAATTCAGGTAATATAAACAGGAAAAGAAACATATTAGTAATTACTTAATGAAAATTGGATTTTCAACAATTAGCACAAGTACACACTTGTCATCTCACGTACAAGGCATTTTAATTAACAGTAATACCAAATCCTAAGGGGAAGATCCCCCACACAAGGTTAGATAAGCCACTTACCTCGAACCGGCTCAAAATCAACTCGAAACCACGTTCTTGCCACGAGTACTCGACTCCAAATGGCCCAAATCTATTCAATTCAATTTCATAATGTAAATAACACTTCAAGTAACTGATTCTACAATTAAATTCTAAGCTAAAACGTGAAATTAGGTAAAATGACCAAAATGCCCCTCGGCCCACATCTCGAAATCAAGTAAAATTTACTTTTCCAGAATCCTCACACTCTCACGAGTTCAATCGTACCAAAAGTACCAAAATTGAACCTCAAATGGTCCCTCAAATCATCACTCAAAGGTCTCTAATTAGTCAGGTCCTAACCCCCAATTTGCCATTGATTTTCCTTAATTTTTCATGCTTAAAATGATAAAAATTATTCCAATAACTAGTTTAGGGACCAAAGACCTTACCCCAATGAACTCCTCTGAAAATCTCTCTTGAAAATGCTCCCCAAGGCTTCTTCCCGTTTGAAAAGAGGTGAAAAATAGCTAAAATTCGTGAAGGCAAGAATTTATATGTTTCTGCCCAGCTAATCCGCCCCTGCGGTCCCACTTTTGCAGATCAATGGTCGCATCTACGAAAATCACTAACCTAGCCTGTTTCCGCACCTGCCATTCCCCATTCGTAGATGCGGTACCGCTTCTGTGGTAAATCTCCCGCATATGCGAATCCTGCTGCTCCTGCCCAATTCTGCTTCCGCGATAACAAATGCCGCTTCTGCGGCTATGCACCTGCAGGACCCAACTGCTGGTGCGGTTATGACAGAAGATCAGCAGCTTCAACTACAACTCCAAATTCAAAATCCTTCCGTCAACCATGCGAAATCATCCCGAGGATCCCGGGACCTCAACCAAAGGCACTAACAAGTCCAATACCCCTGTCCAAACTTATACCAATCCTTAAAACACCTAAAACAATATCAAAAGGATGAATCAACCACGAATTCAAGCCTAAGAACTCTAAAACTCTAAAAATACGCTTCCGATCAAAAAGTCTACCAACCCTCGTCCGAATGACCTGAAATTTTGCACGCACATCACATTCAACACTATGGATCTACTCCAACTTACAGAATTCCATTCCGACTCTCAGATCAAAATCTCACTATCGAACCAAAAAACTTCAAAATTCGACCTTTCGGCATTTCAAGCCTAAATTAGCTACGGACCTCCAAAACACAATCCGAATACGCCCATATGCCCGAAATCATCCAACGGAGCTAACAGAACTATCAGACTTCCATCCGAGGCTGTCTTCACACTGTTCCAGCTATGGTTAAATTTCCAACGCTTAAGCTCTCATTTAGGGTCTAAGTGTCCCAAAACTCTCCGAAACTCAAAACCGAACATCGCGACAAATCAAAATAGCAGAAATAAATACGAGGAAAGCAGTTAATAGATGATCGGGGCGTTAATTCTTAAGACGACCGGCCGGGTCATCACATCCTCCTACACTTAAACATTCGTTCGTCCTCGAACGAGCATAGAGACATACATGAAGTGGTGAAAACATGAGGGTAACGGCTGCGCATATCCTGCTCAATCTCCCAGGTCGCCTCCTCGATAGGCTGACCCCGCCATTGAACCTTCATTGATGCAATGTTCTTTGACCTCAGCTTTCTAACCTGCATGTCCAATATTGCTACCGGCTCCTCAACATAAGATAGATCCTTGTCCAACTGGACTGAACTGAAATCTAACACGTGCGACGGATCACCATGATACCTTCGGAGCATCGAAACATGAAATACCAGATGAACTCCTGCCAAGCTGGGAGCTAAGGCAAGCTCATAAGCAACCTCCCCAACACGCCGTAATATCTCAAAAGGACCAATAAACCTCGGACTCAACTTTCTTTTCTTCCCAAATCTCATAACGCCCTTCATAGGTGAAAACCAAAGCAGAACCCCCTCTCCAACCATATAGGAAACATCACGAAACTTTCGGTCCGCGTAGCTCTTCTGTCTGGACTGGGTTGTAGGGAGTCTATCCTGAATCACCTTAACCTTCTCCAAAGCATCCTGTACCAAGTCTGTGCCCAATAATCTGGCCTCACCTGGCTCAAACCAACCCACCGAGGACCTACATAGCCTACCATATAAGGCCTCATATGGTGCCATCTGAATGCTGGACTGATAGCTGTCAGTAAGCAAACTCTGCCAATGGCAAGAACTGATCCCAAGACCCTCCAAACTCAATCACACACGCATGGAGCATATCCTCAAGAATCTGAATAGTGCGCTCGGACTGTCCGTTCGTTTGAGGGTGAAATGCTGTACTCAACTCCACCCGAGTACCCAACTCATGCTGAACGACCCTTTAGAACCGTGATGTGAACTGAGTACCTCTATCTGAAATGATGGAAATTGGAATACCATGCAGACGAACAATCTCCCGGATATAAATCTTCACTAGGCGCTCCGAAGGATAGGTAGTACACACAGGAATGAAGTGCGCGGACTTGGTCAGCCGATCCATAATCACCCAAATAACGTCAAATTTTCTCAAAGTCCGTGGGTGCCAAACTACAAAGTCCATAGTGATCCGCTGCCACTTCCACTCCGGAATCTCTATATGCTAAAGCAACCCACCTAGTCTCTGGTGCTCATACTTCACCTGCTGACAGTTGAGGCACCGAGCTACAAATCAAACTATATCCTTCTTCATCCGTCTCTACCAATAGTGCTGCCTCAAATTTTGATACATCTTCGTGGCACCCGAATGGATGGAATACCGTGAACTGTGGGCCTCCTCTAGAATCAACTCCCGAAGCCCATCAACATTGGGTACACAAATCCGACCCTGCATCCTTAATACCCCATCATCACCGATAGTCACATCTCTGGCATCACCGTGTTGAACCTTGTCCTTGAGGACAAGAAAATGAGGGTCATCATATTGATGCTCCCTGATACGATCAAATAAGGATGACCGAGAAACCATGCAAGCTAGAACCCGACTGGGCTCCGAAAGATCCAATCTCACAAACTGGCTGGCTAAGGCCAGAACATCCATTGCCATAGGTCTCTCTGATGCTGGTAAATAAGACAAACTCCCCAAACTCTCTGCCCGGCGACTTAAGGCATCAACCACGATATTGGCCTTGCTTGGGTGTTAAAAAATAGTGATATCATAGTCCTTCAACAACTCTAACCATCTCCTCTAGCGCAAATTTAGATCCTTTTGCTTGAACAGGTGCTGCAAGCTCCGATGATTAGTATAAATCTCACAAGGAACCCCGTACAAATAATGACGCCAAATCTTCAGGTCGTGAACAATGGTAGCTAACTAAAGGTCGTGGACTGGATAATTTTTCTCGTAAACCTTCAACTGTCTGGACGCGTTGGCAATCACCCCACCGTCCTGCATCAAAACCACTCCAAGGCTAATCCTCGAGGCATCATAATAAACCGTATAAGACCCCGAACCTGTAGGCAATATCAACACTAGGGCTGTAGTTAAGGCTATCTTGAGCTTCTAAAATCTCGCTTCACACTAGGGCTATGCATGGATCAGATCGAATTTAGCACATTTCAGATTAAAATTTCGGATTTCGAATTACACAAAATGCAATCCGAATCCGATCTGAATTATATCGGATTGGATCGGATTGCATAATTTCGGATCGGTTTGGTGATCGGATTTTTGGATCGGATTCAACAGTTCATAACAGAACAAAATTAACATAAACAACAGTTCAATTTAACATAGTTCTAATTCTTATGAACATCAGTCCTAATCCACATAGTTCTTGGTCATCTCTATAGTTCTAATTCTTGTGAACAAAGTTCTCGAACATCAGTCCTAATTGACATACACATAGTTAATAATTATAATTCAACAAGAAAAGGAAAGCTGCAAATCCTAATTCTTGTGATAGAATCCATTACATAAACAAAACACAATCTTCATAACAAAACAAAATATACTGAAATCTCAAATATATGTCTAATGAACTGAAATCCTCAACCTGAATTCCTTAATAGACTACACAAAAGAGTTCCAAGTTCCAACTTCTATGGACATCGCACTCAATCCTGATTCCTGGCACGCTTTCAAGTTCTGCAACACTGCACTTGTCAAAAATGAGAGGATCAGTAAATCACAGCCCTAAGTAAATGAGAGAAACAGTGGTACAAGCAATTTCCACGCATCAGCCATTCAGCCTAATACTGGGCAGAAAATTTCTCAAACTTCAAACAGACTACAATTGTAAAACAAAACAAAGTATGCAAGCATGTTACAATATCCATTCCAACAGAACAAAGTATCAATTTGGGAGAAATACCTTAGCAAATGACATATTAGCAAATGCCTCTTTTGGCTACTCTTGCTCTAGCATTTCAAATACTTGGTGTGGTATATGGTGATACGAGCACAAGCCCTTTATATATTTTCTCAGATGTATTCATCAAAGTCCACATATTACCATACAAATAGGAAAGCAACATATACATTTTTTGGATAATATACTCATATTACCATACAAAGATTTCGCAAATGAAACAAATCAAAGTAATTCCTTTAAGTAAACATAAATGGTTAGTAATCTGCCACCAAAAGCTTATTTGTAAGAAAATCATATAATCTTAGAAACTTCACTCCCAAATCATATACTGGATAAAGTCATAAAACTGATGAACACCGTAAATGTTGTTAGATTGAACATACTAATGAACACCAGATATACTTTCTCATGCATAATATATCAGCACCCAAATGTATCAATTCATTTGGATAAAAGCAGAATTACTAAAGTCTGGGAAATGAAATCCTACCATCTACATGTCGATGATACAAGGCTCTCTTCCGGTATTAATAAAGTCTGTAGAATAAGATAGTAATAGAATAAATTAGTTTAAAAATAATCTAAAGAAACATAACATAAGTATACATTAAACACAAGTAAAGTAATTGAAGAAATAAATAGTCTTACCCACTTCAAGTTGTTCAAGATTATCTAAATCTTCTTCAATTTTAACCGGAGTTGTTGATTCGTTCCGACGCCAATCTTGGACACACACAAGAGCTTGAACCAATCTAGGAGTCAATGAACTCCTAAATGGATCAAGTATGCGTCCACCGGTACTAAAGGTTGATTCTGAGGCAACACTAGAAATAGGAATGGCTAGCATATCACGTGCCATCTCAGCAAGTGCGGGAAATCTGGGTGAATTCAACTTCCACCACCCCAGAATTTTAAAATTTTCAAAGTCTTCCTCAACATCTTCACCCAAATATTTATCTAACTCTGTTTTCGAATCAATTCCTTCACCCTTCTTATGCTTCTTTAAATCTAACATGAATTTTGAAAGCGATGATGAAGAAGTAGATGAAGTTGGAGAAGATGGACATGAACCAGGGGAAGATGGAGAAGATGGACATGAACCGGAAGATGGAGATGAACCAGAACCACCATTCTTCTTTGCATACACATTGAACAAAGATTCCATGTATGTCTTCACTTCAATTTGTATTTTTACACCTATTGTTTCTCCAAACATGGCAGCAAGAGCAAACGAAAGAGATTGAAACTTGTGGCGTGGATCGAACACACATGAAATTAAAATCATTTTGTTCATCTTTTGTGGACCCCCCCAATACTTATCAAACTTCTCTTTCATATTATTTGCCATTTCTTTCAAGGTAGCATCTTCACTTTGCATCAACTCTTTCAAAGAAGAACCAACAACACATATCTCAAGAAAGTGCACATTAGACGTAATATAAAGTGTACCTGATACCTTCAAGGTGAGTTCATAAAATATTTCAAGAAACTTCACAATACGTCTTACACTATCCCAATCAGTACTTAAAAGTGGACCTGCAGGCTGTCCATCCTCACAAATACAGTTAGAAATACATGACATCAAACCATAATCAATATCACAATATTTTGTAAAGGCTTCCTCATAAACTGTAGCAACCTTCAACATCAAATATGTGGAGTTCCACATAATAGGCACATCCAAGCACAATGATTTTTTAGAAGTTATCCTATCGAGATCACAACATTCTTTAAACTTCTTCCATCTTGCTGGAGATTGTCTAATGTACCTAACAACTTGTCTTATTCATTCCACAGACACACTCCCTTCTCTCAACCCATCTTGAATAGCTAGATTGATGATGTGAGCCATACATCTAACATGAACATGCTTACCTTCCATCAAGTTAGTGTTCCATCTAGTAATTGTTTGGATAATTCTTTAACCATGACATCGTTAGAACTTGCATTATCAACTGTCACAGTAAATACTTTATCCACTCCCCATTTAAGTAAACACTTAGCAACACCACTAGCTAAATCTTGACCTTTGTGACTAGTAATTGGACAAAAATTTAATATCTTTTTATGCAAATTCCAATTCTTGTCAATGTAATGTGCTGTAACACACATATAGTTAATTCTTTGAATTGATGTCCATGTATCAGTCGTAATACAAATTCTCTGTTTTGATTCTTTAAAAATTGACTTCAAAGAAAGTCTTTCATCATGGTAAATCTCAAAACAATCTCTAGTCATAGTAGTACGAGATGGAATATGAAATAAAGGTTGAAGAGCTCTCACGAAGTCTCTAAATCCATCCTTTTCAACAAAAATGAATGGTTGTTCATCTATAATTATCATACGAGCTAAAGCCCTCCTACATGCCTCTTGATAAAATTTCCAAGGGATAAGTGAGACATCACCTGTTTGACCTTTCGGTTGAAAATCTAATTTTGTCTGGCTTGTCTCCGGCTTGTGGGGATTGTTCGGACACTTGAGAAGATGTGATAGCAAATTGCTTGTACCACTATTTTTGGTGTTAGCTACATATTCTTCTGGACAGTACTTGCATTTCGCTCTTTTAACACCCTCGTCATCAGTGAACTTACTGAAGTGTCGCCAAGCCACTGATCTTTCTTTCGTGGTTTTTCTTTTCTTCGAACCAAATTCAGATTCAACATTGGTTGTGGAATCATTTGAAGCACCACTTTCACCACATTTTACAAGAGCTTGAACTTTATTCACCATCTCTACCTCATCTTCTATCTACGAAACAAAACAAAAAATTAAAAGTAAAATCGGATTCAAAATAGTAGTATAGTATGGTCTATTTTTGTTTAAGAAAGTCAAGAGTGAAACCCCCAATTTATTTCATCAATGTTATCCAAGAAATAAAAGAGAACAAACACTTTCTTTAAGCTCTAAGAAAAGGGGAGAAAGAGAGAGAGAATGAGAGAGAAAGAGTAAATCTTAGTGTCTTACCAGTGCGATCGCCGGAACACTGAGAAGAGATAGAGGAAGTGACGAGCAGGAGCAGGAGCAGCTTGAGGCATGAAGTGAGCAGCAGTCTCTGGGTGTGGGTGGATTCTGAGTCTCAGATAAGGCTGTGACTTGTGAGAAAAGAACGAGAATGAAATAAGACCTAACCCTAAAAATAAAATTAGTATTTATACTTCCCTTAATAAATTCAGATTTCGGATCGGATCGGGTTCAAACTATACAAATCCGAATCCAATCCGAAAATTCAAAATTTTAATAAATCAAATCCGAATCCGATCCAAATATCCGAAATCCGAAATTGAGCGGATCGGATCGGATTTCGGATATCCGATCCAAATGCACAACCCTACTTCACACTCTTCCGTCCACTTGAACAGAGCACCCTTCTGGGTTAGTATGGTCATAGGGACTGCAATCAATGAAAACCCCTCAACAAAACGATGGTAATAACCTGCCAAGCCAAGAAAACTTCGAATATCTGTATCTGAGGATGGTCTGGGCCAACTCTGCATAGCCTCTACTTTCTTCGGATCCACCTGAATACCCTCACTCGACACCACGTGGCCTAAGAATGCCACAAAATCCAACCAACACTCACATTTCGAGAACTTAGCATATAACTTCTTTTCTCTCAAGGTCTGAAGCACTGTCCTCAAGTGCTGCTCATGATCTTTCCGACTCTGGGAATACACCAGAATATCATTAATAAAGATAATGATGAACGAGTCAAGATACGACCGGAATACACTGTGCATCAAATGCATAAAGGCTGCTGGGGTATTGGTCATCCCAAATGACATAACAAGGAACTCGTAATAACCATACCGAGTCCTAAAAGAAGTCTTTGGGATATTTGTCTCCCGAATCTTCAACTGATGGTAACCTGAGCGCAAGTCAATCTTAGAAAACACTCGTGCGCCTTGAAGTTGGTCAAAAAGATCATCAATACGAGGCAAAGGATAACGGTTCTACATTGTAACCTTGTTCAACTGGCGATAATCAATACACATACGCATAGAACCATCCTTTTTCTTCTCAAACAAGACAAGAGCACCCCCAAGGTAATACACTGGGCCGAATAAAACCCTTATCAAGCAATTATTGTAACTGATCCTTCAACTTCTTCAACTTAGGAGGCTCCATATGGTACGAAGGAATAGAAATGGGCTGAGTGCCCGACAACATATCAATGCCAAAATCAATATCTCTATCAGGCGGCATGGCCGGAAGATCAGCTGGAAACACATCGGAAAAATCCCGTACTACTGGGACTGATCAACTGAAGGGGTATCAACACTGACATCTCTCACATAAGCTAAATACGCATCACATCCCTTCTCAACCATACACCGAGCTTTAAGAAAATAAATAACTCTATTGGGAGTGTGATCTAAAGTACCACTCCACTCAACACGCGGTACACCTGGCATAGCCAGCGTCACGGTTTTGGCATGACAATCAAGAATAGCATAATGGGGTGACAACCAGTCCATGCCCAAGATAGTATCAAAATCTACCATGCTGAGCAACAATAAATCGGTTCTAGTCTCAAAACCACTAAGAGCAACCAAACATGACCGATAAATATGGTCCACAATAAGAGAATCTCCCATAGGAGTAGAAACATAAACAGGGAAACTCAAAGAATCCCGAGGTACACCCAAATGCGGAGCAAAATAAGAAGACACATAAGAGTAAGTGGAGCCTGGATCGAATAGAACCGATGCATCTCTGTGATAAACCAGTATAATACCTCTGATGATAGAATCGAAGGCAACAATCTCAGTACGGGTAGGAAGGGCATAGTATCTGGCCTAGCCTCCCTCTCTAGGGAGACCTTTACCTTCCCGACCTCCACCTCTAGTTGGCTGAGTAGGTGGGGTAGCAACTAGAGCTGTAATCATAGCTTGAGAACTCTACGGGGCACGTTGTGGTTGAGAAGTCTATGAAGGTGCACCCCTCCCAAGTCTGGGGCAATCCTTTACCATTTGGAAGGTGTCACCACACTCAAAACATGCTCTGGGAGGACGTGGCGGCTATGAATGACTCGGGCCAGGTTTGTTGGACTGACCTCTGAAAGCACCTCGTGTATGAGGCACGCTAGAAACTGGAGGTGCATAATAAGGCTCCTAAGGCCTAGGAGGAGCTGGAATACCACTGGCTATTGGAAGAGCCGAATGAATAGGGCAATTTATATAACCCCTACCATGACGATCTGCAGCTGGGGCACGAGCACCAGAATAATGGCCCGACTCTCAAGACCTCTTGGCCTCTCTCTCCTCTCTCTCCCTAGCATGCATACCCTTAATCCTCTTGGCAATGCACACCACATGCTAATAGAAAATATCCATATCCAACTCAGGAGCCATGCTAGACATGATGTTGGGAATAAGGCCCTCAATAAATCGGCGAACCCTCTCGCGAACAGTAGAAACGGAGGTTGGTGCATGTCTAGCCAAGCTAGTGTAACAGACAACATACTCTAAGACAGTCATAGCGCCCTGGCGAAAAAGCTCAAACTCTGCATGCCATGCATCCCTAAGGCTCTGAGGAACATACTCTCTCAGGAACAGATCTGAAAACTGAGTCCAAGTTAGTGAAGCAGCCTCATCCGGATTGTCTAACTCATAAGTGCGCCACCACTCATAGGCAGCTCCTCGAAGCTGGATGTAACGACCCGACCGCTCGTTGTGAGCCTTTGCACTTTGCTCGCCAGTTCTCGGGCATGGCTTTCCTCGTATGATGTATTATGACTCATGTAAGTCATTTTTTTGGATTTCAGGGTAATCAGAATGAATTTGGAAGAACAACTCTCAGTTTGAAGCTTGAAATTTGAAAGGTTTGACCAAGATTTGACTTGTTAGTATATGATCTTGGATAGGAATTTTTATGATTTGGTTAGCTCGTTTGGTGATTTGGGACTTAAGAGCGAGATCAGAATGCATTTTGGAAGTACGTGGAAGGTTTAGGCTTGAATTGGCGAAATTGAGATTTCGGCATTTTCCGGTTGATAGGTGAGATTTTGATATAGAGGTCAGAATGGAATTTTGAGAGTTGCAGTAGTTCCGTTGTGTCATTTGGGACGTGTGTGCAAAATTTCAGGTCATTCAGAGGTGGTTTGGTTGGGTTTTTGATTAAAATCGAAATTCGAAAGATTTTGGAAACTTAGGCTTGAATCTGATATGTTTTGATTGATTTGATGTTGTTTGAGGTGTTTTGAAGATTGGTACAAGTTTGAATAATGTTATGGGTTATGTTTGTGCTTTTGGTTGAGGTCCCGGGGGCCTCGGGGTGATTTGGGATGGTTGACGGAGAGTTGGAGTCTTTGGTGAGCTGCAGATCTTTTACTGCTTATGGTATTTCCGCACCTGTGGATTAGGGACCGCAGGTGTGATGCCGCATATGCGGAAGGGTGGTCACAGAAGCTGAAGCTGGTGAAGTTGGTAGGAACCACAGAAGCAGTTGTGGGACCGCATCTGCGAAGGCGCAGGTGCGGTATATTTCATTATAGATGCGGAAAATGGGGATTTAAGTGAAGACCGCAAATGCGGTGATCTTGACCGCAGAAGCGAGAATATGGTTGTAAATGCAAAAATGCCCGGGTCAGAATGTATATATTTCACCCTTCACGATATTTAGTGGGTTTTCACCATATTTCATTCGGGAGAAAGCTTTGGAGAGCTAATTGAAGGGGGAATTCAAGAGGGTTTCATGAAGGTAAGGTTTTTGGACCCTAAACTTGTTTCTATGATGAATTTTAACAGTTGTAAACTTGAAATCCATGGAAAAATCAGTAGCAAAAATGGGTAAGGGCTTGAGATTAAGAGACCTTTGAGTGGGGATTTGAGGGGCCAATTGAGGTCCGATTTTGATGTTCTTGGTATGTATAGACTCGTGGGAGGATGAGGATTATATTGATGTGATTTTTTGGATTCTGAGACGTGGGTCCGAGGGCCAGGTTTGAGCAATTTCGGGATTTTTGATGTAAATGGGATATTTTCTAGTGGGCTTTGTTCCCTTAGCATATTTTAATGGTTATGTTCTGATTGTAGCTAGATTTGGAGCATCCGGAGGTCGATTCGTGAGGGCAAAGGCATCACGGGCTAGAGTTTGGACCGGATCTAGGTAAGTAATGATTGTAAATACTGTCCTGAGGGTTTGAAACTCCGAATTTCACATCGTTGTGCTACTTTGAGGTGACGCACATGCTAGATGACGAGCGTGGAGTCGTGCACCGTTGGAGATTGTTACTTGGTTCGTTCCGTACGACTGTTATGATGCATATTTGATTTGAAATCTTATGATATTCCATATTTTAGAGATTGATATTATATTTTGAGCTATATGCCATGTTTGGGGCCTTGTGCCGACCTGTTGAGACTCTTAGGGACACTTTCACTATTTTTCTCACTCTATTTGTTTTGAAAGCATATTCTCTGTCATGTTTTACCTGGTTATTGTTTAAATCTGGTTTTATCACTTTACTTCTTAAAATATTAAAACTGTTTGGGCTGAGTTCCCTGTTTTACTGATGGTCTGAGTGATCGTAGGGTTGATGACTGAGATAGACCGAGGGCCTGGTTATGAGGATTATACATTTATGGATCAGGCTGCACGTCGCAGCAATATATATATATATATATATATATATGTATATATATATATATGTATATATGTATATATGTATATATGAATATATATGTATATATGTATATATGAATATATATGTATATATGTATATATGTATATATGTATATATGTATATATATATATGTATATATATGTATATATATGTATATATATATATATGTATATATGTATATGGATCAGGCTGCATGCCGTAACGATATGTTGGATCGGGTTGCACGCCACAGTGATATAGCGCTTGGGTTGTAGGAGCCCTTCTGGAGTCTGTACACCTCCAGTGAGCTCAGTCGACTATATATATGGATCGGGCTGCGTACCGCAATAATATATGGATCGGGCTGTACGTTATAACGGTTACTATATGGTACCTATTGAGTGTGAGCGCTGATTGGTAAGAGTTGAGTCACGAGTGACTGAGAAGCTTGCCCGAGGGGCTATCTATATACATGTACACGAGTGATGCTTGCCTGAGGGGCCTGGTTATGAGCTTAGTGTTTTTCAGTCCTCCTTAAAGTGAGTTTCTATCGAATATGTTGATTTAATTAGTTCTTTCACTCATCTTTAGAACGAGACCTATTGAAAATGTTGATCAAATGCTTTAAACAACTTTCATTTAAACTGAAGTTTTAAGTTATGAAATGGGTATGAATTTCTATTTTGCCGAGAGGCTGTATATGAACTATGTTTCGCCCGAGGGGCCGATTATGATTTTCATCACTTTCACTATATATACATTTCATTAAACCTATATTGAAAAGGTTAGAAAGATAATTTTAAAGGATTTTACTGAAGTGGGAGTTTAACGAAATGATTTGAGTGGTATCCTGATTTGGAAACAGGTTGTAAGCACTGTGGTGCTATGACGTGGTTGATGCGTTTTCTTACTGCTCAGTCTTTATTTACTCTTATTACTTACTAGGTTGGAGTACTCACATTACTTACTGCACCTCGTGTGCAGATTCAGGTATTTCGAAACCCGGTAGCGGGTGTTGATTGCTCAAAGGCGGAGTCATCGGAGTTAGCAAGGTGGCTGCACGACGTTCGCAGCACTGCTTTCCTTCCCCTCATTTTCATTACTGTATTTAGTACATTTTTAGACTCTTGTTTTATTCAGACCTTGGTAGATGCTCATAACTAGTGACACCCAGATGTCGGGCTTCTATAATTATTCTGCATTTTTCTTTTTCAAAATTTCATTATGAGATTATTGATTTATAAATGGTATAAAAACAACTTTTATTGGAAAATGGTTGATTCAGGAGTTGCATCGGTTGGCCTAGTTTCACGATAGGCGCCATCACGACCGGGTCAGTTTTTGGGTCGTGACACTGGAAGGTAGTGAAGGAAACCCCGCTCGACCCTAATATACCCATGGTACGAAGAATGCCGTAACACTCATCTAGAAATCCCAAAGCATCATCCGCTGCTCAAGAGTGCGGGCGACGGGTGTCTGTGCCCCTCCCCTGGCCTGAGACGTAGCTGTAGCAAGGGGAAGCAATCCTGCTTGAGCCATAGTGGTGTATATGTTCATGAACTATGCCAGAGTCTCCCGAACTGCTGGAGTAGTGGTAGCAGTAGGCGTATCAGTTGCTTGGACTCCAGCTAGAAATGTTGGTGGTACCTCGGTGGTAGCTCACGTAGGTGCTCTAGCTACACCACGTGCGCGTCCTCGGCCTCTACCCCGGCCCCGGCCTCTAACGGCTGCAGTAGAGGGCGCGGCTGCCTGATCATCTCGGGTAGCGCGTGTCCTCACCATATGTGAGAGAATAGAAGACAAAAGTTTAGAACTGTGACATCAAATCTCGCATGACAAGGAAATCAAATGAAGTGGAAATTTTCCTAACGGTTACATAACCTCTCGTAGATAAGTACAGACGTCTCCGTACCAATCAGCGAGACTCTAATAAACCGGCTTGTGATTCATGACTCCTATGAACCTAGAGCTCTGATACCAACTTGTCAACAAGATCTCGGTTCGCCCTCCTTGAACCATCGTGACGGCACCTAGTCTCTACGACTAGGTAAGCCTAAAATGTGGAAGATAAACCAAATTTGCGGGAAAAAACAATTTAAAACAAGAATAAAGTAATAAAACAGCGTTTAAAAGTGCCGCTAGCATACACAATATTAACTCTTAAAAACCAATACATTTTTCCCAAAACCCGAAAACCCATGAATCAAAAGCTACGAATATAATAGAAATGCTCTAACTCCGAAATGTCTACATCAACAGAAGAAAATAGAAGGGCTATCACTACAAGGTAGAATGGAAAGGGACTCCTCGGCCTGCGAACGTAACAGATATACCTCGAAGTCTCTGGAGCAGTCACCTCGCCTCAAGGGTGATAGGACTGAGTCAGAGTACCTGGATCTGCACATGAAAAACATGTGCAGAAAGGGCATGAGTATGCCACAGAGGTACTTAGTAAGTGCCAAGCCTAACCTCAGTTGGGTAGTGACGAGGAAGGTCAGGGCCCTATTGAAGTTAAATAAAATATAAAGTTTGACAGTGTAGAACAGAACAATATAAATAAGTACATCCGTAAAAGTAACACAAGATATAAAGGGCAACAACAACTATTACAGAGGCAAGGTAAACACAGAAAGAAATACGGTTCAGCACCTAAATAACAATCGGGGATCTCCCAGGATACCCTCCTGTAGTCCTAAATATATATATCCAATGGATCTCCCGGGATCCCATCACGTAGTCCAACTCATAGTACACGGGGATCTATCGGAATCCCATTCCGTAGTCCCAAATGTAAATACCTAGTACTGGAGGAATCTACCGGGTGCAGTCCCATAGTTCCATATAGCTGTGCAGGAGGATCTACCGGGAATCCCACATCTGTAGTCCCAAATAAACAGACAAGGGGGAGCTACTAGAATCCCACATCCGTGGTCCCAAATGTAATTACATAGTAGCATAAGGAAAATATTCAAAAAGGTCAATTTCATAACAAGGTGAACAAGTAATTCTAGCCTAGCATGCTGCACGGAATTCAGGTAAAGCAGTTTGAGAAAATAAGACAATTAAAACACTTAGACATGATTTCTTAAGCTAACAACAGTATTTAAATGCAGGCAATATAAACAGGAAAAGAAACATACTAGTAATTACTTAATGAAAACCGGATTTTCAACAATTAGCACAAGTACGCACTCATCACCTCACATACAAGGTGTTTCAATTAACAGTAATACCAAATCCTAAGGGGAAGGACCCCCACACAAGGTTAGGCAAGCCACTTACCTTGAACCGGCTCAAAATCAACTCGAAACCACGTCCTTGCCGCGATTACTCGACTCCAAATAGCCCAAATCTATTTAATTCAATTGCATAATGTAAATAACACTTCAAGCAACTGATTCTACAATTAAATTCTAAGCTAATACACGAAATTAAGTAAAATGACCAAAATGCCCATCGGGCCCACGTCTCGGAATCAAGTAAAATTTACTTTTCCAGAATCCTCACACTCTCACGAGTTCAGTCATACCAAAAGTACCAAAATTGGACCTCAAATGGTCCCTCAAAATCATCACTCAAATGTCTCTAATTAGTCAAGCTCTAACCCCCAATTTACCTGATTTTCCTTAATTTTTCATGCTTAAAATGATAAAAATTATTCCAATAACGAGCTTAGGGACCAAAGACCTTACCCCAATGAACTCCTTTGAAAATCCCTATTGAAAATGCTCCCCAAGGATTTTTCCCGCTTTTGCGAACCAACGGTCGCATCTACGACAATCACTAACCCAACCTACTTCCGCTCTGCGATTCCCCATTCGCAGATGCGGTACCGCTTCTGCGGTAAATTTCCCGCATATGCGGATCATGCTTCTCCTGCCCAATTCCGCTTCTGCGATAACAAATGCCGCTTCTGCGGCTACACACCTGCGGGACCCAACCTCAAGTGCGGTTATTATAGAAGATCAACAGCTTTAGCTGTAACTCCAAACTTAAAATCCTTCCATCAACCATCCGAAATCATCCCGAGGACCCCAGGACTTCAACCAAAGGCACCAACAAGTCCAATACTCTTGTCCAAACTTATACCAATCCTTAAAATACCTAAAAAAACATCGAAATGATGAATCAACCACGAATTCAAGCCAAAGAACTCTAAACTCTAAAAATACGCTTTCAATCAAAAAGTTTACCAACCCTCGTCCGAATAACCTGAAATTTTGCACACACATCACATTCAACACTACGGAGCTACTTCAACTTCCGGGATTCCATTCCGACCCTCGAATCAAAAGCTCACTATCGAACCGGAAACTTTAAAATTCGACCTTTCGGCATTTCAAGCATAAATTAGCTACGGACCTCCAAAACACAATCCAAACACGCCCTCAGGACCAAAATCACCCAACAGAGCTAATGGAACCATCAGAATTCCTTTCCGAGGACGTCTTCACACTGTTCCGACTATGGTCATATTTCAAACACTTAAGCTCTTATTTAGGGACTAAGTATCCCAAAACTCTCCGAAACTCAAAACCGAACATCCCGGCAAATGAAAATAGCAGAAATAAACACGGGGAAAGTAGTTAATAGAGGATTGGGACGTTAATTCTTAAGACGACCGGCCGGGTCGTCACAAATATGCTGAAAATTTTGGTTTATTTGCCAAACAAGCTGAGTTTTTACATATGCTGAAGTATATGTCTTGTTTATTTACTAAACAAGCTGAAGTTATTTAGTTTATATTTAAAAAATTTAGCAAAACGAGCTAAAGTTTTAAAGTATTTACACCTTTAGCAAAACTTCAGCATAGATGCTGAAGTTTTTTAGTTAATCTTTAAAAACTTCAGCAAAACGAGCTAAAGTTTTCCGCCTACACTGGGTAAAAAATAAAACATAAATTAAAATTTAATATTGCACAAAAACTTCAGCATAGGTGCTGAAGTTTTTTAGTTAATCTTTAAAAACATCAGCAAAACGAGCTGAAGTTTTCTCCTACACTGGGTAAAAAAAATAAAACATAAATTAAAACCACATATTGCAAACAAACTTCAGCATAAGTGCTGAAGTTTTTTATTTAATCTTTAAAAACTTCGGCAAAACGAGCTGAAGTTTTTCTCCTACACTGGTTAAAAAATAAAACATAAATTAAAATTTAATATTGCACAAAAACTTCAGCATAGGAGCTGAAGTTTTCCTCCTACACTATGTATTTTATTAAGATTTTTTGGAAAAACTTGATACCAAAAAATGCTTATGTTTTCAGGAATATGTAAACCATTTTTCATATAATTTTTTGTAATCTAAAGTTTTATTTGTTCATCTGCAAAAAATGCTTAATATTTTATCCTGCAATATGTAATTTTCGGATAAGTTTTTGTTAATTCCTCTGTTATTTTCTAAGTTTAAAAAGGATTTTTTTGTTCATGCTTGAAAATTCAACAAAGGGAGCTGAAGTTTTCTTCCTGCACTATGTATTTTATTATGCTTTTTTGGAAAAACTTCATACCAAAAAATATATAATTTTCGCATTAGTTTTTGTTAATTCCTGCTGAAGTTATTTAGTTCATTTCCTCTGTTATTTTTCGAGTTTGAATAGAATTAATATTAAAAAAATGCACAAAAAACTTAAAACAACACAGAATATTTTATTAAAAATTTAAAAATATAAATTAAATTACATAAAAAATAAAATAACATTATAATCCTTTAACTAAAAGGATTATAGAAAAAAAATAAAAACTAATCGTCCATATCATCATCATCGTCGTCACTCCCAGATAGACGAGCGTCTTCGTTAGCAAGATTATCAAATCTTGCAAACATCGCAAGTTTATCAAGCTTGTTGTTGATTTCTTCTAGCTCCCTGTCGTACTTCTCTATGACCTCATCAAGCTTCAACTCAAATGCCTCAATGATGTCTTGCTTATCTTTGTCAACTATTTGCCTGATGATAGTATCCATTTTTCTCCCTTTTGCTTTTATATGCTAAAATATATGTGTTTGAGTGAATAAACTCACAAGGTATAGCGTACTTATATAGGCGACAAAAACTTCTGCAATGTATATGAAAAGGCAAAGAGGAATTTTAAACGTTGTCTAATGAAAAACGTGCATGAATGTGATAGAAATGTAATTATTACACTAACACATACCCCCAACGTAATATAACTACTACTTTAATTGTGTTTGTTATGTTTTCTCATGTATACTATGCAATTAATGCTGAAACATGCTCAAGTTTGTTGAATTTATTTGCTAAAACTTCAGCCCAATGTGCTGAAGTTATTTAGTTCATTTCTAAAACTTCAGCACTTAATAAGCTGAAGTATTTTTCCTTGGATTCATAAATCCTGTCATAAAACTTTTTCAAAAAAACTTTAGCTGATATGCTGAAGTTATTTAGTTTATTTCTAAAAACTTTAGCACTTAATAAGTTGAAGTTTTCTGTGCATGATTCATTAATTATGTCATACATCTTTTTTCAAAAAACTTCAGCAGCAGATGCTTAAGTGATTTAGTTCATTTGTAAAAACTTCAGCACATACAACCTAAAATTCTTCTGTTCATATTCCTAATACTTGCCACTAAACATGAATCTGCAGGATAAGTTCGATTTGCATTGTTATAACTTTTAATGGGAGGTGGACTCTTGATTTCAAATACTTGGATCTGATACAAAACTTGTTCTACTTAATAAGCACATACCATTCAATATTTTCCTAAAGAAAATTAGTGAAGTTGCAAGTATTGATTCAACTAGATATTCACTAAAAGTATGGTTTGATATCAAACTAAATACAAGCAAAGGAATGCTTGTAAATTCAGATGAAGAACTCAATACCTGTATACATTTGCTTACAACTGATTCAGCCTACAAGAATTGCCATTTCATCATCGAAAAAATACAACCTTCAGAATGTGCAGCATTCGAACAATCTTTTGCATATGCAATGGATTCAGAACCTTTTGCTGATTATCAACATGAAGTAGGACAACCAATAATGAAAGTAGAAAACGAACAACAACCTTCTAACATTACAGCCGCTTTAGAATATTTAATGCTGCAACAATTACCGACTCCTTCAATAAATTTATACCTGTTTGTCGATGACCAAGAAGAAGAAGGACAGCTAATAATGTAAATTGACAACCAACACACAATCCAAAAAAGTTTTTTGTTACCTTCTGCAATGATAAGCAACAACGAAGATGAAGTAAACATGGAGTTTATACCGATAACATCAGATAGAATTGAAGAAATTGCTGAAACTTCTAGTGTTTCTCAGAAATCAAGAAAAAGAGTGAGAAGAAAGCTGAAAGAATCTCCACCATGTAAAATACTTAGGCACGATGCATTACCTGAGGAAGTACGAGTCGGATCAATTTTTGAGAACAAACAAAATATGAGTAAATTTTTTTGCAGCTTGGAGATAAACCAGAAAGTTGAATTCACTGCTATTAGATCATGTTCAAAGAGATACGAGCTGAAATGCATCGTGGAGAAATGTGGTTGGAATGTACGTGCTACCAAAATAAAAAATTCCACACTATTCAGGGTGATAAAATATCATAACAACCATGAATGCTCGGTTGATATAAGAAAATCATATCAGAAGCATGCTACATCAAATTTTATAAGTGAACAAATTATAGAACATGTTCGAGACAAAAAGATAGAGGTTACACCACCCATTGTAGAAAATGAAATGAAAAAGAAATTTGGAATTGACATAGGTTATCACAAGGCATGGCGCGCTATTCAAAAAGTTGTTGCTTGCATAAGGGGAACACTTAAAGAGAACTACTAGAATTTTCCTTCATACCTACACATGATGGTGCACAAAAACCCAGGAACGTACACAAGCATAAAAAGAGATGGGCAGAATAGGTAAGCAAAACAATACTATCCATCAACCTGAAGTTTCAAATGTTCCCCTTTGAAAAACTTTGTACCTTATGATTTATTTTTTTGTGTTCACTGTATAGATTTGCTTACATGTTCTTTGCTCCTGTGACATCAGTAGCTGGTTGGTCCTACTGTAGACCCATTATTGCAGTAGATGCAATATTTTAAAAGTCAAAATATCGTGGTGTTCTATTTGTTGCTGTATCAAAGGATGCAAACAATCAAATCTTTCCTCTATGTTTTGGTGTAGCAGATTTAGAAAACAATGAGGCATACATTTGGTTCTTCGGGGAAATGAGAAAATCAATTCAAGTCCGTCATGAACTGGTTTTCTTGTCAGATAGAAACCAATCGATCGCAAATGGGATTAGAAAAGCTTTTCCTGAAGCTCACCATGGTATCTGCCTCTATCACTTTGAGAAAAATTTAAAGCAAAGACATACAAAAGCCACAGTAATAAATCTTTTTCAAAGTGCTGCAAGGTCATACAAACGTGAAGATTTTAATCAGTTAATGTCCCAACTCAAAAGTGTTGACAAGAAAACATACAATTACATAATGAAAGAGCCTTTAGAGAGATGGGCTCGATCGTGGTTCCCATGACGACGTTATGATATGATCACAACAAACATGGTAGAATCAATAAATTCTGTTTTACTAAAAGGGAGAGAAATGCCTATTTTAAGAATGTTTGATTTCATCCAAGAAAAGTTGGGAGAGTGGTTTTACAAATGGAGAAAAAAAGCAAATGAAACTTTTCACGGAGTATCAGTATGGGGAGAAGAAGAGATGACTAAGAAGATGGACTTGGCTCGCAAAATGTTTGTGAGTATATTTATTAACTTCAGCTTTTTATATCTGTTGCAGTGATTTACTGCTTACATTTAAAAAACTTCATACTTTTTCTTTTTGAAGCAACAATACACTAATATAGTTTATCTTAATTTTTTATTCCTTGTTAGGTGTTCAACTTTGATTCAATATTGTTTAGAATAAATAGTGAAGGAATCGAATTCATTGTGGACTTAAATAAGAGAACTTGTGACTGCCTCGAATTCCAAATTGATGAATTGCCCTGTCCACATGCAATTGCTGTTATTAATAAGAGATATTTGCAGAAATCTGATTACTGCTCAAATTGGTATTCAAAGGAAACATGGTTGAAAACATATGAAGGATATGTGAATACCGTGGGAGATAAAAAATCATGGGATATATCACAAAATGTACAATCTAAGATCACAAAACCTCCCGATGTAGAGATTTTACAAGGAAGAAGACAAATAAAGAGGCATATCCCTGCGACTGAATTAGTACATTGAAGTCTACCAAATGCAGTCGATGTAAATAAGCTCTTGGACTATTTTTTATACTGCTAAAGTACAAATCACTCATTTTTGTTGCCCAGGCTTACAGGTTTGGTTGCATTTTAAAAAAGTACGCAATGACTTCAACGAGAAAAAACTTCAGCATACAGTATGTGAAATACATATCCTTAACAAACACATACACACATACACACACACACACATACGCATACATCACACAAAAGAAACACATGTACAAACATAAGCTTCAACATCTCTAGGCTGAAGTTATAAAAAATAAACTTAATAACTTCAGCATATTCTCTAATGAATATGCTGAAGTAAACAAAAAACACAGCATAAAAACATAAAAAATGATTATAAATGTCACGACCCAAAATCGACCCGGCCGTGATGGCGTCTATCGTGAAACTAGGCCAGCCGACATAACTCCCGAATCAACCATTTTCCAATAAAAGTTATTTTTATACCATTTATAAATCAATAATCTCATAATGAAAATTTAAAAGAAAAGTGCGGAATAATTACACAAGCCCGACATCGGGATGTCACTAGTCATGAGCATCTACCAAGGTCCGAATACAACCAGAGTCTAAAAATGTACTAAATATAGTAATGAAAATAAGGGGAAGGAAAGCAGTGCTTCGAACATCATGCAACCACCTTGCTAACTCCGATGACTCTGCCTCTGTGTAACCAAAACCCGCTACCGAGGTCCAAAATACCTAAATCTGCACACGAGGTGCAGTAAGTAATGTGAGTACTCCAACCTAGCAAGTAATAAGAGTAAATAAATACTGAGCTGTAGGAAACGATGAATCCACATTTATGATAAACTTAATAAGCACAACATGCTTTCAAATCAGAATACGAGTCAATCGTCTCATTTAAAATCCAGCTTTTGGTAAAAATCATTTGAAAATGATTTCCAACAGTTTCAGTAGGGGTTCAATACCATTTATAATAAAAGCGATGAAAACCATAATCGGCCCCTTGGGCAAAACATAATTCGTATACAGCCCCTCGGGCAAAATAGAAATTTATACCCATTTCATAACTTAAAAACTTCAGTTTGAATAAAAGTTGTTTAAAGCATTTGTTCAACATTTTCAATAGAAGCTCGGTCTAAATATAAGTGAAAGCAGTAATTAAATCAACATATTCGATAGAATCACTTTAAAGAGGAGCAAAAAACAGTAAGTTCATAAACAAGCCCCTCAGGCAAAGCATCACTCATGTACATGTATATCTATAGCCCTTCGTGCAAGCCTCTCAGTCACTCGAGATTCAACTCTCATCAATCAGCGTTCGCACTCAACATTCACACTAAATAAGTACCATATAGTAACCGCTGCGGCGTGCAGCCTGATCCATATATCACTGAGGCGTGCAGCCCGATCCATATATATAGTCGACTGAACTCACTGGGGGTGTGCAGACTTCGGAGGGGCTCCTACAGCCCAAGCGCTATATCACTGCGGTGCGCAACCCGATCCAACATATCGCTGCGGCACGCAGCCCGATCCATATATATATCGTTGCGACGTGCAGCCCGATATATATATGGCGTGCAGCCCGATTCATAGATATATAATCCTCACAACCAGGCCCTCGGCCTCTCTCAGTCATTAACCATACAATCAGACCCTCGGTCTATCTCAGTCATCAACCTCACAATCAGACCCTCGGTCTATCTCAGTCATCAACCTCACGATCACTCGGACCATCAGTAAAACAGGGAACTCAAGCCAAACAGCTTTCACATTTTAAGAAATAAAGTGATAAAACCAGGTTTAAATAATAAATAGGTAAATCATGACTGAGGATATGCTTTCAAAACAAATAGAGTGAGGAAAAATAGTAAAAATGCCCCTAAGGATCTCAACAGGTCGGCACAAGGCCCCAAATATGGCATACAATCCAAAATATAATATCAATCTCTAAAATATGGAATATCATAAGATTTCAAATCAAATACGCGACTTAACAGTCGTATGGGATGGATCAAGTCACAATCTCCAACAGTGCATGACTCCACGCTCGTCATCTAGCGTGTGCGTCACCTCAAAGTAGCACAACGATGCAAAATCCGGGGTTTCAAACCCTCAGGACAACATTTACAATCATTACTTACCTCGATCCCGTCCAAACTCTAGCCCGCGATGCCTTTGCCCTCACGAATCAACCTTCGGATGCTCCAAATCTAGCCACAATAAGTACATAACTATTAAAATATGCTAAGGGAACAAAACCCACTCGAAAATATCCAATTTACATCAAAATCCCGAAATTTCTCAAACTTGGCCCCCGGGCCCACGTTTTGGAATTCGATAAAAGTCTCTCATCAATAGATCTTGATCCTCTCACGAGTCTATACATACCAAGAACATCAAAATCGAACCTCAATTGTCCCTTCAAATTCCTAATTTATACTCTCCAAATCCAAGCCCTAATTCCTCAATTTTAGGCTTAATTTCCATGATTAATTGGGTAGAATTCACACAAGAATCGAGTATTGAGTTCAAAATGCTTACCTCCAGGTGTTATCTCTTGAATCGCTCTTCAAATTTTTTCAAAAAGCTCCAAATATCATTCAACAATTGAGAAAATAGGCCAAAGCTCGCGAAACTCACTTTAAAACATTCTGCCCCAGGTAAAAATTACCTTCTTCGCGAACGCGGTCAACGCCTCGCGTTCGCGAAGCACAAAATAACAGTGACCAAAAATTCTCCTTCGCGACCTGCCCATCGCGAATGCGATGCTTCCTCAGACAACTCTTTGCAAACACACCCCTTCACCCGCGAACGCAATGAATAACCTGACCTCAAACCTAGCCGACCACTTTCCTCTACGCGAACACGCAGCTTCACTCGCGAACGCGATGACCAAACACTCAGCCCTTCACGAACGCGCAGCTTTTCTCTCGAACGAGAAGGCTAAAATTCCAACCTTCACCAACTAACCCTTCGCGAATGCAGGTCTAATTCTCTGCAACATTTCAGCTGAATTTCTGCAATTCCAAACGACATGAAATGGTCCGATTGACCACCCAAAACTCACCCGAGGACCTCGAGACCTCAATCAAACATTCCAACATATCCCATAACCTCATTAAAACTTGTTCCAACCTTCGGAACGCCCAAAACAACATCAAAACACCAAAATTACATCGGATTCAAGCCTAAAAATTTCAAGAACTTCCAAATTACGCTTTTGATCAAAAACCCAACGAAACCACGTCCGAATGACCTGAAACTTTGCACATACGTCACAAATGACACAATGTATCTACTGCAACTTCCGAAATTCCATTCCGACCCCTATATCGAAATCTCACCTATCAACCAGAAAACATCAAAATCTCAATTTCGCCAATTCAAGCCTAAACCTTCCACGGACTTCCAAAATGCATTCTGATTACGCTCCTAAGTCCCAAATCACCTAACAGAGCTAACAAAATCATAAAAGTTCCTATCTGAGATCATATACAAACAAGTCAAATCTTGGTCAAACCTTTAAAATTTCAAGCTTCAAACTGAGAACTGTTCTTCCAAATTCATTCCGATTACCCTGAAAACCAAAACCAACGATTTACATAAGTCATAATACATCACATGGGGCAAGTCATGTCCGGGAACTGACGAGCAAGGTGCAAAAGCTCAAAATGACCGGTCGGTCGTTACAACCTCCCCCACTTTAACATACGTTCGTCCTCGAACGTGCCCAGAGTTATTCCAAAAGCCAACCAATAGCTAAATAACCTTACCATGAACATATACCTGGGGGTGATCCCACATCACCCTATCTCGTATAGGTCCGATGACACAATGTAACTGAAATTTCATAGTCCAACCTAGCCCATGAACGTTAGAACCATATTTCCACTTCTGAAATCATCCACAAGATCAAAATCTCATATCTATACTCTGACTAAGCCCGAACAATCTGTAATAACCCATACCCTCAACCTCGGTGCAATTACATGATATACCACATAACTCAAATGCTTGCAACATCGATAGGAAACCTCTTATCAACTAAAGTCTCATTCCAACACTTTCATATACTACCAATGATAAATGAAACATGCATTAAGCCGTAACCAATTCCCAAATCAACCATTCATGAAGCCACATCTCCTTTGGCAAGGACCATAGCAAATTTATGAACCGAACCTCAATATTATCTTTCCAACATGCTGAAATTGAATCCGTTTGTATTTATTAAAGATCCCATCGATCTTATCTAATCCAACACAACTACTCTGGTGACATGACACATCAATACCGACTATAGCCACGACTTGTGCAATCCGCACACCGATAAGAAACAATCCGAACATACCTAAATCATGAAAATAACTCAAATGAAAGAGTTGTACCGCAAGATCACTAGTAACACCACACACAATGCTGAGAACCTGTCTCACATCATAAAAATAGAACACACAAATCTAACCTGTAGGATCATACCTCCATATAGCTTCGCTCCAATGCACGACCTCATCCAAATACTGGTCCATGTGAAAACACCTTAAGTCACTATGCTCAAAATCGACAATTGTGTGCAATACGATGTCTAAAATCAAAGCAATCATCATAACCACCGTGAGGCAATTACATAACACCACACAACTCAAAAGGACATAACCGATACGCCATC
Organism: Nicotiana sylvestris; assembly: GCF_000393655.2. Classification (NCBI taxonomy): domain Eukaryota; kingdom Viridiplantae; phylum Streptophyta; class Magnoliopsida; order Solanales; family Solanaceae; genus Nicotiana; species Nicotiana sylvestris. The sequence goes on from NC_091063.1 coordinate 143,202,235, forward strand.
CACCGAGTAATACCCAGTGCTCTTCCCGCTCGAATACCACTGCGAGGCCCTAATAACAATGCACCACATGTGCCTATAATCAACAAATCCTAACGATTTGCAATACGGAAAGGTAACTCATAGATCCCCCTGATTACTAATAGCTCAATAACAACTGAATCAACACATCCCTCACCAATGGCAACTCGAAGTCAGTAAAGCCGTCTCGATGCAAAGCACACATCCATATAGGTCTACCAATGAACCACACATCAACTCTAGTCACACACAACAGATAAATAGTCCTCCAAAGGTTCACAATGACTGAATCATAGCACACAGTATCATCTGACTAACTTACCCACATATTTGCCGGCCATAACCACGAGCTAACCTTTATATGAGAACTTTTAGTCTCCAAGTCCATAAAGCACACAAATTACCATATCTGATCCCAATTCCGCTGCTCGCATATATAACACACCTATAGTACTTAATCATCTCATAAGAGGTACACCTTAATTCTTCTATGGCACCAAGCAGACTCTAATATCATCATACGATCGAACAAGATAGTGCCGCAATACCAATAAAGCATCCATATCTCAAACACATCGTCCTATCTGAAATGTATACCCTCATCAAGCCATGCCAATCAGCGATCTCATTTATCTAGTCACTTGAAGCTGCCCATGCTATCTAAGTATTTGTGACCCCCCTTTCGAATATGAACCGTGACCTCACACATGCAATCTCAATCCTACACAACATACCGCATAACTCGTACAATCCTAAGATAACCACGAGAACTTCATATCCTTTCTGAACCACAAACAACTATGTACTCCACTAGCTAAGAACTTCCCATTGATCCCATCTAGATGTAAATCACTATACATCCCATGCTCCTCACGCCAATAGGAAAATATACACCTTAATCTGTAGTAGTAATCATCAAGAACTCTCCAAATTCCATTCGCACAAAACTAAACCGTCAGGACTAAATCTCTCTAACTCAACCAAGCTACGCAGGCCACTAAAAACCCAATAGAATTGCCACGAAACACCTATAGAAACTCATTACTCCGTTCACATCTAAGGAACTTCTCATATCCTTACCGTATCGATCTGGTCTACTACCAAGCTATCCCATCTATAAAGGTTTCCTTCTGATTTACCTTCAACTTGATACTCCTTCTTGTTATACACCACAATTCATCAACCCAGACTCACCACACGAGACCCAAGCACAAAACCATACTGTCTAGGACTCATAAGTCACTGAATACTCTCTTAAATATTCCCAAAATCACCATATTCAAAATACTTTACTCTGAAGAGACTTCTTGCGAATCCAAATCCGTTACCTTTACCTTTACCTTTCTGATACTGATACATAGGATCCCATAATTAATATAGAAAATACCACAAGTTCTGACATCTTCCAATGAAAAATCAGTTTCTAGCCACATATACAACTTGAAAATACCTAATTGTTACATGTAAAATCTTGAACACATTAGAACCATTCTCGAGAGTCATGCACTCTATTCAAACTGCAATTAGCCTGATCAAACGAATAGAACCACCCATGCCTCAACAACACTCCGGCACCGTAGAGTGTAACTTCATCTTAGAACAACCAAGCAACTTCCTGCTCTATGCATCGAGCATCCATTACCAACAACAACTCAAGGCATTCCGTGATTCTCATACACCTATGAAGCATGACATAACCTTTGTCAAAATTTTCCTTTACTCGAGCCATCCTCGATCTAAATCTCCGTAAGCCATAACTGATTCACCAGTACGCCTCAAACTGGAAACAACATAGCACATAACCATGCAACCAACTAATCAATAGCAGACTCCCCTACTTGGCTTGAATCCATAGATCAAAACACACTCAATAACTCATAATGAATATACTCTATTGCTTCCATAATACCATAGTGAGATTAAACTCAATACTTCATAAGCTCGTGGAAAACAGACCATCTGGTACTTTATATCTTCTGCAAATCTCGCATTCATCCTCGCAACAGTCAAGCCTACTATCTTAAGCGGCCCAAATTTAAATTTTCAACACTTATATTTCACTTGTAAATGAGATCTTCTAACAAACAATATGAGGATCACACAACCTCAGAACACTCCGTAGGAGATAACCCACCTACTTTACCTCTAACTAACATTCTTGTATACCTTCCACTGTCATAAACATTACGCAGTCACTTAGTCCTCATAAGTCTGAACTCATACATCAACATGAAATTTACTTCACTCCCAGCTAGGAAACATGAAAATATTCTTCACACGCCCATAACCCGAAGCTATACTTTGAATCAAGATAGAAATCAAACATTAAATAGTCCTTACTGCCCCAAAGCAGACCCTTCTCGCCTCAATCAGTTCATATGAACATATCTCGCAGTCATAACATACTCATCACGTAGCTATCCAGTCATTACTCCCCTTAATAAGGACATAACAGAACATGTAGGTCCAGAAGCACGCGCTCACGCAATCATCAGCTCAGAGCTCAAGATATATGCAAAAATCCGGCCTCAATTCTTCGAGACTGGCCCAACATCAACACACAAAGATTACATCTCACCCCTTTATCAGGGAATCACAAGGCATCGATGCACATCTGATACCGAGCGTTCATGCACGCATACTAACGTGTGGAAGGAATTCAAAGAGTTACATTTCAAGCTGAATCAAGGATGCACGACAAGAATTCAAGAATGTGAAGTTTTTCCTAAAGGTTCTGCAACCTCCCAAGGTAAGTACAGACGTCTCCGTACCAATTTGTGAGACTCTACTAAAATGACTCATGACTCGTGAGACCTATGTAAGCTGGCTCTGATACCAACTTGTCACGACCCAAAATAGACTCGGTCGTGATGGCGCCTATCGTGAAACTAGGCCATCCAACACAATTCCCGAATCAACCATTTTCCAATAAAGTTGTTTTTATACGACTTATAAATCAATAATCTCATAATGAAAACTTAAAAGAGAAGTGCGGAATAATTACATAAGCCCAACATCGGGGTATCACTTGTCATGAGCATCTACCAAGGTATGAATACAACCAGAGTCTAAAAATGTACTAAATATAGTAATTAAAATGAGGGGAAGGAAAGCAGTGCTGCGAACGTCGTGCAACCACCTTGCTAACTCCGATGACTGTGCCTCTGAGCAACCAACACCCACTACCGAGGTCCGAAATACCTGAATCTGCACACGAGGTGTAGGGAGTAATGTGGGTACTCAAACCCAATAAGTAATAAGAATAAATAAAGACTGAGTAGTAGGAAACGATGAATCCACATTTATGATAAACTCAATAAGCACAACAGGTTTTCAAATTAGAATACGAGTCAATCGTCTCATTTAAAATCTAGCTTTTGGTAAAAATCATTTGAAAATGCTTTCCAACAGTTTCAGTAGGGGTTCAATACCATTTATAATAAAAGCGATGAAAACCATAATAGGCCCCTCAGGCAAAACATAGTTCGTATACAGCCCCTCGGACAAAACAGAAATTTATACCCATTTCATAACTTAAAAACTTCAGTTTGAATGAAAGTTGTTTAAAGCATTTGTTCAATATTTTCAATAGAGGCTCAGTCTAAAGATGAGTGAAAGCATTAATTAAATCAACATATTCGATAGAAACTCACTTTAAAGAGGAGTGAAAAACAGCAAGTTCATAAACAGGCCCCCAGGCAAAGTATCACTCAAGTACATGTATATCTATAGCCCCTCAGGAAAGCCTCTCAATCACTTGAGACTCAACTCTCATCAATCAGTGCTCACACTTAGCACTCACACTCAATAAGTACCATACAGTAACCATTGCGGCGTGCATCCCGATCCATATATCGCTGCGACGTGCAGCCCGATCCATATATATAGTTGACTTCGATCACTGGGGGTGTGCAAACTCTGGAGGGGCTCCTACAACCCAAGCAATATATCGCTGCGGCCCGTAGCCCGATCAAACATATCGCTGTGACGTGTAGCCCAATCCATATACATATCGTTGCGGTGTGTAGCCCGATCCATATACTACGGTGTGCAGCCCGATCTATTGGAATATAATCCTCACAACCAGGCCCTCGGTCTATCTCAGTCATTAACCTCACAATCAGACTCTCGGTCTATCTTAGTTAATACCCTCACAATTAGACCCTCGGTCTATCTTAGTCATCAACCTCACGATCACTCGGACCATCAGTAAAACAGGAAACTCAGCCCAAACAGTTTTCACATTTTAAGAAGTAAAGTGATAAAACTAGGTTTAAACAATAAACAGGTAAATCATGACTGAGGATATGCTTTCAAAACAAATAGAGTGAGGAAAAACAGTAAAAATGCCCCTAAGGGTCTCAACAGGTCGACACAAGGTCCCAAACATGGCATACAACCCAAAATATAATATCAATCTCTAAAATATGGAATATCATAAGATTTCAAATCAAATACGCGACTTAACAGCCATCCGGGATGGACCAATTCACAATCCCCAACGGTGCACGACTCCATGCTCATTATCTAGCATGTGCGTCACCTCAAAGTAGCACAACGATGTGAAATCCGGGGTTTCAAACCCTCGAGACAGCATTTACAATCATTACTTACCTCGATCCGGTCCAAACTCTAGCTCGCGATGCCTTTGCCTTCATGAATCGACCTTCGGATGCTCCAAATCTAGCCACAATTAGTACATAACTATTAAAATATCTTAGGGAACAATGCCCACTCGAAAATATCCAATTTACATAAAAACTCCCGAAATTGCTCAAACCCGGCCCCCGGGCCCATGTCTCGGAATTCGATAAAAGTTACATCACTAGAATCCTCATCATCTCACGAGTCTATACATTCTAAGAACATCAAAATCAGACCTCAATTGCCCCTTCAAATTCTCAATTTACAAGCTCCAAATCCAAGCTCTAATTCCTCAATTTTAAGCTTAATTTCCATGATTAATTGGGTAGAATTCACACAAGAATCGAGTATTGAATTAAAAAATCTTACCTCCAGGTGTTATCCCTTGAATCCCTCTTCAAATCTTCTCAAGAAGCTCCAAAAATCGTTCAACAAATGAGAAAATAGGCCAAAACTCGCGAAACTCACTTTTAAACATTCTGCCCAGGTAAAAAATACCTTCTTCGCGAACGCGGTCAACGCCTCGCGTTCGCGAAGCACAAAATAACATTGACCAAAAATTCTCCTTCGTGATCGCGACCTGCCCATCGCGAACGCGAAGCTTCCTCAGACAACGCTTCGCGAACACACCCCTTCACCCGCGAACGCGATAAATAACCTGACCTCAAACCCAGTTGACCACTTTCCTATACGCGAATGCGATAACCAAACACTCAGTCCTTCGCGAACACGGAGCCTTCCTCGTGAACACGAAGGCTAAAATTCCAGACTTCACCAACTAACCCTTCATGAACGCGACCTTCTCGCGAACGCGAAGGTCTAATTCTCTGCAACACTTCAACTGAATTTTTGCAATTCCAAACAACATGAAATGGTCCGATTGACCACCTGAAACTCACCCGAGGCCCTCGGAACCTCAACCAAACATGCCAACATATCCCATAACCTCATTCAATCTTGTTCCAACCTTCGGAATGCCCAAAACAATATCAAAACACCAAAATCACATCGGATTCAAGCCTAAGAATTTCAAGAACTTCCAAATTACGCTTTTGATAAAAAACCCAACCAAACCACGTCCGAATGACCTAAAATTTTGCACACACGTCACAAATGACAAAATGGAGCTACTGCAACTACTGGAATTCCATTCTGACCCCTATATCAAAATCTCACCTATTAACCGAAAAATGCCAAAATTTTAATTTCGCCGATTCAAGCCTAAACCTTCTACGAACTTCCAAAATGCATTCCGATCACGCTCATAAGTCCCAAATCACCTAACGGAGCTAACAAAATCATAAAAATTCCTATTTGAGATCATATACAAACAAGTCAAATCTTGGTCAAACCTTTCAAATTTCAAGCTTTAAACTGAGAACTATTCTTCCAAATTCATTCCGATTACCCTGAAAACCAAAACCAACAATTTACATAAGTCATAATGCATCACACGGGGTAAGTCATGCCCGGGAACTGACGAGCAAGGTGCAAAAGCTCAAAACAACCGGTTGGGTCGTTACAACAAAAAATAAACATAAAACCAACTAATTGTATTAACTTAGAACTGACTAGAAGTAAAAAGCAAATACCAACAATAACAAGGATAGTGCAACAGAAATCTAAAAAGAAAGAGGATGAGAATTACATTGATACAGAAAGAGATGGGGATAACTCACAAAGTACAAACAAAAACTTCAGTGTCTCTGGGCTGAAGTTATACAAAATGAACTTAATAACTTCAGCATAGAATATGCTAAAGTAAACAAAAAAGTACGACATTAAAACATAAAAAAAGAATTACAAACACTAAGCATCATCACCACCACCACCATCATCATCATCATCATAGTACTCCTCAATTTCTCTAAATATCTCATCATCAGTATCGAAGATAACTATAGGGTACTCAGGAAAAAGACCATAGAGTCTAACGAGATCATTCTTCAACTTGTTGAATTCATCATGCAGCTGACTTTGTTCAATGATTACTCTGTCCATAAGAGAAAGAAGAGTCTTCAGATGGTTTTGCAGCTTGGAATAGTCGTCCCCGATGGGAAACTTAAAATTATCAAACTTCTGCACAACCTTGTCAAACGAGGTTGAATAACCTCCACAACTATGTTCCAGGTTAAGCATGTTCTGGAACAATTCATTGGCAAAAAACTATGGTCTGATTCTCTCCTAATAAGCCTTTATTTGATCCCACAAAAGCATAAGATTAGACATCGGTTTGTTATTGTACCACTCACACTTCAAAGTCTCCCACTTTTGCATAATTTCATCCATATTAGGCTTCCTACTTCTGCTTGCACCAGACATTCTTTCTATAACAAAAGCTAAAGGACTAAGGATGAATATAAATTTAAAGAAATATGATGGAAGTATACGAATGACTATGAAATTTTCAAGTGAAGAGATTGTTAATATAGACAAAGAGTTCACCTAATCAATTTAATATCTATAAATGTAAAAGTAACTTTTCAGGTGTTTTTACTGTTTTACGTTTAGAGAAATTGAATGAAACAAGATAAGTAGGTGGTAAAACAAGTATGTCGTAAATGCAAAAAGAAATGTAACTTCAGCCCTAATAAGCCCACAGTTTTTCTATAGTATAAAAATAACTTCAGCCTGAAAATTTTTCACATAATCAATGTAAGTGCAAAAGTAACTTTTCGGATCATTTACTATATGGTCAAACAAATTTAAATGAAAGATAAAGTAGGTGATAAAAGACAAAAAGTAGCTAGTAAATGCAGAAAAATAAGTATGAAGTTAAAAAAAATACCAAAATATGCTGAAGTTTTTGTCATAAGCTTTTTTTAAAACTTCAGCCCAATGTGCCGAAGTTATTTAGTTCATTTCTAAAAACTTCAGCACATCATAAGCTGAAGTTTTTCGTTGTAGATTCAATAGTTTTGTCGTAAAGCTTTTGCAAAAACTTCAACCCAATGTGCTGAAGTTATTTAGTTCATTTCTAAAAACTTCAGCACTTGATAAGCTGAAGTGTTTGTCTTGAATTCAATAGTTTTTGTCGTAAAGCTTTTTCAAAAAAACTTCTGTCACGACCCAAAACGACCCGATCACGATGACACCTATCGTGAAACTAGGCCAGCTGACAAAACTCCCGAATCAACCATTTTCTAATAAAAGTTGTTTTTATACCATTTATAAATCAATAATCTCATAATGAAATTTAAAAAGAAAAGTGTGGAATAATTACAGAAGTCCGGCATCGGGGTGTCACTAGTCATGAGCGTCTACCAAAGTCTGAATTAAACAAGAGTCTAAAATGTACTAAATACAGTAATGAAAATGAGATGAAGGAAAGCAGTGCTGCGAACGTCATGCAACCACCTTGCTAACTCCGATGACTCCGCCTCTGAGCAATCAACACCCGTTACCAGGTTCCGAAATACCTAAATCTGCACATGAGGTGCAGGTATTAATGTGAGTACTCCAACCCAGTAAGTAATAAGAGTAAATAAAGACTGAGTAGTAAGAAACGATGAATCCACATTTATGATAAACTCAATAAGCACAACAGGCTTTCAAATCAGAATACGAGTCAATCGTCTCATTTAAAATCCAGCTTTTGGTGAAAATCATTTGAAAAATGCTTTCCAACAGTTTCAGCAGGGGTTCAATACCATTTATAATAAAAGAGATGAAGACCATAATCGGCCCCTCGGGCAAAACATAGTACGTAAACAGCCCCTCGGGCAAAACATGAATCATAAACACCTCATAACATAAAAAATCTAGTGGAAATAACAAAGCCAAATCAGAGATTTAATACCGAATATCTCATAAAAACTCCAGCTTAAATGAAAGTTGTTTAAAAATATTTGTTCAACATTTTCATAGAGGCTCCGTATAAAGAGGAGTGAAAACAGCAATTACATAGAAACAAGCCTCTCAGGCAAAGCATCACTCACATATGTATACAGCACCTCAGGCAAGCCTCTCAATCACTCGAGACTCAACTCTTATTAGTCAGCGCTCACACTCAGCACTCACACTCAATAAGTACCATATAGTAACTGCTACAGCATGCAGCCTGATCCATATATATAGTCGACTGCGCTCATTGAGGGTGTGCAGACTCCGGAGGGGCTCCTATAGCCCAAGCGCTATATTTCTGCGGCGTGCAACCCGATCCATATACATAAAATATATATATATATATATATATATATATATATATATATATACATACACACACACACACACACACACACACACACACACACACACACACATATATATATATATATATATATATATATGTGTGTGTGTGTGTGTGTGTGTGTGTATTGTTGCGACGTGCAGCCCGATCCATAAATATATAATCCTCACAACTAGGACCTCGCCCTCTCTTAATAATTAACCTCACCATCAGACCCTCGGTCTATCTCAGTCATTAACCTCACAATCAGACCCTCGGTCTATCTTAGTTAATACCCTCACAATCAGACCCTCGGTCTATCTTAATCATCAACCTCACAATCGCTCGGACCATCAGTAAAACAGGGAACTCAGCCCAAATAGTTTTCACATTTTAAGAATTAAAGTGATAAAATCAGGTTTAAATAATAAACAGGTAAATCATGATTGAGTATATGCTTTCAAAACAAATAGAGTGAGGAAAAGTAGTGAAAATGCCCCTAAGGGTCTCAACAGGCCGGCACAAAGCCCCAAACATGGCATACAACCCAAAATATAATATCAATCTCTAAAATATGGAATATCATAAGATTTCAAATCAAATACGCGACTTAACAATCGTATGGGACGGACCAAGTCACAATCCCCAACGGTGCACAACTCCACGCTCGTCATCTAGCATGTGTGTCACCTCAAAGTAGCACAACGATGTGAAATCCGGGGTTTCAAACCCTCAGGACAACATTTACAATCATTACTTAGCTCGATCCGATCCAAAATCTTGCCCGCGATGCCTTTGCCCTCACGAATCAACCTCCAGATTCTCCAAATCTAGCCACAATCAGTACATAACTATTAAAATATGCTAAGGGAATAAAGCCCACTCGAAAATATCCAATTTACATCAAAAATCCCGAAATTGCTCAAATCCAGCCCTCGGGCATACGTCTCGGAATCCGATAAAAGTCACATCAATAGAATCCTCATGCTCTCACGAGTCTATACATACCAAAAATATCAAAAATCGGATCTCAAATGGCCCCTCAAATCCCAAATTCTTGGTCTCCAATTACAAGCCCTAGTTTTTCAATACCAGACTTAAATTCCATGATTAATTAGGTAGAATTCACATAAGAAACGAGTATAAAGTCCATAAATCTTACCTCAAAGTGATTCCCCTTGAATCCATCTTCAATCCTCTTCAAAAAGCTCCAAAAGCGACCAAAATGGTGGAAAAAACCCCAAAATCGCGGACAAGACGACTATTTAAACATTCTGCCCAGGCCTGAAATCCTTCTTCTCGAACGCGGTCAAAGCCTCGCATTCATGAAGCACAAAGTAACTTTGACCAGAATTTCTTCTTCGCGATCGCTACCTGCCCATCGTGAATGCGATGCTTCCTCAGACTAAACCTTTGTGATCGCGTCACAACACTCGCGAAAACGATGCATAAAAATGCCTCAAGTCCAGCTGACCAAATTACTGTACGCGAACGCGGTCCACTCTACGCGTACATGATGACCAAACATCTAGCCCTTCGCAAACGCATAGCCTTCCTCGCGAATGCAAAGGCTTAACTCCCAGTCTTCACCAACTAACCCTTCGCGAACACAAGGGCCTACTCGCGAACGCGAAGGTCTAATTCTCTGCAAAACTTTAGCTGAATTTCTGCAATTCCAAACAACATGAAATAGTTCGATTGTCCACCCGAACTCACCCGAGGCCCTCGGGACCTCAACTAAACATGCCAACATATCCCATAACCTCATTCAAACGTGTTCCAACTTTCGGAACACTCAAAGAAACATCGAAACACCAAAATCACATCGGATTCAAGCCTAAGAATTCCAAGAACTTCCAAATTACGCTTTTGATAAAAAAAACCAACCAAACCACGTCCGAATGACCTGAAATTTGCACACACGTCACAAATGACACAACAGAGCTACTGCAACTTCCGGAATTCCATTCCGACTCATATATCAAAATCTCACCTATCAACCAGAAAACGTCAAAATCTCAATTTCGCCAATTCAAGCCTAAACCTTCCACGGACTTCCAAAATGCATTCCAGTCACACTCCTAAGTTCCAAATTATAAAAATTTCTATTCGAGATCATATACAAACAAGTCAAATCTTGGTCAAACTTTTCAAATTTCAAGCTTCAAACTGAGAACTATTCTTTCAAATTCATTCCGATTACCATGAAAACCAAAACCAACGATTTACATAAGTCATAATCCATCACACGGGGCAAATTATGCCCAAGAATTGACGAGCAATGTGCAAAAGCTCAAAACAACCAATTGGGTCATTACATCCTCCCCCACTTAAACATACGTTCGTTCTCGAACGTGCCCTGAGCTGTTCTAAAAGCCAACCAATCGTTGAATAACCTTACCATGAACATATACCCAGGGGTGATCCCATGTCACCCTATCTCGTATAGGTCCGATGACATAATGTAACTGAAATTTCACAGTCCAACTTAGCCCATGAACCTTAGAACCACATTTCCACTTCTGAAATCATCTACAAAATCAAAATCTTATACCTATACTCTGAATAAGCTCGAACAAGCTGTAATAACCCGTACCCGCAACCTCAGTGCGATTACATGATATACCACATAACTCAAAGGCTTGCAGTGCTAACTTCTAATCACAATAGCTGCACACAATAACAGAATATCGATAGGAAATCTCTTATCAACTAAAGTCTCATTCCAACACTTTCATATACTACCAATGATAATGAAACACGTAATAAGCAACCGTTTTCTCAGATCAACCATTCATGAATCCACTACTTCTTTGGAAAAGACCATAACAAATTTCTGAGCCGAACCTCGATATTATCCTTCCAACATGCTGAAATTAAATCCGTTTGTAGTCATTAAAGATCCTGATGATCTCATCGAGTCCTATACAACTACTCTGGTGACATTGACACATCAATACAGACTAAAGCCACGACTTGTGCAATCCATGCACCAATAAGCCACAATTCGAACTTACTCAAATCTTGAAAATGACCCAAATGAAAGAGCTGTACCGCAAGCTCACTAGTACCACCACAACGCAAGGCTGAGAACCCGCCGCACATTGTAGAAACAAAACACATGAATCTAACCTGCAGGATCATACTTCCACATAGCTTCACTCCAATGCGCGACCTCATCCAAACACTGGTCCACATGAGACACCTTAAGTCACTATGCTCAAAATCGACAACCATGCGCAACATGATGTCTAAAACCAAAGCAATCATCATAACCACCGCGAGGCAATTACATAACACCACACAATTCGAAAGGACATAACCGATACGCCATCCACCGAGCAATACCCAGTGTTCTTCCTTCTCGATTTCTACTGAGAGGCCCTAATAACACCGCACCTCATGTGCCTATAATCAACAAATCCTAACGGTTCGCAATATGGAAAGGTAACTCATAGATCCCCCTGATTACTAATAGCTCAATAATAACCGAATCAACACATCCCTCACTAATGGAAACTCGAAGTCAACAAAGCCATCTCGATGCAAAGCACACATCCATATAGGTCTACCAATGAACCACACATCAACTCTAGTCACCCATAATAGATAAATGACCCTCCGAAGGTTCACAATGACTGAATCATAGCACATACTATCATGTGACTAACTTGCCCACATCTTTGCCGTTCACAACCACAAGCCAACCTATATATGAGAACTTCTAGTCTCCAAGTCCATAAAGCACACGAATTACCATATCTGATCCCAATTCCGCCGCTCACATATATAACATACCTCTAGTACTCAATCATCTCATGAGAGGTACATATATAATTCTTCTGAGCCACCAAGCAAGCTCGAATATCGTCCATTGATCAGGTAAGATAGTGCCGCAATACCAATAAAGCATCCATAACTCGAAAACATCGCCCTTTCTGAAATGTTATACCCTCATCAAGCCACACCAATCAGTGATCTCAGTTATCTAGTCACCTGAAGCTGCCCATGATATCTAAGAATTTGTGACCTTTCTTTTAAATCTGAACCGTGTCCTTACACATGCAAATCTCAATCCTACACAACATACCGCATAAACTGTACCATTCTAGGATAACCACGAGAACTTCATATCATTTCTGGGCCACAAGAAGCTACGTACTCAATTAGCCAAGAACTTTCCATTGATCCCATCTAGAAGAAAATCACTATACATCCCATGCTCATCACGCCAATTGGAAAAATATACCCCTCTAACTATGGTGGAAACTATCTAGAACTCTCCGAATTCCATTTGCACAACTCTAAATCGTCAGGACTGAGTCCTTTAACTCAACCAAGCTACGCAGGTCATTAAAACCCAAAAGAATTGCCGCGAAAACACCTGTAGAAACTCATTACCTTGTAAGCATCCAAGAACTAATCATATCCTTACCATACCGATTCAGCCTACTACCAAGCTATCCCATCTATCTGAGTTCCCTTCTGATCTACCTTCAACTTGATACTCCTTCTTGCTATAACATCACCATTCCTCAACCCAGGCTTACCACACGAGACCCAATCATAAAGCCACACCGTCCTACGGTCCATAAGTCGCTGAATACTCTCTAGATATTCCCAACAGCACCACGTCCAAAATGCTTACCCTGAAGAGACTTCCTACGAATCCAAAGCCATTACCTTCACCTTCCTGATATTGATATATAAAATCCCATAATTAATATAGAAATACCACAAGTCTTGACATCTTCCAATGAAAACTCAGTTTCTAGCCACATATACAACTTGAAAGTACCCAAGTGTTATATGTAAAATCTTGAACACATTAGAACCATTCTCGAGAGTCATTCACTCTACTCAAACTGCAATTATCCTGATCAAACGAACAGAACCACCCACGCATCAATAACACTCCGACACCGCAGAGTGTAAACAACCAAGCAACTTCCTGCTCTATGCACCGAGCATCCATTACCAACTATAACTCAAGACATTCCGTGATTCCCATACACCTATGAAGCATGGCATAACCTTTGTCAAAATTTTCCTTTACTCGAGCCATCCTCGGTCTTAATTTTTTTAAGCCATAACTAATTCACTCGCACGCCTCAAACTGGCACCACCATAGTACATAACCGTGCAATCAGCTAATCAATAGTAGACTCCCCCATTTGGCTCGAAGCCATAGATCGAAACACACTCAATAACTCATAACGCATATATTCTATTGCTGCCATAATACCATAGTGAGATTAAACTCAATCCTTCATAAGCTCATGGAACACAGACCATCTGGTACTTCATATCTTCTGCAAATCTTGCATTCATCCTCGCAACAGTCAAGCCCACTCTCTTAAGCGGCCCAAATTTAAATTTCAACACATATAATTCACTTGTAAATGAGACCTCCTAACAGACAACATAAGGATCACACAACCTCAGAACACTCCGCAGGAGATAACCTACCTGGTTTGCCTCCAACTAACATTTTTGTATACCTTCCACCGTCATAAAGATCACACAGTCACTTAGTTTTGCTGAGTTTGAACTCATACCGCAACATGAAATTTGCTTCACTCCCAATTAGAACACATGAAAAGATTCTTCACACACCCATAACTCGGGGCTACACTTCAAATTAAGATGGAAATCAAACACCAAATAGTCCTTGCTGCCCAAAAGTAGACCCTTCTCGCATCATTCGGTTCATATGAACACATCTCACAGTCATAACATACTCATCACGTAGCTATCCAGTCATTACTCCCTTTAATAGGGACACAACAGAGCATGTAGATCCAGAAGCACACGCTTACGCAATCATCATCAGCTTAGAGCTCAAGCTATAGGCAAAAATCTGGCCTCGAGTCCTCCAGACTGGCCCAACATCATCGCACAGAGATCATATCTCACCCCTTGATCAGGGAATCACAAGCCATCGATGCATATATGATACTGAGCACTCATGCATGCATATGAACACGTGGAAGGAATTTCAAGAGTTATTTTTCAAGCTGAATCTAGGACGCACGATAAGAATTCAAGAATGTGAAGTTTTTCCTAAAGGTTCTGCATCCTCCCGAGGATAAGTACAGCCGTCTCCGTACCGATTCGCGAGACTCTACTAAACCTGCCCATGACTTGTGAAACCTATGTAACCTAGGCTCTAATACCAACTCTTCACGACCTAAAACCGACCCGATTGTGATGGAACCTATCGTGAAACTAGGCCAGCCGACACAACTCCCGAATCAACCATTTTCCAATAAAAGTTATTTTTATACCATTTATAAATCAATAATCTTATAATGAAATTTAAAAAGAAATGTGCGGAATAATTACACAAGCCCGGCATCGGGGTATCACTAGTCATGAGTGTCTACTAAGGTCTGAATACAACAAGAGTCTAAAAATGTACTAAATACAGTAATGAAAATAAGATGAAGGAAAGTAGTGTTGCAAACGTCATGCAGCCACATTGCTAACTCCGATGACTCCGCCTCTGAGCAATCAACACCCGCTACCGGATTCTGAAATACCTGAATCTGCACACGAGGTGCAGGGAGTAATGTGAGTACTCCAACCCAGTAAGTAATAAGAGTAAATAATAACTGAGTAGTAGGAAACGGTGAATCCACATTTATGATAAACTCAATAAGCACAATAGGCTTTCAAAACAGAATACGAGTCAATCGTCTTATTTAAAATCCAGCTTTTGGTGAAAATCATTTGAAAAATGCTTTCCAACAGTTTCAGTAGGGGTTCAATGCCATTTATAATAAAAGAGATGAAAACCATAATCGGCCCCTCGGATAAAACATAGTTCGTAAACAGCCCCTCGGGCAAAATAGGAATCATAAACAACTCATAACATAAAAATCTTAGTGGAAATAACAAAGCCAAATCAGTGATTTAATACCGAATATCTTATAAAACTCAATCTTAAATGAAAGTTGTTTAAAAACATTTGTTCAAAATTTTCACAGAGGCTCAGTATAAAGAGGAGTGAAACTATCAATTACATAAAAACAAGCCCCTCGTGCAAAGCATCACTCACATATGTATAAAGCACCTCGGGCAAGCCTCTCAGTCACTCGAGACTCAACTCTTATCAGTCAGTGCTCACACTCAACACTTACACTCAATAAGTACAATATAGTAACCACTGTGGCGTGCAGCCCGATCCATATATCGCTGCGGCGTACAACCCGATCCATATATATATATTGCTGCGGCGTGTAGCCCGATCCATAAATATATAATCCTCACAACCAGGCCCTCGGCCTCTCTTAGTCATTAACCTTACCATCAGACCCTCGGTCTATCTCAGTCATTAACCTCACAATCAGACCCTCGGTTTATCTCAGTCAATAACCTCACAATCAGACCCTCGGTCTATCTCAATCATCAACCTCACAATCACTCGGACCATTAGTAAAATAGGGAACTCAGCCCAAACGGTTTTCACATTTTAAGAATTAATGTGATAAAATTAGGTTTAAACAATAAACAGGTAAATCATGACTGAGGATATCCTTTCAAAACAAATAGAGTGAGGAAAAGTAGTGAAAATTCCCCTAGGCGGCTCAACAAGCTGGCACAAGGACGCAAATATGGCATACATTCCAAAATATAATATCAATCTCTAAAATATGGAATATCATAAGATTTCAAATCAAATACACGACTTGACAGTTGTAAGGGACGGACCAAGTCACAATCCCTAACGGTGCACGACTCCACGCTCGTCATCTAGCATGTGCGTCACCTTAAAGTAGCACAATGATGTGAAATTCGGGGTTTCAAACCCTCAGGACATCATTTACAATCATTACTTACCTCAATCTGGTCCAAACTCTAGCCCGCGATGCCTTTGCCCTCACGAATCAACCTCCGGATGTTCCAAATCTAGCCACAATTAGTACATAACTATTAAAATATGCTAAGGGAACAAAGCCCACTCGAAAATATCTAATTTACATAAAAAATCCTGAAATTGCTCAAATCCGGCCCCGAGCCCACGTCTCAGAATCCTATAAAAGCCACATCAGTAGAATCCTCATCCTCTCACGAGTCTATAAATACCAAGAACATCAAAAATTGGACCTCAAATGTCCCCTCAAATCCGTCTAGGTCTCCAATTACAAGCTATAGTTCTTCAATACTAGGCTTAAATTCCATTATGAATTAGGTAGAATTCACATATGAAACTAGTATAAAGTCCATTAATCTTACCTCCAAGTGATTCCCCTTGAATCCCTCTTTAATCCTCTTCAAAAAGCTCCAAAAATGACCAAACTTGGTGGAAATAAACCCCAAAATCGCGGACAAGATGACTATTTAAACATTCTGCCCAGGCCTAAAATCCTTCTTCGCGAACGTGGTAAAAGCCTCACGTTCGCGAAGCACAAAATAACTTTGACTAGAATTTCTTCTTCGCGATCGCGACCGGCCCATCATGAATGCGAAGCTTCCTCAGACTAAACCTTCACGATTGCATCACAACACTCATGAATGCGATGCATAAAAATGCCTGAAGTCTAGCTGACCAAATTACTCTACGCGAACGCGATGACCAAACGTCCAGCCCTTCGCGAATGCATAGCCTTCCTTGCGAACGCGAAGGCTTAACACCCACCCTTCACCAACTAACCCTTCGCGAACGCGAGGGCCTACTCACGAACGCGTAGGTCTAATTCTCTACAACACTTCAGCTAAATTTTTGCAATTCCAAACAACATGAAATGGTTCGATTGACCACCCGAACTCACCCGAGGCCCTAGGGACCTCAACCAAACATGCCAGCATATTGCATAACCTCATTCAAACTTGTTCCAACCTTCGGAACGCTCAAAGCAACATCAAAACACCAAAATCACATCGGATTCAAGCCTAAGAATTCCAAGAACTTCCAAATTACGCTTTTGATAAAAAAACCCAACCAAACCACGTCCGAATAACCTAAAATTTTGCACAAACGTCAAAAATGACCAACAGAGCTACTGAAACTTCTGGAATTCCATTCCGACCCCTATATCAAAATCTCACCTATCAACCGGAAAACATCAAAATCTCAATTTCGCCAATTCAAGCCTAAACCTTCCACGAACATCCAAAATGCATTCCGATCACGCTCCTAAGTCCCAAATCACCTAACGGAGCTAACAAAATCATAAAAATTCCTATCCGAGATCATATACAAACAAGTCAAATCTTGGTCAATCCTTTCAAATTTCAAGCTTCAAACTGAGAACTGTTCTTCCAAATTTATTCCGATTACCCTGAAAACCAAAACCAATGATTTACATAAGTCATAATCCATCACACGGGGTAAATCGTGCCCGAGAACTGACGTGCAAGGTGCAAAAGCTCAAAACGACTGGTCGGGTCATTACAATTTCAGTCCAATATACTGAAGTTATTTTGTTCATTTCTAAAAACTTCAGCACTTGATAAGTTGAAGTTTTTGTCCTGGATTCAATAGTTTTTGTCGTAAAGCTTTTTCAAATAACTTACGCAGAAACTGCTGAAGTTATTTAGTGTATTTCTAAAAACATCAGCACTTGATAAGCTGAAGTTTTTGTCCTGGACTCGATAGTTTTTGTCGTAAAGTTTTTTCAAAAAATTTCAGCAGTTTATGCTGAAGTTATTTAGTGTATTTCTAAAAACTTCAGCACTTGATGAGCTGAAGTTTTTGTCCTACAGTCGACACTTTTGTTATGACTTTTAACCAAAACTTCAGCTTAAAAAGCAGAAGTTATTTACTTCATGCTGAAGTTTAGCATACTGAATTTCAACAAAAATATACTTAAAATTCATGAAAAAAGACATAAACATATTTGATTCAATCCAAGTCAACTAAAAAACTAATTAATGCGAATAGAACAAAATTTAAAAGATATCACATAATTCACACAAAATAATGTATATTCATAAAATACAATTTGTTTTCACTTACATCCTTGAAAAAAAAATTAGTTTTTTGTTTACAAGTTATTCTCTATTCAAAAAATTCACCGAGTGTCTTCATATTCTCCATAGTCATATCCTAGTTGCTCTTCTTGGTTTTCTTAAACATGTTCCATGAGTCCAAAGATTTGCAGCCAATTCTCTGTTGAATACCAATGCATGCCTTTGGTTATAGAGATCTAAAATTCGCTTCCAACTGAACTTTACTACTATGAATTTTTTAGGAACTCCCGTCTTCTTTCTTAACAACATTACTACTATGATTTCATGCTTACAGATGAGACCTAGACACTATCAAATCTCAGTTTCAAACTTAGAAAATATGCCCATGCTGAAGAGCTCCTGGCATAATAACTTTGCACCATATACACATAAACCTTCACTATGTCTTCAACTGATTCATAGAAGCAGCAATACGAGCCCCTTACTTTACTACCTTGTACGGACCTCTGAATTACATTTGCCATATTCTTGCATTTCCCACATATGTGCATCTGTGAGGAGTCACTAAGTGTGAAAAGGTGTTCATGAAAATTCGCTGCAGCACCATGAGCTATAAGACAGTCACACTCCATTTCACCAAATTTAATTCTACCAAAGTATTTTCTGTCAGCCACACGAAGTTTACTACTATGATTTTTTTAGCATATCCCGTCTTCTTTCATAAGAAAAACAACAAGCAAATATTGGCAAAGACATGCTTACTGGTGTGCAACTGGGAATTTGTGGGAAGCAAAGATAATAAAGAAGAAGTCGAAAATACTTCATATGTGACGGAGAGTGGCCACATAAAAAACTCGAGCTCTAGGAAATTTGCTCTTTTTCCTAAAAGTTAGATTTATCAACTAGTAAAAAGAGCAAATTGTCCTGGAGTTTGAGTTTTTGATCTGGACACTCTCCTTCACATATGAAGTATTTCGACTTTTCCTTTATTATCTTTGCTTCCCATGAACTCCCTGCTACACCCAATAAGCATGTCTTTGCCAACATGTTCTTGTTTTTCTTTGAGTATAAATTTAAAGAAATATGATAGAAGTCTATGGTTGATTATGAAATTTTCAAGTGAAAAGATTGTTAATATAGCCAAAGAGTGCACCTAATCAATTTAATATGCTGAAGAGATTGTTAACTGTTTTTTGTTCAGAGAAATTGAATGTAACAAGATAAGTGGGTGGTAAAACAAGTAAGTGGTAAATGCTAGTAGTTGGTAAAAAATAAGGCCACAGTTTTTCTATAGTAAAAAAAAAACTTCATTTACTATATGCTCAGAGAAATTTAAATGAAAGATGAAGCAGGCGATATAGGTGATAAATGACAAAAAAGTAGCTAGTAAATGCAAAAAGATAAGTATCAAGTTAAAAAAAAATACCAAAACATGCTAAAGTTTTTGTTGTAAAGCTTTTTAAAAAATATTTAGGCCAATGTGCTGAAGTTTATTAGTGTATTTCAAAAAACTTCAGCACTTGATAAGCTAAAGTTTTTGTCCTGGATTCAATAGTTTTTGTCGTAATGTTTTTTCAAAAAACTTCAGCAGAAACTACTGATGTTTTTAGTGTATTTCTAAAAACTTCAGCACTTGATAAGTTGAAGTTTTTATTCTGGATTCAATAGTTTTTGTCATAGAGCTTTTTCAAAAAACTTTAGCACAAACTGCTGAAGTTATTTCGTGTATTTCTAAAAACTTCAGCACTTGATAAGCTGAAGTTTTTGTCCTACAGTCGACACTTTTTTTATGGCTTTTAACAAAAACTTCAGCTTAAAAAGCAGAAGTCATTTACTTCATGCTTAAGTTTTTTCAACAAAAATGTACTTAAAATTCATGATAAAAGACACAAACATATTTGTCTGAACAGAAGTCAACTAAAAAAATAATTAATGTATATTCACAAAATCCAAATTTTGTGCACCCAATCCTCTAATCAAAAAATTCACACAGAGTCTCTTCAAAATCTCCATAATCATGTCCTTGTTGTTCTTCTGGAGTTTCATAGCCGCTATCTTGTTTCCACTTTTCATGAGCCCAAAGATTGGCAACCAATTCTCTCCTGAATGTCAATGCCTGACTTTGATCGAAATTGAAGACATCTTCTCTCTTCAATCGCATATCAATGAACTTAAGAGCAAATATACCACAATCAACACTACAAAAAGAACATGAAAAAGAAATTGAAGAATAGTTAACACAAGTGCAAAAAATAATAAACATAAGATGCATGGTAAAACATATACGAAATACGTACTTGTTACCCTGTAGCGGTGTCTCCATCCACTTAATTAGAAATTTTTCCACAGGCATTTTCCCGTAAAATTTATTGTGTGCCCTAAAGTCCAATCATTTGAGACAGTGTGGGATCAACTGGGCATAATTTCTGACATGTTCAAGCGTACGATCATATGTTACACTACCCATGAAATCATACACATATATAATTTTATCTTTAAAGTCCAGAATTCCAAAAAAGCAGTACGTAGATCTCTGGCCCATCATTGGCTTAAGTCTAAATGGAAAGAATACTTTTCTGGAAATGCCCATGAGATACCACAGGAAAGGTCGAGGCCTTTTACGTAGTTGGCCACCTTTTTATTCGTTGATTCTTCAATAAACCAACTAATGTTCGTAAGTGGCTGAATAACCGCTTCTTCTTCTTCTTTTTTAGCCTGTTGTTTGGATATCCTCTTTCTCTTTGATTTGCTCTTTTTTTGATCCTCCATTCTCTTTTCCTTCCTTTTTCTAATTTTCTCCTTCTGTTCTTCTGAAGGATGAATACCAGCTAGCTTAGTCATATACTGATCAAAAATTAAATATGTTACTGTATATCTTGATTTTGGATAACCTGGAAGGTGATAGCAATATTTTTTGCGCAAGTAATATATGCCCACTTCCATATGCTGCAAATGAACAACAACAAATGATAACATATGAAATAAAAACTTCAGCAGGCATAATTATGATGTTTAGAAAAAACGCATTACAACACTACAAACAACATGACAAAAACTTAAGCATATTCAGTTTGAAGTGTTAGAAAATACTCTAAAAAACTTTAGCATGTTTGATTTAAAAGTTTTGAAAAAAAAACTAGAGAATGCATGTCAAAAACTTCAACACGGTTAGGCTGAAGTTTTAGCAAATAAGCTAAAAAACTTCAGCAATTTACTATGAATAAAGTTGAAGTTTTCCAAATTACAATACAAAAACTTTACTATAAAAAAATTGAAGTTTTGGGAAATACAGTTGAAAACCAATTCAAAAAACAAACTTAATAAATTACTTCATCCGCAAGATCAGAGTTAGGATCCATAAGCTTGGTAAAGAATGATTTTGCAATATCAACTCCAGCTAATCTGAATGGATTGGAATCATATTCACTGGCATCCATCTCCAACCACTCTGTAAATCTTTGCATCAATCCACTGTCTTGATTAACATAATGGAAGGGACACCTTCGTGCAGTCTTTCCTACTTTCCAATCTTGCCCCTTTGCTTTTGTTTATGAATTACGTAAGGATATATCAATCAAATACTCTCCATACGAATCCTTTTCCCTTTTTTATCTGATTTTTCTTTTGCTTGCTCTTCTTGCTGTTCCGTCACAACTAACTACTGTTGTTCAGCAGTAGGGGAAAAAACCACAACCATCGTGGCAGATACTTAACCAACTCTCTGCTGTTCACGACGTTCTTGTCTCTCTTCACGAACAACAACAACAATAGAATTACCTTCTGAATCAGTCCCTTGTGTACTACCTAATGAAAATGAACATAAATTGAAGTTGGGGATATCACTGGTGTCACACATAGGAGAACTGGAAATCTCCCTTCTCTTAGGATTTGGAAGAAGTTGCGATGCATCAGATAAGATCTGCAAAATCAAGGAAAATATAAACATAAATAAAACTGATACAAAAACACATTAGGCAAAAAACAACTTATAATCGAATTGTAGAAAATATCTACCTAGTTTAAGTGTTGAGACACAGATGGTGTTTGCATTCCAACAGATCCATTTCCTTTATCTTCAGATATCTTGTACCTTCATGCAAAAAAAAACTAAATAATACTGACTAAATTTTATAAAATAATACCAACACACTTCACACCTGTCTGTGAGCCAACAGGTGTGAATAAACGTATTTCTCCTTTTTGATATAGCTGCATAAGCTCACCAAATTCTTTTAGAGCTTCATCGAGTCTTTCTGAAAAATCATTCAAAAACATAACAAAGAAAATAAAGTATGTAAAATTTCAAACTGTAAAAAATATACTTCAATCAAATGTAATAAATTCAGGATCTATAGAATACCTTGATGTTTGTCTTCCGCTGTGGTTTCCCCAGGCTGCATGCCTTTGTCGATATCAACAGTTCCAGCTTCATTCAATTGTGCACCAACGTCGAGGAGCATTGGTGTATTCTCTGGAAGGTTTTTCTCAACTCTACCTTCATTCAATTCAGTATAATCAGAGAGTTTTTGAGTTGTGTCAATTAAAGCACAACTAGTTTCAACTTCCACTGCATATTCATAAAGAGGCGGAATAGATCAACTAGTTTTTCTATATATATAACATAGAAAAAATTTATACCTATAGTGAAAATTATACTAAAGGATATTATCAAAAAAATCAGTTAAAACTTCAACTCTAAGAAGGCTGAAGTTCGCCAGTCACAAACAAAAACTTCAGCTCTAGAGCTGAAGTTCGACAGTTACAAAACAAAAACTTCAGCTCTAGAGTTGAAGTTCGCCCGTTACAAAAATAAAAATTCAGCTCTAGTGCTGAAGTTCACCAGTTACAAAACAAAACATTCAGCAAAAAATATACTGTAGTTTTTACAAAAAATAAAACACAAATTCAAATCCAAAAATAATGCTGAAGTTCATAAAAAATATAACAAAAAAAACACAAAACATGAAACAAAACTTCAGCTCCTATCTAAGGTATCATTGAACTATTATAAACTTCACACTTTATACCTGTAGTAACAATTTCCTATGTATCATTACCTACAATTTCCTTGCAAATAGCTAGTGCTCCTGCAAACTAATCGTCTTTCCTAATAGTTCTAGACACATCACTTGCTTTCAGTTTTAAAGTACCAACAGGTGCTTGATCTCCATCACCAAACAAATTACCTTTTACAATATCACTTTCCAAAGCACAACTCGGTGCATGTTTTTCAGTACCAACAACTTGATCATCTGCACCGTTCTCAATTGTTAACTCTTCATCATTTCCATCTTTACTCAGTCTATAAACACTAGATTGTTCCTCTCCACCTTGTTGTTGAACATGTTCATCACCTTCAACAACCGCTTCCTTACGTGTAGCATTATCATCTGCGACTTTATGCGATGCATCATGAGCAGCATGTTCTTCAGTATAAACAACTTGATTATCTGCACCTTGCTTGCTTCCAACAGTCTCAGTTGATAACTGTTCTTCATCATTTTCATCTCTGCTCAATCTATCAACACTGGAATGTTCCTCTTCAACTTGTTCTTGAACATGTTGATCGCCTTCAAAAGCCACTTCCTCACGTGTAGCATTTACATCTGCGATTTTATGCAATGCATCATCAACAACATTAATATCTGATAGATGTTCGTAGCAGTCGTTCATCCTATCATATTGTCGATGGTTACTCAAATCAAAATTGCCATCGTCCATTCCATTTGATTTGTCGACAATCTTAAACATATTTTCAAAATTCTCATCAAAATATTCCTAGAAAAAAAGGACTAACAATGATTAATCTGAATAACATTAATAGAAATAAAAAGACTTCTCTATAAATTAGCTTACCTTCACTTTTCCAAAAACCACATCCATAATAGCAGATCGCTCAACATATTAAAACTTATCAAAAACTTCTTTCACGATCATGCTTCTTTCTTTTTCTGCATGCCTTTGAACCTCCATCGTTACCCTCTAGTATAGACACACAACAAAAATTCAGATATAGTAAGAAAACTTCAGTTAAAAACAAGTTGTACTTTTACAAAAACAAAACCAAAAAATATCAGATCAAAACTTACAAAACATATTGTGTCGAGTAATTCATTCTAATCAAACTCCGTTGTAGAACGTTTAGAATAACTCTGGGTACGAGATGATTCGCCAATAAAAGGAGTTTGATTTGCTTCTTTTGATCGACTCCGACTACGTGGTGATTCACCAATAACATCAGTTCAATTTGATTATTTTGATCGACTCCTACTATATGGTGATTCACCAATAATAGGAGTTCGATTCACTTCTTTTTATCGACTCAGACTACGTGGTGATTCACCAGTTAAAGAAACCGCATTACGTACCTTTGAACGAATCAGGCTGCATGGTAATCGTCCAATTAAAGGCATTGGATTCAATTCCTCTTATGTAGGAATTATATCCAATACCATAAAGTTGCGATAATTCTATTTAACACAAAAAATTATGAGGGGAAAAAACTAATACGTCATCATATAAACACAAAGCCAAAAAAAATTAACTTACATCATGACTACTGAAGATATCAAAAAGTTCGTTAAATTTAGGCTTTCCCACACATACATAACATAACATCCTGGGAACCTGAGGGGTATCAAGGTGCTCATCCTCTCTAATATACTTCTCCCGAATATCTGGGAAGCGTATATAGAACCAAGCACATAACAGATATGGAAATCCACCAACTTTGTACTCAGTTGAATGAAATTTGTTCTGCTAGTCCAATGCATGCTTCAGTGAGTAAATGAGCTTCTCATAAGCCACATTACCCCAAGGATATTCAGTACAAACCTTATCATCTTCAAGAATAGATGCATAGTCCTCCAGCACAAACGACTTAGTCTTTTTCCCAAACAAAATAGACTCTACAACAAGAATTTCTATAAGCTTCACAGCATCATCATCACTCTCGCATACGTGACTGTGATTCACAACATTCTTTGGAATTTCATTCCGAGTCATAAAATCTAAAATATCCTTTAAGGTCACACCCTTGGACTTACTAAAATAGTGCTTCAGAATATTGCTCTCTTGATTTATTGGTTTTTCAGCATTATGTATTGTGATCCTGTCACGACCCTAAACCCGAACCCGGGCATGATGGCGCCTCTCGTGAAGACAAGGCCAGCAGACACTTCCCATTTTTAGTTTATTAATAGTTAAGCATTAATAAATAGTCTAAAAATGAATAGATAAACCAAAGTTTAAGCAAACGATAGTATAATATGCAGAATACAGCCCAAACACAGCTCGATACCGGGGTGTCACTAGTCATGAGCACCTATAAATCCTACTACAAGTCCGATAAGTCTATAAATATTACAAATGTCTAAAAAAAGTTAGAAATGACAAAGAGGGAGAAACATGGGACTGCAGACGCCAAGCAGCTACTTCGTGAACTCCGAATGTCCGCCGAGAGCCCTCAACTCACACTGGCCGGATCAGCAATGCTTGAATCTGCACATAGGGTGCAGGGAGTAAAGTGAGTACTCCAACTCAGTGAGTAACAAATGTAAATAAAGACTGAAAGTAGAAAATCACATAAGGCACAAAAGCATGCTATAATGAAGCAGTAAAACTATTAAAACAGTAAACCAGTAAAAGATAGGTAAAATCCTTTAACTCAAACTTCATGAAAAGCCTTTTTCAACAATTAAGCAGGTAATTGACTATCAATTATGAAAAGTAAACACATAAAGGTTCGCCCCTCGGGCATAGTATCAATAAATCCATCCCTTGGGCAACATATCAGAACAATACCAGCCCCTCGAGCAATCATATAGAACAATACCAGATCCTCGGGCTCAATCTCACATCACAATGGGTATCCGTGCTTACTGGGGTGTACAGACTCCTGGAGGGGCCCCTTACAGCCCAAGCGCAATATCAAGCCATCTCATGGCACCATCACTAGGCCCTTGACCTCATTTCAATCAAGCCACCTCGTGGCGTACATATCTATATCTCACGCCCTCGACCTCATAATCAGTATCAAATGTTTCCTCATAACATAGGCCATCGGCCTTACTCAGTCCAAATCCTCTCAAGCCATTTGGCCAATAGTAAAACATGATTCTTAGCCCAAAACTATCATTCAAAAGATCATGTAAGTGTTTAAAATAGAGTAAACATGGCTGAGTACGAAAACAATGAAATATAACATGATTGAGTTCAAGTATAAAGTCAAAACAGTGAGGAAATACCAGAAAAAATCCCCGAAGGGTTTAAATAGTTGGCACGAGGCCCAAATATGGCATTCAACCCAAATAATGATGATAGCAAATAGATTTAAGTGAAATACGCTGTAAAATAGTTATTCGGGACGGACCAAGTCGCAATCCCTAATAGTGCAGGACCCCACTCTCGTCACCAAGCATGTGGCTCACCTCAATATAGCACTACGATGTGCAATCTGGGGTTTCAAGCCCTCAAAACATAATTTACAATCATGACTCACCTCGAACCGGTCAAATCTCTAACTCACGACGCCTTTGCCCCTCAAATCAGCCTCCACGCACGTCGAATCTATCCAAAATCAGAACGAGGAGGTTAAAATAGGCTAAGGGAAGCCCAAGCAAAATTAATCAAAATACGACACAAATCCCAAAATTACCAAAACCCGACCCCCGGGTCCACATCTCGAAATTCGATAATTTTTACATCAATAGATTCCTTATCTAACTACGAGTTCATACATATCAAAAGTTCTGAAATCTGACCTTAAATGGTCCTTCAAATCCTCAATCAAAGGTCTAAATTTTCAAGCCCTAATTCTTCAATTTTTGGCTTAATTTCCATGATTTACTAGGTAGAATTCACATTACAATCGAGTTTTAAGTCCAAGAATCTTACCTCCAAGTGATTCCCCTTGAATCCCTCTTCAATCCCCTTCAAAAAGCTCCAAAAACGACCAACAATAGAAGAAATAAATCCCACATTCGCGGACAAGACGACCTTTTAAACCTTCTGCTCATGCCTAATTTCCTTCATCGCGATAGCAGGACAACCTTCGCGATAGCGAAGCACAAAATCTCAGCTCCCACAATTAACCCTATGCGAACACGTGGAATACCTTGCGAATGCGATGCTCAGACCTTTTACACTACGCGATCGCGGATCAACTACCGCGTTCGCAAAGAACAACCTCCAAGCCAACACCCCTAGTCCACTTACTCTACGCATTCGCGATCAACAACTTCCACACCCCTATGCGATTGCAACCCAACCTTTGTGAATGTGAAGAACAAACTAGACTGCCCCTCAAAATCTTTTACGCGATCACGAGAACCCCTACGCGATCGCAAAGAGGAATTCTCTGCAACAGCTGAACCTAAAATTCTGCAACTCCAAACTTCATGAAGTGATCCGATTGACCAACCAAAACTCACCCGAGGCCCCCGGGACCTCAACCAAAGGCACCAACATATCCCAAAACCTTATTCAAACTTGTAAAAATCTTCAAAACACCTCAAACAACATCAAATCAACAAAAACACATCGGATTCAAGCCAAACTTTCAAAAATCTTCCGAATTCCGCTTTTGATCAAAAACCCAACCAAACCACATCCGAATGACCTAAAATTTTGCACACACATCCCAAATGACACAATAGAACTACTGTATTCTTGGAATTCCATTCTGATCCCTATATCAAAATCTCACCTACCAACTAGAAATCGCCAAAATATCAACTTCGCCATTAAGCGTAAATCTACTCCGAACTTCTAAAAATCATTCTGATCATGCTCCTAAGTCCCAAATCACCTCCTTAAGCTAATCGAACCATCGAAACTCACATTTGAGCCCTCTAACACATAAGTCAACGTTCAGTTGACTTTTCCAACTTAAGCTTCCTTAAAAGAGACTAAGTGTCTCAAACCTTACCAAAATCATTTCGGATTCGATCTGACCAACACGATACTACATAACACGGATAAACAAAGCATAAAGAAGAAGAAATGAGGAAAACGGAGCAGTAACTCATGAGACGACTGATCAGGTTGTCACATCCTTCCCAACTTAAATAAACGTTCGTCTCAAATGAGTCAAGAAACATAGGTGAGGTCCGCACTAGGTGAGGATATATACTTTGCAAAAAGGGCAATGCGGCTGTACAAGGTTTTGTGCGGTCCGCACTAGGATCGATGCGGCCGCACTTGATTTAGTGCGATTCACAGTAAGAAGGATCAGAGAGTTGTCAGTTTCGAGTTTCAAACCAATGCGGTCCGTGCTCCATTTCGTGCGGACCGCACTAGAAGCCTCCGCGGTCGCACTCCATTCTGTGCAGTCCGCATTGCCTGAGTTCAGAGAGATGTATTTTTATGTCAAGAGCCTTGGTACGGCCGCACGTGATTTTGTGCGGTCCGCACTAACCCTGCATGGGTATTTTTGTCCAGATTTTTCAGCTTAGTATAAATAGCTTCTTTTCCCATTTTTAGGTTATCAGAAAGTTTTAGCTAAGAGTTGCGCTCGTGGGTTCAAATATTTTAGTTGTTTTGGGCAATTTTATCTACATTTCAGCATTGCATCTTCTTGTTTATCTTAGTAATTAATTAATATGAGTTTTTCTTCATCTATTTCTTGCTTTTCTTCTTTAATTATGAATAGTTAAACCCATAAGCTAAGGTTGTGGCTCAACCCTAGTATGGGTAATTGATGGGTCTTGTGTTTTAGGGCTAGATTGACTATGGGTGTTTGATATTTGGGCTAATTTCATGTTTAATTGCTTAATTAGTGATTGCAAACACTAGTTTGTGTTGAGTTGACTTGAGCTCTTCTTGAGAAAGAGAGCTTGAGTCTCTGAAATTGGTCCAACAAGGAATTGGGGCGTATTCAAAAGATTGATAGCCCCAATTAAAGGGTTAAACCTCGAGAGAGTAATACCCGACTTGAACCTTGATTGTTTGTGTAAATTTGCATACTCAATTGGCCTTGAGAAAGTCGATTCAGGCAAAATCACTTGAACCACCGAGAGGTGTAGAGTGGGTAAAATTGTTGCAACAGTTATATCATACTCCCCAAATATGTCAATCATGCATTAGACTCAACTATCCGTCTATTAACCACCTAGGCAAAAGTCACTACCCTAGTGCCTTTTAAACCATTTGAACAACCCACAATATTTTACTCTTAGCTTATTTTAGTTTAATTTAGCTTTGTAGTTTGATAAAAGTAGAAGTAAAACAACAACAACAACAGTAGCCCAGTATAATCCCACTAGTGTGGTCTAGGGAGGGTAATATGTACGCAGACCTTACCCCTACCCCGAGGGGTAGAGAGGCTGTTTTCAGGAGACCCTCGGCTCAAGAAAGTGATAAGAGATGATATATTAGTACTAATAAATAGACTCATAATAAAAAACATAAAATAAAAATAACAGCAATATAAGAAATATAGGAAGTACGAAAAAGATGGAAGATATAATAATATCCAGCAGATAAAGCCCTGTATCAGTAGCCGACCAGTAGCATCCTAAGACTAACTCCTAACTGGCTAGTCTCACTTTAGTGCGCTATAGAAATACTCAAAATTTCCCCTAGCCTACAACCTTAATGCTCGACCTCCACAATTCTCTGTCAAGGGCCATGTCCTCAGTAATCCTAAGTCGTGCCATGTCATGCCTGATCACCTCTCCCCAATACTTCTTAGGTCTCTCTCTACCTCTCTTCGTGCCCACCACAGCTAGTCATTCACACCTCCTCACCGGTGCCTCAGTGCTCCTCCTCTGAATGTGCCCGAACCATCTGAGTCTTGCTTCCCGCATCTTGTCCTCCATGGGGGCCACACCCACCTCCTCTCGAATATCTTCATTCCTAATCTTATCCATCCTTGTATGCCCGCACATGCACCTCAACATCCTCATCTATGCTACTTTCATCTTCTTGATGTGAGAGTTCTTAACCGGCCAACACTCGGTCCCATACAACATGGCAGGCCTAACCACTGCTCTATAAAACTTACCTTTTAGTAACGTTGGCACTTTCATGTCATACAGGACTCCCGACACTAACCTCCACTTCATTCACCCCCCTATACGGTGTGTGACATCCTCGTCGATCTCCCCGATCCCCTGAATAACTGACCCAAGGTACTTGAAACTACTCCTCTTAGGAATGACTTGAGAGTCGAGCCTCACTTCCACTCCCACTTCCGTCGGCTCGACCCCAAATTTGCACTCGAGGTATTCCGTCTTTGTCCTGCTCAGCCTGAAGCCTTTAGACTCAAGAGCCTATCTCCAAACCTCTAGACTTTCGTTGACGTTGCATCATGTCTCATCGATTAGAACTATGTCATCAGCAAATAGCATGCACTATGGCACATCTCCTTGAATATGATGAGTTAGTGCATCCATCACCAGGGCAAATAGGAAAGGGCTGAATAGAGACCCTTGGTGTAACCCCGTAACAACCGGAAAATGCTTGGAGTTGCCTTCTACTGTCCTAACCCGAGTCTTAGTTCCATCATACATGTCTTTAATCACCCTAATGTAGGCCGCCGAGACCCCTTTAACCTCTAAGAAGCTCCATAAGACCTCCCTAGGAACCCTGTCGTACGCTTTCTCTAGATCAATAAACACCATGTGGAGATCCTTCTTCTTATCCCTGTATTGTTCCACTATCCTCCTAATAAGGTGGATAGCTTCTGTGGTAGATCGCCCCGACATAAATTCGAACTGGTTATCTGAAATAGACACCGTTTTTCACACTCTTATTTCTACCACTCTCTCCCAAACTTTCATGGTATGACTCAGTAATTTGATACCCCTATGGTTGTTACAACTCTGGATATCGCCTTTGTTTTTATACAATGGAACCATTATACTCCACCTCCACTCTTCAGGCATACTATTAGTCTTGAATATAACATTAAACAACCCAGTAAGCCATTCCAAGCCTGCTCTACCCACACACCTCCAAAGTTCAACCGAAATTTCGTCTAGCCCGGCAGCTCTGACCCTTCTCATCTTACGCATTGCCTCCATAACCTCATCGACCTCAATATCCCTATAATAACTTAATTCATGGGGACTGTCGGCATTTCTCAGTTCACCTAGTACAATATCTTGATCCCCTTCTTCATTTAGAAGTTAATGAAAGTAGGTCTGCCATCTCCTCTTAATCTGGTCATCCCCCATCAAAACTTTGCCGTCATCATCTTTTATGCACCTCACTTGGTCCAGATCCCGAGCCGTCCTCTCTCTCACCTTAGCGATTCGAAATAACTTCTTCTCCCCACCTTTGTTCCTTAGTTCCTCATACAGACAAGCAAAAGTTGTCATCTTAGCCTCCATTACTGCCATCTTCGCCTCCTTTCTAGATACCTTATACCTCTCATTGTTCGCTCTCTTCTCCTCCTCACAAGTGCTCCATATTAACCGTAGGTAAGCTCCTTCTTTGCTTCCACTTTACCTTGGACAACTGCATTCCACCACCAGCCTCCTTTGTGGCCACCAGTGCGGCCCGAAGATATCCCTAACACCTCTCTCACCGCCTTCCTTATACAGTTCGCCGTCGTCGACCACATAGTGTTTGCGTCCCTACTACTTCTCCACGCTCCCATTGCCGATAACCTTCCTTCCAAATCCTGAGCTTTATCCGTAGTCAAGGCGCCCCACCTAATCCTTGGGCGTCCTCGTCCTGACCTCTTCTTCCTCTTTATCATAATACCAATGTCCATCACCAAAAGCCTATGCTGCGTTGCAAGGGTCTCTCCTGGGATAACTTTGCAATCCTCGCACAACCTTCTGTTGCATCTCCTCAGGAGGAGATAGTCAATCTGAGTCTTCGCCACCGAACTTTGGTAAGTAACCAAGTGCTCCTCCCGCTTCGGAAAACATGAGTTCGCAATCACTAGATCGAATGCCTTGGCAAAGTCCAATAGCGAAGTGCCCCCTCATTCCGCTCCCCGAAACCAAAGCCGCCATGCACCTCAGTATAACCACCTGCCGACGACCCAATATGACCATTGAAATCTCCTCCTATGAATAAACTCTCGGAAGGCGGAATACTACAAACGACATCATCCAACCCCTTCCAAAACCGCCTTTTAATCTCCTCATCTAAGCCCGCTTGCGGCACGTACTCACTAATGACATTTAAAGTACACTCACCCACCACCAATTTAATAGTCATTAGTCTATCATTCACCCGCCTAACCTCTACCACCGACTCTCTAAGATAGCTATCTACCAGGATACCCACTCCATTCTTACCTCTCCGGACTCCAGAGTACCACAACTTATACCCATCCGCGTTTTTCGCCCTCGATCCAACCCACCTAGTCTCCTGAACACATGCTATATTAATCTTCCTCTTCTGAAGGATCTTTGCCAACTCTATAGACTTACTCGTTAGTGAACCTATGTTCCATGACCTGATTCTCAACCTATAGGATCCCTTGCCCCCTCTACCTCCCCTACCTCCCATCCCACCCCTGACCCCGGCCCCACACTCTGCCCCACCCGCGGACATGCCCTTAATCTATCATCCCAGACTGCAGCCACTATACCTACGACAATCTAAAGGAGACTCGCTAGTGCACAATGGACAATGAATCAAACTAGAAGGAAACAAGTGACTACTAGTACACTAGTAGAATGATTGAACTGAACTATTGTGAACTAAAGTAACATCAATTTAGCTAACACCAAAAGAGAACGGGGGGTACCAACTCCCAAGAACCAAACCTGTGTTGATTTGCTGTACTCGATGTAGTTGTACGCTCACACACCGCTTCCCACCGCCCTTTGTTGATGCCCATCTAGGTTACTCTCCTTTACTAGTGCTCGTGCGCCCAACTTGTATCCAACACTTCGAGAATTTCCCTGAAAACACAGAAAAACCATGACCCAAAAACCAAAAAGAGGGCTGTCACCGCTACCACTGGTGTAGCCCTGACAATAGTAGGGGAAATGTAGGGAAAAGCAAAGAACTACACAAAATTCACCAAGTTCTACCGTGGTACAACAAAATGCGCAGATCGAAACTATACCCTCAAGAAAAATAAATCAAATTTGGAATCTGGAAAATAAATCAAATCTGGAAAAGAACAAAAGGAAAATAAATGAGAAATTATTTTTAAAAAAGGTACTATACCTGAAGAAACAAATTGATTTTGAGTGAAATCCAAAAGCAGATGACAATAACTCAAAACACACTGTGCAAACTGAAATTAACAGTAAAATAAAAGACCAATCTTCAGCCAAAAGTAGACCAAGAAATGAGATATCAAGTGACCCAATTAGTGACCCAGCAAAATAAAATCAACCAAAGACAGATTGCTTAATTCTAGTAAAAAACGCAAATCGAAAAAGACTCAAAATGATTTCACCTTTTTGAGCAGCGACAACAATCCCATTAAGACCACATCAATTTCCCATATACCGTCTCTACTTCAATTAATTCCTTCTTAATAAACCGTGAATCTCGAAGACAAGAAGGGGGTGGGGGCAAGAAGACAAGAAGAACAAGAAAGAAAGGGGAAGTAACGGGAAAGAAGAAGAAAGCAGGAAGGAGAAAGACAGGAAAAGAAGACAAGGGTGGGGTAGGGTGGGGGTATTACCTGGTTCGGTGGTTGCCGAAGGTCCAGTGATAGGGACATTAGAGAGATGAGATGAGAGAGACGTTAGAGACTTTCTACCCTATAAATCTTGGTAGAGGAGGTTCAAAAACCTAAAAATGTTTTGAAGTGTAATTTGGAACACACACACAACCCTAAACTAGATAGATACCCGACTCCAACTTCTAGCTCATTGTAGAAATCGATCCCGACCCTAAATCGGGTAAAAGCTGCTTCGACCCTCTCCTGCTACTCAATAGCAGTGAAGGGTAGGCTTCGATAAGACACATCCCGAACCTTCCTATCAGCATAGCTCTTCTGTCTCGACTGCGCTGTACGAAGCCTCTCCTGAATCACCTTCACCTTTTCTAAAGCATGCTGCACCAAGTCTGTCCCCAATAGCCTAGCCTCACCAGGCTCGAACCAACCAACTAGAGATCTACACCGCCTCCCATAAAAAGCCTTATACGAAGCCATTTGAATACTCGACTGGTAGCTGTTGTTATAAGCAAACTCTACAAGCGGTAGAAACTGATCCCATGACCCTCCGAAATCAATAACACAAGCACGCAACATGTCCTCCAATATCTGAATAGTGCGCTCGGACTGTCCGTCCGTCTGAGGGTGAAAAGTTGTGCTCAACTCAACTTGAGTACCTAACTCTCGCTGCACAGACCTCCAAAATTGCGATGTAAACTGAGTGACCCTATCCGAAATGATGGAAACTGGGACACCATGCAAACGAACAATCTCCAAGAATAGATCTTTGCCAAGCGCTCTGATGAATAGGTAGTACACACAGAAGTGAAGTGCGCAAACTTGGTCAGCCGATCCACAATCACCCAAATAGCATCGAACTTCCTCAAAGTCCGTGGAAGTCTAACAACAAAGTCCATAGTGATCCTCTCACACTTCCACTCTGGAATATCTATCCGTTGAAGCAAGCCACCCGGTCTCTGATGCTCATATTTCACCTGCACACAATTAATACATCGAGCTACAAATCCTAAAATATCTTTCTTCATTCTCCTCCACCAATAGTGCTTCCTCAAATCTTGATACATCTTCGCGGCACCCGGATGAATACAATACCGCGAGCTATGGACCTCCTCCAGAATCAACTCTCGAAGCTCATCCATATTGGGCACACAAATCCGGCCCTACATCCTCAACACCTGATCATCTCCAATGGTCACATCAATGGGATCATCATGTTGAACTATGTCCTTAAGGACAAGCAAATGCGGATCATCATACTGGCGCTCTCTGATGCAATCATATAAGGAAGACCGAGAAACTACACAAGCCAATACCCAACTGGCCTCCGAAATATCTAACCTCACGAACCGATTGGCCAAGGCCTGAACATCAATTACAAGAGGTCTCTCCTCAACTGGAATATATTCCAAACTCTCCATACTCACTGCCTTTCAGCTCAAAGCATCGGCTACCACATTGGCCTTTCCCAGATGGTACAATATAGTGATATCATAATCCTTAAGCAGCTCCTACCACCTCCGCTGCCTCAAATTGAGATACTTCTATTTGAACAAGTGCTGGAGGCTACGATGATCAGTAAACACCTCACAATAAACACCATACAAGTAATGCCTCCAAATCTTCAACGCGTGAACTATGGTAGCCAACTCCAAATCATGAACATGATAGTTTTTCTCATGGGGATTCAACTGACGAGAAGAATAAGTAATAATTCTACCCTCCTTCATCAATACACAACCAATACCAACTCTCGAAGCATCACAATACACGGTATATGAACTTGAAGCTGATGGCAAAACCAACACTGGAGTTGTGGTCAAGGCTGTCTTGAGCTTCTAAAAGCTCTCCTCACACTCATCCGACCATACAAATGAAGCACCCTTCTGAGTAAACTTGGTCAAGGGAGTTGCGATAGATGAGAATCCCTGAACAAACCGGTGATAATAGCCTTCCAAACCAAGAAATCTGCGAATCTCTATGGCTGAGGACGGTCTGTGCCAACTCTAAACCGCCTCTATCTTCTTTGGATCAACCTGAATACCCTCGATGGACACCATGTGCCCCAAGAAAGCCACTGAACTAAGCCAAAACTCACACTTGAAGAATTTTGCATAAAGCTTCTCCTCTCTCAATCTCTGCAACACAACTCTCAAATGCTTCATGTGCTCCTCCTGACTACGCGAATACACCAAAATATCATCAATGATGACTATAACAAACGAGTCAAGATAAGGACGGAACACACTATTCATCAAATGCGTGAACATTGTTGGGGCATTGGTCATCCCAAAAGACATCATCAAGAACTCATAATGACCATATCGGGGCCTGAAAGTTGTCTTAAGAATGTCTGAGTCCCTGATCTTCAACTGGTGATAACCTGAACGGAGATCAATCTTGGAGAACACTCTCGCTCCCTGAAGTTGGTCGAATAAATCATCAATGCGAGGCAAAGGATACTTGTTCTTAATTGTTACCTTGTTCAACTGCCAATAATCAATGCACATCCTCATAGCGCCATCCTTTTTCTTGACAAATAGAACCGGCGCACCCCAAGGTGACACACTAGGCCGAATGAACCCCTTATCAAGGAGTTCCTAAAGCTGCTCCTTTAACTCCTTCAACTCCGTTGGTGCCATACGATACGACGGAATAGAAATGGGTTGAGTGCCCGGCACCAGGTCAATACCAAAATCAATATCCCTGTCCGGTGGCATGCCCGATAGGTCAGCAGGAAACACATCAGGAAAATCCCTCACAACTAGAACAGAATCAATACTGTGAGTCTTGGCACCAATATCCCTCATAAAGGCTAGCTACGAAAACAACCCTTCCCAACCATACGTTGGGCTTTCAAGAATGAGATCACTCTACTGGGAACTAATCTGTCACACCTCGACAC
The DNA here is from genome assembly GCF_000393655.2 of Nicotiana sylvestris. Lineage (NCBI taxonomy): Eukaryota > Viridiplantae > Streptophyta > Magnoliopsida > Solanales > Solanaceae > Nicotiana > Nicotiana sylvestris. The sequence continues at coordinate 143,239,483 of NC_091063.1, forward strand.
TCGATCCGTGGAACACCCGGTATAGCCAATATGACTATCTTAGCATGACTGTCCAGAATAGCACGATATGGAGATAGCCAATCCATGCCCAAAATGAGATCGAAATCCACCATACACAATAATAAAAGATCCACACGGGTCTCTAGACCTCCAATAGTAACCACACACAATCGGTACATACGGTCTACAATAATAGTATCGCCTACCGGTGTAGATACATGAACAGGTAAAGCAAGAAACTCGTGGGGCATACATAAATAACAAGCAAAGTATGGTGACACATATGAAAAGGTGAAACCAGGATCAAATAATACCGAGGCATCTCTGTGGCAGACTGAAACAATACTTGTAATAACAACATCTAAAGCAATAGAATTGGGTCTACCTGGAAGTGCATAGAAACGGGCCTGACCTCCACCTGATCGACCTCCACCTCTGGGTGACCCCAAACTAACTGACCTCCACCCATAGCTGGCTGGGCGGGTGGTGGTGAAGTAATTGGCGCTGAAGCCGATGACTGACCCCTCTACTGAGATGAACTCGTATGACGACTAGGGCACTGCCTCCACATATGACCTATATCATAACACTCATAACAACTCCCAGGTGCTGGAGAAGGGGACTGAAGGGAACCCCTCACACCAGAGTGACTAGCAGATGCACTCGGCATAGAAGAGCCCTGAACTGATGGAGCACGGGACGAACTCTGAGCTGGAAGGCACTAAGTGATGACTGGCCCTAATAAGAACTGTGAGAATCATGACCCAATGATACCCCACGATAACCTGGGCGAGCTGGCTGAGCATGCCTGAATGGACGACCTCTGCCGTGCTGAAACTGACCTCCTGAAGGAGTACCACTATAACTACTAGATCCTCGAGGCCTCTTGGCCTCCCTCTCCTCACACTCCTGGCGATGAACATACTCAATATCACGGGCAATATCCACAACCTTCTCAAAAGTAGCACCAGTCACCCTCTCCCTGGTCATGAGAATACAAAGCTGATAAGTGAGACCATCAACAAACCTCCTAATCCTCTCTCTATCTGTCGGAACCAACCAGATGGCATGGTGGTCCAACTCGGAGAACCTCAACTCAAACTGCGACACGGTCATCTCCCCCTGACGCAACCACTCAAACTGCCTGTGCAGCTCTTCTCTACGAGACTGCGGCACATAATTCTCCAAAAAGAGAACGAAGAACTGCTGCCAGGTAAGGGGTGCTGCACCAATAGGCCTACGCCTCTCAAAATTCTCCCACCAAGTGAAAGCAGCTCCTAAAATCTGATAAGTAGTGAAAGAGACGCCGCTGGTCTCAAGAATACCTATTGCACGAAGCATCATCTGACACTTGTCCGAAAAGACCTAGGCATCCTCGCCCTCTACACCACTGAAGGTTGGAGGCTGAAATCTACCAAACCTCTCCAACCTACGCTGCTCATCCTCTGGCATGGCAGGAACTACATAGTCCCAAGCAGCTGCAACCGGCTGGGCTGGATGTGCCCCCGGCGTCTGAAGTCCCTGTACGACCTGCTCAGGTGTGGGGGCAATGGGAGTCTGATTACCTCCCCTGGCCTAAGAAGTAGCTGCGGTTGTTGTGGCTGAAACCGCCTGAGCTAGGCCAGTGCAAACTAATAATATCTGAGCCAAGGCCTCCTGAAGACCCGAAATTACAATGGGCATAGCTGGTGCCTGAGCTGGTGCTGCTGAAGCGTCCATAACCGGGACCTGATCTTGAATTCGGGCAGCTGGTGGATCTGCAAGTGCTACCCTAGCTGCTCTATCCCTACCACAACCACGGCCTCGTCCTCATTCTCCGGTGGCCACAGATGGTGGTACTGGTGGTCGTCCATCCTAACCGGTAGCGTGTGTCCTCACCATCTATGAGAGAATAGAATAACAGAAGTTTAGTACTCGGATCAACAAGTTCGAACGACAATAATTTCAAGAATATGAAGTTTTTCCAAAAGGTTCTGCAGCCTCTTGAGGATAAATACAGACGTCTCCGTACCGATCCGCAAGACTCTACTAAACCTGCTCATGACTCGTGAGACCTATATAACCTAAGCTTTGATACCAACTTGTCATGACCCTAAACCCGAACCCGGTCATGATGGAGCCTCTCGTGAAGACAAGGCCAGCCGACACTTCCTATTTTCCAATTATTAACAGTTAAGCATTAAGCAATAGTCTAAACATGAATAGATAAACCAAATTTTAATCAAAAGATAGTATAATACGCGGAATACAGCCCAAACACAGTCTGATACCGGGGTGCCACTAGTCATGAGCATCTATAAATCCTACTACAAGTCCAATAAGTCCATAACTATTACAAATGTCTGAAAAAGATAGAAATGACAAAGAGGGAGAAACACAGGACTGCGGACGCCAATCAGCTACCTCGTGAACTCCGAATGTCCACCGGGAGCCCTCAACTCACATTGGCCGGATCAGCAACGCCTGAATCTGCACACGGGGTGCAAGGAGTAAAATGAGTACTCCAACTCAGTGAGTAACAAATATAAATAAAGACTGAAAGCAGGAAATCACGTAAAGCACAAAAGCATGATATAATGAAGCAGTAAAACCATTAAAACAGTAAACCAGTGAAAGATAGGTAAAATGCTTTAACTCAAAATTTACTTCATGAAAAGCCTTTTTCAACAATTAAGCAGGTAATTGACTGTCAATTATGAAAAGTAAACACATAAAGGTTCGCCCCTCGGACACAATATCAACAAATCTGCCCCTCGGGAAACATCTCAGAACAATACCAGCAGCTCGGGCAATCACAGAGAACAATACCAGCCTTTCGGGCTCAATCTCACATCACAATGGGTACCCGCGCTCACTGGGGTTGTATAGACTCCTGGAGGGGCTCCTTACGGCCCAAGCGCAATATCAAGCTGTCTCATGGTATCATCACTAGGCCCTCGACCTCATATCAATCAAGCCACCTCGTGGTATACATATCTACATCTCAGGCCCTCAGCCTCATAATCAGTATCAACATATCTACATGACTGAGTTCAAGTATAAAGTCAAAACAGTGAGGAAATACCAGAAAAAAATCCCCGAAGGGTTCAAATAGTTGGCACGTGGCCCAAATATGGCATTCAACCCAAATAATGATGATAGCAAATAGATTTCAGTCAAATACGCGGTAAAATAGTCATTAGGGACAGACCAAGTCGCAATCCCCAATAGTGAACAACCCCACACTCATCACCAAATGTGTGCCTCACCTCAATATAGCACTACGATGTGCAATCCGGGGTTCAAAACTCTCAGAACATCATTTACAATCATTACTCACCTCGAACCGGTCAAATCTCTAACTCACGATGCCTTTGCCCCTCGAATCGGCCTCCATGCGCGTCGAATCTATCCAAAATCAAAATGAGAATGTCAAAATAGGCTAAGGGAACGAAGCCCGAGCAAAATTAATCAAAATACGAATAAATCCCGAAATTACCAAAACCGACCCCCGGGCCCACGTCTCAGAATTCAATAATTTTTATATCAATAGATTCCTTATCTCCCCACGAGTTCATATATATCAAAAGTTCTGAAATCCGACCTCAAATGTTCCTTCAAATCCTCAATCAAAAGTCTAAGTTTCCAAGCCCTAGTTTGTTGATACCCAATTTTTTTCATATGTATTTTTATACTCAAAACACTTTTAAAATAGCATGTGTATGCATATATAAGCATGCCCAAGAGTTTTGGTATTTTTTCCTAATTTTTAATGATTTTTAAAATCAATTTATTGTCTATTTTAGCAGTGCAAAACCCATAATTATTCCCAAAATCATCAATTTTGGTGAATAATTTATTTCATTCCCGTATTTATACCAAAATATAGTTAATATAAGTTTTGCATATTTTTACAAATTTATTTGGTATGTTAAAGGCTAAATTGCATATAATTACAATTGTAGCCTACTTTAAGATTATAGCATTTTATAATTGGAAAATTGGTTCCAATATTTTTAAATTAATATTTATATATTTTTTGTTGGCTCAGTACTTTTAATTTGCTTTCAAGATTATTTTACCATTTTTATAAAAATAAAAAAAACTGGCTATTTAAAATCTGGCCCATTTTATTTCAATCATAGCCAAATTGATCCCCCCTAATTGATCCAATTCTGAAACCAAATTGGACCGGCCCAATTCCGATTTAACCCAACCCCTTTACCCGTTTATCCGCCCGCCCGGTTTTTCTTTTAATCCCAGTCGTTGATCTTTAGATCAACGACTCCCCTCATCCCCTTCCTTTTTTAATTCAAACGACCCCTTTACCCTACCTCATTCTCACCAACCGCCGCCTCTGCAACCCTCCACTATCTCAAACTCTCTTGAGGGTTCTCAAACCCTAGCCTACTCCTACCTTGTTCCATCGTGTTTTCACCGGAATACATGGCTTCTCAGGCCATGAACAGCCTATATTCACCTCCTCCGGATCTTGCATGCCTGATGCTCGAAGGTTCGAGGGCAGACCTCGAAGGTCTTCACTCAGACCTTCACCGATTCGAAGATTACGGCCATCTCCGACTTTGCTCCGGTGGCTCTTGGTCTTCTGAGCCTGTTTCTGACCTCATCCGACTTAAATCGGACCTCTTTCCAAGCCTTTCTCATTCCAGAGTTTCTCTGAAACCCTAACTATTTGACGTTTTCTCTGATTCTTCTTTTAAATCTATGCTATATTTGTGCTTTACAGGAGTTTTAAAACGCTTTCCCGAATTGTTCTTTCAAAAATTACTTCTTTCCGATCTAGGGTTTCTGAAAAGCTTAAAATGTTTTCTGACTCTTCCTTTTCTTTTCTTTGTATGTATGTGGCTAGACTATGTTCGTATGTTTTCTTTTCTACCACGTCTGTATTGTCCTTCTACTTTTCTTTTATACATGTTACTCCTGTGCTCACATGATTATCCTTGTTATGTTTTCATTACTCTTCTACTATATGTGTTTACTATTAAGTTCTTCGATTTTTGTTTGCTTTACTGGACTCTGTTCGTGTTCTTGCTAAATGTGTTTCATCTACTGCTTCTTAAGTTTGTATCACTTTTTATTCTGAACTTGTTTAAGTTCTGAGTTTTTCTCAAAACGTGTTCTCCATGCTTTTGACTGTGTATCATGTCTGTTTTTTTCTCATAAGTCTTTGGAAAAGACTTCTGAGCCTCTATTGAATGGTTTGCCTTTTCATCTCTTTTGTCTGACTCAACTCGAAACCCTAAGGTTCGGGGATTTCTTGGCATTTTGATCTTTTGTGTGCGAGTTAGGTTCCACTTCGGGACCCAGGACTCTCAGACTCATTGTGAGTCTGCGAACTAGACTTATACCTCTTTGTGTGCTTTATATATAAGTACCCCTCTGGTATTCACATATTTGTGTGCTTTATATATAAGGACTCCGCCTTCAAAGGTTTTTGATTAATTCTGAAATCCTCTAATGGGGTTTGATTGATTGTTACTGATTTTCTTTAATTGAACCTCCTTTACCTTTTCCTGACTTGGTTCATTCGAATTGAATTGTAATTTTGATTTCCCTGGCTGTTTGATTGATTCCCTTTTCCTTATTTTTTCCAAGCCGTGTACTATTGAATTCTTTCCTTTAATAACTTCTCTGTATTTACCCCTTTTGTGCTACTTTGAAAAGGTTTAAATCAAAACTGATTTCCTTAATTGGCTTTTACCCATTGAAATCAGAATCCCTTAACTAAAGGGAGATTGATCTCAATGTTATTTCCTTACCTTTTCTCACTTGTTTTCTGCACTATAAAAGGGGCCCGACCCTTCTACACTTAACTTACAATTCAATACTTTTACAACACACTTCAAATTGCATACTCTTACACACACACTCTCAATCTCACAACATAATCTCACATCTCTCTTCTAAGATCTTCTGACTATTTGTTGGCTTTACAAGACTACTGCTTTTCTTTTCTTGTTTCCCTGAAACTTGTATGTTCTTTATTTAATTTTCTGCCTCACCCTTATGTGCTTCAGACTGTTGTTTACTCTACTACCTATGTTTAGTAATTTGTGTTAAATATTTTTCTTCTTTGCTTCTATTTTTGTTATGAATCCTCTACCCCTACCCCCTTCTATGTGCCGAGTTAAGTTCTTGGCCTAATAGTATCCTAATTACTGTCCAGGCCTTGGCTTGATCCATAATGGATCCTAACTCTCAATGCTTGACTAGCAGGCTGGTCAGGGGTGTGCCAACATCCTAATTGCTGGGCATGACCACTAGCTTGCCCTGTCTCTCTTTGATTTACTTCCCCCATTGTGCACTCACACCTATTCCTAGAATCTTAAGTTCTGCCCCTCTCTTTTGAGCCTTGCTTTGGGACCTTGAGTTCCCTCTAAACTTGGACATATGAGAGCTGGCATTTCCACACTACACTATAATCTAAATCTGCAATATATTTGGGGTGTAAGCACTGCTTGGAGTTCCTGAAACTCCTTGGATCTCTGAAACACCCCAGATAAGAGAAGGCTTTGGAAATCTGGATTTCGGAAGTGGTTCAATTTCATTTATGGTTAGACACTAAGTCTGAATAAGGCTGCTCGGATGTAGTTGTGATTTCTGATGTACTTTTTGTGAGCACGTGATTTTTGCCCTATGAGAATTACTCCCAGAAATTCAAAATAAAACAATTTTTCTCTGTGTGCAATTTTGAGAATTTTTCGTGGTGTTTTTGGTTAATTGTTTGTATTTGGCCGGGCATGTTTATTTTGTTTTGATTAATGAAAAATACAGAAAAATTACATGTTGCATGTGCATTTAGGATTTAATTTTTACAGATAGGATTAATTAAGTAACTTGTTTTACGAAAATGAGAAATCATAAAAAAATAAATGTACTTTGCATTTTTGTTTTAGCATTTAATGTTGAATTGTGTGATTTTATTGTTAATTGGCATTTAATTATATGTGATAAATATTATTAGAAGATAATTAGTATTTTTAATAAGTTAACTTGGTTTATAATTTTAGAAAATAATTTAGGAAGAAAATAAAGAGAGAATTAATAAAAGAGAGGAAACAAGATCTGGGCCAAAAATCCTCAGCCCAAACACAAAACCATCCAAACCCGTTCGTAACTGGCCCAACTAGCCCAGACCCGTCTCCAGCCTCAACCAAACAACGCTGTTTCAGGCGTTTCAATCTGGACCGTTGAAATTAACTTGATCAAACGGTCCCGAAGCCTTGACCCAACCCGACCCCGACCCGTCACTTCGATACCCGGACCGCCCCAGTACTACTCCAAACGACACCGTTTCTTTAAGTGAGTTGATCCAAGCCGTTGATCTCAATTGATCTAACGGCTAGGATCAAATCGCTTTCCCCCATATATAAGCCCAAACCATACCCCCGCCCCCCCAAAGCCATACCCCCCTTGGCCTTCATCTCTAACCTAGAGACAGGCCCAACACCCTCCGCCTTCAACCACCACCCTCCGCCCACCGAAAATCGCCTCACGGCGGTTCCGGTGGTCCAAACAGCCCCAAAATTACACCACAGACTCCCCACGATGTCCTCTTTCCAAATCCCAAATCGGTTTTCCTCGAATCAGTACCAGACGTTTCGAATCTTAGATCGAAGAATCAAACCAAACCCTAATCCGTCCAATGGCCACCAAGTTCACACCCCAGCTTCCCCTCGACCTCCCCAACTTAACCCCTCTCGAATCAGATAGGAAAGCCCAAACAAAGATTATGAAAGGCGATTAACGACGGAGGACGGGCCACGTGTGCATGTCATTGCCAATAGAGTTGATATCCTCATCTGATAGGTTTTACTTTGTAGTTTTCTTGTTAGGAGTCATCTCTTTCTTTTGTTTTTTACTCCGTTCCTTTTACCTTCGTCATTTCCTCTTCTTGAATCTTTTTGGTCAGAACAAGTGAGAAATGATTTCAAAATTTGCCCATCAACTTTCCAATTATGCAAGACGAGATCTGACTAGTACATCAAAGTGGTATAAGTCAACATGCTTTGAGGTTCTCGCAAAATACCTAAGATTGGTCCATATCAATTCAGGGACAATGCAACAGAAGGAGGGCCAGGGGGATTGAACCAAGGGTATATTCGATGATGAGATTGACAAAAGGGTGGACCAGTGTCAAGAAGGATATCCCCAACAGAAATCGAAGGTTATAAGGCCAAAGCCAGCGGGAAAATCAAGAAAGAACATCGCGGAAAGCAATGGACATAATTTGGAAATTCATAGGAGACTTAAAGGTTGGGGAAATACCAGTTCACGGACAATACCACAAAATAAGATATTGGGTCTGCACGGGAAAAAGGTATTTCAGTAACACAAACGATGGAGAAAGTGGTTAATCAATAAACATGCAAGATCTTCAAGTGAAATAAGCTGTCATGAAAAATACATGGGGTCAGATAAGGAGACTGGAAAATGGTTGAGAGGTTTGTGAATAAGGAATTGTCAAGAAGGTCGGAAGGTATCAGCCAAGCTTTAAGATGGTCAGACAACGCATAGATGGGAAAATGGTTGATAGCATTCCCAGCAGGAGTATCACAACCAACCACCACGATTTAAACAGACCAAATTCTTTTTTTTTATTTGAAATAGGGATAGGAAGTGCTATTGATGATGGAAAGGTACCCACTTGAGGAATAAGGAAGATAACATAAGTTTTAAGGGAGGTAGTCTTTGAAGGAAGAAGATAACATACAAAAAAAAGGAAGACCAGTTTTGCAAAAGGAAACAGTTTGCAGAGGAATGAAACACCAGTCTTAAGGGAAGTAGTCTTTGAAGAAGTAAGATAACATATTTTTGAAAAAAAGTGTTATCCCCAGCAGTTCGCAGAGAAATGAAACACCAGTTTTGAGGGAAGTATTTTTGAAGAAGGAAGACAGTACAAGTTTTGAGGGAAGTAGTTTTGAAGAAAGATAATTCAAGTTAGAAGGAAAATGGTTCAGGAGGCAAGGGGAAACAATGGCGTTTTATTTTCTAAGTTGTTGTTGAAGTCAGGAGCCCGCCTGAAGAGAGGAATGACATTTTACTTTCTAAGTTATTGTTGAAGTCAGGAGCCCGCCTGAAGAGAGGAATGACGTTTTATTTTCGAAGTTGTTGTTGAAGTCAGGAGCCCTCCTGAAGAGAGGAATGACGTTTTATTTTTCTAAGTTGTTGTTGAAGTCAGGATCCCGCCTGAAGAGAGGAATGTCGTTTTATTTTCTAAGTTGTTGTTGAAGTCAGGAGCCTTCCTGAAGAGAAGAATGGCATTTTATTTGTTTTTGAAGTCAGGAGCCCGCCTGAAGAGAGTACGAGATCCAAGGGCCCTCCACCTTCTCCTCCTCCTCCTCCTATCTGGAACAAGAACAAAGATAGAATGGGAGATTCAAGCGCCAGAAAAGAAATTGAAAGAATTGATATTCCTCAGGGTACCCCAGTTGCTAAGGAAACTGCTGCCCAACTTGAGCAGAAACTGTTGAAGTTCCAAGAACAACTGGATCAAGTTCGGAACTTGGCAAATTTATCATTCTCCCTCACCGCTCCTGATGTCAACTTTCCAAATGCTCAAAATCCCGCACCTCCACAGAACACCCCATAACCACAGATGCAACCCACTCATGCTCAATACTGCAACACATGCCACACTTCAAAAAATGCTCCACTACTCATTCTTGAACCACTGAACACAACAAACGACTACCTCCATAACATTCCCATCTACGTAGATACCATACCACATTACACTCAACCAATCTCAAGTGCACTTGAGTCTGATGACAACAACTCTCTTATCAGAAACTTGGCAGCAGAACTCAAGAAGTTGACCAGCCGAGTCCAGGGCATGGAAGGAAACAAAGGCATAGAGGGGCTAAATTATGAGGACCTCTGCATTCGGCCAGATGTTGAACTTCCGGAGGGATACAAACCTCCCAAGTTCGAAATTTTTGATGGCACGGGAGATCCCAGAGTCCATTTGAGGACATATTGTGATAAACTGGTCGGATTCGGAAGGAATGAGAAAATCCGTATGAAACTCTACATGAGAAGTCTGAAGGGGGATGTTTTATCCTGGTACATAAGTTAGGACCCGAAGAAATGGATGAGCTGGGTAGGTATGGCATCAGATTTCATGGATAGGTTTCGATTCAATACAGAGAATGCACCATATGTATTCTACATCCAGAATCTGAAGAAGAAGCCTACCGAGACCTGCGAGTATGCTACTCGTTGGAGATCAGAGGCTGCTGAGGTTAGGTCGGACTTAGAAGAGGAACATATGAACAGATTCTTCGTCCGGGCTCAGGACCCACAATATTATGAGAGGTTGATACTGATCGAGGGCCAGAAATTCTCCGATATCATCAAGCTGGGAGAAAGAATTGAGGAAGGCATTAAGAATGGTATGGTTACTAATCTTGAAGCATTGCAGGCCACCAACAAGGCTTTATAGTCTAGTGGCACGTCCAAGAAGAAGGATGTCAATGCCGTGATGGTCGCACAGGGAGCCAAATCACCACTAAAATACCACACTTACCCGTCACCTCCACTTACCTATCAGCCTATCCCGAATTACCAAGCACCCACACCCTCTTACCAAAATCCACCGCCCGCATATCAACCCACTTCATCCATATACTCTCAACATGAACCTGTTTACCAAGCTTATAGCGCCCAACCCTCTCACTACCAGTCACCTCCCACTCGCCAAAATTTCCCTAGACCTAGACCAAAGTTTGACCGCAGACCTCCCAGACAATATACAGCCATTGCTGAGCCACTTGACCAGCTGTATGAGAAACTTAAAGCTGCTGGTTACGTCTCCCCTATCCCTGCCATAACTCCAGAAAATCCTTCCCAGTAGGTCAACCCTAATAAGACCTGCGTGTACCGCTCCGGCATAAAAGGTCACACCATTGACGAATGCCGCTCATTGAAGGACAAGATTCAAACCCTGATCTACAATAAGATCATCGTAGCAAAGGAGCCTGCTCCTAATGTCCGCAACAACCCTATACCTGACCACAACGGTGGATACATTCACATGATCGAGATCGAAGATGACTGGACCCTAAGGGGTCGATAGGACTGATTACTGAGGATGATGAGCCAAAGAAACCGGCAGTCATACTTAACCCGATTGTTGTGCAGAACCAGCCCTCCAGGGGAGAGGAAGTAAACATGTCTATACCTCTCGAATTTGAAGCACCTTCTTCTGCGAAGGTGGTCGGGCCAATTTAGGTTGAGTTTGGGGCTCCAAAGGCACCTGTACTCTTTGAAGTAGCTGTGTTACCACCGAGGGTACCCATTCCTGTAGCAATGTCAAATATAACAAAGTTCCAGTCAAATGCCATACCATAGGATTACACATCTGAAGCAAGAAGGAAAGGAAAGACCAAGACGGGAGAAGCAATTGTTGCGCAGGGTATGACCAAATCAGGAAGGGTTTACACTCCAGAGCACCTAGCTGAGTCCAGTAAGCAAGCCTCGGGACGGACTACTGAAACTGGTCCCAATGATCTTTGGAGGAAAATACAAGCTAAGGAGTATTCGGTCATTGAGCAGTTGAGCAAAACACCAGCACAAATCTCCAACCTAGCTCTTCTACAGAGCTCTGATGCACACAAAAATGCCTTGATGAAGTTATTGAGCGAAGCTTATGTGTCCAGCAACATAACTGGGGGCGAAATGGCAAATATGGTAGGACAAATACTGGAAAGCCACAAAATCACCTTCCACGAAGATGAGCTGCCGCCGGAAGGATTGAGTCACAACATGGCCCTACACATCACCGTGCAATGCGAGGATTACTTCGTCACTAGAGCCTTGATCGATGGAGGCTCCAGCCTCAACATCTGTCCATTGATAACTCTCAAAACATTGGGAAAGAGCCTGCACGAGATCAAAGATGGGGCCATCAATGTCAAAGACTTCGATGGGTCCCAAAGGTCTACTATCGGAGAGATCAGCCTATGCTTGCAAATGGGGACAACCTGGTTCGACGTTGACTTTAAAGTGATAGATGTCCCAACATCCTACAATTTTTTGTTGGGACAACCATGGATCCACACCGCTGGAGCTGTAGCATCGACCCTGCATCAGACAGTGAAGTTCGAATGGAATCACCAAGAGGTAATTATTCATGGCGATGGTAGTAACCCCATATATAGTCGCCACATTGAAAGAGTCAACGCTGTAGACAAAGATAAATGGTGGGATAACAAGATTGAAAGTATCCTGAATTGGTGTGGATACGAACATGGAAAGAGACTCGGCAAAACCTCTAGGGAATCGCCAAACACATCAAGCTGAAGAAACATGGCACTATATTTGGTTTGGGGTATGAATACACTTGGGAGGAGTTCAATTACTAGTCGCCACCATGGCGCGGTCCCTACTACCCATTGGAGCATCTGATACCTCACCTGGAGCAGACTTTCCAACCGGCAGATACTATATATGGGTCGGAGGAAGATGAAGCATTGGCAGCCGCGAAGAATCTGTTCCTGAAGGATGATAATATGGACTGCTGTGATATTTTCGAGGAGGAAGGGGAAGAAGGCCCTTCTATACAAGTTGTGAACTGAGGAGCGCCTCAGCAATTGTTCAATCAGAACCACCAGGGCCCGAAGAGCTTCGGGAATTACTATTACTTGCCTTGGGGATAAACCAATGATTGTGACTTGCAACGAGACAATGCAACAAACGGATACGGACTCAGAAGAGGATGATATACCAGAAGAGGTCGTCAAAGGAGTTGAGAATTTTGAAAATAGGCCTAAGTCTAACTTGGACGAAACTGAGGTCGTTAATCTGAGAGATACATGGAATGTCAAAGAAACACGCATCAGTATTCACCTGTCACCATCAGAAAAGAAAGAGTACACGGAGTTCCTAAAGGAATATGAAGACATATTCGCCTGGTCATGTAATGATATGACTGGTCTCAGTACATCCATTGTAGCTTACAAACTGCCAACAAATCCAACATGTCCGCCGGTAAAGCAGAAGCTCAGGAAATTCAAGCCCGACATGAGTCTGAAAATCAAAGAGGAGGTTACCAAGCAAGTCAAAGTCAAGGTTCTCAGGGTAGTAGAGTATCCGACATGGTTAGCCAACATCGTTCCAGTGCCAAAAAAGGATGGGAAAGTTAGAGTTTGTGTTGACTACCGGGATCTTAATCTGGCCAGTCCCAAAGACAACTTCCCCTTGCCTAACATACACATTCTTATCGACAACTATGCCAAGCATGAGTTGTAGTCTTTTGTTGATTGTTTCGCTGGGTATCATCAGATATGGATGGATGAGGAAGATGTAGAGAAAACGGCTTTCATCACGCCGTAGGGAATGTACTATTACAAAATGATGCCATTCTGTTTGAAGAACGCTGGCACCACCTACATGAGAGCCATGACTACCATCTTTCATGACATGATACACAAGGAGATCGAGGTATATGTGGATGACGTCATCATCAAATCCAAGAAAGCTAGGGATCACATGGAACATCGAAGAAAGTTCTTCAACAGACTAAGGAGGTACAATCTGAAACTGAATCCCGCCAAGTGTGCATTCGGGGTTCCTGATGGAAAATTATTGGGTTTCATCGTGAGTCATTGAGGAATATGCATGGAGGGACCTGCGGGCCGCACATAAATGGTTTTGTCTTAGCAAAGAAGATACTCCGAGCAGGGTATTTTTGGATGACTATGGAAACAGACTGTATCTGGTATGTTCGCAAATGCCATCGCTGTCAGATACATGCAGATATGATAAAAGTGCCTCCAAACGAGCTTACTGCAACGAGCTCACCATGGCCATTCGCCGCCTGGGGAATGGATGTTATCGGACCTATCGAGCCTGCTGCATCAAATGGGCACAGGTTCATCTTAGTAGCAATCGATTATTTTACCAAATGGGTCGAAGCAGCATCATACAAGGCGGTCACTAAGAAGGTTGTGGTAGATTTCGTCCATGACCGCATTTATTATCGGTTAGGAATTCCAGAATCAATCATCACTGATAACGGTTCCAATCTCAATAGTGACTTGATGAAAGCAATGTGTGAAACTTTCAAGATCAAACACAAGAACTCTACAGCCTATAAGCCTCATATGAATGGAGCTGTGGAGGCCGCCAAGAAGAATATCAAGAATATACTAAGGAAGATGGTCGAAAGGCACAAACAATGGCATGAGAAATTATCATTCGCCTTATTGGGATACCGTACCACAGTTCGCACATCGACCAGAGCAACTCCCTACATGCTGATTTATGGTACAGAGGCGGTCATCCCCGCCGAGGTAGAAATTCCCTCCTTAAGGATCATACAAGAAGTAGAGTTGGACGATGCAGAATGGGTAAAAGGTCGCTACGAGCAGTTAGCCCTTATAGATGGGAAAAGGATGAATGTGGTTTGCCACGGTCAGTTGTATCAGAACAGAATGTCTAGAGCCTTCAACAAAAGGGTTAAGCCAAGGAAGTTTACACCGGGGCAGCTGGTGTTGAAGAAAATATTGCCACATCAAGATGAAGCCAAGGGGAAGTTCTCTCCCAATTGGCAGGGTCCGTACATGGTTCACCGGGTTCTAACTGGAGGAGCCCTTATTCTTGCAGAGATGGATGGAGAAGTCTGGCTGAAGCTAATCAATTCAGATGCAGTGAAATGATATTATGTGTAACCGCTTATGATTTCCTTAATAATGTAATTTGAACTACGCCTGACTTGATTCCCGTTTGAGAGGGGATATGTAGGCAGCCCTATGGGTTCAGTTATAATTTAATAAAAAATTCCATTCTCCCTCGCTATTGGAACTGGGGAAGAATTTTGAGGACGACTCTCAAAATTCCGAAGTTAATTTCAGTCCATGCATAGCTAGAAGAACTAGCCTAGTAAACTGGGGTAGAATTTTGAGGATGACTCTCAAAATAACGAAGAAGAGTTTTTTAGTCATTCAGCACAACCGTTAGAAATGTCCGCTCAGCAAACTGGGGCAGAATTTTGAGGAGGACCCTCAAAATTCCGGAGCAAAAGAGGTTGCAATGTATTGAACCACATCGCAGTTGTTGGTTCATCTAAAGAAATCTATTTTCGATTATATATTTACTAAAGCATGCATAACTATTATTCGAATTGCTGTTGTTTAGCGACGCTACCCCAATGACACACAACGTCAAGAGCCTAGGGAAGACGAACTAACTTTTCCCCTCACAGAACTCATGATTTTCTTTGGATGCAAGCACTCGACTTGCAATATCGTCAGGTATATTTATGTACGCATACTTTCCCAAGAATAAAACTTCTCAGAATCATCACTTGCCCGCAATTGCTATCCGTACACAATCTCCCCAGCAGTCATATTGTCGTAATCGGCTATCAGCTAAGAGATCTTACTACTAATCATCCTTTTACATTCTTGCACTGCATAAGGCTACTCTTCTGCCTTTCGATACTAAGCATTGTCTCCATCTGCATTTCTCTGCATTTCATAAGGCTACCTTTCTGCCTTTCGAGACTAAGCATTGTCTCCATCCAGCATTTGTCTACATTGCATAAGGCTACTTTTCTGCCTTCCGAGAGTAAGCATTGTCTCCATCTGCATTTCTCTGCATTGCATAAGGCTACCTTTCTGCCTTCTGAGACTAAGCATTGTCTCCATCCTGCATTTCTCTGCATTGCATAAGGCTACCTTTCTTCCTTTTGAGACTAAGCCCTGTCTCCATCTGCATTTTGCATAAGGCTACCTTTCTGCCTTCCGAGACTAAGCATTGTCTCCATATTGCATTTCTCTGCATTGCATAAGGCTACCTTTCTGCCTTCCGAGAGTAAGCATTGTCTCCATCCTGCATTTCTCTGCATTGCATAAGGCTACCTTTCTGCCTTTTGAGACTAAGCCCTGTCTCCATCTGCATTTTGCATAAGGCTACCTTTTCGCCCTTTCTGCCTTTCGAGACTAAGCTCTATCTCCATCTGCATTTTTTTTGCATTGCATAAGGCTATTTTTCTGCCTTTCGAGGTTAAGCTCTACCTCCATCATCATCTGCATAAGGCTACCTTTCTGCCTTCCGAGACTAAGCTCTGTCTCCATCCTGCATGGCTGAAATATTGCCACTTTATTTTCTTGCATGGCTGAAATATCGCCACTTTATTTTTCTTGCATGACTGAAATATCGCCACCTTTATTTACGTCTTGCATCGGCTAAAAGATTGCCACCTGCTGCATTTCATGGGCTGAAAGATAGCCAAATTGTCCAAGGGCGTCATTGTTCGGATGCACCATTTTCATAGCCCGAGAACACCATGCCATGGAATGATGACCCCATTTTATCTTTTGCACATCATTATTCAAAGGCATCCTGGTTCAGGGGCACCATTCTCATAGCCCGAGAACATCATTTCATAGCCTGCGAATCCTTTACCATACACCATATGGCCTAGGACGTCATTGTTCGAGGACGTCATCCTAACCGTCCAAGGACAACATTCATGGTCCAATGGGAATTTGTATCACGTTTAAATTTACGCACAATATGCGCTCGTATTGCTTACGTGCAGGTACACCGGCTGGTAACTACCGTCTCAGTAGGAGTGATCCCGCTCCGGTTCCCACAGTCTATCGGTTTTTCAGAAAACCTCTCTCAATCTAAAACATTACGTCCGTCCGTTTCAAATCTCCATCGGCATATTCCGCCGATGGATCCTAAACTACATATGGCCTGATTTCTGTAAGACCAGGGATATGTAGGCAGCTCAAGAGCTAGAGCTCGGTCAGAATTCTTTGCAAATCGTTTCTTTCGGTCAAAATTGGTCATCTTATCTTTACTCGACAACTCTTTCAAAGAGGGGCAGCTGTTGATACCCAATTTTTTCCCTATGTATTTTATACTCAAAACACTTTCAAAATAGCATGTGTATGCATATATAAGCATGCCCAAGAGTTTTGGTATTTTTTCCTAATATTTAAAGATTTTTAAAATCAATTTATTGTCTATTTTAGCAGTGCAAAACCCATATTTATTCTCAAAATCATCAATTTTGGTGAATAATTTATTTCATTCCCGTATTTATACCAAAATATAGTTAAGATAATTTTTGCATATTTTTACAAATTTATTTGGTATGTTAAAGGCTAAATTGAATATAATTGCAATTATAGCCTACTTTAAGATTAATAGCATTTTATAATTGTAAAATTGGTTCCAATATTTTTAAATTAATATTTATATATTGTTTGTTGGCTCAGTACTTTTAATGTGCTTTCAAGATCATTTTACCATTTTTATAAAAATAAAAAGGGAAAAACTAACTATTTAAAATCTGGCCCATTTTATTTCAATCATAGCCATATTGATCCCCCCTAATTGACCCAATTCTGAAACCCAATTGGACCGGCCCAATTACGATTTAACCCAACCCCTTTACCCGTTTATCCGACCTGCCCGGTTTTTCTTTTAATCTCAGTCGTTGATCTTTAGATCAACGGCTCCCCTCATCCCCTTCCTTTTTTAATTTAAACAACCCCTTTACCCTACCTCATTTTCACCAACCTCTGCCTCTGCAACCCTCCACTATCTCAAACTCTCTTGAGGGTTCTCAAAACCTAGCCTCCTCCTGCCTTGTTCCACCGTGTTTTCACCGGAATCCATGGACAACCTATATTCACCTCCTCCGGCTCTTGCATGCCTGATGCTCGAAGGTTCGAGGCTAGACCTCGAAGGTCTTCACTCAGACCTTCACCGATTCGAAGATTTCGGCAATCTCCGACTTTTCTCCGGTGGCTTTTGGTCTTCTGAGCCTGTTTCTGACCTCATCCGACTTAGATCGGACCTCTTTCCAAGCCTTTCTCATTCCAGGGTTCCTCTGAAACCCTAGCTATTCGAGGTTTTTTCTGATTATTCTTTTAAATCTATGATATATATGTGCTTTACTGGAGTTTTAAAACGCTTTCCCGAATTGTTCTTCTAAACTTGTTTAAGTTCTGAGTTTTTCTCAAAACGTGTTCTCCATACTTTTGACTGTGTATCATGTCTTTTTGTTTCTCATAAGTCTTTGGAAAAGACTCATGTGCCTCTATTGAATGGTTTGCCTTTTATCTCTATTGTCTGACTCAACTCGAAACCCTAAGGTTCAGGGATTTCTTGGCATTTTGATCTTTTGTGTGCGAGTTAGGTTCCACTTTGGGACCCTGGACTCTCAGACTCATTGTGAGTCTGCGAACTAGACTTATACCTCTTCTTGCTTATGATTCTGAACCTTTCATTGTTAAACTCTCTTCTAAATAATTTGACAAACCCCTCTGGTATTCCCATATTTGTGTGCTTTATATATAAGGACTTTACCTTCAAAGGTTTTTGATTGATTCTGAAATCCTCTAATGGGGTTTGATTGATTGTTACTGATTTTTCTTTAATTTAACCTCCTTTACCTTTTCCTGACTTGGTTCATTCGAATTGAATTGTAATTTTGATTTCCCTGGCTGATTGATTGATTCCCTTTCCTTATTTTTTCCATGCTGTGTACTATTGAATTCTTTCCTTTAATAACTTCTATGCATTTACCCCTTTTGTGCTACTTTGAAAAGGTTTTAATCAAAACTGCTTTCCTTAATTGGCTTTTACCCATTGAAATCAGAATCTCTTAACTAAAGGGAGATTGATCTCAATGTTATTTCCTTACCTTTTCTCACTTGTTTTCTGCACTATAAAAGGGGCACGACCTTTCTGCACTTTGATCATCCTTAACTTACAATTCAATACTTTTACAACACACTTCGAATTGCATACTCTTACACATACACTCTCAATTCAGCATTTTACACAACATAATCTCACAACTCTCTTCTAAGATCTTCTGACTATTTGTTGGCTTTACACGACTACTGCTTTTCTTTTCTTGTTTCCCTGAAACTGGTATGTCCTTTATTTAATTTTTTGCCTCACCCTTATGTGCTTCAGACTGATGTTTACTCTACTGCCTATGTTCAGTAATTTGTGTTAAATATTTTTCTTCCTTGCTTCTATTTCTGTTATGAATCCTCTACCCATATCCCCTTCTATGTGCCGAGTTAAGTTCTTGGCCTGACAGTATCCTAATTACTGTCCAGGCCTTGGCTTGATCAACAATGGATCCTAACTCTCAATGCTTGACTAGCAGGCTGGTCAGGGGTGTGCCAGCATCCTAATTGTTGGGCATGACCACTAGCTTGCCCTGTCTCTCTTTGATTCCCTTCCCCCTTGTGCACTCACACCTATTCCTAGAATCTTAAGTTCTACCCCTCTCTTTTGAGCCTTGCTTTGGGACCTTGCGTTCCCTCTGAACTTGGACATATGAGAGCTGGCATTTTCACACTCCACTATAATCTAAATCTGCAATATATTTGGGGTGTAAGAACTGCCTGGAGTTCCTGGAACTCCTTGGATCTCTGAAACACCCCAGATAAGAGAAGGCTTTGGAAATCTGGATTTCGGAAGTGGTTCAATTTCATATTGTTAGACACTAAGTCCGAATTAGGCTGCTCGGATATAGCTGTGATTTTTGATGTACTTTTAATTTCTGTCTTATTTTTTATTGGTCTGTAATAATTTGTATAAACTCATGAAGATTTAGTGAAAAGGGAGGGGTTTACTTTATGCACAAAGGGTACAGATCATGCCTATAGGATTTAATTTTTGGTCTATGCAACTCTACATGTAGAAAGCATGTCTATAGGGATTAACTTCTAAACTTTCTGCAACGATGCATATAGATACCATGCTCATAAGGGTTTATATTTTCTGCGCATAATGATACCATTAGGCAAACTGTAGGTTTAACAACAAGGTTGCATATAGACACCATGTTTGTAAGACTCCTATTTTTTTTTTAAAAGTGTTAAAATCAGTTGACATATAGAAAGCATGCCTATAGGAATTTCAAATTTGAACTATCTCATACTTATGCAAGACAGCACCAACCGTTTAATTAATAAATACTTTTGGTAAAACTGGCAGTCTTCTGTGATTTTCTGAGCCTCGTAAGTTAACAAACATTTCCTAAACAAACTGCATTTTCTGAAACTCTCTTTTTCTGATAAGTTCGTGAAATCTCTTTTACTAGTCTGCATACCTTTTGAAGTTCCTTTCATTTCTTTTAGACCTCTTCAAAACAGAACACACTTTTCCTTAAACTCGTTTCATTCTGAAAAACTGACAACTCTTTATAATCAGTCTGCTTTTCGAAATCGTTAGTTCTGTCCAACACATAGCTAAAGTGGTTCAGTCTTTGATGACTGCATTCGAGTAAGCCTAATGCGGACTTCCTGTCTAAAAATATGAGTTAAACTAGTCCGTTTATCGCTTTATTTGAAAGACCAAACCAGTACGTGTAAGACATGCTACACTCCGTGGCTTATGTGATTTAAGGAGGTTTACTTGAGCCGTATTTGCTTATTTGCTCTCCCCTCTATTGTATTGTGTGTTTTGATTGACGCCTTAGTATTTTGTCCTTTGAAACTCTCCAAAGGCCCCAAATCCCTTCCCTTTTAGGATTAGTAGTCCTAAATGCCTCCGGGACTGATAGGATTGGGGGCGGGTAGTAGCATGCAATAAGTAACGCTACCATTCCACGCTTTAATACCTTAACGGGTGGGAAGGGTAGAATATGGATATGATGACCGGTGCACTAATATCGCGTGCGACCCCTCTTCCGAGGAGTGATTGTTGGATATTGCATTGAAGTGATCCATATTGATTATAAACCTAGGACCCCCCTCTCTTTATTTGCTTTCATCTTTT
Organism: Nicotiana sylvestris; assembly: GCF_000393655.2. Taxonomy (NCBI): domain Eukaryota; kingdom Viridiplantae; phylum Streptophyta; class Magnoliopsida; order Solanales; family Solanaceae; genus Nicotiana; species Nicotiana sylvestris. Next base: position 143,260,246 of record NC_091063.1, read on the forward strand.
CTTGTAAAATTATTCAAATCTCTTTTTTTAAATTTCTGCCCTCTCTATATACTTTCAAAAGTTTTCAACCTAATTGCAATGTTATATGCGAGTCCTTATTTGAGCCTTGATTGTTTACTTGTAAAGTCACAATTTCAACATGGCCGAGACCATACTAGTGGATCTTGAGGGGTTCCTAACACCTTCCCCCGCGAGAGAATTTCTAGCCCTTACCCAAACTCTAGTTTTCTAACTCAAACTCTTCTAAAAAAAGTGTCATAATGCATTATAATCATTAGGTGGCGACTCTTCAAATTCCGAAACCCAATTCTCGAAAGGGAATAGAGTTGTCCTTCCCAATGTCGTATACCCGATTTCTGACCCCACGGTTAGATAAAAAGGGGGCATCGACAGCATGGCGACTCTGCTGGGGATCTTCTTTAGGCTTTTACCACTGCATGTTGCTTGTGACTTTACTATCTCATTAATTGCTTTATTTACTGTCTTTTATTCTTTCACTACAAAACTAACTTGGCTCCTCATGTCTTTTCTTTTCTTTAGCTGCTTTCCTTTACTGCCTTATTTCAATACTGTTGTAATTACTGCAATTATTGTAATCATTTATCTTATGAATGTGAAAATACATGTCAATTTGTTTCATTCTTGTAAACTGCATCTTCAACATCATATTCCACTTGTGCCAAACAAATACCATAGCAACGCTTATACTGAATGGTTGCGCTCTTCCAATATTATAACCCTTTAAATTAGGCAAAGGCGTATTTGCGGTAAAACCAGTCGATCAGCGGTGCAGTCGACGGTTTCGTGCCTTTCCCTCTTGAGTTGTATGCTCAAGGGTACTTATCTAATACCCCGATAGAAACCTTACTCTATTTAACTGTGCATGCATCATGGTCAAACTTAGTCGAGTCAGTTATGTTGTACACATAATGACTCATTAAAATAGCCTTGTCCAAAGTCCATCGGGTTTCCCTGGAATCCAAATGGACACCTACATGTTTTGTGCATTTATTTGGAGAACTAAATGTTTTTTATGCTAATTATTGGTTTAAATAGTCGAGTCTGGCGGGGTAAGGGTCTAACACTCCGTTTTGCAGAAATTGAGGCACGAAGTCCCCAGATTTGGCATGGTAACCAACATTCATCCAAGGCTGCTAAATTGGTGGGAAGATCTCCACTCCAGTGATCAGACACTCATCCGCAAATACTTAGGGAATCTGCCTTCTCTTCTAAAAATCCATCCTGACAACAAAATCATAGAGGCTGCAACTCTGTTCTGGGATAGTGACAGGTCTGTGTTCCGCTTCAGGGACCTTGAAATGACTCCTTTGCTCGAAGAAATAGGAGGCTTAGCTGGTATTCCTTGGGAGACTCCGGGTTTGCTTATGCCAGAGAATCGCAAGGGTAGGGGTTTCCTTAAGATGATGGGACTGAAGAAGAACTCAGACTTGACCTGTTTGAAAGACTCCTACATCCCATTCGACTATCTGTACGAGAGGTACGGCCATAAAAAGTCATACCGCACCTACTCAGATGAATTTGCCCTCACCTCACTGGGGCATATTCACAGAAGGGTCTTCGTATTCATGTTTTGTTTCCTGGGGATGATAGTGTTCCCTATGAAGAAGGCTAGGATCCACACCAGACTGGCCATGGTAACCAAGACTCTGATGGAAGGAATTGGCGGACAACCTTTCAGTATAGTGCCCATATTGTTGCTGAGATATACCGGGATCTGGACAACTGTCAGCGAAAGGCCAGTCATTTTGAGGGATGCAATTTATTACTTCAGCTCTGGCTTATGGAGCACCTCCAAAAAGGAGAATACTGACAAGAGATCTTATGCAGAGACTGGGATGATCACATTGCCTTCCACCAGCCAAGGCGTATGAATTATATGCCTAACATGTTCACTCTGTCACACCTCCTTTTTGCGCGCCCCGCCCCGAAGGGTTTAAATGCGCGAGGGGAGTTTTTCCAATTTAAGTGACAATATTCAAAATGGGATTATTTATTTAATTCAGAGTCGCCACTTGGGAAAGGTTTGGCTTTTGGTGTCCCAAGTCACCGGTTTATCTTGAATCCCAAATCGAGGAAATTTTCGACTTTCCAAATGAAGTCTGCGAACCAGAAATTCTAAGTAAGGAATTCTGTTGACCCGAGGGAAGGTGTTAGGCACCCTCGAATCCCGTGGTTCTAGCACGGTCGCTTAAATTGTTATAATGACTAAATATCTGATTTAAATACATATTGTGACTTATGTGCTTTTATTAAGTTTAAACCGCTTTTATTATTATCATTTATTTTTATAGAATTGCAACGTCATGAAAATGCATCTCGAACCACGTCACAATCAATGCACCCGTAGTTGTTAACACATTTCGACTCCGTTAAGATTTGAATTTGGGTCACATAAATGCGCACCCAAATTTAAGAATGTAATTTAATTAAACCGGGCCTAAAGAGTCTAACGTGTTATTATCTTTGGGGAAGGCAGTGAGATTCACTAAACAGTCCATCCCAAACTCTAAGTATTTATTATGGTTAATTATTGAGGGCCCCACAATTTGCATTTTTTATTTGGCGAGGCTCATCTCATTATTTTAGAAGGATATCCTAAAGTGACTACATTTCTATTACGTTTGTCTCTAAAAAATAAAAGAAAGAAGATACCAAACTTACTTGTTTAAACAAATACATACTGAATTTTTACTATGTTTGCCGAATCCGAATTTTGTTTGATTACCCGATTGATTGTTTATGAGGTGAGAGTTACCTCATGCCTTGTCTTCATCGAGTGAATACGCTTGTTAATTTGCTAAGTGAGATTGCAAGCAAACTAATAACATATACTAAACTTATGTTAACGACCTCCAAGTTTGAATTTTAAAACTAGCCTATTTGGACTGGATAAATGAAATCGGCTGTTTATTAGGAAAACTACTACTAATTGAACTCAAAATGCCTACTAGTTTTCTTCAAAAGTCATCGCATTATTTCGAAACAGTGAATCTATACTGAAGCCCATATCGAACCTATATCTTGACAAGTAATCTGACAAGAGAGTTGGCATACATGGCCAAACTTTTAACGTAACCGCATGAGAGTTTGTTTGGGATACGTTTATCCTGGACCAAATACAACAGATTTGACAATTCAGTGGTCTAGACAAAATACATACAGATGCTTGCCATGATTCTATGTTATACTGTCATAACTAAATCAAGACCCAATGATTATATACATTAAAACACACCTGATCTAACAAACAATACTATCTAATAGTTCCTCTCAAACAGAATGTATGTTAATTTATACAGAGCAATTGCAGTTGGAACGAACTTAAACAAATGCAAGCCAACTACCATTCAACCTATGGCCATGTTTTTAACATAGGTATTGTGAAGTAATCAACATTCATTTCTTTTATTTCTGCTTCAAAGCTTCAAGCTTTCAACAACAAATGGTTTCAGAAGTGTGTACCTGGAAGTGTTTACAGTTGAAGAAGAAGAGAAGTCAGCAGAGTAACAATAGGAGCAACACCGAACAGCAGCAGTAACAGCAGGTAACAAACAAGGCAGTGGAAATAGAAACCCCAGATAGACCAAACTTCAGGAAATAAACCAATGCAAACCACAACCAGTGAACTCAGTTTAAACTTGGAAGGATCAGAATCGATTGAACAAGTAGAAGAACAAATGAAATCCAGACAACAATGTGAAGAAACAGTTCCTGATTTTTCTATATCTTTTCTCTCTTGTATCTGTGTCTGTATCTCCTCTTTTGTGATCTCTCTATCTCTCTATGTATCTCTTTTGAAAAGAAAACCAGTCTAAATTTTCAATCCAGAAATCTCTCTGCCTTTTCAGTTCTTCTATCTATTCTGAAAATCCCAGCCCCCAGTCCAGTCTGAGTTCCCTATGTGTGTCTGTGTGTGTGTATCTCTCAATGTGTATCCCCCTTCTTTCAAAATTTTTCCTCCTTATAAGCCTAAAACTCAGCCCTTTAACATCCTGTTCATCAATCAGAAAACCCCTCCCATGTGCTGTTTTCTTTTCAGTTTCCACTTACTATTTAAATAAAAACACACCCCCATGATATTCCCTGGAAGACTTACCTTTTAAGTAAGGTTTATTATTTCTGAACTAAAGCAGAATATGGGCAGCAGAATATAATCTGACAGCATATGTTGTCAAACTATTTTAAACTTAACAAAGGCCTTTATGCAGAACACATGTTGTGCACAAGTGCACATATTGTGCACAAGTGCACATGTTGTGCACAAGTGCACATGCCCTCCAATTCAGACTGTAACTAAACAAAAACATTCCTTTTACATTTCTGATTCAAATTAACAACTATAAGTAACTAAACTCAGTTCCTAATTGATTCAGGCAATGCTTAACAGAAGCAGGTCAATTTGTTATTGTTCAGACAGCTGAAACTAATTGATGACTCATATCGACTCGACTATACTAATCATAACATGTACAATCGAAACCATGATCAGACATCTAACAGTATCGAACGCATGATTCGAATTGTACTGACTAAACAAATTTGTACTGGGGAATCAGTTAATCAGTCAAATTTGAAGTTCAATTGATTGCACAACACATACACATATATACATTATCAGTGAATAGAAGAAGGACTCGATCAAACAAAGAGGTTCAAGCAAGGTGGACAGGACACAGTTGGTAAAATTCAAAACACAAATTAAACAAGACGTTTGACCATACAAACAGACCTGTAACAAATTCATGAATTGAATAAAGAAAATAGAAACAGACTTACCTTAAAATCCTTGGAAAAATCATAAAACCAAAACTCGTATTTGATGAAAACCTTCTTGGGGTTGAACGGACTTTAATCGAAGTGTTCTCAACTGAGAACACTTCGATTAAGGTCCATTAGACCCTAATCACTTGGCTCAAACGGACATGGACCAGGCCCTGGGGTTTTCTATGGCTCCTAGATGACAGATTTGGGTTTTGAGTCTCCGTGGTACCAAGCATGGTTTGGTCACGAGGGAGGTCCGGGGACTGTCTGGTATGAATCTAGGGCGGATCAGTGTAGATCGAGTTTTGACTCGAATCTTCAAATGAAGATTCGAGAAGGTGGAATGGGATTCGAGCTGAACGGTTGGTGGATTCATGTTCAGGGTGTCAAGGTGGTCCTAGGGTGTTAAGGTGAGGGCCACCGGCGTTCATGCCGCCGGCTTTCATGGTGAAGGTGTACAGAGGCGGCTAGGGTTTGGGGGATTGAGGTCTGTGGAGGGGACGACTAAGGCATGGGGGTTTGGATAGGGGGGCAGGGTAATGGCTATAGGCTTATATAGTTAGTGGATAGATAGATCCTGGCCGTCGGATGAGGCGAGATGAAGGGCCAAGATCTTTCAACTGGTGGGAAACGGTGTCGTTTCGAGTGCAAGGGGTTGGGTTGGTCCGGGTTTGAACGGGTCGGGTTCGTTCGTGGGTATGGGGAATGTGATCTTGGCCGTTGATCATTCTGAGATCAACGGCCCAGATCAAGCACAACCCAAACGACGCCGTTTGAGATAGTCAGGGGCTGAACTGGACTGGATCGGGTAATTTTAGTTTGGGCTTGTCTTATTGGACTGGCCCAATCCGAAATCCCTTTCCTTTTCAATCCCTTAATTAAAATTAAACAACCCTAATAAAACCTTAAACAAACAATTAATCACACAATAAAATATATCGCTTTATATTTACACGCGACACATATATTTTGCTTTTTGTTTGATGAAAAGTACAAAATGAAAAGGGAAGATCACAAATAAGTACCGAAAATGCCACATAAAAAATCCGAAAAATTGTGCAGCAAGACCAAACCACTATTATTTTGTTTCTTTTGGAGTGATTGTCGCGTAAAACAAAAATCACGTGCTCACAGCTACCCCTCTTTGTTCGAAAACACGAAGAGTTTTCGTGCAAAGATAAAGTGAGCGGATATGAGCGATTTTTGCCTATGGACTACTCCGTGTGAAGCATGTTTTGAAAGATCTGACCGGATCTTTGCATCAAAGATTTCCTACATATCCTGGGCTACACAGGAATCAGGTCAATGTAGTTCGGGAAATTTTGGCAGTTGGGACTACCATGGGATTGCAATGCTTGTTGTTACTGCTGTTGCTGTTGTCATCGTTGCTTTACTGACCGCCTTATTACAACCAAAGAAAAATTGAAACTGAACTGAATACTTATATGCATGTCAACTGCTAGTTACAAGATTCCTATCTATGATTCTTTTGCGACTTGATCTTGAGTCTTAGCTGATTTTGCTTGGAGACTTCGATCCGAATCTTTGATGCTTGCGAGTTGTAGGTGCTTGTTTTAACCTCTGGGATACTGAGTGAGACGTGATTGGCAGAGTTCGGGACCTTGATCAAGTCTTGGAGCGATCCGCCTTCCATTTTCTCCGGTATCTCGGGACATCTTCCTTTGTCTTTTCTTCTTTGATTCTGAGTTGAGACTCATCTCGTGGGTCGTTTCGATCCGTGTGGCTCAATGTTAGACCTGCGGGGAAAAACAAACGAATGAAATTTTCTGCCCCAATTTCACTAGGAAAATTTCGTGAATTATTCGCCAGGAAGTTCGTAAAATCGATGAAAGAGGATATGAATGCTCAGTTCAGGGTTGGAGCCCTAATACCGACTAGCTGGGGAGAAGTTCAGTTTAGAGTTAAAACTCTAATGCTGACAACCTGGGGAAAAGTTCAGTTTAGGGTTGGGGCCCTAATGCTGACTAAAGGAAAAATTCAGTTTAGGGTTCTAAATGTAAAAGTTCAGTTTAGGGTTTAAAACCCTAATGCTGACTGAATGGAAAAGTTCAGTTTAGGGTTTAAAACCCTAATGCTGACTGAATGGAAAATTCAGTTTAGGGTTTAAAACCCTAATGCTGACTGAATGGAAAAGTTCAATTTAGGGTTTAAAACCCTAATGTCGACTAAATGGAAAAGTTCGGCTTAGGGTTTAAAACCCAAATGCTGACTGCATGGAAAAGTTCAGTTTAGGGTTTTAAAACCCTAATGCTGACTGAATGGAAAAGTTCAGTTTAGGGTTTAAAACTCTAATGCTGACTAAATGGAAAAGTTCAGTTTAGGGTTTAAAACCCTAATGCTGACTACATGGAAAAAGTTCAGTTTAGGGTTTAAAACCCTAATGCTGACTGAATGGAAAAGTTCAGTTTAGGGTTTAAAACCCTAATGCTGACTGAATGGAAAAGTTCAGTTTAGGGTTTAAAACCCTAATGTTGACTGAAAGGAAAAGTTCAGTTTAGGGTTTAAAACCCTAATACTGACTGAATTGAAAAAGTTCAACTTAGGGTTTAAATATGTTGACTGAATGGAAAAGTTCAGTTTAGGGTTTAAAACCCTAATGCTGACTAAAGAAAAAAGTTCAGTTTAGGGTTTAAAACCCTAATGCTGACTGGCTGGAAAAGTTCATTTTAGGTTTTAAAACCCTAATGCTGACTAAAGGAAAAAATTAAATTTAGGGTTTAAAACCCTAATGCTGACTGCATGGAAAAAGTTCAGTTTAGGGTTTAAAACCCTAATGCTGACCAACTGGGGAAAAGTTCAGTTTAGGGTTGGGGCCCTAATGCTGACTAAAGGAAAAATTCAGTTTAGGGTTTAAAACCCTAATGCTAACTAAATGGAAAAGTTCAGTTTAGGGTTTAAAACCCTAATGTTGACTGAATAGAAAAGTTTAGTTTAGGGTTTAAAACCCTAATGCTGACTGAATGGAAAAGTTCAGTTTAGGGTTTAAAACCTTAATGCTGATTAAAGGAAAAAGTCCAGTTTAGGGTTTAAAACCCTAATGCTGACTAAAGGAAAAAGTTCAGTTTAGGGTTTAAAACCCTAATGCTGACTGAAAGGAAAAGTTCAGTTTAGGGTTTAAAACCCTAATACTGACTGAATGGAAAAAGTTCAGTTTAGGGTTTAAAACCCTAATGCTGACTGAAAGGAAAAGTTCAGTTTAGGGTTTAAAACCCTAATGCTGACTGGCTGGAAATGTTCAGTTTAGGGTTTAAAACCCTAATGCTGACTAAAGAAAAAATTCAGTTTATGGGTTAAAACCCTAATGCTGACTGCATGAAAAAGTTCAATTTAGGGTTTAAAACCCTAATGCTGACTGAATGGAAAAGTTCAGTTTAGGGTTTAAAACCCTAATGCTGATTAAAGGAAAAAGTCCAGTTTAGGGTTTAAAACCCTAATATTGACTAAAGGAAAATGTTCAGTTTAGGGTTTAAAACCCTAATGCTGACTGAAAGGAAAAGTTCAGTTTAGGGTTTAAAACCAAAATACTGACTGAATGGAAAAAGTTCAGTTTAGGGTTTAAAACCCTAATGCTGACTGAATGGAAAAGTTCAGTTTAGGGTTTAAAACCCTAATGCTGACTAAAGGAAAAAAGTTCAGTTTAGGGTTTAAAACCCTAATGCTGACTGGTTGAAAAAGTTCAGCTTAGGGTTTAAAACCCTAATGCTGACTAAAGGAAAAATTCAGTTTAGGGTTTAAAACCCTAATGCTGACTGAATAGAAAAGTTCAGTTTAGGGTTTAAAACCCTAATGCTGACTGAATGGAAAAGTTCAGTTTAGGGTTTAAAACCCTAATGCTGACTGAGTGGAAAAGTTCAGTTTAGGGTTTAAAACCCTAATGCTGACTGAATGGAAAAGTTCAGTTTAGGGTTTAAAACCCTAATGCTGATTAAAGGAAAAAGTTCAGTTTAGGGTTTAAAACCCTAATGCTGACTGAATGGAAAAAGTTCAGTTTAGGGTTTAAAACCCTAATGCTGACTGAATGGAAAAGTTCAGTTTAGGGTTTAAAACCCTAATACTGACTAAATGGAAAAAGTTCAGTTTAGGGTTTAAAACCCTAATGCTGACTGCATGGAAAAGTTCAGTTTAGGGTTTAAAACCCTTATGCTGACTAATTGGAAAAGTTTAGTTTAGGGCTTAAAACCCTAATGCTGACTGCATGGAAAAAGTTCAGTTTAGGGTTTAAAACCCTAATGCTGACTAAATGGAAAAGTTCAGTTTAGGGTTTGAAACCCTAATGCTGACTGAATGGAAAAAGTTCAGTTTAGGGTTTAAAACCCTAATGCTGACTGAAAGGAAAAGTTCAGTTTAGGGTTTAAAACGCTAATACTGACTGAATGGAAAAAGTTCATCTTAGGGTTGAAAACCCTAATGTTGGCTGAATGGAAAAGTTCAGTTTAGGGTTTAAAACCCTAATGCTGACTAATGGAAAAAGTTCAGTTTAGGGTTTAAAACCCTAATGCTGACTGGCTGGAAAAGATCAGCTTAGGGTTTAAAACCCTAATGCTGACTAAAGAAAAAAGTTCAGTTTAGGGTTTAAAACCCTAATGCTGACTGCAGGGAAAAAGTTCAGTTTAGAGTTTAAAACCCTAATGCTGACTGCATGGAAAAAGTTCAGTTTAGGGTTTAAAACCCTAATGCTGACTAAATGGAAAAGTTCAGTTTAGGGTTTGAAACCCTAATGCTGACTGAATGGAAAAAGTTCAGTTTAGGGTTTAAAACCCTAATGCTGACTGAAAGGAAAAGTTCAGTTTAGGGTTTAAAACCCTAATACTAACTGAATGGAAAAAGTTCATCTTAGGGTTTAAAACCCTAATGTTGACTGAATGGAAAAGTTCAGTTTAGGGTTTAAAACCCTAATGCTGACTAAAGGAAAAAGTTCAGTTTAGGGTTTAAAACCCTAATGCTGACTGGCTGGAAAAGATCAGTTTAGGGTTTAAAACCCTAATGCTGACTAAAGGAAAAAGTTCAGTTTAGGGTTTAAAACCCTAATGCTGACTGCATGGAAAAAGTTCAGTTGAGGGTTTAAAACCCTAATGCTGACCAACTGGGGAAAAGTTCAGTTTAGGGTTGGGGCCCTAATGCTGACTAAAGGAAAAATTCAGTTTAGGGTTTAAAACCCTAATGCTGACTAAATGGAAAAGTTCAGTTTAGGGTTTAAAACCCTAATGCTGACTGAATGGAAAAGTTCAGTTTAGGGTTTAAAACCCTAATGCTGACTGAATGGAAAAGTTCAGTTTAGGGTTTAAAACCCAAATGCTGATTAAAGGAAAAAGTCCAGTTTAGGGTTTAAAACCCTAATGCTGACTAAAGGAAAAAGTTCAGTTTAGGGTTTAAAACCCTAATGCTGACTGAAAGGAAAAGTTCAGTTTAGGGTTTAAAACCCTAATATTGACTGAATGGAAAAAGTTCAGTTTAGGGTTTAAAACCCTAATGCTGACTGAATGGAAAAGTTCAATTTAGGGTTTAAAACCCTAATGCTAACTAAAGGAAAAAAGTTCAGTTTAGGGTTTAAAACCCTAATGCTGATTGGCTGGAAAAGTTCAGTTTAGGGTTTAAAACCCTAATGATGACTAAAGAAAAAATTCAGTTTAGGGTTTAAAACCCTAATGCTGACTGCATGAAAAAGTTCAGTTTAGGGTTTAAAACCCTAATGCTGACTGAATGGAAAAGTTCAGTTTAGGGTTTAAAACCCTAATGCTGATTAAAGGAAAAAGTCCAGTTTAGGGTTTAAAACCCTAATGCTGATTAAAGGAAAAAGTCCATTTTAGGGTTTAAAACCCTAATGTTGTTTAAAGGAAAAAGTTCAGTTTAGGGTTTAAAACCCTAATGCTGACTGAAAGGAAAAGTTCAGTTTAGGGTTTAAAACCCTAATGCTGACTAAATGGAAAAAGTTCAGTTTAGGGTTTAAAACCCTAATGCTGACTGCATGGAAAGGTTCAGTTTAGGGTTTAAAACCCTAATGCTGACTGCATGGAAAAAGTTCAGTTTAGGGTTTAAAACCCTAATGTTGACTGAATGGAAAAGTTCAGTTTAGGGTTTGAAACCCTAATGCTGACTGAATGGAAAAAGTTCAGTTTAGGGTTTAAAACCCTAAAACTGACTGAATGAAAAAAGTTCAGCTTAGGGTTTAAAACCCTAATATTGACTGAATGGAAAAGTTCAGTTTAGGGTTTAAAACCCTAATGCTGACTAAAGGAAAAATTCAGTTTAGGGTTTAAAACCCTAATGCTGACTGGCTGGTAAAGTTTAGTTTAGGGTTTAAAACCCTAATGCTGACTAAAGGAAAAAGTTCAGTTTAGGGTTTAAAACCCTAATGCTGACTAAAGGAAAAATTCAGTTTAGGGTTTAAAACCCTAATGCTGACTGCGTGGAAAAGTTCAGTTTAGGGTTTAAAACCCTAATGCTGACTGAATGGAAAAGTTCAGTTTAGTGTTTAATACCCTAATGCTGACTGAATGGAAAAAGTTCAGTTTAGGGTTTAAAACCCTAATGCTGACTAAAGGAAAAATTCAGTTTTAGGGTTTAAAACCCTAATGCTGACTGCATGGAAAAGTTCAGTTTAGGGTTTAAAACCCTAATGCTAACTGAATAGAAAAGTTCAGTTTAGGGTTTAAAACCCTAATGCTGACTGAATAGAAAAAGTTCAGTTTAGGGTTTAAAACCCTAATGCTGACTAAAGGAAAAATTCAGTTTTAGGGTTTAAAACCCTAATGCTGACTGCATGGAAAAGTTCATTTTAGGGTTAAAACCCTAATGCTGACTAAAATGGAAAACTTCATTTTAGGGGTTTAAAACCCTAATACTGACTGAATGGAAAAAGTTCATCTTAGGGTTTAAAACCCTAATGTTGACTGAATGGAAAAGTTCAGTTTAGGGTTTAAAACCCTAATGCTGACTAAAGGAAAAAGTTCAGTTTAGGGTTTAAAACTCTAATGCTGACTGGCTGGAAAAGATCAGTTTAGGGTTTAAAACCCTAATGCTGACTAAAGGAAAAAGTTCCGTTTAGGGTTTAAAACCCTAATGCTGACTGCATGGAAAAAGTTCAGTTGAGGGTTTAAAACCCTAATGCTGACCAACTGGGGAAAAGTTCAGTTTAGGATTGGGGCCCTAATGCTGAGTAAAGGAAAAATTCAATTTAGGGTTTAAAACCCTAATGCTGACTAAATGAAAAAGTTCAGTTTAGGGTTTAAAACCCTAATGCTGACTGAATGGAAAAGTTCAGTTTAGGGTTTAAAACCCTAATGCTGACTGAATGGAAAAGTTCAGTTTAGGGTTTAAAACCCTAATGCCGATTAAAGGAAAAAGTCTAGTTTAGGGTTTAAAACCCTAATGCTGACTAAAAGAAAAAGTTCAGTTTAGGGTTTAAAACCCTAATGCTGACTGAAAGGAAAAGTTCAGTTTAGGGTTTAAAACCCTAATATTGACTGAATGGAAAAAGTTCAGTTTAGGGTTTAAAACCCTAATGCTGACTGAATGGAAAAGTTCAGTTTAGGGTTTAAAACCCTAATGCTGACTAAAGGAAAAAAGTTCAGTTTAGGGTTTAAAACCCTAATGCTGACTGGCTGGAAAAGTTCAGTTTAGGGTTTAAAACCCTAATGATGACTAAAGGAAAAATTCAGTTTAGGGTTTAAAACCCTAATGCTGACTGCATGAAAAAGTTCAGTTTAGGGTTTAAAACCCTAATGCTGACTGAATGGAAAAGTTCAGTTTAGGGTTTAAAACCCTAATGTTGATTAAAGGAAAAAGTCCAGTTTAGGGTTTAAAACCCTAATGCTGATTAAAGGAAAAAATCCATTTTAGGGTTTAAAACCCTAATACTGTTTAAAGGAAAAAGTTCAGTTTAGGGTTTAAAACCCTAATGCTGACTGAAAAGAAAAGTTCAGTTTAGGGTTTAAAACCCTAACACTGACTAAATGGAAAAAGTTCAGTTTAGGGTTTAAAACCCTAATGCTGACTGCATGGAAAAGTTCAGTTTAGGGTTTAAAACCCTAATGCTGACTGAATGGAAAAGTTTAGTTTAGGGTTTAAAACCCTAATGCTGACTGCATGGAAAAAGTTCAGTTTAGGGTTTAAAACCCTAATGCTGACTGAATGGAAAAGTTCAGTTTAGGGTTTGAAACCCTAATGCTGACTGAATGGAAAAAGTTCAGTTTAGGGTTAAAACCCTAATGCTGACTTAAATGGAAAAGTTCATTTTAGGGGTTTAAAACCCTAATACTGACTGAATGGAAAAAGTTCATCTTAGGGTTTAAAACCCTAATTCTGACTGAATGGAAAAGTTCAGTTTAGGGTTTAAAACCCTAATGCTGACTAAATGAAAAAGTTCAGTTTAGGGTTTAAAACTCTAATGCTGACTGGCTGGAAAAGATCAGTTTAAGGTTTAAAACCCTAATGCTGACTAAAGGAAAAAGTTCCGTTTAGGGTTTAAAACCCTAATGCTGACTGCATGGAAAAAGTTCAGTTGAGGGTTTAAAACCCTAATGCTGACCAACTGGGGAAAAGTTCAGTTTAGGATTGGGGCCCTAATGCCGACTAAAGGAAAAATTCAGTTTAGGGTTTAAAACCCTAATGCTGACTAAATGGAAAAGTTCAGTTTAGGGTTTAAAACCCTAATGCTTACTGAATGGAAAAGTTCAGTTTAGGGTTTAAAACCCTAATGCTGACTGAATGGAAAAGTTCAGTTTAGGGTTTAAAACCCTAATACTGATTAAAGGAAAAAGTCTAGTTTAGGGTTTAAAACCCTAATGCTGACTAAAATAAAAAGTTCAGTTTAGGGCTTAAAACCCTAATGCTGACTGAAAGGAAAAGTTCAGTTTAGGGTTTAAAACCCTAATATTGACTGAATGGAAAAAGTTCAGTTTAGGGTTTAAAACCCTAATGCTGACTGAATGGAAAAGTTCAGTTTAGGGTTTAAAACCCTAATGCTGACTAAAGGAAAAAAGTTCAGTTTAGGGTTTAAAACCCTAATGCTGACTGGCTGTAAAAGTTCAGTTTAGGGTTTAAAACCCTAATGATGACTAAAGGAAAAATTCAGTTTAGGGTTTAAAACCCTAATGCTGACTGCATGAAAAAGTTCAGTTTAGGGTTTAAAACCCTAATGCTGACTGAATGGAAAAGTTCAGTTTAGGGTTTAAAACCCTAATGCTGACTAAAGGAAAAAGTTCAGTTTAGGGTTTAAAACTCTAATGCTGACTGGCTGGAAAAGATCAGTTTAGGGTTTAAAACCCTAATGCTGACTAAAGGAAAAAGTTCCGTTTAGGGTTTAAAACCCTAATGCTGACTGCATGGAAAAAGTTCAGTTAAGGGTTTAAAACCCTAATGCTGACCAACTGGGGAAAAGTTCAGTTTAGGATTGGGGCCCTAATGCTGACTAAAGGAAAAATTCAGTTTAGGGTTTAAAACCCTAATGCTGACTAAATGGAAAAGTTCAGTTTAGGGTTTAAAACCCTAATGCTGACTGAATGGAAAAGTTCAGTTTAGGGTTTAAAACCCTAATGCTGACTGAATGGAAAAGTTCAGTTTAGGGTTTAAAACCCTAATGCTGATTAAAGGAAAAAGTCTAGTTTAGGGTTTAAAACCCTAATGCTGACTAAAGGAAAAAGTTCAGTTTAGGGTTTAAAACCCTAATGTTGACTAAAAGGAAAAGTTCAGTTTAGGGTTTAAAACCCTAATATTGACTGAATGGAAAAAGTTTAGTTTAGGGTTTAAAACCCTAATGCTGACTGAATGGAAAAATTCAGTTTAGGGTTTAAAACCCTAATGCTGACTAAAGGAAAAAAGTTCAGTTTAGGGTTTAAAACCCTAATGCTGACTGGCTGGAAAAGTTCAGTTTAGGGTTTAAAACCCTAATGATGACTAAAGGAAAAATTCAGTTTAGGGTTTAAAACCCTAATGCAGACTGCATGAAAAAGTTCAGTTTAGGGTTTAAAACCCTAATGCTGACTGAATGGAAAAGTTCAGTTTAGGGTTTAAAACCCTAATGCTGATTAAAGGAAAAAGTCCAGTTTAGGGTTTAAAACCCTAATGCTGATTAAAGGAAAAAGTCCATTTTAGGGTTTAAAACCCTAATGCTGTTTAAAGGAAAAAGTTCAGTTTAGGGTTTAAAACCCTAATGCTGACTGAAAGGAAAAGTTCAGTTTAGGGTTTAAAACCCTAATACTGACTAAATGGAAAAAGTTCAGTTTAGGGTTTAAAACCCTAATGCTGACTGCATGGAAAAGTTCAGTTTAGGGTTTAAAACCCTAATGCTGACTGAATGGAAAAGTTTAGTTTAGGGTTTAAAACCCTAATGCTGACTGCATGGAAAAAGTTCAGTTTAGGGTTTAAAACCCTAATGCTGACTGAATGGAAAAGTTCAGTTTAGGGTTTAAAACCCTAATGCTGATTAAAGGAAAAAGTCCAGTTTAGGGTTTAAAACCCTAATGCTAATTAAAGGAAAAAGTCCATTTTAGGGTTTAAAACCCTAATGTTGTTTAAAGGAAAAAGTTCAGTTTAGGGTTTAAAACCCTAATGCTGACTGAAAGGAAAAGTTCAGTTTAGGGTTTAAAACCCTAATGCTGACTAAATGGAAAAAGTTCAGTTTAGGGTTTAAAACCCTAATGCTGACTGAAAGGAAAAGTTCAGTTTAGGGTTTAAAACCCTAATGCTGACTGAATGGAAAAGTTTAGTTTAGGGTTTAAAACCCTAATGCTGACTGCATGGAAAAAGTTCAGTTTAGGGTTTAAAACCCTAATGTTGACTGAATGGAAAAGTTCAGTTTAGGGTTTGAAACCCTAATGCTGACTGAATGGAAAAAGTTCAGTTTAGGGTTTAAAACCCTAATACTGACTGAATGAAAAAAGTTCAGCTTAGGGTTTAAAACCCTAATATTGACTGAATGGAAAAGTTCAGTTTAGGGTTTAAAACCCTAATGCTGACTAAAGGAAAAAGTTCAGTTTAGGGTTTAAAACCCTAATGCTGACTGGCTGGTAAAGTTTAGTTTAGGGTTTAAAACCCTAATGCTGACTAAAGGAAAAAGTTCAGTTTAGGGTTTAAAACCCTAATGCTGACTAAAGGAAAAATTCAGTTTAGGGTTTAAAACCCTAATGCTGACTGCGTGGAAAAGTTCAGTTTAGGGTTTAAAACCCTAATGCTGACTGAATGGAAAAGTTCAGTTTAGTGTTTAATACCCTAATGCTGACTGAATGGAAAAAGTTCAGTTTAGGGTTTAAAACCCTAATGCTGACTAAAGGAAAAATTCAGTTTTAGGGTTTAAAACCCTAATGCTGACTGCATGGAAAAGTTCAGTTTAGGGTTTAAAACCCTAATGCTAACTGAATAGAAAAGTTCAGTTTAGGGTTTAAAACCCTAATGCTGACTGAATAGAAAAAGTTCAGTTTAGGGTTTAAAACCCTAATGCTGACTAAAGGAAAAATTCAGTTTTAGGGTTTAAAACCCTAATGCTGACTGCATGGAAAAGTTCATTTTAGGGTTAAAACCCTAATGCTGACTAAAATGGAAAAGTTCATTTTAGGGGTAAAACCCTAATACTGACTGAATGGAAAAAGTTCATCTTAGGGTTTAAAACCCTAATGTTGACTGAATGGAAAAGTTCAGTTTAGGGTTTAAAACCCTAATGCTGACTAAAGGAAAAAGTTCAGTTTAGGGTTTAAAACTCTAATGCTGACTGGCTGGAAAAGATCAGTTTAGGGTTTAAAACCCTAATGCTGACTAAAGGAAAAAGTTCCGTTTAGGGTTTAAAACCCTAATGCTGACTGCATGGAAAAAGTTCAGTTGAGGGTTTAAAACCCTAATGCTGACCAACTGGGGAAAAGTTCAGTTTAGGATTGGGGCCCTAATGCTGAGTAAAGGAAAAATTCAATTTAGGGTTTAAAACCCTAATGCTGACTAAATGAAAAAGTTCAGTTTAGGGTTTAAAACCCTAATGCTGACTGAATGGAAAAGTTCAGTTTAGGGTTTAAAACCCTAATGCTGACTGAATGGAAAAGTTCAGTTTAGGGTTTAAAACCCTAATGCCGATTAAAGGAAAAAGTCTTGTTTAGGGTTTAAAACCCTAATGCTGACTAAAAGAAAAAGTTCAGTTTAGGGTTTAAAACCCTAATGCTGACTGAAAGGAAAAGTTCAGTTTAGGGTTTAAAACCCTAATATTGACTGAATGGAAAAAGTTCAGTTTAGGGTTTAAAACCCTAATGCTGACTGAATAGAAAAGTTCAGTTTAGGGTTTAAAACCCTAATGCTGACTAAAGGAAAAAAGTTCAGTTTAGGGTTTAAAACCCTAATGCTGACTGGCTGGAAAAGTTCAGTTTAGGGTTTAAAACCCTAATGATGACTAAAGGAAAAATTCAGTTTAGGGTTTAAAACCCTAATGCTGACTGCATGAAAAAGTTCAGTTTAGGGTTTAAAACCCTAATGCTGACTGAATGGAAAAGTTCAGTTTAGGGTTCAAAACCCTAATGCTGATTAAAGGAAAAAGTCCAGTTTAGGGTTTAAAACCCTAATGCTGATTAAAGGAAAAAATCCATTTTAGGGTTTAAAACCCTAATGCTGTTTAAAGGAAAAAGTTCAGTTTAGGGTTTAAAACCCTAATGCTGACTGAAAGGAAAAGTTCAGTTTAGGGTTTAAAACCCTAATACTGACTAAATGGAAAAAGTTCAGTTTAGGGTTTAAAACCCTAATGCTGACTGCATGGAAAAGTTCAGTTTAGGGTTTAAAACCCTAATGCTGACTGAATGGAAAAGTTTAGTTTAGGGTTTAAAACCCTAATGCTGACTGCATGGAAAAAGTTCAGTTTAGGGTTTAAAACCCTAATGCTGACTGAATGGAAAAGTTCAGTTTAGGGTTTGAAACCCTAATGCTGACTGAATGGAAAAAGTTCAGTTTAGGGTTAAAACCCTAATGCTGACTAAAATGGAAAAGTTCATTTTAGGGGTTTAAAACCCTAATACTGACTGAATGGAAAAAGTTCATCTTAGGGTTTAAAACCCTAATGCTGACTGAATGGAAAAGTTCAGTTTAGGGTTTAAAACCCTAATGCTGACTAAAGGAAAAAGTTCAGTTTAGGGTTTAAAACTCTAATGCTGACTGGCTGGAAAAGATCAGTTTAAGGTTTAAAACCCTAATGCTGACTAAAGGAAAAAGTTCCGTTTAGGGTTTAAAACCCTAATGCTGACTGCATGGAAAAAGTTCAGTTGAGGGTTTAAAACCCTAATGCTGACCAACTGGGGAAAAGTTCAGTTTAGGATTGGGGCCCTAATGCTGACTAAAGGAAAAATTCAGTTTAGGGTTTAAAACCCTAATGCTGACTAAATGGAAAAGTTTAGTTTAGGGTTTAAAACCCTAATGCTGACTGAATGGAAAAGTTCAGTTTAGGGTTTAAAACCCTAATGCTGACTGAATGAAAAAGTTCAGTTTAGGGTTTAAAACCCTAATGCTGATTAAAGGAAAAAGTTCTAGTTTAGGGTTTAAAACCCTAATGCTGACTAAAGGAAAAAGTTCAGTTTAGGGCTTAAAACCCTAATGCTGACTGAAAGGAAAAGTTCAGTTTAGGGTTTAAAACCCTAATATTGACTGAATGGAAAAAGTTCAGTTTAGGGTTTAAAACCCTAATGCTGACTGAATGGAAAAGTTCAGTTTAGGGTTTAAAACCCTAATGCTGACTAAAGGAAAAAAGTTCAGTTTAGGGTTTAAAACCCTAATGCTGACTGGCTGTAAAAGTTCAGTTTAGGGTTTAAAACCCTAATGATGACTAAAGGAAAAATTCAGTTTAGGGTTTAAAACCCTAATGCTAACTGCATGAAAAAGTTCAGTTTAGGGTTTAAAACCCTAATGCTGACTGAATGGAAAAGTTCAGTTTAGGGTTTAAAACCCTAATGCTGACTAAAGGAAAAAGTTCAGTTTAGGGTTTAAAACTCTAATGCTGACTGGCTGGAAAAGATCAGTTTAGGGTTTAAAACCCTAATGCTGACTAAAGGAAAAAGTTCCGTTTAGGGTTTAAAACCCTAATGCTGACTGCATGGAAAAAGTTCAGTTAAGGGTTTAAAACCCTAATGCTGACCAACTGGGGAAAAGTTCAGTTTAGGATTGGGGCCCTAATGCTGACTAAAGGAAAAATTCAGTTTAGGGTTTAAAACCCTAATGCTGACTAAATGGAAAAGTTCAGTTTAGGGTTTAAAACCCTAATGCTGACTGAATGGAAAAGTTCAGTTTAGGGTTTAAAACCCTAATGCTGACTGAATGGAAAAGTTCAGTTTAGGGTTTAAAACCCTAATGCTGATTAAAGGAAAAAGTTCAGTTTAGGGTTTAAAACCCTAATGCTGACTGAATGGAAAAAGTTCAGTTTAGGGTTTAAAACCCTAATATTGACTGAATGGAAAAAGTTCAGTTTAGGGTTTAAAACCCTAATGCTGACTGAATGGAAAAGTTCAGTTTAGGGTTTAAAACCCTAATGCTGACTAAAGGAAAAAAGTTCAGTTTAGGGTTTAAAACCCTAATGCTGACTGGCAGGAAAAAAGTTCAGTTTAGGGTTTAAAACCCTAATGCTGACTGAATGGAAAAGTTCAGTTTAGGGTTTAAAACCCTAATGCTGATTAAAGGAAAAAGTCCAGTTTAGGGTTTAAAACCCTAATGCTGATTAAAGGAAAAAGTCCATTTTAGGGTTTAAAACCCTAATGCTGTTTAAAGGAAAAAGTTCAGTTTAGGGTTTAAAACCCTAATGCTGACTGAATGGAAAAGTTCAGTTTAGGGTTTAAAACTCTAATGCTGACTAAATGGAAAAGTTCAGTTTAGGGTTTAAAACCCTAATGCTGACTACATGGAAAAAGTTCAGTTTAGGGTTTAAAACCCTAATGCTGACTGAATGGAAAAGTTCAGTTTAGGGTTTAAAACCCTAATGCTGACTGAATGGAAAAGTTCAGTTTAGGGTTTAAAACCCTAATGTTGACTGAAAGGAAAAGTTCAGTTTAGGGTTTAAAACCCTAATACTGACTGAATTGAAAAAGTTCAACTTAGGGTTTAAATATGTTGACTGAATGGAAAAGTTCAGTTTAGGGTTTAAAACCCTAATGCTGACTAAATGGAAAAAGTTCAGTTTAGGGTTTAAAACCCTAATGCTGACTGGCTGGAAAAGTTCAGTTTAGGGTTTAAAACCCTAATGCTGACTAAAGGAAAAAGTTCAGTTTAGGGTTTAAAACCCTAATGCTGACTAAAGGAAAAAGTTCAGTTTAGGGTTTAAAACCCTAATCCTGATTAAAGGGAAAAGTTCAGTTTAGGGTTTAAAACCCTAATGCTGACTAAATGGAAAAAGTTCAGTTTAGGGTTTAAAACCCTAATGCTGACTAAAGGAAAGAGTTCAGTTTAGGGTTTAAAACCCTAATGCTGACTAAAGGAAAAGTTCAGTTTAGGGTTTAAAACCCTAATGCTGACTGAATGGAAAAGTTCAGTTTAGGGTTTAAAACCCTAATGCTGACTAAAGGAAAAAGTTCAGTTTAGGGTTTAAAACCCTAATGCTGACTAAAGGAAAAAGTTCAGTTTAGGGTTTAAAACCCTAATGCTGACTGAAAGGAAAAGTTCAGTTTAGGGTTTAAAACCCTAATGCTGACTGAATGGAAAAAGTTCAGTTTAGGGTTTAAAACCCTAATGCTGACTGAATGGAAAAGTTCAGTTTAGGGTTTAAAACCCTAATGTTGACTGAATGGAAAAAGTTCAGTTTAGGGTTTAAAACCCTAATGCTGACTAAAGGAAAAAGTTCAGTTTTGGGTTTAAAACCCTAATACTGACTGAATGGAAAAAGTTCAGTTTAGGGTTTAAAACCCTAATGCTGACTGAATGGAAAAGTTCAGTTTAGGGTTTAAAACCCTAATGCTGACTAAAGGAAAAAGTTCAGTTTAGGGTTTAAAACCCTAATGCTGACTAAATGGAAAAGTTCAGTTTAGGGTTTAAAACCCTAATGCTGACTAAAAGGAAAAAGTTCAGTTTAGGGTTTAAAACCCTAATGCTGACTGAATGGAAAAAGTTCAGTTTAGGGTTTAAAACCCTAATGCTGACTGAATGGAAAAGTTCAGTTTAGGGTTTAAAACCCTAATGCTGACTAAATGGAAAAAGTTCAGTTTAGGGTTTAAAACCCTAATGCTGACTGAATGGAAAAAGTTCAGTTTAGGGTTTAAAACCCTAATGCTGACTAAAGGAAAAATTCAGTTTAGGGTTTAAAACCCTAATGCTGACTGAATGGAAAAGTTCAGTTTAGGGTTTAAAACCCTAATGCTGACTGAATGGAAAAGTTCAGTTTAGGGTTTAAAACCCTAATGCTGACTGAATGGAAAAAGTTCAGTTTAGGGTTTAAAACCCTAATGCTGACTGAAAGGAAAAGTTCAGTTTAGGGTTTAAAACCCTAATGCTGACTAAATGGAAAAGTTCAGTTTAGGGTTTAAAACCCTAATGCTGACTAAATGGAAAAGTTCAGTTTAGGGTTTAAAACCCTAATGCTGACTGAAAGGAAAAGTTCAGTTTAGGGTTTAAAACCCTAATGCTGACTGAATGGAAAAGTTCAGTTTAGGGTTTAAAACCCTAATGCTGACTGGCTGGGGACAAAGTTCGAGGATACTAACTGACCTCTTTTTTTTATTTTAATTTTCTTGTTTTAGTAGAAGATAAAAGGGAGTCTCGTGGAAACTTACCTTTCGAGTGAATTCCTTATTTCCAAACTATTTCTTGTACCCATGTACCTTCTTCTTTGGGTGACACCTGCTTCTGTACGGTTGTCCTAGATTATACCTGTTTCAACAAAGAACAATTGTTAGTTCAGAAATGGCGGTTGGTTCGGTGACCTTGATTGTTCCCATTGCTTTGTTGCGTCCTTATTTCTGTTGCGAAGTTCTGCCATTGATTGGATTCAAATGGTGAAAACCCTTTAGACTGCTCGGGCTTGTATTTCCAGATTCTGTGATGATTTGCCTCGTAAGGCTCTTTTTTTTTTGTCCCGTTTCGCTTGAAGATTCTCAACGGGGATTTTATTGGGGGTATTCTATGGGGATTTGTACAAAGGGAAGCTCTGTGGGGGAATATTTACAAAGTGGATTCTTTGGGTGGATTTTTGTACAACGGGGACATGCTTAAGGATTTGTTTCAAAGCGGACTTTCCATGATTTGTTGGGGTAAGCTCGCTGGGGAATTTTACAAAGGGACTTGCTGGGGATTTGCTGGGGAAATCCTCCTTTTTTTTTATTAGTATTAACAAAGGGAAGACCTTGTGGGGATTTGTACAAGAGAGAAAATCTGTGTGGATTTCGCTGGGGCAGACTCTTTGGGGAATATTTACGCAGTGGATTCTTTGTGCGGATTTGTACAAAGGGAAGCCCTGTGGGGATTTGTACGAGGCGGACTTGCTGGGGAAATTTCTCTCTTTCCTCTTTACTTCGAACGCAGTCAAACATCATGATTCATCAGGTTTGGACAAACGTACCAACGAAACGAGGTGTTTTCCTTCATGAAACGGAATTCCGTGAAACCAAACCTGCCACCTGTCCTTTCCGGTATATCTGGAACTTGGGGTTAAACATGAAAGAGGATTCAAAGAAAAACAAAGAAAGGAGAAAGCAAATTTCAGAAAAGGAGTGTCCCTTTCGGGACGAGAAAGACTTATCTGAGGAAGACAATGCTAGTTTTAAATGGACATGACATGCTCTTTGGACTGGACTCCTGACCTTCAATGAACTTGCGTTTCCCTGAACCAAAACGGATCTGTGATTCCAAACCGGTGGAACTTTGCCGAGACCTCCTTGGGTGGAGTCATTCTTTCGGCCAACAGCGCCCTTTGCGGGTTTTCGCTGGCTGACCTCTCTCATTTCTCTTCCTGTCATCGCTTGATAGCACTCTTTGCGAGTTTTTACTAAACAAGCTCTCTCATTTTGGTTTCTCTACTCCCGTCGCCTCGTGGTGCCCGAAGGTTTTCACCGACGAGACTCTCTCATTTTATCTCTCTCAATTCAGAGTGTGCCGGTCTCCATTTGTGACGCTTATTGGTTTCCCACTATCTTTGGTAATTGATCTGAAGGCTTGTGCTTGGTAAAGAGAGGTAGATGATACTAACTTCTAAACTGCTCGACGTGCCCCGGTTTCAATTTCAGGGTGAATGGGATTTTATTGTTGGTGTGACTGAACCTCAGAGAGAGGCTGCCTACGTATCCTTTCGGAATCAAGTCAAACGTAGTTCAGGCTCTCGTCAATTTTTTTTTTAATTGGTCGCCGAAGGGATGTGACCGGCTCAAATGGCTTGTAGAGAGAGTTGGTAGTGTTTGGGAGTAGTGGGGAATAAAACCTTCGTCATTTCAAATGTGTCAGGACCACTGGAGTATAATTCAGACGTAGTATCTCTTGACTGCATCCGCATTTACTGCTGTTTCGGGGTCATTTCCTTCGATATCACCTAGATACAATGCTCCTCTCGGCAATATCTTCCTTATGATGTATGGGCCTTTCCAATTTGGAGCAAATTTCCCTTTCGCTTCCTGGTGATGTGGCAGAATACGCCTCAGTACCAGCTGACCTACTTCGAAATTCCTGGGTCGGACTTTCTTGTTGTAAGCACGGGCCATTCTTCGTTGGTACAACTGTCCGTGACAAACCGCGGCCATTCGCTTTTCATCGATCAAAGTCAATTGCTCTAATCGAGTCTTGACCCACTCGCTGTCTTCGATTTCTGCTTCAACAATGGTTCGAAGCGAAGGGATTTCTACTTCTGCTGGTATCACAGCCTCGGTCCCATAAACCAAAAGATAAGGAGTTGCTCCTACTGACGTGCGTACCGTAGTACGATATCCCAGCAATGCAAATGGTAACTGCTCTTGCCACTGTCGGGAACTTTGGATCGTTTTCCTCAAAATCTTCTTGATGTTTTTGTTCGCCGCTTCTACAGCACCATTGGCCTTCGGCCGATAAGGAGTAGAATTCCTATGCGTTATTTTGAATTGCTCGCATACATCTCCCATCAAGTGACTGTTTAAGTTTGTTGCGTTATCTGTAATGATAGTCGCAGGAATACCGAAACGACAGATAAGATTTGAGTGTACAAAATCCACTACAGCTTTTTTAGTGACCGACTTGAGAGTGACAGCCTCTACCCATTTTGTGAAGTAGTCTATGGCAACCAGTATAAATCTGTGTCCATTTGAAGCCTTTGGCTCGATTGGTCCAATGACGTCCATGCCCCAGGCGACAAATGGCCAAGGCGCAGACATGGGATGCAGTTCTGTGGGAGGTGCATGAATCAAATCACCGTGCACCTGACACTGATGACACTTCCGAACGAAGCTAAAGCAGTCCTTTTCCATGGTCATCCAGTAATAACCTGCTCGAAGGATTTTCTTCGCTAAGACATACCCGTTCATGTGAGGTCCGCACACACCTGCGTGTACTTCGTGCATAATCTTTCTCGCCTCCTCGGCGTCGACACATCTTAGTAGGTTGAGGTCTGGGGTCCTCTTGTACAACAATTCACCGCTCAGAAAGAAACCACTTGCATGCCTCCTAATGGTTCTCTTTTGATCTCCAGTAGCATGCTCGGGGTATTCTTGTGTCTTCAGGAACCTCCTGATGTCGTGGTACCAAGGTTGTGTATCTGCTCCTACCTCGATTACGTTGCAGTAACCGTGTCTTTCCTTGATTTGGATTTCCAAAGGATCGACGTGGGCGTTGCCCGGGTAGGGTAGCATTGAAGCCAGAGTAGCAAGTGCGTCCGCCAGTTCATTGTGACACCTCGGGATATACCTGAACTCTATTGATGTAAAGCGCTTGCCGAGGTCCTCCACATGCTTGTCGGTAAGGGATAAGCTTGACATCCCGAGTTTCCCATTCACCTTGGACTTGCCGGATAATCAGGTCAGAATCTCCCATAATCAGTAAGTCTTCGACATCCTGATCGATTGCCATATGCATGCCCATGATGCAGGCTTCATACTCAGCTGTATTGTTTGTGCAAAAGAAACGCAGTCTAGCTGTGGCGGGATAATGCTGACCAGAAGGCGAAATCAAAATTGCCCCGATCCCTACACCTTTGGCATTCACGGCTCCATCAAAGAACATCTTCCAAACATGAGCGTCCTCCGAGACCACTTCTACGGTGTTTACTTCTTCATCTGGAAAGTAGGTACTCAATGGCTGGTATTCCTCATCGACCGGATTTTCGGCCAAATGATCTGCTAGCGCCTGGGCTTTCATTGCCGTGCGAGTGACATAGACTATGTCGAATTCAGTAAGCAAGATTTGCCACTTGGCCAGTCTCCCAGTAGGCATCGGTTTCTGAAATATATACTTCAAAGGATCCAGCCTGCTTATGAGGAAAGTAGTGTGGGCTTGGAGATAATGTCTCAGCTTTTGAGCAACCCACGTCAGAGCGCAACATGTCCTTTCCAGCAGAGTGTACTTGGCCTCGTAGCCGGTGAATTTCTTGCTCAAGTAGTAGATTGCTTGCTCCTTCTTTCCGGTTATGTCGTGTTGCCCGAGGACGCAACCGAAAGAGTTCTCCAAGACTGTCAGATACAAGAACAGTGGTCTCCCTGGCTCTGGAGGGACCAAAACTGGGGGATTCGAAAGGTATTCTTTGACTTTATCAAAGGCTTCTTGACACTCAGTTGTCCATTTGATCGCCGCATCTTTCCTTAACAGCTTGAATATGGGCTCACACGTGCTTGTCAGCTGGGCAATAAATCGACTGATGTAGTTCAACCTGCCCAACAAACTCATCACGTCTTTCTTCGTTCTCGGGGGAGGTAGATCTCTGATAGATTTTATCTTAGTTGGATCTAGTTCGATACCTCTCCTGCTTACGATGAAGCCCAAAAGTTTGCCCGACGGAACTCCGAAAGCACATTTGGCTGGGTTCAGCTTCAAGTCATACTTCCTTAGTCTCTCGAAGAACTTCCTCAAATCTTGGATGTGATTATCCTGCGTCCTGGACTTGACTATCACGTCGTCCACGTACACCTCTATTTCCTGATGCATCATGTCATGAAAAATGGCAGTCATGGCCCTCATGTAAGTAGCCCCAGCATTCTTCAAACCAAATGGCATGACCCGATAACAGTAGGTGCCCCAAGGCGTGGTGAAGGCAGTTTTCTCGGCGTCCTCTTCATCCATCAATACCTGATGATACCCAGCGTAACAATCTACGAAAGACTGTATCTCGTGTTTGGCGCAATTATCAACGAGGATGTGGATGTTGGGCAGTGGGAAATTATCTTTGGGACTTGCTCTATTCAAATCTCGGTAATCTACACATACCCGAGTTTTCCCGTCCTTTTTCGGTACTGGAACCACATTTGCCAACCATGTTGTATACTGGACTACCCGAATCACTCCCGTTTTCAGTTGTTTGGTGATCTCCTCTTTAATCTTGTCACTGACCTCAGTTTTGAACTTTCGTTGCTTTTGTTGAACTGGAGGATAATCAGGATGAATCGGCAATTTTTGAACCACTAGATCAATACCTAGTCCCGGCATGTCATCATATGACCAAGCAAACACGTCTTTAAATTCAAAAAGAAGTTGAATTATCGCATCTCGCGTTTTCTTGTCCGTGTGAATGCTTATTTTGGTCTCCCGGATTTCTTCAGGAGTTCCTAAATTAACCGGTTCGGTGTCATTCAGATTTGGCTTAGGTTTATTCTCAAAATGTTCCAACTCTCGGTTTATTTCCCTAAAAGCCTCTTCTTCATCATATTCTGGTTCTGGGTTCATTATTTCACAATTAAATAGCTCGTCGTGGTCTGGGCGTGAAGTCCGCAAGCATGTCATATTTAAAACCGCATTATTATAACTGAAAGGAAAGATAAAAGGAAAAATAACAAAAATCAGAACAAAAGAAAAAATGGGAAAGCAATGATGATTTTTTTTATTTTCTTTGGGAAGTTGGAAGACAACAATGTTTACAACTTAGGAATTCAAAACAACAATTGAAGGGAAGAAAACGTTCAAGTCATGTCCTGGAGATAACTTGTGACACAGGAAAGGTGGCAGGACAGGTCTACCCGGACTTCTGTCTAGTCGGGAATGGCGTGGCCTCCCAGTTTCGAAGTTTGGTGTTCGGCCCCACGTACAGCATCTCAGCAGTGCTTGTGCCTTCACCTGGTTGAACCATGTGAGTCTCGTAGAGCATTTCTCTCATTGCCCCACATATCTCCTCGATTTCCTCAGTCGTGAAGACCTCATCGTCTTCTTCTTCGGTGTACCTTGGCCTGATGAAAGTTTCATATAAATCCGGCAATGGTCGAGGTAACTTCCAACCCTCATTTTTCCTTTTCTTTGCCCACTCTTCATCTCCTGGAGTGGGTTTGAAACCTAGTCCAAAAGGTTTCTTGGTGGTCGGCAAGGTGATGGGTTCTGTTATTCCCTGCAGGGTTCGTCCAAGCCCTTTCCCTGGCCTAAATCCGTGCCGGATCATCTCTTTGGCCACCATAACCGAGGCGTTAGACAAGAAAGGCTGGGGGCAAGGTATTCCCTCTTCATGCTGCTCTGCTAGTACAATCTCGAAAGCTTGATAGACCGTATGTTCGCTCCCTTCTCTTGGTTCAAGATATGGGACGGATGGGTCCCGATAAATAGCATGCTTGACTTCTCCATGGACCACGATCTCTCGGTCTTCGTACTCAAACTTCACCATCTGGTGAAGAGTGGAAGGCACAGCTCCTGCCGCATGGATCCAAGGCCTGCCGAGGAGAAAATTGTAGGATGTATCCATGTCGAGCACCTGGAAGGTTACTTCAAACTCGACTGGTCCTATGACCAACAACAGGTCTATTTCCCCCATGGTATCTCTCTTGATGCCATCGAAAGCCCTTACGCAGACATTATTGGGTCGGATTCTTACGGTCCCAATTTCCATCCTTTGTAGTGTGCAGAGCGGGCAAATGTCAACACCTGAGCCTCCATCCAACATTACCCGCTTGACATAGTAGTCCTCGCATTTAACTGTTAGATGCAAGGCCTTGTTGTGTGCCGCTCCTTCTGGGGGTAAATCGTTCTTGCTGAAAGAGATTTGGTTGACGGCGAAGAATCTTTCTGTCATCCGCTCCAGTTGTTCAACCGAGGTTTCAACTGGCACGTATGCTTCATTCAGGGTCTTCAGTAAGATCTTTTGATGCTCGGCCGACCTCATCAACAATGATAGCATGGACACTTGCTCGGGGTACTTGCGCAGTTGATCTATCACTTCGTAATCCTGCATTTTCATTTGTTGGAAGAACACTTCCGCTTCTTCAATGCTTACAGGCTTCTTTGGTGGGAAGCGTATCTGTGTGGCGTTGTTCAGCTCTTGGGTGTTTGAATGCCTTCCAATGAAAGTATTTTCCGGGAGTTCCCCCGTGATTTCTTTACCTTTGTACGTTACCAACGTCCTCTGATAGTTCCACGGTACTGTGGACAGGTTTGTCATTGGCTTTTGTGGCACGCGTCCGATAACCACTGGCTCATTCAGCCGAGGTGGTTGAATCGTCCCCCGGACCACATAGGCCCCCTTTGGCACGTACATAGGTTTTGCCTTTTTGACCCCGAAACTCTGCGGCTTCTCTGCTCGACCTCGTGGTATGTAAAGAACTCCATCCTTTACCGGTACCACTTTCTTCTCCACCTTCTTTTCAGGCTCGCTCTTTACAGCATTGGCCTCCTCCACCTTTTTTGGTTCTTGGGCTATCTCAGGCTTTTTCCCCGTGTCGACAATGGCGATTATAGCCTTCAAAGCAGGGTCGAATTCTTTGTCTTCGCAAATCATTCCGATCAGCGGCCCGTTATTATGTGCAGGTAGTGGATTGTTAGTCACATTTGGGACCTCCTCGTCCCTTAGCACTATTTTCCCTTGCTCTATTAAATTCTCGACCACTCTTTTCAACGACCAGCAGTCATTTGTATCGTGCCCCTCTTCCCCTGAATGATAGGCGCATCTGACTCCAGCTTTGTACGAAGGTGACGTCGGGTTTTGCCTTGTTTGAGGGACTGGTTGCAGGAAGCCCAACTGGACTAGTTTCGGGAACAAAGTAGAGTATGGTTCACCGATGGGCGTGAAAGTCCGCCTTCTAGGTGGCTCCTGAGGGCGGAAGTTATTCTGCGGAGGTTGCGGGTTATAGTGGTTGCGGTAAGGAGGCTGATTTCTGGGAGGTGGATCTTGGCCTCGGTTGGCTTGTTGCGGAGGATGGGCATAAGGTTGGGCATTCATGACCATATAGGGTTGATGAGCATATGCCAGATTTGAGTGGGGATAGTAGTGTTATGGGGTTCTTTCCGGAAAACGGGGCCTGGGATTACAATATTCCCTTGCTTCTGAGGCTGCCATGGTCGTGTCTTCCTTTTTCTTCCCTCTTGCCATTCCCCCGGACCCGCTTTGGACGGCTTGGGAGGTCGCCCTTATGGCTGCTTGACTCAAAATCCTACCTGTTTTCAGACCATTCTCCACCATCTCTCCAATCTTAATTGCTTCTGCAAACGGCTTTCCCATGGCTGACATCATGTTTTGGAAATAGTCAGACTCTTGAGCCTGGAGAAAGGTAGTGACCATTTCCACTTCATCCATGGGAGGCTTCACCCTCGACGCCTGCTCGCGCCACTTAATAGCGTATTCTCTGAAGCTTTCTGAAGGTTTCTTCTTCAAATTCGACAGAGAATTTCGGTCTGGTGCAATGTCGATGTTATACTGGAATTGTTTCACAAAATCTCTGGCGAGATCATCCCATATATGCCATCGGGACATTTCCTGGTCCATATACCATTCCGAGGCTATCCCTACTAGACTTTCCCCAAAATATGCCATTAGCAGTTCCTCTTTTCCGCCGGCTCCCCGCAATTGGTTGCAATATTTCTTAAGATATGCAATGGGGTCACCGTGTCCATCGTACTTCTCAAACTTCGGGGTCTTGAAACCCACTGGCAGGTGTACGTGAGGGAAGATGCATAGAACGGTATAAGAGACGCTTTTCTGTCCGCTCAGACCTTGCATATTCTTCAAACTCTGTTCAAGGCTTCTCATCCTTTTGGCCATCTCATTTTGTTCAGCAATTTTGGGGTTCTGATCCTGCCCAGGTGCAAGCTCGCACTGAGGCGGTGGAGGATTAGTGCTGGTAGCGAACCTAGTTGGTTCCATTGAGAAAGAGGGTGCTTGGAATGTAAAGGAGGATGAGTCAAAGCTTGGCTTATACATAGCAGGCTGTGCCGTAATCGGGCAGGGCAGTGCAGTAAAGACGTTCGTGCTTGCATCGGTGGCTGACATTCGGGGGTGAGACTCAGAGGGCGATCCAGCAGAGAAGGCTGAAGTAGCCGGGTACCCGAACGGGGTAGCAGGATAACTTATGGGAACATTAGAAGTCCCGCTTGTCCTGGAGAATAACTCAGGGAATCCAGGGACGACACTTGGTGGCTCTTTCCCATTATTCCAGTCGTCCAGCATTTCCAACATGCGGAGCCGTAGGATCTTATTTTCCTCCGCAGTTGCGGACTCGGGCGCGAGGACAGCCGAGATCGAACTTTCCTCGGGAACATGCACTGTTGGTAAAGGGATTTCTGCAGACATTTCTGTGCTTCCTTTTGACCTTGTGAAATAAGCGTGAGCACTGCCTCCTGACTTAACCACAGGTAGCTGAAAACTCCCTTTCGACCTCGTGAAGTATGAGTGCGAGGCCAGACTTTCACCAAACCAACCGTCTTTTCCAAAAACCTGGAAGGCTCAACGACAAACGAGCGGTTAATTCGAAACAAATAACAGATAGGCAACCTCACGTTGAGCATGATGCACCTATACAGTTAAGTGAATTCTACATGTTTGCGATGAAAGCATGCGTCATTCCGGCATTCTTTTTTAGGCTTCCCTTTTCTTATCATTTTTCTTCTCTTTTTGTTTTTCTTTTATGTTTTTATTTTGCGGTAAAAATGCGACCGGATCCGATGAGGATTGCCTACGTATCACGACGCCACGTGAATCAGATCATTACGTAGTTCAAAAACACTAATGAGCGTAAAAGAAACACACCTTTTATTGTTGAAACGGTCTATTACAAACTACATTTTGCAAAAGAAAGAGCAAACTTTGAAAATAAACCTAAACTCAAAAATAGACTAAAATCACTCTGATGGGAAAAACAGGCAGAAGATGCTAAGATACAGACTTGACTTATGAGTACATTATGGTTTTGAAAACGATGCCCGCGGGGCATCATTCGGCCTCGCCGCGGTCCTAGGTGTGAGATCCCTCTCAAGCTGCTCCAGTTCATGCATGGTCTGCTTGACATAACCCATCACTGCCGAGAGGACGGTAACACTGGTCATGTTCTCACATCGTAGACATCGTCTGGTGATGGCATGGGCAATGGCCTTGATCCTATCTCTGGTTTGCTTCTTCTCTATGAGTAGGTGTCTTATCTGATCGCTACACATCTTGAATACCTGAGAATCCTGTATATGCTGATTCTTCAGTCGCCGTACTTCTAACTTCATCTGGGCTAACAAGTCGTGCCAGTATCTGCTCTCAATTTGGAAATCCTTGGCCTGATTAGCTGCTTTGATCTTAAGTATAGCCATCTCTCTCTTCATTTTGGCGACAGTTTTCTCGTGGTCGCGTTTCGATTGGTTCAAGTATCGGCGATGCTTCTCTACTCTTATTCCCCACTGTGCCTTGAGCTTTGCCATAATCTTTCCCGATTCTTCCAAACCATCTCGCCATTCCGCGACTTCTCTTTTTAAACCCTTAATCAACTGCTGATCTGATCGACTTCTAGGCTGTTCATCAAGAGACAATCTCAATTTTTGGATTTGGGCCTTAAGTTCTTCATTTTCTTGGACCAATTTATTCTTTTCGCTTCGATCCGCCGCGATTTGTATGCTGTTATTGAATTTCAGACTGTCAATTTGTAGCTTCAAATCACCGATCTCTGCCCGATACCCCTTTTCTTTTGCTAACCAATTCCATTGCCCTTGGGACGATTCTACAAAATCTTTGAGATGCGGTCTCTTAGCTGGTCTTTCGCAAGACAGGTCGCCTCTGAACCAAGCGTGATACCCTGGGGCAACTTCCCCTTTTGCTATATCCATCACACAAGTGCTTGCTGTCAGATGTTGGCACTCACTCCAGATTTGGCGAACTTCTTCTTCGGGGAAACGACCGTCTGGACTGATTTCAATCACTTGGGTACTCAGATCTTCATCTTTCGGCACCACTTGATATCTCCCAAGTTGCCTCAAAACCCGATATGGTGCGTAGGGTTGGATGCTTTTAAGTCCCATCAACAGAAAGTGGGGCCTGGTTGCCGGCATGTATATGATTTCCTCAACAGGCGACCATCCGAGCGTCCACTGGATTTGGCTAGCAGTGAGAGTTCGGAAAAATGAGGTCCATGATGTGACGCCCTCAGGTAGATTGAAACCTTTGACTCTAGTGTAGAATTCTCCAATACAAGTCTTTTCGGGCGAACTGTAACCCAAGAGCGGGGAGCGGGGAGCGTGGCATAAATGATCGGTCATCCATATTTGCAACAGTAGGTTACATCCTTCGAAAAAGTCGCCTCTGGCTCGACAAGCAGTGAGAGCCCGGAAAATGTCAGCCATAATCATAGGCGCTAGAGTACTTTTATCTTGGGTGAGCAAAGTACTGACGACCCCAGTTATTTTTAGATCGATGTTGTCGTCCTTCCTTGGAAACACTATAAGACCCAAGAAGGCCGTCATAAAAGCTAACAGCCTGTGTTCGTCCCACTTTTGTCGGTTGCCTTTACTACACAGTTTGAAATCTGGCTTATTGAACCCGCCCTCGTGACCGTATCCAGCATACATGAGGTGGAGACTGCAGAAACCTTTGGCAAGATCTGGATGGTGAAATGTTCGGGGTATTTTCAGAAAATCCAGAAACCGGTGTACCGTGACGGCCCTAGGTGCAATCAAGTATTTGAACCTTAACGGAGCTTCATCACCCCCAATGTATCCCGCTATTTCTTCCAACGTCGGGGTGAGTTCGAAGTCTGAGAAATGAAATACATTGTGCGTCGAATCCCAGTAAGTGACCAATGATCTGATAATATCGCCCCGAGGCTGAATGTCTAGTAAATCCGGGAGATTTTTCAGATATTTCCTCACTTTGCCTTGCCTCTCCTTGCCTAAGTCGTTCCACCATAATCGCAACTCAAAAGGGATCTTGGTCATTATTGAAAATGGTTCGTTTTGTATCGTGCTCATCCTGCACATTTATTTAGGGTGATAAACTTTTATTAGACTCAAAAAAAAATTAAAATTATCTAGATTTTTTTTTTAGAGATTTTTATTTTTTTGCAAAAACGGGAGGTTGGACCCGATGAAGGTTGCCTACGTATCTCACCCCGTGCGAGAATCAAACCGGCGTAGTTCGGTCAGATCAAAATAGGGGAAACAAAAATAAAATCTTTTAATGAAAAGAAGAATAACTCTTTTTTATTATTATTTATTTTTTGAAAAGAGACCAAAGAAATACTTATACATAAAAAAAAAAATTTTGAAATTTCGAAAATCTTTTAAGAGGTACTACAAATGAAACAAAAATTTTTTTGATTTCTTTTTATATATATTTTGGATTTTGAAAGTGATTAAAAGGAATAGTCAAAAAGACAAGCTTTGTTTTCATTTTTTTTTACGTATTATATTTTTTTTAAGAAAATTCCGGCGAGGTTTTGACATTACTCGGACATTGGTTTTTTTTTTTTTTTTTAAAAAAAGAATAAGTAATTATCTTCCTACCCTGCTATTTTCTTTTTTTTTGAAAAATTTTCGGAAACCGGTCAACATGCAGATCTGAAGCAAATAGATGCGCAAAACAAACGGGATGCAGCAGGATGGTCTTTTCATTCCAGGTTGCCTGTCCTAGACGGACCCAACCCCTGTGTTGAGTCCCCTATGTCAAATGCAACATGATGCAAATAAGCGTTCCTACATAGGGATCTAGCATGAGGTTTCGTTATACTAGGTTTATAACCTGGGTAGATGTTCTAGACTGTGTACCCGAGCGGACAACTCGAGTCGAGGAGGGGCAACTTACCGGGAACCAAAAGGTCGTCCGGCTTCGTAACTTATCCGTCCTCTTTCTTATTTCAGGTATTGACACTAACAGAATAGGGAGCCTCAACCAGCGAGCTTCTCTCCGGAGGTGAAGAGAGAAGGGTTTCGGCACAGTTTATATACAGTTCAGATAATATCAAAGCGGTAAAAGACAACATTTAGCACGTTATGTCAAAACATGTAATAAATATCAGATAATAAAGCCAAATATAACAATTATTCTAAGCTCGAATTCTTGAACCCTGAACTAGTGGTTCTGGGTTCTAAATCCCCAGCAGAGTCGCCAGAACTGTCACACCTCCTTTTTGCGCGCCCCGCCCCGAAGGGTTTAAATGCGCGAGGGGAGTTTTTCCAATTTAAGTGACAATATTCAAAATGGGATTATTTATTTAATTCAGAGTCGCCACTTGGGAAAGGTTTGGCTTTTGGTATCCCAAGTCACCGGTTTATCTTGAATCCTAAATCGAGGAAATTTTTGACTTTCCAAATGAAGTCTGCGAACCAGAAATTCTAAGTAAGGAATTTTGTTGACCCAAGGGAAGGTGTTAGGCACCCTCGAATCCCGTGGTTCTAGCACGGTCGCTTAAATTGTTATAATGGCTAAATATCTGATTTAAATACATGTTGTGACTTATGTGCTTTTATTAAGTTTAAACCGCTTTTATTATTATCATTTATTTTTATAGAATTGCAACGTCGTGAAAATGCATCTCGAACCACGTCACAATCAATGCACCCGTAGTTGTTAACACATTTCGACTCCGTTGAGATTTGAATTTGGGTCACATAAATGCGCACCCGAATTTAAGAATGTAATTTAATTAAGTCGCGCCTAAAAAGTCTAACGCGTTATTATCTTTGGGGAAGGCAGTGGAATTCACTAAACAGTCCATCCCAAATTCTAAGTATTTATTATGACCAATTATTGAGGGCCCCGCAATTTGCTTTTTTTATTTGGCGAGGCTCATCTTATTATTTTAGAAGGATATCCTAAAGTGACTACATTTCTATTACGTTGGTCTCTAAAAAATAAAAGAAAGAAGATACCAAACTTACTTGTTTAAACAAATACATACTGAATTTTTACCATGTTTGCCGAATCCGAATTTTGTTTGATTACCCGATTGATTGTTTATGAGGTGAGAGTTACCTCATGCCTTGTCTCCATCGAGTGAATACGCTTGTTAATTTGCTAAGTGAGATTGCAAGCAAACTAATAACATATACTAAACTTATGTTAACGACCTCCAAGTTTGAATTTTAAAACTAGCCTATTTGGACTGGATAAATGAAATCGGCTGTTTATTAGGAAAACTACTACTAATTGAACTCAAAAATGCCTACTAGTTTTCCTCAAAAGTCATCGCATTATTTCGAAATAGTGAATCTATACCAAAGCCCATATCGAACCTATATCGGGACAAGTAATCTGACAAGAGAGTTGGCGTACATGGCCAAACTTTTAACGTAACCGCATGAGAGTTTGTTTGGGATACATTTATCCTGGACCAAATACAACAGATTTGACAATTCAGTGGTCTAGACAAAATACATACAGATGCTTTCCATGATTCTATGTTATACTGTCATAACTAAATCAAGACCCAATGATTATATACATTAAAACACACCTGATCTAACAAACATTGCTATCTAATAGTTCCTCTCAAACAGAATGTATGTTAATTTATACAGAGCAATTGCAGTTGGAACGAACTTAAACAAATGCAGGCCAACTACCATTCAACCTATGGCCATGTTTTGAACATAGGTATTGTGAAGTAATCAGCATTCATTTCTTTTATTTCTGCTTCAAAGCTTCAAGCTTTCAACAACAAATGGTTTCAGAAGTGTGTACCTGGAAGTGTTTACAGTTGAAGAAGAAGAGAAGTCAGCAGAGTAACAATAGGAGCAACACCGAACAGCAGCAGTAACAGCGGGTAACAAACAAGGCAGTGGAAATAGAAACCCCAGATAGACCAAACTTCAGGAAATAAACCAATGCAAACCACAACCAGTGAACTCAGTTTAAACTTGGAAGGATCAGAATCGATTGAACAAGTAGAAGAACAAATGAAATCCAGACAACAATGTGAAGAAACAGTTCCTGATTTTTCTATATCTTTTCTCTCTTGTATCTGTGTCTGTATCTCCTCTTTTGTGATCTCTCTATGTATCTCTTTTGAAAAGAAAACCAGTCTAAATTTTCAATCCAGAAATCTCTCTGCCTTTTCAGTTCTTCTATCTATTCTGAAAATCCCAGCCCCCAGTCCAGTCTGAGTTCCCTATGTGTGTCTGTGTGTGTGTATCTCTCAATATGTATCCCCCTTCTTTCAAAATTTTTCCTCCTTATAAGCCTAAAACTCAGCCCTTTAACAGCCTGTTCATCAATCAGAAAACCCCTCCCATGTGCTGTTTTCTTTTCAGTTTCCACTTACTATTTAAATAAAAACACCCCCCATGATATTCTCTGGCAGACTTACCTTTTAAGTAAGGTTTATTATTTCTGAACTAAAGCAGAATATGGGCAGCAGAATATAATCTGACAGTATATGCTGTCAAACTATTTTAAACTTAACAAAGGCCTTTATGCAGAACACATGTTGTGCACAAGTGCACATGCCCTCCAATTCAGACTGTAACTAAACAAAAACATTCCTTTTACATTTCTGATTCAAATTAACAACTATAAGTAACTAAACTCAGTTCCTAATTGATTCAGGCAATGCTTAACAGAAGCATGTCAATTTGTTATTGTTCAGACAGCTGAAACTAATTGACGACTCATGTCGACTCGACTATACTAATCATAACATGTACAATCGAAACCATGATCAGACATCTAACAGTATCGAACGCATGATTCGAATTGTACTGACTAAACAAATTTGTACTGGGGAATCAGTTAATCAGTCAAATTTGAAGTTCAATTGATTGCACAGCACATACACATATACACATTATCAGTGAATAGAAGAAGGACTCGATCAAACAAAGAGGTTCAAGCAAGGTGGACAGGACACAGTTGGTAAAATTCAAAACACAAATTAAACAAGACGTTTGACCATACAAACAGACCTTTAACAAATACATGAATTGAATAAAGAAAATAGAAACAGACTTACCTTAAAATCCTTGGATAAATCAGAAAATCAAAACTCGTATTTGATGAAAACCTTCTTGGGTTGAACGGACTTTAATCGAAGTGTTCTTAACTGAGAACACTTCGATTAAGGTCCATTAGACCCTAATCACTTGGCTCAAACGGACATGGACCAGGACCTGGGGTTTTCTATGGCTCCTAGATTACAGATTTGGGTTTTGAGTCTCCGTGGTTAGATTCGGACCAAACCAAGCATGGTTTGGTCACGAGGGAGGTCCGGGGACTGTCTGGTATGAATCTAGGGCAGATCGGTGTAGATCGAGTTTTGACTCGAATCTTCAAATGAAGATTCGAGAATGTGGGATGGGATTCGAGCTGAACGGTTGGTGGATTCATGTTCAGGGTGTCAAGGTGGTCCTAGGGTGTTAAGGTGAGGGCCACCGGCGTTCATGCCGCCGGCTTTCATGGTGAAGGTGTACAGAGGCGGCTAGGGTTTGGGGGATTGAGGTCTGTGGAGGGGACGACTAAGGCATGGGGGTTTGGATAGGGGGGGCAGGGTAATGGCTATAGGCTTATATAGTTAGTGGATAGATAGATCCTGGCCGTCGGATGAGGCGAGATGAAGGGCCAGGATCTTTCAACTGGTGGGAAACGGTGTCGTTTCGAGTGCAAGGGGTTGGGTTGGTCCGGGTTTGAACGGGTCGGGTTCGTTCGTGGGTATGGGGAATGTGATCTTGGTCGTTGATAATTCTCAGATCAACGGCCCAGATCAAGCATGACCCAAATGACGCCGTTTGAGATAGTCAGGGGCTGAACTGGACTGGATCGGGTAATTTTAGTTTGGGCTTGTCTTATTGGACTGACCAATCCGAAATCCCTTTCCTTTTCAATCCCTTAATTAAAATTAAACAACCCTAATAAAACCTTAAACAAACAATTAATCACACAATAAAATATATCGCTTTATATTTACAGGCGACACATATATTTTGCTTTTTGTTTGATGAAAAGTACAAAAAGAAAAGGGAAGATCACAAATAAGTACCGAAAATGCCACATAAAAAATCCGAAAAATTGTGCAGCAAGATCAAACCACTATTATTTTGTTTCTTTTGGAGTGATTGTCGCGTAAAACAAAAATTACGTGCTCACACACTCAGCCAGAGGACGCTGGAAGATGGGTGGAGTTATTTGAGAATCTAAAAGAAGACCAGGTACAGTGGATGGCCGAATGGTTCCCTACGGAAGAATTCATTGTTCGATCCCGAGAAGCACCATTTCTCATACTCATTGGTCTAAGAGGAACTTATCCCTACGTTCCCCTTCGAGCCATGAGGCAGGCTGGAAGAAAGCAAATCATACCAAGGGTCGACAAAATGAGTCACTTTAGGGCTGATTTCCAGGACGATGATAGTCCTCACAAATGCCAAGCTCAACAAATATGGCATTGCAAGCTCGTTTTGGGGAAAGAATCTATTGAGCCAGACAGGTATCACGCTGGTTGCGTGCCGCACTATTCGTGTTGGTTGGAAGATAATCACAATGGTATGGTTCATCCCGGGTTCATTCACGGACACAGAATCATCGACGAGAAAGCTGAAGCACGGGTTAAGTACAATCAACTGTGCAAGAGAATTCGAGAGTGTGAAAGTGAGCATTGGTAAATACAAGAAGCCCATAAGAAGTTGATCGAGGAATGGAAGGATATGGTTGTCAGCACCAACAAGCGACTAGGGTATTTGGAGCGGGGTCTCGTGGAGCTAGAAGGAAAGTTCCTCGAGAGGATTGAAGATTGTCGAAACGCTGAAGGGAATGCAGACGGACATTTGGCCCAAGCTTATTTGTTGCTAGGACTGCGCGAGCTGGTGAAGCTGTTCGAGGGGGATAAAAATACCGAATCTGGGGAAGGTCCTTCTGGGACCAAGTAGTTAAGAGTCTTTTATTTTTCTTTTAATAATGTAATAAGGCCGATGGCCACTAGTGACATTTTATTTTCTGTTATTTAGCGTCGTTTTGGATTCGTCATATTTTTATCAATAAAATGAGGCATTTAGCATTATAAGTTCTCCGAATTAATTTGTCGCTAGGCCTCCCTCGGGCACAACGATACACCCAAATTAGGACGCGATTTATATTCTTGCACAATGTGTTTAAATATTGCAACATTTTCTTCTCATAAGCCGCACTAACTTGTTACCTTTTTTTGTTTTTTCTTTATTTTTTATTCCCCTCCCCAAAGGTTAGTTCGTGCATTCTGGCACCATCATCATACAGTACGAGATCCAAGGGCCCTCCACCTCCTCCTCCTCATCCTCTTATCCGGAACAAGAACGAAGGTAGAATGGGAGATTCAAGCGCCAGAAAAGAAATTGAAAGAATTGAGATTCCTCAGGGTACCCCAGTTGCTAAGGAAACTACTGCCCAACTTGAGCAGAAACTGTTGAAGTTCCAAGAAGAAGTGGATCAAGTTCGGAACTTGGCAAATTTATCATTCTCCCTCACCGCTCCTGATGTCAACTTTCCAAATTCTCAAAATCCCGTACCTCCACAGAACACCCCACAACCACAGATGCAACCCACTCATGCTCAATACTGCAACATATGCCACACTCCAAACAACGCTCCACTACTCATTCCTGAACCACTGAACACCACAAACGACCACCTCCATAACACTCCCATCAATGTAGATACCATACCCCATTACACTCAACCAATCTCAAGTGCACCTAAGTCTGATGACAAGGACTCTCTTATCAGAAACTTGGCAGTAGAACTCAAGAAGTTGACCAGCCGAGTCCAGGGCATGGAAGGAAACAAAGGCATAGAGGGGCTAAATTATGAGGACCTCTGCATTCAGCCAGATGTTGAACTTTCGGAGGGATACAAACCTCCCAAGTTCGAAATGTTCGATGGCACGGGAGATTCCAGAGTCCATTTGAGGACATATTGTGATAAATTGGTCGGAAGGAATGAGAAAATCCGTATGAAACTCTTCATGAGAAGCCTGAAGGGGGATGCTTTATCCTGGTACATCAGTCAGGACCCCAAGAAATGGACGATTTGGGTAGGTATGGTATCGGATTTCATGGATAGGTTCCGATTCAATACAGAGAATGCACCGGATGTATTCTACATCCAGAATCTGAAGAAGAAGCCTACCGAGACATTCTGCGAGTATGCTACTCGTTGGAGATCAGAGGCTGCTATGGTTAGGCCGGCCTTAGAAGAGGAACAGATGAATAGATTCTTTGTCTGGGCTCAAGACCCACAATATTATGAGAGGTTGATGCTGGTCGATGGCCAAAAATTCTCCGATATCATCAAGCTGGGAGAAAGAATTGAGGAAGGCATTAAGAATGGTATGATTACTAGTCTTGAAGCACTGCAGGCCACCAACAAGGCTTTACAGTCTAGTGGCACGTACAAGAAGAAGGATGTCAATGCCGTGATGGTCGCACAGGGAGCCAAATCACCACTAAAATACCACACTTACCCGTCACCTCCACTTACCTATCAGCCTATCCCGAATTACCAAGCACCCGCACCCTCTTACCAAAATCCACCGCCCGCATATCAACCCACTTCATCCAGATACTCTCAACCTGCACCTGTTTACCAAGCTTATAACGCCCAACCCTCTCACTACCAATCACCTCACACTCGCCAAAATTTCCCTAGACCCAGACCAAATTTTGACCGTAGACCTCCCAGACAATATATAGCCATTTGCTGAGCCAATTGACCAGCTGTATGAGAAACTTAAAGCTATTGGTTACGTCTCCCCTATCCCTGCCATGACTCTAGAAAATCCTTCCCAGTGGGTCAACCCTAATAAGACCTGCGTGTACCACTCCGGCATGAATGGTCACACCATTGACGAATGCCGCTCATTGAAGGACAAGATTCAAACCCTGATCGACAATAAGGTCATCGTAGCGAAGGAGCTTGCTCCTAATGTCCGCAACAACCCTCTGCCTGACCACAACGGTGGAGACATATACATGATCGAGATCGAAGATAACTGGGACCCTAAGGGGTCGATAGGACTGATTGCTGAGGATGATGAGCCAAAGAAACCGACAGTCACATTTAACCCGATTGTTGTGTAGAACCATCCCTCCAGGGGCAAGGAAGTAAACATGTCTATACCTCTCAAATTTGAAGCACCTTTTTCTACGAAGGTGGTCGGGCCAATTGAGGTTGAGTTTGAGGCTCCAAAGGCACCTGTACTCTTTGAAGTAGTTGTGTTACCACCGAGGGTACCCATTCCTGTAGGAATGTCAAACATAACACCGTTCCACCCAAATGCCATACCATGGGATTGCACATCTGAAGCAAGGAGGAAAGGAAAGACCAAGACGGGAGAAGCAATTGTTGCGCAGGGTATTACCAGAACATGCAGGGTTTACACTCCAGAGCACCTAGCTGAGTCCAGTAAGCAAGCCTCGGGACGGACTACTGAAACTAGTCCCAATGATCTTTTGAGGAAAATACAAGCTAAAGAGTATTCGGTAATTGAGCAGTTGAACAAAACACCAGCACAGATCTCCATCCTAGCTCTTCTACAGAGCTTTGACGCACACAAAAATGCCTTGATGAAGATATTGAGTGAAGCTTATGTGCCCAGCAATATAACTAGGGGCGAAATGGCAAATATGGTAGGACAAATACTGGAAAGCCACAAAATCACCTTCCACGAAGATGAGCTGCCGCCCAAAGGACTGAGTCACAACATGGCCCTACACATCATCGTGCAATGCGAGGATTACTTCGTCACTAGATTCTTGATCGATGAGGCTCCAGCCTCAACATCTGTCCGTTGATAACTCTCAGAACATTGGGAAAGAGCCTGCACGAGATCAAAAATGGGGCCATCAATGTCAAAGCCTTCGATGGGTCCCAAAGGTCTACTATTGGAGAGATCAGCCTATGCTTGCAAATGGGGCCAACCTGGTTCGACGTTGACTTTCAAGTGATAGATGTCCCAGCATCCTACAATTTGCTGTTGGGATGACCATGGATCCACGCCGCTGGAGCTGTAGCATCGACCCTGCATCAGGCAGTGAAGTTCGAATAGAATCACCAAGAGGTGATTATTCATGGCGATGGTAGTAACCCCATATATAGTCGCCAAACCATCCCGATGATTGGAGGCAAAAGGAGAATAGGCGGAGAAACATACCACCACATTGAAAGAGTTAACGCTGTAGAAAAAGATAAATGGTGGGATAACAATATTTAAAGTATCCTAAATTGGTGTGGATACGAACCTGGAAAGGGACTCGGCAAAAACATCCAGGGAATCGCCAAACACATCAAGCTGAAGAAACATGGCACTACATTTGGTTTGGGGTATGAGTACACTTGGGAGGAGTTCAATTACTGGTCGCCACCATGGCGCGGTCCCTACTACCCATTGGAGCATCTGATACCTCACATGGAGCAGACTTTTCAGCCAGTAGATACTATATATGGGTAGGAGGAAGATGAAGCATTGGCAGCCGCGAAGAATTTGTTCCTGAAGGATGATGATATGGACTGCTGTGTTATTTTCGAGGAGGAAGGGGAGGAAGGCCCTTCTATACAAGTTGAACCGAGGAGAGTGCCTTAGCAATTGGTCAATCAGAACCACCAGGGCCCGGAAAGCTTCTGGAATTACTATTACTTACCTTGACGATGAACCAACGATTATGACTTGCAACGAGACAACGCAACAAACGGATACGGACTCAGAAGAGGATGATATACCATAAGAGGTCATTAAAGGAGTTGAGAATTTTGAAAATAGGCCTAAGTATAACTTGGACGAAACTGAGGTTGTTAATCTGAGAGATACAGGGAATGTCAAAGAAATACACATCAGTATTCACCTGTCACCATCAGAAAAGAAAGAGTACACGGAGTTCCTAAAGGAATATGAAGACATATTCGCCTGGTCATATACTGATATGACTGGTCTCAGTACATCCATTGTAGCTCACAAACTGCCAACATATCCAACATGTCCACCGGTAAAGCAGAAGCTCAGGAAATTCAAGCCCGACATGAGTTTGAAAATCAAAGAGGAGGTTACCAAGCAAGTCAAAGCCAAGGTTCTCAGGGTAGTAGAGTATCCGACATGGTTAGCCAACATCATTCCAGTGCCAAAAAAGGATGGGAAAGTTAGAGTTTGTGTTGACTACCGGGATCTTAATCGGGCCAGTCCCAAAGACAACTTCCCCTTGCCTAACATACATATTCTTATCGACAACTATGCCAAGCATGAGTTGCAGTCTTTTGTTGATTGTTTCGCTGAGTATCATCAGATATGGATGGATGAGAAAGATGTAGAGAAAACGGCTTTCATCACGCCGTGGGGAATGTACTGTTACAAAATGATGTCATTCGGTTTGAAGAATGCTGGCGCCACCTACATGAGAGCCATGACTACCATCTTTCATGACATGATATACATGGAGATCAAGGTATATGTGGATGATGTCATCATCAAATCCAAGAAAGTCAGGGATCACATGGAAGATCGAAGAAAGTTCTTCAACAGACTGAGGAGGTACAATCTGAAACTGAATCCGCCAAGTGTGCATTCGGGGTTCCTGTTGGAAAATTATTGGGTTTCATCGTGAGTCATCAAGGAATATGCATGCAGGGACCTGCGGGCCGCACATGAATGGTTTTGTCTTAGAAAAGAAGATACTCTGAGCAGGGTATTTTTGGATGACTATGGAAACAGACTGTATCTGGTATGTTTGCAAATGCTATCATTGTCAGATACATGCAGATATGATAAAAGTGCCTCCAAACGAGCTTACTGCAACGAGCTCACCATGGCCATTCGCCGCCTGGGGAATGGATGTTATCGGACCTATCGATCCTACCGCATCAAATGGGCACAGGTTCATCTTAATAGCAATTGATTATTTTACCAAATGGGTCGAAGCAGCATCATACAAGGCGGTCACTAAGAAGGTTGTGGCAGATTTCGTCCACGACCGCATTTATTATCGGTTAGGAATTCCAGAATCAATCATCACTGATAACGGTTCCAATCTCAATAGCGACTTGATGAAAGCAATGTGTGAAACTTTCAATATCAAACACAAGAACTCTACAGCCTACAGGCCTCAGATGAATGGAGATGTGGAGGCCGCCAACAAGAATATCAAGAAGATACTAAGGAAGATGGTCGAAAGGCACAAACAATGG
This sequence comes from Nicotiana sylvestris, assembly GCF_000393655.2. Classification (NCBI taxonomy): domain Eukaryota; kingdom Viridiplantae; phylum Streptophyta; class Magnoliopsida; order Solanales; family Solanaceae; genus Nicotiana; species Nicotiana sylvestris. The sequence goes on from NC_091063.1 coordinate 143,304,443, forward strand.
CATGGGAAATTATCATTCGCCTTATTGGGATACCGTACCACAGTCCACACATCAACCGGAGCAACTCCCTACATGCTGGTTTATGGTACAAAGGCGGTCATCCCCGTAGAGGTAGAAATTCCATCCTTAAGGATCATACAAGAAGTAGAGTTGGACGATGCAGAATGGGTAAAAGGTCACTACGAGCAGTTAGCCCTTATAGATGGGAAAAGGATGAATGCGGTTTGCCACGGTCAGTTGTATCAGAACAAAATGCCCAGAGCCTTCAACAAAAGGGTTAAACCAAGGAAGTTTACACCGGGGCAGCTGGTGTTGAAGAAAATATTCCCACATCAAGATGAAGCCAAGGGGAAGTTCTCTCCCAATTGGCAGGGTCCGTACATGGTTCACCGAGTTCTAACTGGAGGAGCCCTTATTCTTGCAGAGATGGATGGAGAAGTGTAGCCGAAGCCAATCAATTCAGATGCAGTGAAACGATATTATGTGTAACCTCTTATGATTCCTTTAATGATGTAATTTGAACTATGCCTGACCTGATTCCCGTTTGAGAGGGGATACGTAGGCAGCCCTATGGGTTCGGTCATAATTTAATAAAAAATTCCATTCTCCCCCGCTATTGGAACTGGTGCAGAATTTTGAGGCCGACCCTCAAAATTCCGAAGTTAATTTCAGTCCATGCATCGCTAGAAGCACCAGCCAAGTATACTGGGGTAGAATTTTGAGGAGGACTCTCAAAATAACGAAGATGATTTTTTTAGTCATTCAGCACAACCGTCAGAAATGTCGCTCAGCAAACTGGGGCAGAATTTTGAGGAGGGCCCTCAAAATTCCGGAGAGAAAGAGGTTACAATGTATTGAACCACGTCGCAGTCGTTGGTTCATCTAAAGAAAACTATTTTCGATTATATATTTACTAAAGCATGCATAACTATTATCCGAATTGTTGTTGTTTAGCAACGCTACCCCAATGACACACAACGTCAAGAGCATCGGGAAGACGAACTAACTTTTCCCCTCACAGAACTCACGATTTTCATTGGGTGCAAGCACTCGACTTGCAATATCGTCAGGTATATTTATGTACGCATACTTTCCCAAGAATGCAACTTCTCAGAATCATCACTTACCCGTAATTGCTATCCGTACACAATCTCCCCAGCAGTAATATTGTCGTAATCGGCTATCAGCTAAGAGATCTTACTACTAATCATCCTTTTACATTCTTGCACTGCATAAGGCTACTCGTCTGCCTTTCGAAACTAAGCATTGTCTCCATCTACATTTCTCTGCATTTCATAAGGCTACCTTTCTGCCTTTCGAGACTAAGCATTGTCTCCATCCTGCATTTCTCTACATTGCATAAGGCTACCTTTCTGCCTTTCGAGACTAAGCATTGTCTCCATCTGCATTTCTTTGCATTGCATAAGGCTACCTTTCTGCCTTCCGAGACTAAGCATTTTCTCCATCCTGCATTTCTCTGCATTGCATAAGGCTACCTTTCTTCCTTTTGAGACTAAGCCCTGTCTCCATCTGCATTTTGCATAAGGCTACCTTTCTGCCTTCCGAGACTAAGCATTGTCTCCATCCTACATTTCTCTGCATTGCATAAGGCTACCTTTCTGCCTTTTGAGACTAAGCCCTGTCTCCATCTGCATTTTGCATAAGGCTACCTTTCCGCCTTTCGAGACTAAGCTCTATCTCCATCTGCATTTTTTTTGCATTGCATAAGGCTACTTTTCTGCCTTTCGAGGTTAAGCTCTACCTCCATCATCATCTGCATAAGGCTACCTTTCTGTCTTCCGAGACTAAGCTCTGTCTCCATCCTGCATGGCTGAAATATAGCCACTTTATTTTCTTGCATGGCTGAAATATCGCCACTTTATTTTTCTTGCACGGCTGAAATATCGCCACCTTTATTTACGTCTTGCATCGGCTGAAAGATCGCCACCTGCTGTATTTCATGGGCTGAAAGATCGCCAAATTGTCCAAGGGTGTCATTGTTCGGAGGCACCATTTTCATAGCCCGAGAACGCCATGCCATGGCATGAGGACCCCATTTTATCTTTTGCACATCATTATTCAAAGGCATCATGGTTTAGAGGCACCATTCTCATAGCCCGAGAACATCATTTCATAGCATGCGAATCCTTTACCATACGCCACATGGCCTAGGATGTCATGGTTCGATGATGTCATCCTAACCGTCCAAGGACAACATTCATGGTCCAATGGGAATTTGCATCACGTTTAAATTTACGTACAATATGCGCTCGTATTGCTTACGTGTAGGTGCATCGGCTGGTAACTGCCGTCTCAGCAGGAGCGATCCCACTCTGGTTCCCGCAGTCTATCGGTTTTTTTAGAAAACCTCTCTCAATCTAAAACATCGCGTCCGTCCGTTTCAAATCTCCATCAGCATATTCCGTCGATGGATCCTGAACTACATATGGCCTGATTTCTGTAAGACCAGGGATATGTAGGCAGCTCAAGAGCCAAAGCTCGGCCAGAATTCTTTGCAAAGCGTTTCTTTCGGTCAAAATTTGTCATCTTATCTTTACCCGACAACTCTTTCATCCTCCTCGGGTAAAGAGGGGCAGCTGTTGATACCCAATTTTTTTCCTATATATTTGTATACTCAAAACACTTTCAAAAAAGCATGTTTATGCATATATAAACATGCCCAAGAGTTTTTGTATTTTTCCCTAATATTTAAAGATTTTTAAAATCAATTTATTGTCTATTTTAGCAGTGCAAAACCCATAATTATTCCCAAAATCATCAATTTTGGTGAATAATTTATTTCATTCCCGTATTTATACCAAAATATAGTTAATATAATTTTTGCATATTTTTACAAATTTATTTGGTATGTTAAAGGCTAAATTGCATATAATTGCAATTGTAGCCTACTTTAAGATTAATAGCATTTTATAATTGTAAAATTGGTTCCAATATTTTTAAATTAATATTTATATATTGTTTGTTGGCTCAGTACTTTTATTGTACTTTCAAGATCATTTTACCATTTTATAAAAATAAAAAGGGAAAAACTGGCTATTTAAAATCTGGCCCATTTTATTTCAATCATAGCCAAATTGATCCCCCCTAATTGACCCAATTCTGAAACCCAATTGGACCGGCCCAATTACGATTTAACCCAACCCCTTTACCCGTTTATCCGACCTGCCCGATTTTTCTTTTAATCCCAGTCGTTGATCTTTAGATCAACGGCTCCCCTCATCCCCTTCCTTTTTTAATTCAAACGACCCCTTTACCCTACCTCATTCTCACCAACCTCTGCCTCTGCAACCCTCCACTATCTCAAACTCTCTTGAGGGTTCTCAAACCCTAGCCTCCTCCTGCCTTGTTCCACCGTGTTTTCACCGGAATCCATGGACAACCTATATTCACCTCCTCCGACTCTTGCATGCCTGATGCTCGAAGGTTCGAGGCTAGACCTCGAAGTTCTTCACTCAGATCTTCACCGATTCGAAGATTTTGGCCATCTCCGACTTTGATCCGGTGGCTCTTGGTCTTCTGAGCCTGTTTCTGACCTCATCCGACTTAGATCGGACCTCTTTCCAAGCCTTTCTCATTCCAGGGTTCCTCTGAAACCCTAGATATTCGAGGTTTTTTCTGATTGTTCTTTTAAATCTATGTTATATCTGTGCTTTACTAGAGTTTTAAAACGCTTTCCCCAATTGTTCTTTCAAAAATTACTTCTTTCCGATCTAGGGTTTCTGAAAAGCTTAAAATGTTTTTCTGACTCTTCCTTTTCTTTTCTTTGTATGTATGTGGCTAGACTATGTTCGTATGTTTTCTTTTCTACCACGCCTGTGTTGTCCTTCTACTTTTCTTTTATACATGCTACTCATGTGCTCACATGATTATCCTTGTTATGTTTTCATTACTCTTCTACCATATGTGTTTACTGTTAAGTTCTTTCATTTTTGTTTGCTTTACTGGATTCTGTTCGTTTTCTTGCTAAATGTGTTTCATCTACTGCTTCTTAAGTTTGTATAACTTTTTCTTCTGAACTTGTTTAAGTTCTGAGTTTTTCTCAAAACGTGTTCTCCATGTTTTTGACTGTGTATCATGTCCGTTTGCTTCTCATAAGTCTTTGGAAAAGACTCATGTGCCTCTATTGAATGGTTTGCCTTCTCATCTCTATTGTCTGACTCAACTCGAAACCCTAAGGTTCTGGGATTTCTTGGCATTTTGATCTTTTGTGTGCGAGTTAGGTTCCACTTCTGGACCCGGGACTCTCAGACTCATTGTGAGTCTGCGAACTAGACTTATACCTCTTCTTGCTTATTATTCTGAACCTTTCTTTGTTAAACTCTCTTCTAAATAATTTGACAAACCCCTCTGGTATTCACATATTTGCGTGCTTTATATATAAGGACTCTGCCTTCAAAGGTTTTTGATTTATTCTGAAATCCTCTAATGGGGTTTGATTGATTGTTACTGATTTTTCTTTAATTTAACCTCCTTTACCTTTTCCTGACTTGGTTCATTCGAATGGAATTGTAATTTTGATTTCCCTGGCTGTTTGATTGACTCCCTTTCCTTATTTTTTCCAAGCTATGTACTATTGAATTCTTTCTTTTAATAACTTCTCTACATTTACCCCTTTTGTGCTACTTTGAAAAGGTTTTAATCAAAACTGCTTTCCTTATTTGGTTTTACCCATTGAAATCAGAATCCCTTAACTAAAGGGAGATTGATCTCAATGTTATTTCCTTACCTTTTCTCACTTGTTTTCTGCACTATAAAAGGGGCATGAACCTTCTGCACTTTGATCATCCTTAACTTACAATTCGATACTTTTATAACACACTTCGAATTGCATACTCTTACACACACACACACTCAATTCAGCACTTTACACAACATAATCTCACAACTCTCTTCTAAGATCTTCTGACTATTTGTTGGCTTTACAAGACTACTGCTTTTCTTTTCTTGTTTCCCTGAAACTGGTATGTCCTTTATTTAATTTTCTGCCTCACCCTTATGTGCTTCAGACTGTTGTTTACTCTACTGCCTATATTCAGTAATTTGTGTTAAATATTTTTCTTCCTTGCTTCTATTTCTATTATGAATCCTCTACCCCTATCCCCTTCTATGTGTCGAGTTAAGTTCTTCGCCTGACAGTATCCTAATTACTGTCCAGGCATTGGCTTGATCTACAATGGATCCTAACTCTCAATGCTTGACTAGCAGGCTGGTCAGGGGTGTGCCAGCATCCTAATTGCTGGGCATGACCACTAGCTTGCCCTGTCTCTTTTTGATTCCCTTCCCCCCCTTGTGCACTCACACCTATTCCTAGAATCTTAAGTTCTGCCCCTCTCTTTTGAGCCTTGCTTTGGGACCGTAAGTTCCCTCTGAACTTGGACATATGAGAGCTAGCATTTTCACACTCCACTATAATCTAAATCTACAATATATTTGGGGTGTAAGCACTGTCTGGAGTTCCTGAAACTCCTTGGATCTCTGAAACACCCTAGATAAGAGAAGGCTTTGGAAATCTGGATTTCGGAAGTGGTTCAATTTCATATTGTTAGACACTAAGTCTGAATTAGGCTGCTCGGATGTAGCTGTGATTTCTGATGTACTTTTAATTTCTATCTTATTTTTTATTGTCCTGTAATAATTTGTATAAACTCATGGGGATTTAGTGAAAAAGGAGGGGGTTACTTTATGCACAAAGGGTACAGATCATGCCTATAGGATTTAATTTTTAGTCTATGCAACTCTACACGTAGAAAGCATGTCTATAGGGATTAACTTCTAAACTTTCTGCAACGACGCATATAGATACCATGCTCATTAGGGTTTATATTTTTTTGCGCATAATGATACTATTAGGCAAACTGTAGGTTTAACAACAAGGTTGCATATAGACACCATGTTTGTAAGACTCCTATTTTTAAATAAAAAGTGTTAAAATCAGTTGACATATAGAAAACATGCCTATAGGAATTTCGAATTTGAACTATCTCATTCTTATGCAAGACAACACCAACCGTTTAATTAATAAATACTTTGGTAAAACTAGCAATCTTCTGCGATTTTCTGAACCTCGTAAGTTAACAAACATTTCCTAAACAAACTGCATTTTCTGAAACTCTCTTTTTCTGATAAGTTCGTGAAATCTCTTTTACTAGTCTGCATACCTTTTGAAGTTCCTTTCATTTCTTTTAGACCTCTTCAAAACAGAACACACTTTTCCTGAAACTCGTTTCATTCTGAAAAACTGATAACTCTTTATAATCAGTCTGCTTTTCGAAATCGTTAGTTCTGTCCAACACATAGCTAAAGTGGTTCAGTCTTTGATGACTGCATTCAAGTAAGCCTAATGCGGACTTCCTATCTAAAAATATGAGTTAAACCAGTCCGTTTATCGCTTTAATTTTAAAGACCAAACCAGTACGTGTAAGACGTGCTGGACTCCGTGGCTTATGTAATTTAAGGAGGTTTACTTGAGCCGTATTTGCTTATTTGCTCTCCCCTCTATTGTATTGTGTGTTTTGATTGACGCCTTAGTATTTTGTCCTTTGAAACTCTCCAAAGGCCCAAAATCCCTTCCCTTTTAGGATTAGTAGTCCTAAATGCCTCCAGGACTGATAGGATTGGGGGCGGGTAGTAGCATGCAAAAAGTAACGATACCATTCCATGCTTTAATACCTTAACGGGTGGGAAGGGTAGAATATGGATATGATGACCGGTGCACTAATATCACGTGCGTCCCCTCTTCTGAGAAGTGATTGCTGGATATTGCATTGAAGTGATCCATATTAATTATAAACCTAGGACCCCCCCCCCCCTCTTTATTTGCTTTTATCTTTTCTTGTAAAATTATTCAAATCTCTTTTTTTAAATTTATGGCCTCTCTATATACTTTCAAAAGTTTTCAACCTAATTGCAATGTTATATGTGAGTCCTTATTTGAGCTTTGATTGTTTACTTGTAAAGTCACAATTGCAACATGGCCGGGACCACATTAGTGGATCTTGAGGGGTACCTAACACCTTCCCCTCGAGATAATTTCTAGCTCTTACCCGAAATCTTGTTTTCCAACTCAAACTCTTCTAAAAAAAGTGTCCTAATGCACTATAATCATTAGGTGGCGACTATTCAAATTCCGAAACCCAATTCTCGAAAAGGAATAGAGTTGTCCTTCCCAATGTCGTATACCCGATTTCTGACCCGCGTCGACATAGTTCTTCAATTTTTGGCTTAATTTCCATGATTTACTAGGTGAAATTCACATTAGAATCGAATTTTAAGTCAATGAATCTTACCTCCAAGTGATTCTCCTTGAATCCCTCTTCAATCCCCTTCAAAAAATCTCCAAAAACGACTAACAATGGACGAAATAAACCCCACATTCGCGGACAAGACGACCTTTTAAACCTTCTGCCCAGGCCTAATTTCCTTCATCGCGATCGCGGGACAACCTTCGCGATCGTGTAGCACAAAATCTCAGCTCCCACAAATAACCCTATGCGAACGCGTGAAATACCTTGCGAACACGATGCTTAGACCTTTTACACTATGCGATCGTGGCCAACTACTGCGTTCGCAAATAACAACCTCCAAGCCAACACACCTAGTCCACTTACTCTACACTACTACAACCTTCACTACGCATTCGCAATCAACAAATTCCGCACCCCTATGCGATCACAACCCAACCTTCGCGAACGCGAAGAACAAACTAGAATGCCCCTCAAAAGATTCTATGCGATCGCGAGAACCCCTACGCGATCATGAAGAGGAATTCTCTGCAACAGCTGAACCTGAAATTCTGCAACTCCAAACTTCATGAAGTTGTCCGATTGACCACCCGGAACTCACTCGAGGCCCTCGGGACCTCAAACAAAGGCACCAACATATCCCAAAACCTTATTCAAACTTGTACAAATCTTCAAAACACCTCAAACACCATCAAATCAACCAAAACATGTCGGATTCAAGCCAAACTTTCAAAAATCTTCTGAATTCCGTTTTTGATCAAAAACCCAACCAAACAACGTTCGAATGACCTAAAATTTTGCACACATATCCAAAATGACACAACAGAACTACTGCAACTCTCGGAATTCCATTCTGATCACTATATCAAAATCTCGCCTACCAACCGAAAAGCGCCAAAATATCAACTTCGCCAATTCAAGCCTAAATCTGCTCTGAACCTCCGAAACTCATTCCGATCATGCTTCTAAGTCCCAAATAACCTCCCGAAGCTAACCTAACCATCAGAACTCACATATGATCCCTCAAACATATAAGTCAATGTCCGATCAACTTTTCCAATTTAAGCTTCCTTAAAGGAGACTAAGTGCCTCAAACCTTACCAAAATAATTCCGGATTTGATCCGAACAACCCGATACCACATAACACGGATAAACAAATCATAAAGAATCATAAATGGGGGAAACGGAGCGATAACTCATGAGACGACTGGCCGGGTCGTCACAGATCCGCAAACTGCACATAATGTGAAAGTCTTCAAGGGTGAAGGAAACATCATGGCCAAAAATATTGAAACTAATGGAGTCTCGATCATTGGTGAATATTCGAGAAAGGCACAAATAATGAACCAACTTCATGCTACATTTGAAATTTTCCATAGCCATAATGTATCGAAATGCATCATTATTAAGCTTATCCCGTTGAGTAGGAGTCAAGAAACTTGCAATTAAACTCTTCAAATCGTGGTTCTCCTTCCAGTAACCCTTACAGTTAAACCAATCTCGAAACTCAAAATATCTTTGCCTTGATCTTGTTGGTGGAGGAGCATGGACATAAGGACCTGGGGGCATTATAGATTGTTTAGGTGCTTTAGCTACATTATGATCTTTAGATGCTTTAGGTGTCATCTATTCAAAAAAAAATAAAAGATACAAAAAATAACATCAGGATATTATCAAAAAGATCAGTTAAAACTTCAACTCCTGAAGTTCCACAGTTACAAAACAAAATCTTCAGCTCTAGAGCTGAAGTTCGCCAGTTACAAAACAAAAACTTCAGCTCTAGAGCTGAATTTCACCAGTTACAAAAACAAAAACTTCAGCTCCTAAAGCTGAAGTTCACCAGTTACAAAATAAAACATTCAGCAAAAAACATGGTGTACTCTTTACAAAAAACAAAATACAAATTTAAATCCAAAAATAATGCTAAAATTCATAAAAAATATAACAAAAAACACAAAACATGAAACAAAACTTCAGCTCCTATCTAAGGTATCATTGAACTATTATAAACTTCACACTTTAATAGTATCATCTATTTAACTCTCAAAATTTTTAAGAATTTCGACGTGTAATCACTGAAGAATTTATAGAATTTTCATCAACAACACAAACACACATTCAAAAAACCTAAAAACACAATCGTAAGAGTAAAAATAATGCGCTTATCCAACTAAACCCTAAGAAACTATTTGATTATAAATACATGACAATCAAAACCAAAATCAGAAATTAAATCGTAAAAATTAATACTAAAATAAAACCCAAAAGGTTAATGCAATGTACCTGTGATTAAATCATAATGTTATTGGGGAACAATAACAACGACGACTAGAATAACTTATAATTTCTAAATCCAAGCCCAATACCCATTAAACCCAAAATAACCTAATACCCTAAAGTTAAGACCTAATTTCAAAGAAACTGGAAATGACAGACCCCCTCCTCTCTTGAATTCTCAGCAGCCGCACAACCACAGTCCCTCCTCTCCATCGCTTAAGCTTCTGCCCAACGACCTCTTCGATTGAAGACCAACAACCATCAATCTCTAACTCCCCAAAAATGGCCGAACTCCCCCCTCTTTATAACCAAGAGCCACACACCTCTCACCTTCACCAATCCTTAAAACATCCCCAGTTGTCACCCCTAAAACTAGCCATCGGGAACAAGCACACACATATAGTTGAAGGAAATCGATGACCACTCTCAACCCCTCCCCCATCGCTCAGATCTGAGTAAAAGGAGGTAGCGAGGCAATCTGATCAAAGTTGATGAGGTTTCCGGCGAGGTTTTCCATTTTAGATTTTGTTCGCGAGTCCGATATCTAGTCGTTTGTGGAACAAATACTCGATTTTATGAGTAATACGAGCCTGAGATTTTGGTGATTAATTTGAAAGTGTGGCTGCTTGAGGTCTGTTTTTACTTTGAATTTAATCTTTTCTCCGTGTTCCTGTTTCTTTGATGATTATGACTGCCCTATCATTATTCGGTTATTTTGTGTTTTGTTTAAAATTATCTCTTAATTTGATTTGTTTATGCTTAGTTTGAATATGATACATTATATAGAACAGAAATGAATTAGTTGGTTAGTTTTCAGAATGATGAACACATGATATGTTTGGTTTAATAATTTTGGGTTAACATTCATCGAGAGTGCAAAGTAAACCACGATAGTGAATGAAATTAAGGGTAGTTGTGTTTGGATTGATTCAAGTAACTAAAAAGGTTAATGGCAATAAATTAAAGTTTACGCCTTCCTGTTGGAGTGTTGGGTCATGAAACTTGACTTGGAATGTTTGATAGAACTTTTCTATATTAAGCTCAAAAACTTTTCATGCTCGCATTCTTGTTTATTTAATGGACTGCTAGTATAATGTTTAGGCCATCGATACATGGGTAGGCAAATCTTTAGGACGTTTGTGATTTAATTTCTGTTAAGGCGAGAGGTTGTCCCTTTAGTCGATTATATTATCTGGGGAATGCTCCGAAGATTTTGTATATATTTTTATCCGGGGTATCCCCTAAAGTATTTGTATTGAAAGTCCAACAATAGAACACTTTGAGGAAGCATAGAATAGTATTTTTATTTTTACTTTTATTTTTGTTTCATTAGGTGGGGACGACCTCGAGCCTCTTTTGATTGTTTTTTTTTAGTTTTTATTTTTTTGTGTTTTTCTACCTCAATTTGAGTATTTTTTTAAAGCCAACTTGATCATGTACGCAACCGTACTAGTTACAGGACTCGAAGAATGCCTAACACCTTCTCCTCGAGTCAAATGAACCCCCTTATCTAGAATCTTTGGTGCAAACTGGTTTAAGAGTCAAATATGTTTTGAAGGAAAATTGTTATTTTGAAAATGGTGACCTTGCACACCGACACCAATGTTAGGTGGCGATTCTGAAAAATCCTTCGAAATACAATATTTTTGTCACTTTTCAATTTTTAAAACCCTTTTGAGCTCAAAAATTACTTTATTATTTTAAAGGAGTTAGTGAGGTAAAAAAAGGGGTGTGACACCGGGTAGTTTTAGGACTCTACCATGTATTACTTGTATTATTTGCACTCAACTTGTTAGTTTAAATACTTAAATTTATAATTATAATTGGATAAATGATTTGTAAAGACCGAGCTTCATTACTTTGAGTCTTGGCAAAATACTTGATTGTTAGCGGAACTTATGCCTTCTTTGAGTATTAATCTTATGTGGTAGTCATAAATCAGAGCTTGTAGAGTATTCTCTATTCCTGTGGATCGGGATGAATGCCTCAGCGGTATAATAGGTTCATCTATGGTTCGTGTCGGTCAACCCTCGGCAGTGTATACACTATTATGGATCGGGTCGTACGACCTCAACATAAATCGTGCGTGATATTGCTCGGAGTCTGATTATGCTTGATATTTCTTCTTAATCTGAGACTAGGAAATTTGTAATGACCTGGCCGGTCGTTTCATGAGTTGCCGCTCTGTTTCCCCCATTTTTGTTTTCTTATGTGATGTTCAGCTACATCTCATCGTATAGTGTTAGTTGGTTCTGGTTCATAGTAGTTTTGGAGTGTTATGAGACACTTAGTCTTTTAAGTTGGCAATTTAGTTGGAAAGGTCAACCGGAAGTTGACTTGTGAGTAAATGATCTCGTAACATGGTGTTTATGGTTTGGATAGCTTCATGAGGTGATTTGGGACTTAGGAGCATGTTCAGAATGTAATTCGGAGATCCGTGGTAGATTTAGGCTTGAATTGGCGAAATTGGAATTTTGGCGTTTTTCGGTTGGTAGCGAAAATTTTGATATCGGGGTCGGAATGGAATTCCGAAAATTGAAGTAGGTCCGTTGTATCATTTGTGATGTATGTGCAAAGATTAGGTCATTCAAATTAGGTTTGATAGACTCTTTGATTGATTGCGGAATTCGGAAGTTTTGGATCCTTAGGCTTGAATCCGAGGGTGTTTTGATGATTCGATGTTGTTTTAAGTGTTCCGAAGGTTGGTATTGTTGATACCCAATTTTTCCCTATGTATTTTTATATACAAAATACTTTCAAAATAGCATATATATGCATATATAAGCATGCCCAAGTGTTTTGGTATTTTTTCTAATTTTTTTAAAAAGATTTTAAAATTAATTTATTGTCCACTTTAGCAGTAACTATTCCCAAGATTATCGTTTTGGTGGATAACTTATCTTATTATCATATTTATACCAAAATATAGTTAAGGTAATTTTTGTTTGTTTTTACAAATTTTATTTGGTATTTTAAAGCTAAATTGCATGTAATTGCAATTCTAGCCTACTTTAAGATTAATAGCATTTTACAATTGTAAAATTATTTCCAGTATTTTTAAATTAATATTTATATATTATTAATTGGCTCAGTACTTTTAGTTTGCTTTTAAAATTATTTACTATTTTTATAAAATAAAAGGGAAAACTAGCTATTTAACATCTAGCCTCATTCTATTTCAAATACAACCTTTTTACCTTTCAATTTTAACCATTATTTGACCCAATCTTAACCTATTTGGACCGGCCCAATTTTTAATTTTACCAAACCCACAACCCGATCCAAATGACCCTTACCCGGTTCCCACCTACCCTCCTAAATCTGGGTCGTTGATCACACAAGATCAACGGCCGTAACTCACCCTTCCATAATTAAACCAAACGACCTACCCTAATCTCCCTCATTCACACCTGACCCGCCGCCTTTGAATCCCAAACGTTCTCAAATCCTCTCATCAACTCTTCGAAACCCTAGCCTCCTCCTACCTTATTTCACCATGTTTTCACCGAAATTCATGGCTTCTCAAGCCATGGACGGTCTGTACTCACCCCTCTCCATCATTATACCTTGGGTGTTCGAGGTTTTGAAGGCTGACTTCGATGGTTCTTGTAGGCTCTTCTCTGTTTATTTTCTTAGATCTATGGTATGTCCATGTTCTACTGGGCTTCTAAAGTGTTTACCCCAAATTTTCTTTTCAAAAATCGTTTCTGAAAAAGTTTTCAAAAATGATCTTTCTGATTCTTTATTTATGTGTGTTTGTCTGTGCTATGCTCGTATGGCTTCTTTTACTACGCGTGTACTGTTCTCTTACTCTTCTTTTTCTACTATACCTGTTACTCTTGTTAATCCTTGTTATGTTTCCCTTACTCTTCTACTATATGTGCTTACTGTTGTGTTTTTTTTATTTTGTTTGCTCTATTAGACTTTGTTTACGTTCTTGCTGAACATGTTTCCTCTGTTTTAATTTAAGTCTGTATCACCCCTTCTTTTCTGAACTTGTTTAAGTTTGAGTTTCTCAAATATGTTCTCTATGACCTCAAATTAGCTTTTTTTCTTTGTATCATGTCTGTTTGTTTCTCATAAGTCTTTGAAATAGACTTCTGAGCCTGTTTCAATGACTTGCTTTCTTATCTCTATGAAACCCTAGGATTTGGGGGTTTTTGGCAATTTTGAATTTGTGCGAGTTAGGGTTCCGCTTTGGGACCCTGAACCCTCAGACTCATTGTGAGTCTGCAAACTGGACTTGTACCCTTTCTTGCTCATGATTCTGAACCTCTCTTTGAGTAAAATCTCTTTTATATAACTTCTTGATTCACATGTTTGTGTGCTTTTATATATGAGAACTCTTCTTTCAAAAGGTCTTTACCAACTAATTGATTGATTTCGAATTCCTTTTAATGAGCCCTGACTGATTTTTACTGATTCTCTCTAATTGAACCTTCTTTACCTTTCCTGACTTGGTTCATTCGAGATTAAACCTGCAACTTTGATTTCCCTGGCTGTTTGATTGATTTCCTTTCCTTATTTTTTCCAAGCTGTGCACCACTGAGCTTTTCCTTAAATAAACTTCTATGTATTTACCCCTTTTGTGCTACTTTGAAAAGGTTTTAATCAAAATTTCTTTCCTTAAATGTCTTCTACCCATTTGAAATCAAATTCCTTAACTGAAGGGAAATTCTATGTGATTGATTGCAAGTTATTTTCTTACCTTTCTTACTTTCTTCTTTGCTCTATAAAAGGGACTACCCTTCTGCACTTTTGAGACAACTTGGAGTTCAATACCTCGAACTTTTAGATCAATACTTTCAACTTACTTACACACTTTATTGCTTTGAGTTCAATACTCTTACAACATTCTGCTCTTTTCTGGGATCTTTTGGAACTTTTGCTTGCAACTTGGCTTTTTCAAAACTACTTTTACTTGTTTATTTTGCCTGAAACTGGTATGTTCTAATTTAGCCTTTTTGCCTCAGCCCTATGTGTTTATTTACAGTTTTCTACAATCCTGTTTACACTGTTGTTCATGATTAATGTTAACTATGTGTGTTCTTTCCTTGCATCTATTTTCTGTTATGAATCCCTACCCCTATTCCCTTCTATGTGTTTGAGTTAAGGTTCATGGCCTGGCAGTATCCAAATTACTGCCCAGGTCCAAACCTGATCCTCAATGGATCCTAACTCCCAATTTTGGCTGACAGGCTGGTCAGAGGTGTGCCAACACTCTTAAATTGTTGGGCATGACCACCAGCATGCCATGGCCTTCCCTAATTCCCCTCTATTCACTTACACTTATTCTTAGACTCTTAAGTTCTGCCCCCTCTTATGAGCCTTGCTTTGGGATCTTGAGTTCCCTCTAAACTTGGACATCTGAGGGTTGGCCCTTCCACTACACTATTATCTCAATTCTGCAATGTGTTTGGGGTGTAAGCACTGCCCGAAGCCCTTTGAGACTCTTGGGAACTTTGACACATCCCAAACATGAGAAAGGCTTTTGGAAATCTGATCTTGAAAGTTGGTTTATCTCATATTGTTGGACTTTGAGTCTGAATTAGGCTGTTTGGTTGTAGCTTGAATTTCTGATGTAATTTTACTTTTCTTGATTCATTCTAGCCTGTAATATTTTATAATAACTTATGGGGTTCTAAGTAAAAAAGGAGAGGGTCATTTATGTATGCAAAGGGTAAACAACATGCTCATAGGTGTTACTATTTACAAGTTCTACACTTCTGCATATCATATAGAAATCCTGCCTATAAGTTTCTGCATATAGAAATCATGTATAAGTTTCTGCACTTAGGAATTTAGAAATCCTGCCTATAAGTTATGCATTACACGTAGAAATCTTGACTATAAGTTGTTTCATTACTGCATTAGAAACCATGCCTATAAGTTTCTGCATATAGAAATCATGACTATAGTTTTGTTTCTGCATTTCTACATATTCATATGTCGTTAGGCAAACAATCATAGGTTTAATAATAATCAACTTCATTCTATATACCATGCCTATAGGGCTCCTGCACTAACATAATCATTTTAAAATCAATAACGCTTAGAAATCATGCCTATAGGAGCAGCCGTCTGAATCTGATTCGTTTATTTTATCTAAAATCAGTAGTAATGTTTGTTTAATATCTACAGAATTTAATTGGTCCTAAAATCAGTAACCTTTCTTTAAAATCAGTATACTTCCACCTAGGTAAGAAGTAGGTAGTTGTTTAACTATGTCAGTTTTAATAAATTGCAACCAGACAAGGCCTAATTCAGACTCCTCATCTGAGAAATATGTGATGAAGCAGCATGTCCTAACGCTTTAGTTTAATTCAGACTATAACCAGTATTTGAAGTAATGATAAATAATTTGCTCCTTTAAGTGAGGAGGCATGTTTGAGCCCTTAAATTGCTATTTGTTTCCCCCTACTTGCTTATGTGTTTTGTTTGTCGTATTAGAATTTTGTCCTTTTAAAACTCTGGAAAAAAAACCAACCTACCTCCCTTTAGGACTAGTAGTCCCAAATGCCTCCGGGACTGATAGGATCGAGACGGGTAATACCATGCAGTAAGCAATGACACTATTCCGCATTTAATACCTTAACGGGGTGGGAAAGGGTAGATATGGACATGATGACCGGTGCGCTAATACCACATGCGACCCCCCTTTTGAGGAGTGATTGTCGGGTATTGCATTGATGTGATCCATATTGTTTGTAAACCTAGGACCCCTTCCCCTTTACTTGTTATCCTTTTTTTTAACTGTCCAAACTATTTGCTTAAGATTTCTATTTTCTTTATCTTTCTTCAAACATTCAATTCACTTGCAACATTATCCCCTTCTATTTGAGACCTTTATTTGCTTACTTGTTAGTTAAATTCACAATTGTAACATGGCCGAAAACCACACTAGTGGATCTTGGGGGGTTCCTAACACCTTCCCCTCGAGATAATTTATAGCCCTTACCCGAACTCTGGTTTTCCAACTCGAACTCTTATTTAGTGTCCTAATGCACTTTAATCATTAGGTGGCGACTCTTCAACCCAAAAACCCAATTCCCAAGAGGGAACGAGTTTTCCTCCCAAATGTCATGAACCCGATTTTGCTTTTGGAAAAAGAAGGCGCGACAGCGTGGCGACTCTGCTGGGGACTTCTTTAGGCTTTTACCATCTCATGTTACTTGTGACTTCACTACTTCTTTATTACCTTTATTTAATGTCTTTACCTCTTTTCTGCTATGAAACTGACTTGGCTCTTTGTTTTTTTTCTTTAATGCTTTCTTTTACTGCTTTCCTTCACTGTCGTTGTAATTATGAGCAATTATTGTAATCATTACTTTATTAACGTGCAAATACGTGACAACTTGTTTCATTCTTGTAATTGCATATTCAACATCATATTCCACTCGTGTCAAACAAAATACTATAGCAACGCTTATAATGAGTGGTTGCGTCGTTCCAATATTATCAGCCACTAAATTTGGCAAAGGCGTATTTGCGGTAAAACCAGTCGATCAGCGTTGCAGTCGACGGTTCTGTGCCTTTCCCTCTTGAGTTGTCCACTCAAGGGTACCGGTCTAATACCCATAGAAACCTTACTCTATTCAATTGTGCATGCATCAACGTCAAACCTAGCCGAGTCAGTTATGTTGTCTGCATAATGACTCTTTAAGATAGTCTTGTCCAAAGTCCACTAGGTTCCCTTGGAACCCAAACGGACATTACCACGTCTGTGCATTTATTTGGAGAACTAAATGCTGCTTATGCCAATTATTGATATTTAAATAGTCGAGTCCAGCGGGGGTAAGGGTCTAACATTTTATTTTGTAGAAAATGAGGCACGAAGTCCCCATATTCGGCATGGTAACCAACATTCACCCAAGATTGCTAAGTTGGTGGGAAGACCTTCAGTCAAGTGATCAAACTCTCGTCCGCAAATATTTGGGAAATTTGCCTTCTCTTTTAGAGATCCAACCCGACAACAAAATCATAGAGGCTGCAACTCTATTCTGGATGGCGATAGATTGGTATTTTGCTTCGGGGAACTTGAAATGACACCTCTACTCGAGGAAATAGGAGGATTAGCTGGTATTCCATGGGAGGCTCCGAGTTTACTTATGTCGGAAAATCGCAAGGGTAGGGGCTTTCTCAAAATGATGGGATTAAAGAAGAACACAGACTTGACCTGCTTAAAGGATTCCTACATTCCTTTCGACTATCTGTACGAGAGCGGCCATAGCAAGTCCTACCTCACTTACCCAGATGAATTCTCCCTCACATCATTAGGGCATATCCACAGAAGAGTCTTCGTCTTTATGTTCTGCTTTTTGGGGATGATAGTATTTCCTTTGAAGAAGGCTAGGATCCATACCATAATGGCCATGGTCACCAAGACTTTGATGGAAGGAATTGGCGGGCAGCCTTTTAGCATAGTACCTATGATCGTTGCAGAGATATACCGAGCCCTGGAAAACTGTCAACAATGGGCCAAACACTTTGAGGGTTGTAACTTACTGCTCTAACTCTAGCTCATGGAGCACCTCCAAAAGGGTGAATATCGGCAAGAGATTCTTCACAGAGACTTGGATGATCATATCGCCTTCCATCAGCCAAGGCGAATGAACTATATACCTAACATGTTTGCCCAACCAGAAGATGCTAAAGGGTGGGTAGAGTTGTTCGAAAATCTAAAAGAGGACCAAGTGCAATGGATGTTCGAATGGTTCCCTACTGAAGAATTCATTGTCCGATCTCGGGATGCACCGTTTCTTATACTCATTGGTCTGAGAGGAACTTATCCTTATGTCCCTCTCTGAGTCATGAGGAAGGCAGGAAGGAAGCAGGTTATACCAAGGGTCGACAAAATAAATCACTTGAGGGCCAACTTTCAAGATGACGATAGTCCATACAAGTGTCAAGCTCAGCATATGTGGCACTACAAAATCATCCTGGGAAAGGATTCCATAGAACCAGAGAGGTACCATGCTAGTTATACTCCATACTATCCAAGTTGGTTGGAAGACGATCATAGTGGGTTAGGATAACCCGAGCTTGTTCGAGGTCAGAGAATTATCGACGAAAAGGTTGAAGTACAGGTTAAGTACAACCAATTGCGCAAAAGGATTCGGGAATGCGAAAGTGAGCACCGGGGAATTCAGGAAGCCCATCAAAAGCTGATTGAAGAATGGAAAGACATGGCTGTCAGCGCCAACAAGCGGTTGGGATATTTGGAGCGGGATTTAGTGGAGCTAGAAAGTAAGTTCATCTAGAGGATCGAAAACTGCCAGAATGCTGAGGGAAATGAAGGAGGACACCTGGATAGAGCCTACTTGCTGCTGGGATTGCATGAGCTGGTGAAGCTGTTCAATAGAGCTAAAGATGCTGAGTTTGGGGAAGGTCCTTCTGGGACCAAGTATCTAGGAGTCTCTTCTTTTGCTTTAAGAATGTAATAAGGCCAATGGCCATTAGTGACATTTTATTTTCTGCTATTTTTAGTGTCGTTTTGGGATTCATCTTATTTTATCAATAAAATGAGGCATTTAGCATTATAAGTTCTCCAAATCAACTTATCGCTAGGCCTACCTCGGGCATAACGAGGCTCCCAAATTAGGACATGAATTATTTTCTCGCACTATGTGTTTAAATATCGCAACATCTTTTCCTTATAATCCTCACTAACTTGTTACCTTGTGTTTTATTTTTCATTTTTATTCTCCTCCCCAAAGGTTAGTTCGTGCACTATCGCATCATTATTTTACTTCACAAGGCCCTTCTATACAAGTTGTGAGTCGAGGAGCACGCCTTAACAATTGGTCCATCAGAACCACCAGGGCCTGGAAAGCTTCGGGGTAGCAAGGCTGAACAAAGCACCATGCATTATCTTTATTTTTCGCTAGTTGACTTTCTTTCCGCATTTTTAATATTGAAGTAAGAGCTCCAATGATCAAAACAATTATGAAATTTATCAAAGCATTTCAGTTTCTTATGAATCTTGCTCTTATTACTTTTTATCGTTTACTTTATTTACACAACATTACTATTACTTATCTTGATGAACCGGCGATTGTGACATGCAACACGACAACGCAACAAACAGATATAGACTCAAAAGAAGATGATATACCAGAAGAGGTTGTTAAAGAGGTTGATGATTTTGAGAACAGACCTAAGTCCAACCTGGACAAAACTGAGGTTGTCAACCTGGGAGATGCAGAAAATGTCAAAGAAACGTGCATCAGTGTTCATCTGTCACCATTAGAAAAGAAAGAGTACACGGAATTTCTAAGGGAACATGAGGACATATTCGCTTGGTTTTATGATGACATGACTGGTCTCAGTACATCTACTGTAGCTCACAAACTGTCAACCGATCCGACATGTCCACCAGTAAAACAAAAGCTCAGGAAGTTCAAACCCGACATG
The DNA here is from genome assembly GCF_000393655.2 of Nicotiana sylvestris. Taxonomy (NCBI): domain Eukaryota; kingdom Viridiplantae; phylum Streptophyta; class Magnoliopsida; order Solanales; family Solanaceae; genus Nicotiana; species Nicotiana sylvestris. The sequence goes on from NC_091063.1 coordinate 143,324,396, forward strand.
AGTTTGAAAATCAAGGAAGAAGTCACCAAGCAAGTCAAAGCCAAAGTTCTCAGGGTAGTAGAGTATCCAACATGGCCAATATTGTGCCAGTGCCGAAGAAGGATGGGAAGGTTAGAGTTTGTGTTGAATACCGAGATCTCAACCGGGCCAGTCCGAAAGACGACTTCCCCTTGCCGAACATACACATTCTAATTGACAACTGCGCCAAACATGAACTGCAGTCGTTCGTTTATTGTTTTGCTGGGTATCATCAAATATTGATGGATGAGGAAGATGCGGAGAAAACAACTTTTATTACGCCGTGGGGGATGTATTGTTACATGAGGGCCATGACTACTATTTTCCATGACATGATACACAAAGAGATCGAGGTGTATGTATATGACGTCATCATCAAATCCAAGAGAGCCACTGACCACATGGAAGATCTGAGGAAGTTCTTCAACAGACTAAGAAGGTACAACTTGAAGCTGAATCCCGCCAAGTGTGCATTCGGGGTTCCTACCGGAAAACTGCTTGGGTTCATTGTGAGTCACCGAGGAATAGAACTGGATCCATCAAAGGTCAAAGCCATCCAAGAATTTCCACCACCGAAGAACAAGAAAGAGGTTATGAGTTTCTTTGGAAGACTTAACTACATCAGCCGGTTCATAGCTCAATCCACTGTCATTTGTGAGCCAATCTTTAAGATGTTGAAGAAGGACGCCGCTACCAAATGGACTGATGATTGTCAGAAAGCCTTTGACAGAATCAAGGAATACCTGTCAACGCTGCTACCAAATGGACTGATGATTGTCAGAATGCCTTTGACAGAATCAAGGAATACATGTCAACGCCGCCAGTTTTGGTCCCGCCCGAGCTGGGTAGACCTCTATTACTCTACCTTGCAGTATTGGATGGAGCTTTTGGTTGTGTTTTGGGGCAGCATCATGAAACGGGAAGAAAGAAGCAGGCCATCTATTATCTCAGCAAGAAGTTCACCCCGTACGAGGCCCGGTATTCTCTATTGGAACGCACTTGTTGTGCTCTGACTTGGGTAGCTCAGAAGTTGAGGCATTATTTATGTGCCTATACTACTTATCTCATATCAAGAATGGATCCTTTGAAGTACATCTTTCAGAAGCCCATGCCCAGTGGCAAGCTAGCCAAGTGTCAAATCCTGCTGAGTGAATTCGACATTATTTACGTGACTTAGAAGGCAATCAAAGGACAAGCACTGGCAGATTATCTTGCTGAAAATCCCGTGGATGGAGAATACGAGCCTCTAAAGACGTATTTTCCTGATGAAGAGGTATCTTTCATAGGGGAATATATTGCAGAATCCTATGATGGTTGGAGAATGTTTTTCGACAGAGAAGCAAACTTCAAAGGAGTTGGCATAGGAGCAGTCCTAGTATCAGAAACTGGCTAGCATTATCCGGTGTCTGCCAAGCTCAGGTTCATGTGCACCAACAACATGGCCGAGTACGGAGCCTGTATCTTAGGGCTCAAGCTGGCGATTGACATGAACATTCAGGAATGACTAGTGATCGGAGATTTAGACCTGCTTATACATCATGTCCGATAAGAATGGGCAACCAAGAACTCCAAGATGCTCTCTTATCTGCATCATGTATAGGAGTTGAGGAAGAGGTTCACAAAGACAAAGTTCCAATATGTTCCTAGAGTTCAGAATGAGTTTGTCGATGCATTGGCTACCTTATCGTCCATGATACAGCACCCAGACAAGAAGTTCATTGATCCTATTCCGGTAAAGATCTATGATCAGCTAGCTTACTGTGCTCATGTAGAAGAAGAAGCATACGGAAAACCTTGGTTTCATGATATCAAGGAATATTTGGTGAAGGGAGAATGTCCAGAACTCGCAAATCCTACTCTGAAGTGCACACTTCGGAGATTATCTAACAATTTCTTTCATAGCAGAGGAATCTTGTATAGGAGGACTCCTGATTTGAGATTACTAAGGTGTGTCGATGCAAAGGAAGCATCCAGGCTATTGGAGCAAATTCAAGCAGGGACCTGCGGTCCACATATGAACAGCTTTGTCTTAGCCAAGAAAATACTCCGAGCTAGTTATTTTTGGATGACTATGGAAATGGACTACATCCAGTATGTCTGAAAATGCCATCGCTGTCAGATACATGCAGACATGATAAAGGTGCCTCCAAACGAGCTTACTGCAACAAGCTCGCCATGGCCGTTCGTCGCTTGGGGAATGGATGTTATCGAACCTATCGAGCCTTCCGCATCAAACGGGCACAGGTTCATTCTAGTGGCAATTGATTATTTCACCAAATGGGTTGAAGCAGCATCGTACAAAGCAGTGACTAAGAAAGTGGTAGTAGATTTTGTCTACGACTGTATTGTTTGTCGGTTCAAAATTCTGAAGTCAATCATCACTGATAATGGTTCCAATCTCAACAGTGACCTGATGAAAGCCATGTGTGAAACCTTCAAGATCAAACACAAGAATTCTACAGCTTACAGACCTCATCTGAACGGAGCTGTAGAAGTCGCCAAGAAGAATATCAAGAATATACTAAGGAAGATGATCGAGAAGCATAAGCAGTGGCATGAGAAGTTAGCATTTGCTTTATTGGGATACAGCACCACAGTTTGCACATCAACCGGGGCAACTCCCTATATGTTGGAAGCAGTCATTCCCGCCGAGGTAGAAATTCCCTCTTTGAGAATCATATAGGAAGCAGAACTTGACGATGCAGAATGGGTAAGAAGTCGCTATGAGCAGTTAGCTCTTATAGATGGGAAAAGAATGAATGCAATTTTCCATGGTCAACTTTATCAGAATAGAATGTCCAGAGCCTTCAACAAAAGAGTCAAGCCGAGACAGTTTACACCAGAGGCAGCTGGTGTTAAAAAAGATTTTCCCGCATCAAGATAAAGCCAAATGGAAGTTCTCTCCCAACTGGCAGGGTCCATACATGGTTCACCGGGTTCTAACAGGAGGAGCCCTCATACTTGCTAAAATGGACGGTGAAGTTTGGCCGAAGCCGATCAATTCAGATGCAGTGAAGCGATACCATGTGTAACTCTTACGATTCCCTGTATAATGTATTTGAACTACGCCTGACCTAATTCCCGTTTAAGAGGGGATACGTAGGCAGCCCTATGGGTTTGGTCACAATTCAATAAAATTTTAGATTCCATTCGCTATTGGAAACTGGTGTAGAATTTTGAGGAAGACCCTCAAAATTCCGAAGTTGATTTCAGCCATTTATCGCACGCAGCCGTTGTGAGCACGTGATTTTTGCCTCGCACGAACCACTCCTAAAAATTTAAAATAAAATAAATCTTTCTTTTTGTGTGCAATTTTGTGAATTTTCGTGATATTTTCTGTAATTGTTTGCATTTGTGTGTGCATGTTCGTTGGTTAATTAATGAAAAATGCAAAAATATGTTGCATGTGCATTTAGGATTTAATTTGACATTCTTTTGAATTAATCAATAATTAGGTGTTTTGCAAAAGTAAAAATTGAAAAACAAAATAATATATTCTTTGCATTTTAGTAATTAATGTCGAATTTTATGTTTTCTTTTAATTTGGGGTTTATTTATTTTGTGATAATTACTACTTAGAGTTAATTAATATTTTTAAGATAAGTTGGTCAAAATTAAATTTGGGTTTATATTTTTATTAGGAAGAAAATTGAAAAGAAAAGAAAAGAAAAGAAAAGAGAATGAAATAGGAATTGGACCAGTTTTAATTAAATTCCCAGGCCCAAAACCAGTCCAAACCTGGTCCGCTACCAGTTTAGTCAACGACGTCATTCCAGAGCTGATAAATCTCAACCGTCGATCTCATTAGATCGAACGGTTCAGTCCATCTCCAGCATCGATTAAACGACGTCGTTTCATGTTTGTTGATCTGAACCATTCGTTTCATTCGATCGAACGGTCCAGTATTATCCTCGCAACCCGACCAGACCACCCCACTAACCGACCCAATCCCCCAACCGTCCAAAATGACCCCGTTTTACATAAGTGAATTGATCCACTCCGTTGATCTCAATTGATCCAACGGTTTGGATTCAATTCCACAACCTGTATATATATGTGTAACACACCCCCCCTAAAGCCCCTACCTAGTCTCCTTCGTCTCTTCAGAGACGACCTAAATCCAAACCCTAGCAGCCGCCACCCCTCTCCACCGCCCTAAACCCGGCGGTGTCGGCTCCAATGACCTCCTTCTTCACACCACGGATCCCCCTCAACCTCCCCATTCCAAATATCCAAACACCTCTCTTCCAATCATAGCCAAACGCCTCGAATCTTCAATCGAAGTTCAGTCAAAAACTCTAGCTTACCCAATCAACCCCAAAAATCACACCCCTGAACTACCAGGCTTCCCTCGTCCCAAATCCCATGATAGTTTTCCTCGAATCACCGTAGAGCCTTTCGAATTTTATATAGAAAAGTTGAACCTTGAGCCCCCAAAACACTTCTTATTAAAGATTTCAAGATTTTTAGGTTGAAATAGGCTGTAATCGTGTGTTTTCAATCGAACAAAAACATACGATTAGAGCCTGTCTCAACCAAAAGAGTAGGAAAATCTTTGGAGCGGAATAAAGGATTCGATTCTGGTAAGTGTTTCTGTGTTTTTCAATGTTTTTCTTTTATGTATCTTCCTCCTCATCCCTTTCCCATAGGCTGAAATTCACGGTCTTATCATGTTCTTGTCCTTTTATTATATGAAGTTTCAGTCTGTTTGTGTCTTAATTTGCTGAGAACAACAAATGTGAACATTGCATGTCAAGTTACTGCTTAGTTAAATACGATAATTTGTTTGCAATTTCTGTTTGAATTTTTGTTTACATGATTCTATAAATGTTTGTACGTTTGACTCAGGTTCAGTTCATTTTCAAAATCTCTACATCTCTTTTGGATCTATTTTGAAACCTTAACATGTAAATAGTACTCATAAGGGTAATTTGGTTAGTTGGAGTTAATTAAAAAACAAATGGATTGGTAGTGGACATGACAGTTTGTCAACACCTTTAGAGGTTTAATTAAAAATTGAAAAGAAGGATCAGTAGTGGGAAGTAACAGCCCTTAAGTACCTTTAGAGGTGGGAATTCAAAGAAGAACATAGGGTAGGTTAAACAAAATTGAAGATGACAGTAAGGATGACACCCTTTTAAATACCTTTAGAGGTGGGGGAAATCAGAGACAACATGGGCTAATGATAAAAGTTTAAAGGGGAGCACATGGGAGGGAATAAACAGGCTGAAAAGTGGAAATAAATTTGAATAAAAAGGGTTTAACATTGGTCTTTAAAATGAGAGACATTTAGAGAATAAGGGGGGAAGAAACACTGAGATATAGACATTTTGTGAGAGTGAGAGTTTAGACATTTTAAGATCAAAACTGCCCAAAGGATCAATAAGAAAAGTACTATTCCATCGAAATCTTTTGGTTAATTTCTGATAAAACTGTTGAAACTACTGATCAATTGGTCTTTTGGGGTTAATCTCTTGGGTTCATTTACCAAGTCTGGGCTGTGTTTGTTGATGTTATTGTTGTTGATATCTGCTACTGCTACTGCTGATTCTCCATAGTTTGTATCTTTCCATTTCCAGGTACACACTTTTGATCTTTGGCATACATAACTGAGTATGGTGGCTACTGATTTCATGAATGAGGCTGTTTGGTTTGTTGTTGAAAGTATTTGTAGCCATAAGTTGTACATTGGCTGATTTGGTCCAACTCATATTGTAGTAGTTCTAGTTTAGCTTTTTATCACTCTTTAATTGCTCTAGAAATCTGCTTACAATAGAGGTAAGATATAACATGATATTTTGGTCTTTCTCATACAAATCTGTTATTCTGCAAACATAAACATCTTAGAGTTCAATCAGATCTTGAATGAAACTTTATTTTGTCTCATAAATTCTTAAGTTTGATTGTTTCTTTACATTGGATATTCCAGCAAGTATAATTCATATATTTTTAAGGCCACCATGAAGCTAGGATACCCTAGGTGAATAAGAATTGGTTAAAGCTAAGAGGTTATTTGTTGTTACTGAAAATTCAATATGAGCTTCGTTTGGGCTTGTTTGAACTGAGTAGTCATTTTAAGTGATATGGTCATGATAGTTTAGAATAATTTTGGATCTAGTGTAGGTTAACAAATCGGCTTCTAATTGCTCTTTTTGGGTGATCAGAATTCAAATACGGGGTTGTCGGTATTAATTGAATATCATCTTGAATTAGAACAATAAGTTTGGGTTTCAACCTCTATAGTTGAATTAATATGAAATTGCGAGGGGGGGGATTCGATCTAGGTTCCATATAACATTTCCTTATCCATTGTTAGATTTGGGCTCAGCTTGGGCCCCAAAAACCTTAAAAATCATTGAGAAATAGGCAATAACAGTTCTTGTTATTATGTAAGCACTATAGGATCAGTGTTTAATTCTAATGAGTGTTTGTGCAGCTTTGGGTTCTCGCAGGGGCTCGACCATGGGTCCCAGCGTAACAGCTGCCTCTATTTGTAGTGTTGAGCCTCATATGTAATGCGATTTAAGTCACCAAAAATCTCTGATTCAGTAGTATACACAACAAGTAAGTGGGCTCCCTTTTGGGCCCAATTTGAAAGGGGATTGGGTCATTTAATTATTTGTTCTTGTAACGTGAGTCTAAATTTGGCATAAAAGGTCCTTTGAATTTTTTAGTGTTAATTAGTTAGATTGTTAACTAGTTGGGATGCACCTTATTGAATAACATAAACAAATTATACCCCTCATAAATTAGTTTAGAAACCCTTAAGCTTTAATGAATTTGAGGTGTGCCGTGCCAAACAAAAAGCACAATTGCGCGGTTCTTATTTTAATTCTGTATTGATCCTTTGAATTCGAGGCGTGCCGTTTAATTAAAGTTTCATGGCCCCCGCAAATTGCAAATGCGTAGTCATTTTTAGGCGCGTTATTTTAATAACTGGTTTCCCTAAACTCGGGTGCGCATTTATGTGACCCAAATCTAAATCTCAACGATGTTAAAAATATGTCAAAAATCACGGGTGCATTTATGTGACGTGGTTCGAGACGTATTTTAATAACGTTGTAATTCTCTCTAAAAATGAATAACATCAGTTAAAACTAAAATTTGCACATAGGTTCATAATTGTTAAAAATCAGATAATTAAGCCGAATATAATAGTTAAGCAACCGTGCTAGAACCATGGAACTCGGGAATGCCTAACACCTTCTCTCGAGTTAACAGAATTCCTTACCCGGATTTCTGATTCGTGGACTGTTAAACAGAGTCATATATTTCTCGATTCGGGATTCAACCGGTGACTTGGGACACCATAAATCTCCCAAGTGGCGACTCTGAATCTCTTAATAAATAAATTACGTTTCGATTGTCCTTTAATTGGAAAAACTCCCTTACACACTTCCGGGGGTGTAGGAAAAAAGGAGGTGTGACAGCTCTGGCGACTCTGCTGGAGAATGAACCTTGAATCTCTGGTTCAGGGTTCAGAATTCGAGCTTAAATGAATTGTTATATTTGGCTTTATTTATTATCTGATTTTATTACATGTTTGGGCCTAATGTGCTAAATGTTGCTTTTTACCGCTTTGATATTATCTGAACTGTATATATAAATTGCTACGAAACCCTTCTCTTCTCTCTCCCGAGGAGTGCACGCTGGTCATGACTTCTTTCTGTTAGTGTCCTATTCCAAATAGAATGAGGTTCGGACAAGTTGCAAAGCCGGATGATCTTTTGGTTACCGGTACGCAGCCCCCCTCGGCTCCCCCGGCTCGATTTGCCGCTCGGGTAAGCCAGGTCTAGAACAAATAAACCCAGGGTTTTAACCTAGTATAACAAGACCTCATGTCGGATCCCTAGTAGGAATGTTTGTCTGCATCACGTGCATTTTGACTTTGGAGACTCAACACAAGGGTTGGGTCTGTCTAGGACAGGTACAGAAAAAAAATGAAAAGACCATCCTGATGCATCTTACTTGCTACTTGTGCATTTATTTGCTTCGGATTTGCATGTTGACCGGCTTTTAATTAAAGGAAAGAGTTTGGAAAAGAAATAGCAGTGTGAGGGTAAGGGAGGTAATTACCTGTTTTGAAAACCTATATATACCAAAACTCTGCCGAAATTTTGAAAAACAAAACAAAAAGAGAATTTTTATTGTTTTCAAAAAAAATTGGTTTTTTGTGTTGTCAAAATTGACAAAACTACGCACGGTCTGATTCATGCAGGGACATGATATGTAGGCAATCTCTATAGGATTCGACCACCACTAAAAAGAAAAAGGGGAAATAAAGAAGGATAGAATATAAGAAGCTTAAAAGAAGGGGCACAATTATGAGAGGCCGGAATGACGCACGCAACCGAAGCAAATGCATGATAGAAAATGGTTAATTGCCTAGGTGCATTGCATCCCAACGTGTAATTGCATATGTGTTAAACTCTAAGAACTAACAAGTTTGTTGATTTCCAGAGAATTCAAGCAGTTAGTTTATCTAGAGGATACTGGCACATTATCATTACCAAACCAGATCGAAAGGACCAATACCAGAAATCATGTCTATCCGGGATGCCGACACTAGTATTGAGGTGGAGGAGTTGGATGTCAATAAAATAAAGGAGGAGATGCTCAAACTTAAGAAACAGATGACCGAAATGTACCAGGCCTGGTCCAAAGGGCAATCACCCCCGTTTTACCCGGTTAACCCGACTTTTACCCCACCATTAGCTCAGTCTCAAGATCATCCTGCCACCGATCTGGGTTTTCCCATTTACCAACATTACCATGGCACTACTTCTCATATGACACAAGCTCCACCACAAAAATCAATTCCATACCCCCCTCCGCCAGTCACCCCTGTCTTTGTGGCATCTCCACCAGCTGCACTCCATATATCCTCGAGTGAACCTATGTTCCAAGCTCAAGACAACCAGTATTATCCCCTGGAGCCCACCCTCAAAGTTCCCGAAACCCACCCCTATGATCCACGCTCTGATCTCCCAAGAGAAGCTGAGAGACCAGCCAAAAATCACGAATATGAAGAGATGTTCAGAAAAATGAAAAGCATAGAACAATCCTTCAGGGATATGAGAGGGCTAGGAGGTCAGGTAAGCATGGCTTACAAATGCCTGTGTTTATTCCCAAATGTACAACTACCGGCAGGGTTCAAAATGCCCAAATTCGACTTGTACAACAGACACGGTGATCCGGTGGCTCATTTGAGAGGTTTTTGCAGTAAGATGAGGGGAGCCAGAGGAAAGGATGAATTGCTAATGGCTACTTCAGTTAGAGTTTGAGCGGATAAACATTGGAGTGGTACACCCGCCAAAATCACAAAAGATGGTACACATTGGATGATCTGGCACAATCATTCGCTTGTCACTTTTAGTATAATCTTGAGATCATTCCAGACCAACTATCTTTGACTAAACTAGAGAAGAAGAACAGTGAAAGCTTTAGAGAATATGGTTTCCGGTGGAGGGAGCAAGCAGCAAGAGTAGATCCTCCAATGAAAGAGAGTGAGATGGTTGATTACTTTTTGCAGGCTTTGGAGCCAACCTACTTTGGTCATTTGGTGTCCGCAATTGGCAAGTCTTTTAATAAGGTTGTAAAAATGGGAGGCATGGTCGAGGAGGGGCTTAAGTCCAACAAAATGATGAGTTATTCAGCGATCAAGGCAACCACTCAGGCCATTCAAAGCGGCATTGGGATGTACTTGGGAAAAAGAAGAAAGAAGATGTCACGACTGTTGAGTCCGGAGCCTAGTTTGGATATAGAGGTCTGTCACCCTACTATAGCCAACCACGACCCTACCACCAAAATTACCCACACACTCCATATAGCCCTCCACAACATTACTACCCACTGCCATATCCCCATTTTTCCGTCCATCATGCACAAACCTATACCCAAACTCCGGCACACGCACAATGGTGTGCGACGGCTTCACAAAATCCATACCCAGCTTCACAAAACACGTATCCACCCCCAAGAGCCTACAGAAATCCCCTCGGAACAGGTTTCCGACCAAACCAAGCCTTCAAGAATGAGAGGTTACAGAAGCAAAAGACTTTCACTCCACTGGGGGAATCATATACCAGTCTTTTCCACAGGTTGAGGCAGTTGGGCATGCTGAATCTAATTGAGCCTAAAATGCCAAATCCCCCTCCTAGAAATCTTGACCACTCGGTGAGTTGTGAGTACTATTCAGGAGCCCCAGGGCATGATACAGAGAAGTGTTGGAAACTGAAAACAGTTGTGCAAGATCTTATTGATACTCATCGGATCGAGGTTCAGGCCCTAGAAGCACCAATTATCAATCAGAATCCACTGCCAGCTCACCATGAGACCCATATGATTGAGTTGATACACAAAGGAGGGGATCCCAGGGAGCCCTCGCAGACGGTAATGATGATCCGTTCCAGCGTGGTAGGAAATCAATCGTCCAATTAAAAGGGGTAGTCGATAAGCCCGCTGTGGTAGCCGAGAGAGGGTCGTCAAGCATTGTTGCAGTGAAATAAGAGAAAGCTAAAGTGGTAGTGCCAGGGGTTGCAAGTAAACCTGTTGTGGTCGTGAAGGGTGCTCGCACAGAGCCTGTTATTATAAAACCAGTAACTCAGCTTCTAGTGATCAACAGCAAGGATGTTCCTTGGAATTGTGAACGAGTGACAGTGATTTACAAAGGGAAAGAAATCAAAGAAGAAGTTTGTGAAGCACAAGGTTTGACTCGCTCAGGAAGGTGTTTTACTCCCGAGGAGTTAAGAAGAGCTAAAGATAATCCAATGCCAGTAAAGAAAGCTGTAACTAAAGAAGAGGCAGAAGAATTTTTGAGGAAAATGAAAGTGCATGACTATTCTGTTGTAGAACAGTTGAGGAAAACGCCCGCTCAGATCTCATTGCTCTCATTGCAAATCCATTCAGATGAGCACCGTCAGTCGCTGATGAAAATCTTGAATGAGGCCCATGTCCCCGACAACATCTCGGTAAACCATCTGGAAAAGATAGCCAACAAGATTTTTGAAGTAAACAGAGTCATTTATTCAAATGATGAATTGTCCGTAGAGGGTACTGAGCACAACAAAGCCCTTTACCTGACAGTAAAATACGAGGATTCCGTGGTTATCCGGGTATTGGTTGACAATGGTTCAAGTGCGAACACCTATCCTCTCTCCACTCTAAGCAAGCTAAAAGTAGAAGATGAGAGGATCCATAAGAACAGTATCTGTGTGCGAGGATTTGACGGCAGAGACAAAGACTCATCGGGGACATAATGTTGGAGCTGACTATAGGTCCAGTAGAATTCACAATGGAATTCCAAGTGCTTGATATAGTTGTTTCCTACAACTTGCTATTAGGGCGACCATGGATCCACACCGCTAAAGCAGTACCATCAACACTCCATCAGATGGTTGTGAGCACGTGATTTTTGCTTCACGATAATTACTCCAAAAAGAAATCGAAAAGTAAAACAAGTTACCTTCGGGTACAACCTTGTGAGTTTGCGTGACATTTTAGTAATTATTTTGTCCGTAAAAGTTTACCTTGTTGCAGTTTAATTAAATACAAAAAATACTTGTTGCATGCATATTTAGGATTAATTGAGCCTTTAAAAATTAATTAAACCATAATTTGGTTTAAAAAGCGAAAATCACAAAAATATGCATTTTTATTCTATTTGTTGTCATCATGTGATTTTATTAAATGTTTTAATTTGTGTGTTAATTGTCGTCAAGTGTTAATTAATATCTGTGTAGTTTAATTTTGATTATTATTTAATTAGGAATTTTTCTCTAAAGAAAAGAGTGCAAAAATTGAAGAAAATATCGGATTTGGGCTTCACAATTAAACCAAAAGAGCAGGCCCAATGTGTGTAATAACCCAGTCCAGGACCAGGTCTCTTAGCCGTCTCCCAAACGACATCGTTTGGATGCTTTCAATCTGGACCATTGATCAGTCAGATATAACGGTCCAGTTCAATTCTTTTATTAATCCAAACGACGTCGTATGATTACAATCAATCAGGGCCGTCTTTTCCCTTTAATCCAACGGTCCCAATCAATCCTCTATACCCGACCCACTTCACCCCAGAGACCGACCCAATCTCATTTAATCAAACGGCACCGTTTTCCCCCTTAACGAAGGATCCTGGCCATCAAACCCACCTCATCCAACGGCCAGGATCAATTACCTCACCCCGTATATAAGTCCTAAACCATACCCCCACCCCCAAACCAAACACCCCCCCCCTTCCCTATTCATTGTCTCCTTCAGAGACCAAACATATCCCCGCCTGCAACCACCGTTAACCACCTACCGGAAATCGCCTCACGGCGGTTCTAGTGGTCCAAATGACTCCATTTTAACAGCCTTAACTCCTCTCAACCTCCCCGTTCCAACTATCATCATAGCTTACCTCGAATCAGACCCCAACATCACGAATCTTCGATCAAAGTTTGGTCTGAAAACCTAACTTTCTCCGATGGTTTCCAAATCAACACCATAGCTTCTCCTAACTACCCTCGTCATAGATCCGGTAATGGCTTAGGTCGAATCTTCCTGGAACTACTCGAATCTTCATTTGAAGATTCGAGCCAAACAGGAACTGCCTAGATCCTTTTCAAATTCATACCAGGCCTCCTTCACCCCTAAACCACCCTTGATCCCCTTCAAATATGCCCAGAAATGGTCAAACCCTAAATCTGAGAAAAAGTGGAACCCTAAAATTCCAAATCATGGAATTTGTCCGATTAAATGAAGGTTTGGAGTCTAATGGACCTTAATCAAAGTATTCTCAAATTATAATACTTCGATTCAGGTCCGTTCGGCCTCAATAAGGTTCAAATCAATTTAAGATTAAGACATATTCTGGTTTGAAGATTCAGAGGTATTTTCACTGTTTTCTTTTGTACGCTATGCATGTATTATTGCCTGTTGTAGTAGTCTGTATAATTTTTCTATTCTTTTTTTTTACTTAATTCTGTCTCATATCCACTATACCCGTTTATTAGATAAAATTCTAGCATTGTTTCTATTTGTTGTAATTAGTTACAATGTGTGTAATCGATTCGATTAAGTTCGTCGATTAGTTGTTTTATTATAAATTCTTGTTCCTGTTAATGCTGATTGAAACAACCTGTTTATCTATTTTGGATTAATTGTTATAATTTGTTGTAGGTAATCAGTTAATTAATTCTTGTCAATTAATTCGTTCTTGTTTGTTAAATCAACAAGTTCGTCAAATGTTGTTGTGTATGTTTGATCTATGGCCACCTAGTTTCAGGACATAGTCATTAAGCTGACAATGAACCTGCATTCACATTACCTTCATTCATGTGCATATTGATTCAAGTTTCAATTTCAGCTTCAATGATTCTGTTGAGTTCTGTGTTGTGTTAGTTTGGTTTTGATTTAATTTCAGTTCAGTTGTTTCAATAAGAATTCAGTCTTAGTCATTCAGTCATCAGCTAATAGGTTTGAAAATAGAGAGGTTCAATAATAGGTTACTGAAGTTTTGAATTATGGCAGTAATAACAGTAGGATTATAGGGGTATTTTGGGAATGGAAAATGGGCAGAATTGACTAAATTAATGGTCTGTTAGTCAAGCACTAATAAAACAAGAGCTTATACATTAGTTTAATGTTAGTGGAGGACAAGCCCTTATATCATGCCTTAATTTAGGGAATAAAATAAGGAAAAGCATTCCTTAGTGAGATTTTGTTGAAAATGGGAAGATTTTTTGGGATTTTGGTCGGGTAAGTGAAGCTTTTCAAAGGGGGGCTAATCTGTTTGGTTATTATATATACCTAAGAGAAGACAGATCAGAAAAGGAAGAGATTATCTAAAAGAGAGAAAAACAGATTTTAGAAGAAAAAGAGCAGACTGAAAAGGAGAGAAAAATCTGGACTGAAAAAAGGAGACTGAAAAAGAAAAAAAAAGGATAGAACAAAAGAACTCTAATATTCAAAAAAATCAAAACTTTTCACATTAAGAGCTAGAGTCAGAGTGTTAAGGCTGAACTTTTTCATTAAGAGTTCAGGTTGTTTTTGAGTGTTTGATAAATCAGGAACTGTTGTTCCCTTGCATATGTCTGTGTTTCATTTTGACTGTTGGATTTCAGTTTAGTATTTTTCTGGGTTTCTTTTGGTGGAAGACTGATTGTATTGAGTTGCTGGGGGTTATTTTCTTATTTTTGATCTACTCCTAGGATTCCTACTATTGTTATTGTTGACTATTGGTCTATTGGTGGTTGCTGTACTGTTGTGCTACTGTGTATGCTATTGTTGTTGTTCTACACTGATCTTCCTCTTCTTCTCTTTGCTTTCCAAATACCAGGTACACAAATTTGATACACTGGTTCTCGTAGGCTGAAATTTGAAGCATGAAATGCAAAGAAATGAAGAATTGAAGTTTTAAATTCATTATAATTGTCTATTTGTTATATGTACATTAGAACTGTTTTCTTTTGTTCGTAAACTACAAATTTGTAAATTATTAGTTGTTTAAAAAAATACATGGTATTTAGAATTTCTTTTCGTTGTAAGTATATTGAATGGTTGGATTTGAACAAGTTTAAGTAATCGTAGTTGGAGATGGTATATGTAAAGGTAGATTAGTCTTAAATATGAAGATAAGGCATGGGTTTGAACTAATTTTTTGTGAATTAGGCTTTTAGGCAGTTTATTTGTTGAAAAGGGGTTTGGTTGGTCTAGTTCTGCCAAAACTTAAAAAAAATGGTTAGTAATTCCATAGAATCTGTAGACACACTACATTTTAAGTTAAGATCGTGGTACTAATCACTGAAGTCATTAATCCAATAAACACAATTTGGGTTCAAACGAGTTAAGTTAATAATTAAGTCTAGTAAACCTTAGCAAGCATCAGTAATCAAGGTTGATTGTTGATTTTAGTTATTTGTAAAAGTTTTATTTCAATAGTTCAACTCATCTAACAATGTGAATTAGATTAGTTATAGGATAATTGGTTTCCTTTTGATAATACTTGTCAATTCCATATTTTATTTGTGATTTCAATTTTAGTAATATTCTTTCTCACTAACATTTGTCTCAAGCTAATTAAAGTGATAACCTTTTCAAGTATGTAATTAATTAGGATTATATTCTTTCATTTTAGAGATGGACGGAAATAGAAAAACATAGTTACTACAGGATGATTCCTTTAAAATAAAAATGAGACGAGCCTCGCTCAGGAAAACACAAAATGCGGGACCCTCAATAATTGGTTATCGAAATACTTAGAAATTCGGGACGGACCGTTTAGCGAATTTCGCGGCCTTCCCAAAAGATAATGACGCATTAGACACTTTAGACGCGATTCTAATAAAATTACCTTCTTAAATTCGGGTGCGCATTTCATGCGACCCAAATCTAAATCCCAAAACATTGAATAAAAATGTGTTCCGGATTGCGGGTGCATTTCATGTGACGTAATCCAAAGACATGTTTTAAACGATGTTCACATTTTTTTAAAAAAAATCTAATAATAAAAGCGGTAAAGAGTTAAAATTGCACATAAGTTTATAATACGTATTATATCAAATAATCAAGCCAAATATAACAGTTGAGCGACCGTGCTAGAACCACGGAATTCGGGAATGCCTAACACCTTCTCCCGGGTTAACAGAATTCCTTATCCGGATTTCTGGTTCGCGGACTGTAATACAGAGTCATTCTTTTCCTCGATTCGGGATTAAATTGGTGACTTGGGACACCCTAAACCTCCCAAGTGGTGACTCTGAAATAAATAAAAATATCCCGTTTCGATTGTCCTTTAATTGGAAAAACTCCTTGTACCCTCGCGGGGGCGGAAAAAGGAGATGTGACAGCTCTGGCGACTCTGCTGGGGAATAAAGAAAACTCAGAACCACTGGTTCAGGGTTAGAATTCGAGCTTAGAATAATTGTTAGTATTTGGCTTTATTTATTATCTGATTTTATTACATGTTTGGGCTTAAATGTGCTAATTGATTGCCTTTACCTCTTTGATATTATATGAACTGTATATAAACTATGCCGAAACCCTTCTCTTCTTACCTCTGGGGAGAATCTCGCTGGTCGAGACTCCCTATTCTGTTAGTGTCAATACCTGAAATAAGAAAGAGGCTCGGATAAGTTACAAAGCCGGATGACCCCGCGGGTCCCCGGTACGTTGCCCCCTCCTCGACTCGAGTTGTCCGCTCGGGTAAGCCAGGTCTAGAACAAAGCCCAGTTTAAAGCTTAATAAAACATGACTTCATGCTGAATCCCTAGTAGGAAAACGCTTATTTGCATCACGTTGCATCTGACTTAGGGGACTCAACACAGGGGTTGGGTCCGTCTAGGACTAGCAACCTGAAATGTAAAGACCATCCTGCTGCATCCTGTTTGCTTTATGCATTTATTTACTTTAGACTTGCATGCTGACCGGCTTTGGAAAATCAGGAATATTGAAAATTGTGAAAAAAAAGGACGAAGTAACAGTGTAGAGAATTAATTGCCTATTTTAGAAAAAAAAACAATAGTTTGTATTACCATGAAAAATAAATAAAAAAAAGGGTCTTGTTTTTAAATGTTTTTTTTATTTTATTTATCTACAAAAATGCCAAAAAATAAATAAAGAGTCGGGCTATGCCATGTTGCAAAAATAGCCGAACATTCCCTAAAGGGGCGCTGAAAGGCTGACTCTACATAAGCAGCCACCTTTGTTTTTTTTTTACCTTTCGGCTGGTAAAATCCCTACAGCTTTAAAATCTTCATCCCTGAAGAGTCAAAAGGCCGTATTTAAAGAATCAAATTTTCTTTTCCTCAAAATTAGGAAAAATAGGAAAATTAGTTTATGAGTCAAATAAAGATTTTGCTTTGTCTAAATCCCTTAATAAATGTGCAGAATGAGCACGAGTAGGAATTCATCTGAGGTCATGGTAAATGGGATCCCTTTAGGCTTACGCATGTGGTGGAACGACTTAGAAGAATCAGGGCAAGATACAGTCAAGATGTACTTAGGAAACTTAGTTGGGTTACTGGACATTGTTCCGAGAGGGGACATTATAAGGGCGCTAATTTCATTCTGGGACCCAGCACACAATGTATTTCATTTCTCAGACTTTGAGCTCACACCGATACTGGAAGAGCTGGCAGGGTACATCGGGAGTCCCAATGTTCCTATGAGAGAGCAGTATCTTATCGCACCAAGGACCGTGACCATACACAAATTTTTAGACACCGTGAAGATCCGTAGAGTTATACACAACCCAGAATTATCTGAAGGTTTTTGTAGTATTGCATTCCTATACGACAGATACGGTCATTTTGGAGGGTTCAACAATCCTGAGGGAAAGATCTGCAGTGGGGAAAACCAGCTGAAATGGGAAGGACATAGGTGTATTGCTTTCATGGTAGCCTTTCTGGGCCTTCTGGTATTCCCTAGAAAAGACGCGAAAATTAACATACAAGTCACTGGGGTCGTCAGCACTTTGCTCAAGCAAAACAACAGCACTCTGGCGCCAATGATTATAGCAGACATCTTCTGCACTCTCACTGTTTGCAAAACCGGAAGAGGTTTCTTTGAGGGTTGCAATGTACTACTGCAAATGTGGATGATAGAACACCTACGTCATCGCCCTCAGTTCCTGAAATATGAGTCGTCACAAAAGACTTGTATAGAAGAATTTTCCACAAGGGTCAATGGGTTTAGCCTACTAGAAGGGGTCGCCGAATGGGTCACTTTGTTGCGTTCAGTCTCAGCAAACCAGATAGAATGGGCATTTGGGTGGCTACCCATAGATGAAATCATACACATGTCAGCCATCGAATCTCATGTGTTGTTGATGGGCCTCCAAAGTATCTAGCCTTACGCACCATACAGAGTGTTGAGACAGTTGGGGAGATTCCAAATAGTCCCAAAGGAAGAGGATCTCAGTGGCTAGGTAATCGAAATCGGGCCTGGTGGGCAATTCCCTGAAGCAGTCGTTCGGATAATCTGGAATGAATGTCAAACCCTGAAAGTAGATACTCATGTACAAGACCGGGCCAAAGGCGAAGTGTCGCCGAAATACCTCACATGGTACAGAAGAGAGCTTGAGCACCAGAGACCAACTAAGAGAGCTCACGTCCAAGACTTTGTAGAATCATCGCGAGCACAATGGGGTTGGCTAGCAAAAGAGAAGGAATATCGGGTCGAGATTGGCAATTTAAAACAGCAAATTGAGGGGCTAAAATACCAAAGCAGCTTGCAAATTGATGCTGATACAGGAGAGAAAAGCAAGTTGATTCAAGAGAACAAAGCCTTGAGAGCCCAAATTCGCCAAGTCAGAAAGAATGTCGGTGACCAACAGAAAAGTCGGTCCAATGAAAGGTTGATAGCAGAGTTGAGGAGTCAGGTCAACAAAAGCCGAGAGGATTTGGAGAGATCCGAGGCTTATATAGCAAGAATGCGGGTCAGGTGGGCAAAAGTTACAGCAGCGCGGAGAGAGCACCTATGGCAAGTAAAAAGGGACTACGAAATGAGTGTTGCAACATTGAGGGAAATAAACTCCATTCTCCATAATCGGGTCCTTAAACAAGCCCGGGATGCTAGAACAGATAGAGAACGCTGCTACGAGTCGATAGCCCGGATGGAAGAACAAATGGAGAGGTTCCAAGATCAGCTCATTGACAATACTCGAATATTGGGACTAAAGAATCAACGGATAGAACAGTTGTGCATAGAGAGGGATAGAATCAGGGGTAGGATCAATGAGATAGGGCGTTATATCACCACGAAGTGCCTAACATGTGAAGAGATGCCCCGTGATATTCTTTTTGCCTCGGTCATGGGTTATATCCACTGGATCATGGAGGAACTAAAAAGCTTGCAAAGAGGACTGGCACCAAAACCCGCGGAAAGGCCGAACGATGCCTCGCGGGGCCTTGCGGGCAACAAAATTCAAGGCTTTAATGTATCCCTAGCTCAATCTTGCACTTGTTTGAGTCTGTTGTCTACCCTTATGATCTCTTCAAAACGCTCTTAAAAAGAAAGTATGGAGTCTGTATTTTCGTTTGTTTTTTTTATGATGGCTTGTAATAGCATTTTTGAGTAATAAAAGTTACAATTGGATCTTTATTTTACTTATGGCACGAACTACGCTTGGTCTGATTCGTGCGGGGTCACGATATGTAGGCAATCTCTATAGGATTCGACCGTAATTATGAAAAAAAAAGAAAAAATAAATATATATATATATATATATATATATATATATATATATATATATATATATATATATATATATATATATGTCAGAACAAAATAAGCTGGGATGATGCATGCGGTCAGAGCAAAAGCATGTTAGAAATGATTAACTGCCTAAGAGCATTGCATCCCCCCAACATGCAATTACAATATCTGTTAAGACTCTAACACTGACAAGTTTGTTGTTTTTCCAATCAATACCAGTTAGTTGTTAGAGCGTACTGGCACCGTACCATTATCAAACAAGATCGAAAGGTCCTATACCAGAAAGCATGACTAGATCAGACAACAGTGTTGAGTCGGAAAAAACGGCAAATCAGATGCTGAAGGAAGCCATGGAAAAAATGGAAAAGATGAGGCTGGAAATGAATGAAATGCAGATAGCCTTGGCTAGAGCCCAAAAAGGGCAGGAACTACCTGTTACTCCTACTCTCCAACCAGGACACACGTCAGAATATCCCTCTCCCGGTCCTTCAACAAGTTTCCCAAGCCATCACTATTATCAGGGAAGAGAGGCTTATGATCCCCAAGCTCCACCACCCAATCAAAACCCTCCTCCACCAAATGTTCCCGTCTTTGTGGCACCTCCCCCAGCCCCATTGCCCCGATCATCCAGTGAGCCACTGTTTCAGGCTCGCGACACACAATATTACCCCCCTGAACTCACATTCAAATCACCCGAGCCACATACATATAATCCCTACTTTGAGGTCCCGACGGAGATTGAAAAGCCAGCTAAGAGCCCAGAGCAGGACGAGGTGATGCAGAAATTTAAAAGCCTGGAGCATTCCTTCAGGAACATACACGGGTTAGGCAACCAGGTCAGTGTGGCCTACAAGGATCTATGACCTTTTCCTGACGTTCAATTACCAGCAGGGTTCAAAATGCCCAAGTTCGATTTGTACGAAGGGCATGGCGATCCTATGGCGCATCTAAGGGGTTTTTGTAGCAAAATTAGGGGAGCAGGGGGAAAAGATGAGCTACTGATAGCTTACTTTGGCCAGAGTTTGAGCGGATCGGCACTGGAGTGGTATACAAGACAAGATCCGAGCAGGTGGTACACCTGGGATGACTTGGCACAGGCTTTCGCTGGACACTTCCAATACAACCTTGAGATAGTCCCAGACCGTCTCACATTGATGAGAGAAGGAGAAATGGTAGATTACTTTCTACAAACTCTAGAGCCGACTTACTTCGGTCACTTGGTGACGTCAGTTGGAAAATCCTTCAATGAAGTGGTGAAAATGGGAGGTATGATAGAAGAGGGACTTAAGTCCAATAAGATCCTGAGTTACTCGGCAATTAAGGCAACAACTCAGGCTATTCAGAGCGGCACGGGAGGTGCGCTCGGAAAGAAAAGGAGAGAGGAGGTCACAATAGTAGAGGCGGGCAATTGGTCCAGATCTAAAGGCCCTTCCCCTCATTACCAACCCAAACCCCATCATCTAAACTACCCACACAATCCATACAACCCTCCACAACCCTACTACCCACCACAAGAACAACATTTTTCCATACATCACGCCCAAACTTTTACCCAGCCTCCGGCTCGTCCGCAATGGCGTGTACCGGCTACCCAACATACATATCTACCTCCACAAAGCACATATCCACCACCGAGGGCCTACAGGAATCCTTCAGGGCCAAACTTCCACTGAAATCAGGCTTTCAGAAACGAAAGGATGCAGAAGCCAAGAACATTCACTCCGTTGGGATAAACCTATACTACTCTGTTTCACAAGTTGAAGCAGATAGGCCTACTAAGTCTTGTTGAAACCAAATTGCCAAATCCCCTTCCCAGAAATCTGGACCATTCAGTGAGCTACGAATATTGTTCGGGTGCTCCTGGGCACGATACTGAGAAATATTGGAAGTTGAAGACTGTCATACAAGATCTTATTGACACAAATAGGATCGAAGTTCAGGCACCAGGGGCCCCCAACATCAATGAAAATCCATTACCGGTGCACCATGAAGCCCACATGATCGAATTAGTGCACGAGGGAGGGAAACCAAAAACACCCTCACAAACGGTAATGATGATTCACGCCAGTACTAATGAAGAGTCAACCAGTGGAAAGGCAGTGGTACAGTCGGGAAAGGTATATGACAAGCCCTTTGTGATAGCAGGGAAAGGGCCATCTATTACTGCGAAGAGGCCAGAGTCAGTCAGAGCAGTGTTGCAGGGAGTAGCAAACAAACCAAGGTTGGTAGTAAAAGGGGTCCATATGGGACCGGTTGTTATCAAGCCGGTCATACAGTTTCCGATAACAAGTGAGAAGGTTGTTCCGTGGAGTTACAGTCAAGTGACGGTGACGCATGAGGGGAGAGAGGTTGTAGAAGACGTATACGAGGCACAAGGGTTAACTCGATCGGGAAGGTGTTTTGCTCCCGCAGAGTTGAGAAGGGTCAATCCTGAAACAATAAAGAAACCTGTAACAGAGGAAGAGGCAGAGGAATTTTTGAAGAAGATGAAGGCGCAGGATTACTCAATTATAGAGCAATTGAGAAAGACCCCAGACCAGATTTCGCTGCTATCCTTGTTAATCCATTCAAACGATCATTGTCAGGCCTTAATGAAGATTCTGAACGAGGCCTATGTCCCGGACAAACTCTCAGTGAACCATTTGGAGAAAGTAGCGCACAAGATCTTTGAAGTAAACTGAGTGACATTCTCTGATGATGAGTTACCGGTAGAGGGTACTGAGCACAATAAAGCACTCTATCTGACGGTAAAATGCGAAGAATCGGTGGTCACTCGAGCATTAATTGATAACGGGTCAAGTGCCAATATTTGTCCTTTGGCCACTCTCAACAAGCTAAAGGTTGCTGATGACAGGATACCCCAGAACAGTGTCTGCGTCCGAGGTTTTGATGGGGGCGGCATTAACACAGTAGGTGATATCGTACTGGAACTAACCATTGGCCCAGTCGAGTTCACCATGGAATTTCAATTAATAGATGTGGAAGTGTCGTACAATCTTTTGTTGGGACGACCATGGATCCATGCAGCTAAGGTAGTGCCTTCTACACTACATCAAGTGGTCAAATTTGAATGGGATAGACAAGAAATTGTGATACACGGGGACGATGGCACACATGCCATCAGTGATGCTATTGTGCCCTTCATAGAAACCGACGATGATAAGGGCCCGTGGGTTTATCAGGTTTTTGATGCAGTCTTGGTAGACAAAATTCCTGAGGGCGAGGGTCTTCCACTTCCCAGAATCACAGCTGCAGCCTTCATGATAGCAGCAGAAATGTTGAATAATGGGTTTGTACCAGGGAAAGGTCTGGGGGTTGATTTGCAGGGAATGATCCAGCCAGTTTCTTTGCCCAAGAACCTGGAAACTTTTGGGTTAGGATTCAAGCCTACCGCAGCGGATGTGAAGCGAGCCCGCAAATTGAAGAAAAGAGTTTGGGTCCTTCCTAAACCAGTCCCACGCCTGTCCAGATCTTTTGTCAAAACAGGATGCAGAAAGTTGCTAGCCCCGAAAGTTCTTGGACCTCTGATGGGGCCAAACGGAGATTTGAATGAAAGCTTTGGAAGTGTGTTTGCCGACGTCAACATGATAGAAGCTGGAGAGGGTTCCAGTAAGGCAGACATACAGTTTGTGGGTCCCAAAGTCAAGGTCAACAATTGGATAGCTACTCATCTTCCTACTTGGAGGGAGTCTTGGTAGTTGATTCTGATTTTCCTTTTCTATTTTCTGGATTATTCCAGGGTTGTAATCCAGAATTCTTTTTATTATATTGAATATAGTGTGAAACCTTGTTATCCCATAAATAAAATGAAAAGTTTTTTTTCTTTATTTCTTATCCTATTTTCCATTATTTTAATTTTGTTTCTTTCGTTTCTTTTTCTGAACAGTTCTTTTCGTACTGGTTCTAATGACATGGCATGCACAACGGATCTTCAACCTAGTCTAAAAGATCAATCTGATTCTGAGCTAACCATACAAGAGGTCGATTATGATAATGAATCGGAATACGATGAGGATGAAGCATTCGAGGAGATAAACAGGGAGTTAAGCCAATTTGAAGAAAAATACAAACCCAACTTAAATGACACAGAAGCCATCAATTTAGGGCATGCCGGCGATATCAGAGAAACTAAAATAAGCATCCACATTGCACCAAATATCAGGGAGGAATTGATCAAAACACTTATTGAGTTCAAAGATGTTTTTGAATGGTCATATGATGACATGCCGGGGTTAAGCACAGATTTAGTGGTTCATAAATTGCCCACTGACCCGGCATGCCCTCCCATCAAACAAAAATTGAGGAAGTTCAAAACGGATATGAGTGTGAAGATTAAAGAAGAAGTAACCAAGCAGCTACAAGCAAAGGTTATTTGTGTCACTCGATATCCTGATTGGTTGGCTAATATGGTGCTGGTACCAAAGAAAGATGGAAAGATCAGGGTGTCTGTCGATTACAGCAATCTGAATAGGGCAAGCCCTAAAGACAACTTTCCTTTACCCAACATCCATATCTTGATCGACAATTGTGCCGGACGTGAGATCGGATCTTTTGTGGATTGCTATGCTGGGTATCATCAGATTCTGATGGATGAGGAAGATGCGGAAAAGATAGCCTTCATTATGACATGGGGAACTTATTGCTACCGGGTAATGCCATTTGGTTTGAAGAATGCTGGGGCAACGTACATGAGAGCAATGACCACTGTGTTTCATGACATGATCCACAAAGAAATCGAAGTGTACGTAGACGATGTAATCATAAAGTCCAAGCATCAGGAAGACCACGTAGCAGACCTAAGGAAGTTCTTTCAAAGACTTCGAAGGTATGATATTAAGCTCAACCCGGCCAAATGCGCATTTGGTGTTCCATCTGGGAAGCTTTTGGGATTCATCGTCAGTCGGCGAGGTATTGAACTGGATCCATCAAAAATCAAATCTATCCAAGAGTTGCCACCACCGAAGAACAAAACAGAAGTAATGAGTCTGTTGGGAAGGTTGAATTACATCAGCAGATTTATTGCTCAACTCACAGCAACCTGTGAACCCATTTTTCGGCTATTAAAGAAGGATGTTGCAATAGGATGGACGGCGAAATGCCAGGAGGCGTTCGACCAGATCAAAGAATATTTATCAAATCCACCTGTATTGGTTCCCCCTAAGCTGGGAAGACCGTTAATTCTTTATCTAACGGTCTTGGAGAATTCTTTTGATTGCGTGTTGGGGCAACACGACATTACAGGAAGAAAAGAGCAAGCCATCTATTATCTCAGCAAGAAGTTTACAGTATATGAGGTTAAGTACACTCAACTCGAGAAGACATGCTACGCCCTAACCTGGGTAGCCCAGAAGTTGAAACATTATTTATCCTCATATACTACTTATCTCATTTCCCGGTTGGATCCGTTAAAGTATTTTTTCCAGAAGCCTATGCCCATAGGAAGGTTAGCAAAATGGCAAATATTACTCACGGAGTTTGACATCGTCTACGTAACGAGGACAGCCATGAAGGCCCAAGCATTGGCAGATCACTTGGCTGAGAATCCTGTTGATGAAGAATACGATCCATTGAGGACGTATTTTTCTGACGAGGAAGTAATGAATATAGATGAGTTAGACTTACCTGAGGAACCAGGTTGGAAGCTTTTCGTTGATGGAGTCGCAAATGCGAAGGGAGTTGGAATAGGAGCAGTGCTTATTTCTGAAACAGGACGTCATTATCTTGTTACCGCTCAACTGCGTTTCTATTGTACCAACAACATGGCTGAGTATGAGGCATGCATTTTGGGTTTGTGATTAGCTTCAAACGGTCACAGGTTTATTCTGGTGGCCATCGACTATTTTACTAAGTGGGTTGAAGCCAAAACTTTCAAGTCAGTAACCAAGAAGGCAATGGTGGATTTTTCCATTCCCATATCATCTGTAGATTTGGGATCCCGAAAGTGATAATCACGGACAATGGTGCTAATCTTAACAGCAATTTGATGAGAGAAGTATGTGAACAGTTTAAGATTATACACCGTAATTCCACACCATATTGTCCCAAGGCAAATGGAGCTGTTGAAGTAGCCAACAAGAACATCAAGAAGATACTGAGGAAGATGGTAGAAGGATCCAGGCAATGGCATAAAAAATTACCATTTGCATTATTGGGTTATCGCACTATCGTCCGAACCTCAGTAGGTGCAACCCCTTATTTGTTGGTCTATGGGACTGAAGCGGTAATACCGGCAGAAGTTGAAATTCCATCCCTTCGGATTGTCGCCGAGGCTGAGATTAATGATGATGAGTGGGTCAAAACCCGTTTGGAGCAATTGAACTTGATTGATGAAAAGAGATTGGCAGTTGTGTGTCATGGCCAGTTATATCAAAGGAGAATGGAAAGAGACTACAACAAGAGGGTGCGCCCCAAAAAATTTGAAGTGGGGCAACAGGTGTTGAAACGAATCCTGCCACACCAAGTAGAAGCAAAGGGCAAGTTCGCCCCGAATTGGCAAGGACCATTCATTGTAACCAGAGTATTGTCCAATGGCGCCTTATGTTTAACAGATGTCGAAGGAAAATGCGTCGACGTGGCTATCAATTCCGATGCAGTTAAGAGATATTATGTATGATTTCTTTTGATTGTAATTGTCATTTGTTTGTGGTTGGCATTTATCGGAGAATGAAATGACGGAGGCAATTCTTTCTTCTATCCAAACACCTTAACCTTTGCTTACCCTTTTGAGCCTTATTTATTCTTTCATATCCCTCTTTTGGAGTCAGTAATTAAAATAAAAGATAAAAAGAGAGAAAAACAATAGCAAAGACAAAAGAAAATCACAAGAAAAACAAAGAAAGTGGGAACTACGTTTGACCTGATTCCTCAAAGAAGGATACGTAGGCGCCTCACGGCTCGGTCATAGTGTAACAAAAAATAAGAATCCCCAAGCAAGAAAAACTGGGGCAGAATTTGTGTTTATAATTTTGGGAAAGAAAGTTTGATTCCAAGAGTTGTAATGTTTTACCCGTCAAAATTATTCTGAGCTTTTTGATAGCCTTTTCTTTCAACCCCACACAAAAATCCCTATTGATGTCCAAAAAAGACCTCCCGATCAGTATCCGAGAAGTGCCAAGTTCATGCACGTGGAAGTCGGGAACAACACTCTGATCCCCAGCAGAGAAGAGGATCATAAACTGGAAATGAACTGATAGCCGAAAGAATCCCCAACAAAGAGCGTCATATCGACAAATGCTCCAGTCCCCAACTGAAAAATAAAATAAAATGAGAGAGTCTTATTGGTGAAAACTTTCACAGGCACCATGAGGCGATGGGAGTTGAGAGAAATGAGAGAGTCTTATTAGTGAAAACCCCTCGAAGGGCACTATGAGGCGACAAGGCAAGGTTGGCGGAAAAGGTCCACCTTTGGCAAAAGTTGAGTAATTATTTATCACCAGCGAGATGAGGCCATCCGAAAAATTGATTGATACAAATAGACTAGGTTGATCAATCCGAAATGCATGACATGATCGTTGGGATTGGTTATATCATTCAGATAAGTTATTTTCTTTTCTTTTTCCCCAGCGTTTATTCAGAAAGACTTCTTTTTCTATCTTTAAAATTATCACTCTTTCATTTCTTAGTTTAAAAGATTTTATTTCCCCAGTAGTTTATTTTTAAAAAGGATTTTCAGAGTTTACTACCAATTGCCAAAATGGTGCAAGGCGAAATGCGAAAAGGACAAACCAAAGATAAAGCGACAAAACGAAAGGAAGTTTGTCGCAAGACCAAATGATGAATGGGTCTAGATCCTAAGAGACCCAAATTTCCAAGGGAAGTTATGGATCAAATTCCAAGATGATCCTCAGCAGATTTACGAGATACAGGAACAACTCCGACAGATTCTCGACCAAGTTCCACAATGGTTGGACGACACGGGGCGGGGAAGGAAGAGAAATGACAACCATCCCCAGCAGGAATATCAGCCCTAGCAATCAATATTCTCCCCAACAAGTTTTATAGCAATGCAAGGAAAGGAAAAAGGAAAAACCATCCTCAGCAGTAGTGGCACGACCACTCGCCCCGTTTAAAACTAACAAATTTTTCTTTGATTTGAAACAGGGCAAGGAAATATTATTGACCGCAGGAAGACAGGGTCACAAGGAAGATTATCAAACTGTGGCAGAAAATTTTCTCTCATTACAAAAATTTTCTTAAAAACAGATAGTCATTTGGGAAAGAGAGAAGATAACACGAGTGTTGAAGGAAGAAAAATTCCCCAACAGTATACGAGAAGGGAGAAATAAGTTTTAAGAAAAAAACAATCTTGGAAGAAGCAAGATAATCAGTATCATCCCCACTATTATTAAAAGGAGGAAGATAATTCCCCAGCAGTGTTATTCCCGGCAGGTTTCAGGGAAGCGAAAGCACCAGCTTTAAAGGAAATAGTCATTGAAGAAGGAACATGACATATTGGTGAAATAAAATAACGGTGTTATCCCCAACAATTTTCAGAGGAATAAAACACCAGTTTTGAAGGAAGCAGTTGAAGAAGTCAGAAGCACGCCTGGAGAATGGAGGTGTTAAAATTTAAGAAGTTATTGAAGTCAGGAGCCCGCCTATAGAACGGAGGTCATTACATTTCAAAGTTGAAGAAGTCAGGAGCCCGCCTGGAGAATGGAGGCTGAATTATTTTAAGAAAGTTGAAGAAGTCAGGAGTCCGCTTGGAGAATGGAGGTGTTAAAATTTAAGAAGTTATTGAAGTCAAGAGCCCGCCTGTAGAACGGAGGTCGTTATATTTTTAAGTTGAAGAAGTAAGGAGCCCTCCTGGAGAATGGAGGCTGAATTATTTTGAAAAAGTTGAAGAAGTCAGGAGCCCGCCTGGAGAATGGAGGTGTTAAAATTTAAGAAGTTATTGAAGTCAGGAGCCCGCCTGGAGAATGGAGGCTGAATTATTTAAAGAAGTTGTCGAAGTCAGGAGCCCGCCTGGAGAATGGAGGTGTTAAAATTTAAGAAATTATTGAAGTCAGGAGCTCCCCTGGAGAATGGAGGCTGAATTATTTTGAAGAAGTCGTTGAAGTCAGGAGCCTGCCTGGAGAATAGAGGTGATAAAATTTAAGAAGTTGTCGAAGTCAGGAGCCCGCCTGGAGAATAGAGGTGATAAAATTTAAGAAGTTATTGAAGTCAGGAGCCCGCCTGGAGAATGGAGGCTAATTTATTTTTCAAAGTTAGAGAAGTCAGGAGCCCGCCTGGAGAATGGAGGCTGAATTATTTTAAGCAGTTGTTGAAGTCAGGAGCCCGCCTGTAGAACGGAGGTTGCTATATTTTAAGTGGGAGAAGTCAGGAGCCCGCCTGTAGAATAGAGGTTGTTATATTGAAGAAGTCAGGAGCACACCTGGAGAATGGAGGTGTTAAAATTTAAGAAATTATTGAAGTCAGGAGCCCGCCTGGAGAATGGAGGTCTTAGAATTATTTTAAGCAGTTGTTGAAGTCAGGAGCCCGCCTGGAGAATAGAGGTGATAGAATTTAAGAAATTATTGAAGTCAGGAGCCCACCTTGAGAATAGAGGTAATAGAATTTAAGAAATTGTTGAAGTCAGGAGCCCGCCTGGAGAATGGAGGCTGAATTATTTTAAGAAAGTTGCTGAAGTCAGGAGCCCGCCTGGAGAATGGAGGTGTTACATTTAAGTTGTTGTTGAAGTCAGGAGCCCGCCTGGAGAATGGAGGCTGAAAATTTAAGAAGTATTGAAGTTAGGAGCCCGCCTGGAGAATGGAGGTGATAAAATTTTAAGAATGTTGAAGAAGTCAGGAGCCCGCCTGGAGAATGGAGGTGTTAGAATTTTGAGGAAGATGTTGAAGTCAGGAGCCCGCCTGCAGAACAGAGGAATACATGTCAAGATCAAGCAGAAGGCAGTAATGAAGAGGGTTACAACAAAAATCCTCAGCATAACAAGCTTTAACATAGGAAGCAGCGTCCCCAGCAGACAGAACGAAATAATAAAACTTATACTCAAAAAGGCCAGTGTCATCCCCAGCAGTTTTCGAAAGAAAGGCACCAGAGGAAACGCAAGCCGACAAGAGCGAGGCAACCAGAGCAAGGGGAAGACAGATAAGATTTTTATAATTCCTAGCCTAGTCTAGCTTCTTATTTTCTTTTGGCACGTTGTAATAAGGAGATTGGTCAGCAGTAGCAACAGCAAGCAACAGCAGTAACAACAAAAAGCAGTCTCATGGTAGTCCCAGCTACCAAAACTTCCCGAACTACATTAACCTGATTCCCTTCTAGCCAGGGATATGTAGGAGACCTTTGAAGCAAAGGTTCGGTTAAATCTTTTTCGAAAAATGCTTCACACGGAGTATTCCAATGGGGGCAAATCGCTCGTATCCGCTCACTTTATCTTTGCACGAAAAACTCTTCGTGTTTTCGGTCAAAGAGGGGCAGCTGTGAGCACGTGATTTTTGCTTCACGATAATTACTCCAAAAAGAAATCGAAAAGTAAAACAAGTTACCTTCAGGTACAATCTTGTGAGTTTGCGTGACATTTTAGTAATTATTTTGTCCGTAAAAGTTTACCTTGTTGCAGTTTAATTAAAAATACAAAAAATATTTGTTGCATGCATATTTAGGATTAATTGAGCCTTTAAGAATTAATTAAACCATAATTTGGTTTAAAAAACGAAAATCACAAAACTATGCATTTTTATACTATTTGTTGTCATCATGTGATTTTATTAAATGTTTTAATTTGTTTGTTAATTGCCGTCAAGTGTTAATTAATATCTGTGTAGTTTAATTTTGATTGTTATTTAATTAGGAATTTTTCTCTAAAGAAAAGAGTGCAAAAATTGAAGAAAATATCGGATTTGGGCTTCACAATTAAACCAAAAGAGCAGGCCCACTGTGTGTAATAACCCAGTCCAGGACCAGGTCTCTCAGCCGTCTCCCAAACGACGTCGTTTGGATGCTTTCAATCTGGACCACTGATCAGTCAGATCTAACGGTCCAGTTCAATTCTTTCATTAATCCAAACGACGCTGTATGATTATAATCAATCAGGGCCGTCTTTTCCCTTTAATCCAACGGTCCCGATCAATCCTCTATACCCGACCCACTTCACCCTAGAGACCGAACCAATCTCATTTAATCAAACGGCACCGTTTTCCCCCTTAACGAAGGATCCTGGCCATCAAACCCACCTCATCCAACGGCCAGGATCAATTACCTCACCCCGTATATAAGTCCTAAACCATACCCCACCCCCCAAACCAAACACCCCCCTTCCCTGTTCATTGTCTCCTTCAGAGACCAAACATATCCCCGCCTGCAACCACCGTCAACCACCCACCGGAAATCGCCTCACGGCGGTTCCGGTGGTCCAAATGACTCCATTTTAACACCCTTAACTCCTCTCAACCTCCCCGTTCCAACTATCATCATAGCTTACCTCGAATCAGACCCCGACATCTCGAATCTTTGATCAAAGTTTGGTCTGAAAACCTAACTTTCTCCGATGGTTTCCAAATAAACACCATAGGTTCTCCTGACTACCCTCGTCATAGATCCGGTAATGGCTTAGGTCGAATCTTCCTAGAACTGCTTGAATCTTCATTTGAAGATTCGAGCCAAACAGGAACTGCCCAGATCCTTTTCAAATTCATACCAGGTGACCCCCAGGCCTCCTTCACCCCTAAACCACCCTTGATTCCCTTCAAATATGCCCAGAAATGTTCAAACCCTAAATTTGAGAAAAAGTGGAACCCTAAAATTCCAAATTATGGAATTTGTCCGATTAAATGAAGGTTTGGGGTCTAATGGACCTTAATCAAAGTATTCTCAAATTAGAATACTTCGATTCAGGTTCGTTCGACCTCAATAAGGTTCAAATCAATTCAAGATTAAGACATATTCTGGGTTTGAAGATTCAGAGGTATTTTCATTGTTTTCTTTTGTACGCTATATATGTATTATTGCCTGTTGTAGTAGTCTGTATAATTTTTCTATTCTTTTTTTTTACTTAATTCTGTCTCATACCCACTATACCCGTTTATTAGATAAAATGCTAGCATTGTTTCTGTTTGTTGTAATTAGTTACAATGTGTGTAATCGATTCGACTAAGTTCGTCGATTAGTTGTTTTATTATAAATTCTTGTTCCTGTTAATGCTGATTGAAACAACCTGTTTATCTATTTTGGATTGATTGTTATCATTTGTTGTAGGTAATCAGTTAATTAATTCTTGTCAATTAATTCGTTCTTGTTTGTTAAATCAGCAAGTTCGTCAAATGTTGTTGTGTATGTTTGATATATGGCCACCTAGTTTCAGGACATAGCCATTAAGCTGACAATGAACCTGCATTCACATTACCTTCATTCATGTGCATATTGATTCAAGTTTCAATTTCAGCTTCAATGATTCTGTTGAGTTCTGTGTTGTGTTAGTTTTGTTTTGATTTAATTTCAGTTCAGTTGTTTCAATAAGAATTCAGTCTTAGTCATTCAGTCATCAGCTAATAGGTTTGAAAATAGAGAGGTACAATAATAGGTTACTGAAGTTTTGAATTAGGGCAGTAATAACAGTAGGATTACAGGGGTATTTTGGGAATGGAAAATGGGTAGAATTGACTAAATTAATGGTCTGTTAGTCAAGCACTAATAAAACAAGAGCTTATACATTAGTTTAATGTTAGTGGAGGACAAGCCCTTATATCATGCCTTAATTTAAGGAATAAAATAAGGAAAAGAATTCCTTAGTGGGATTTTGTTGAAAATGGAAAGATTTTTTGGGATTTTGGTCGGGTAAGTGAAGCTTTTCAAAGGGGGGCTAATCTGTTTGGTTATTATATATACCTAGGAGAAGACAGATCAGAAAAGGAAGAGATTATCTGAAAGAGAGAAAAACAGATTTTAGAAGAAAAAGAGCATACTGAAAAAGAGAGAAAAATCTGGACTGAAAAAAGGAGACCGAAAAAGAAAAAAAACGGATAGAACAAAAGAACTCTAATATTCAGAAAAATCAAAACTTTTCACATTAAGAGCTAGAGTCAGAGTGTTAAGGCTGAACTTTTTCATTAAGAGTTCTGGTTGTTTTTGAGTGTTTGATAAATCAGGAACTGTTGTTCCCTTGCATATGTCTGTGTTTCATTTTGACTGTTGGATTTCAGTTTAGTATTTTTCTGGGTTTCTTTTGGTGGAAGACTGATTATATTGAGTTGTTGGGGGTTATTTTCTTATTTTCGATCTACTCCTGGGATTCCTACTATTGTTATTGTTGACTATTGGTCTATTAGTGGTTGTTGTACTGTTGTGCTACTGTGTATGCTATTGTTGTTGTTCTACACCGATCTTCCTCTTCTTCTCTTTGCTTTCCAAATACCAGGTACACAAATTTGATACACTGGTTCTCGTAGGCTGAAATTTGAAGCATGAAATGCAAAGAAATGAAGAATTGAAGTTTTAAATTCATTATAATTGTCTATTTGTTGTATGTACATTAGAACTGTTTTCTTTTGTTCGTAAACTGCAAATTTGTAAATTATTAGTTGTTTAAAAAAATACATGGTATTTAGAATTTCTTTTCGTTGTAAGTATATTGAATGGTTGGATTTGAACAAGTTTAAGTAATCATAGTTGGAGATGGTATCTGAAAAGGTAGATTAGTCTTAAATATGAAGATAAGGCATGGGTTTGAACTTATTTTTTGTGAATTAGGCTTTTAGGCAGTTTATTTGTTGAAAAGGGGTTTGGTTGGTCTAGTTCTGCCAAAACTTAAAAAAAATAAAAATAAAAATAAAATAAAAATGGTTAGTAATTCCATAGAATCTGTAGACACACTACATTTTAAGTTAAGATCGTGGTACTAATCACTGAAGTCATTAATCCAATAGACACAATTTGGGTTCAAACGAGTTGAGTTAATGATTAAGTCTAGTAAACCTTAGCAAGCATCAGTAATCAAGGTTGATTGTTGATTTTAGTTATTTGTAAAAGTTTTATTTCTATTGTTCAACTCATCTAACAATGTGAATTAGATTAGTTATAGGATAATTGGTTTCCTTTTGATAATACTTGTCAATTCCATATTTTATTTGTGATTTCAATTTTAGTAATATTCTTTCTCACTAACATTTGTCTCAAGCTAATAACTACTAAGTGATAACCTTTTCAAGTATGTAATTAATTAGGATTATATTCTTTCATTTTAGAGACGGACGAAAATAGAAAAACATAGTTACTACAGAATGATTCCTTTAAAATAAAAATGAGACGAGCCTCGCTCAGGAAAACACAAAATGCGGGGTCCTCAATAATTGGTTATCGAAATACTTAGAAATTCGGGACGGGCCGTTTAGCGAATTTCGCGGCCTTCCCAAAAGATAATGACGCATTAGACACTTTAGACGCGATTCTAATAAAATTACCTTCTTAAATTCGGGTGCGCATTTCATGCGACCCAAATCTAAATCCCAAAACATTGAATAAAAATGTGTTCCGGATTGCGGGTGCATTTCATGTGACGTAATCCAAAGACATGTTTTAAACGATGTTCACATTTTTTTAAAAAAAATATCTAATAATAAAAGCGGTAAAGAGTTAAAATTGCACATGAGCGCATAATGGTATAAAATCAGATAAACAAGCCAAATATGATAGTTGAGCGACCGTGCTAGAACCACGGAATTCGGGAATGCCTAACACCTTCTCCCGGGTTAACAGAATTCCTTATCCGGATTTCTGGTTCGCGGACTGTAATATAGAGTCATTCTTTTCCTCGATTCGGGATTAAATTGGTGACTTGGGATACCCTAAACCTCCCAAGTGGCGACTCTGAAATAAATAAACAAATCCCGTTTCGATTGTCCTTTAATTGGAAAAACTCCTTGTACCCTCGCGGGGGCGGAAAAGGAGGTGTGACAATGGTCAAGTTTAAATGGGACAGACAGGAAATAGTTGTGCACGGCGAAGATAATTTGTGCGCTCACAGCAACACCATTGTGCCATTCATTGAAGTGGAAGATGACAAAGGACCATGGGTCTACCAAGTTTCTGACGCAATGTCAGTCGAGAAAGTTCCAGAAGGGAAATGTATCCCAAATCCGAAGATAATCGCCGCATCAGTCATGGTAGCGTATGAAATGTTGAAGAATGGTTTTGTACCAGGAAAAGGTTTGGGATCAGATCTGCAAGGCATCATACAGCCCGTTTCTCTTCTTGAAATCTTGGGAACATTTGGTCTAGGATTCAAGCCCACAGCCGCAGACATAAAAAGAGCCAGGAAATTGAAACAGAGGGCATGGGTCCTTCCAAAGCCAGTCCCACGTCTTTCCAGATCATTTGTCAAGTCCGGTACGAGGAGTCGCCCAGTGTCAGCAATTCCCAGTTCTGTGATTGATCCGGACAAGAAGTTAATTGAAAGATTTGAGAAGTTGTTCGACAGTGTGAACATGGTGGAAATTGGAGAAGGTTCTAGCAACGCGGAAGTGCAATTTGTCGGGCCAACAACAAAGCTTAATAATTGGAAGGCTACTCCTCTCCCTACTCGGAAGGAGTCTTGGTAGTTTGCTTTGATTTTCCTTTAAGTTTGTACGGATTATTCCAGGGTTGTAATCCAGATTTCATTTTTCAGTCTGTTTGAGTGTGCAAACCTTATTATCTTTTATCATTCAATAAAATACAATTTCCCTTTCTTCATCATTCCTGATGGTTTTCCTTTTTGTTTTGTTTTCTTTTCTATACAGTTCTTTTTACGCTGGTTCTAATGACATGGTATGCATAAGGAATCATCAGCCCAGTCTTAAAAATCAATCTGATTCCAAAATATTAGTTCAAGAAGTAGATTGTGATTACGAATCAGAATACGATGATGAGGATGAAGCCTTCGAAGAGATTAGTAAGGAGTTAATTCACTTCGAAGAAAAACCCATACCCAACCTGAATGACACAGAAGCTGTCAATTTAGGGGACACAGACAATGTCCGAGAGACAAAAAATAAGTGTCCACCTCAAGCCAAAAATCTGGGAGGAGTTAATCAAAACACTCATCGAGTACAAAGATGTTTTTGCGTGGTCATATGACGACATGTCGGGTTTAAGCATTGATTTAGTGGTCCACAGATTGCCCACTGATCCAGCATTCCCTCCCGTCAAGCAAAAGTTGAGAAAATTCAAAACTGATATGAGTGTGAAGATTAAAGAAGAAGTTACCAAGCAGTTGGATGCAAAGGTTATTCGGGTCACTCGATATCCTGTTTGGTTGGCTAATGTCGTGCCTGTACCGAAGAAGGATGGCAAGATCAGAGTATGCGTCGATTACCGCAATCTTAACAAAGCAAGTCAGAAGGATAACTTCCCACTACCCAATATTCACATTTTGATCGATAATTGTGCCAAGCGTGAGATTGGATCTTTTGTGGATTGCTACGCCGGGTATCATCAGATTCTAATGGATAAAGAAGATGCAGAAAAGACTGCATTCATCACGCCATGGGGAACTTATTACTACCGGGTAATGCCATTTGGTTTGAAGAATGCTGGGGTAACTTATATGAGGGCAATGACTACTGTGTTTCATGATATGATACACAAGGAGATTGAGGTATATGTAGATGATGTGATCATAAAATCAAAATATCACACTAACCACGTTGGGAATTTGAGGAAATTCTTCCAGAGGCTTCGCAGGTACAACCTCAAGCTTAACCCTGCCAAGTGTGCATTTGGTGTTCCATCCGAAAAACTGTTGGTATTCATAGTCAGCCGGCGAGGCATCGAGTTGGACCTATCAAAGATCAAAGCCATACAAGAATTGCCACCTCCGAGGAACAAGACTGAAGTAATGAGTCTGTTAGGAAGGTTGAACTACATCAGCAGGTTTATTGCTCAGCTCACGACAACTTGTGAGCCTATTTTCAAGTTGTTGAAGAAGGACGTTGCGATCAAGTGGACTGATGAGTGTCAAGAAGCATTTGACGAGATAAAGGGATACTTGTCTAACCCGCCTGTGATGGTACCACCAGAACCAGGGAGACCTTTGATTTTTTACTTGACTGTCCTAGAAAATTCATTTGGCTGTGTACTGGGGCAGCATGATGTCACCGGCAGGAAATAACAAGCCATCTACTATCTTAGCAAGAAGTTCACAACTTATGAGGTTAAGTACACTCACCTGGAAAGGACATGTTGCTCCCTAACTTGGGTGGCACAGAAATTGAAACATTATTTGTCATCCTACACTACTTACCTCATTTCACGCTTGGATCCATTGAAGTATATCTTTCAAAAGCCTATGCCGACAGGAAGACTGGCGAAGTGGCAGATTTTGCTCACAGAGTTTGACATAATCTATGTGACTCGGACTGCAATGAAAGCCTAAGAATTGGCCGATCATTTGGCCGAGAACCTAGTCGATGAAGAGTATGAGCCACTGAGGACTTATTTTCCTGATAAAGAGGTGATGCATATTGACGAGCTAGAACAGGCCGAAAAACTAGGTTTGAAACTTTTCTTCGATGGGGATGCTAACATGAAAGGAGTGGGGATAGAAGCCATGCTTATTTCTGAAACAGGGCATCACTATCCTGTTACAGCTCAACTTCATTTCTATTGTACCAACAATATGGCTGAGTACGAAGCATGCATTTTGGGTTTAAGGCTAGCTGCAGACATGGATGTCCAGGAAGTCTTGGTCTTGGGAATCTCGGATCTTCTTGTACACCAAATTCAAGGAGAATGGGAAACACGAGATTTGAAGCTCATACCATACCGACAGTGGAGTTTAGGCATATTCCCAGGGTCCATAATGAGGTCGCCGATACTTTGGCTACCCTAGCGTCAATGCTGCACAATCTGGACAAAGCCTATGTCGATCCTTTGCATATTCAAGTACGAGATCAGCATGCTTACTGCAACATGATTGAAGACGAACTTGATGGCGAACCATGGTTCCATGATATCAAGGAGTACATCAGAATGGGGATATATCCAATGCAAGCAACGGGGGATCAGAAGTGAACAATTCGACGGTTGGCAAGTGGATTCTTCTTAAGTGGAGGAGTTTTGTATAAAAGAACACTAGACCTTGGATTGTTAAGATGAATAGATGCTAGACAAGCTACGGCTGTCATGTCCGAAGTACATTCAGGAGTCTGCGGACCACATATGAGCGGATATGTGCTGGCAAAGAAAATTCTCCGAGCAGGTTATTATTGGCTCACCATGGAATGAGATTGTATTAGTTTTGTGCGCAAATGTCATCAGTGCCAGATACACGGAGATTTGATTCATTCTCCACCATCGGAGTTGCACACAATGTCGGCACCATGGCCCTTCGTTGCTTGGGGCATGGATATCATTGGACCAATTGAGCCAGCAGCGTCCAATGGGCATAGATTCATTCTAGTAGCCATTGATTATTTCACCAAGTGGGTTGAGGCCAAAACTTTCAAGTCTGTAACCAAGAAAGCAGTGGTTGATTTTGTTCATTCAAATATCATCTGTCGGTTTGGAATCCCAAAGGTGATCATCACGGATAATGGTGCTAATCTTAACAGCAATTTGATGAAAGAGGTATATGAACAATTTAAGATTACACACCACAATTCCACCCCATATCGTCCCAAGGCAAATGGAGCAGTCGAGGCAGCCAACAAAAACATAAAGAATATACTTCGAAAAATGGTAGAAGGTTCCAGACAATGGCATGAAGAATTACCATTTACGTTGCTGGGTTATCGCACTACTATCCGTACTTCAGTAGGTGCAACTCCTTACTTGTTAGTATATGGAACTGAAGCAGTGATACCTGTGGAAGTTGAAATCCCGTCCCTTCGGATTGTCGTTGAGGCTGAGATTGATGATGATAAGTGGATCAAAACCCGTTTAGAGTAGTTGAGCTTGATCGATGAAAAAATATTAGTAGTTGTGTATCATGTCTAGTTGTATCAAAAGAGAATGGCAAGAGCATACAACAAAAAGGTGCGTCCCCGGAAGTTTGAAGTGGGCCAGCAAGTGCTGAAACGCATCCTTCCGCATCAGGTTGAGGCAAAAGGCAAGTTCGCCCCGAATTGGCAAGGGTTATTCATTGTGACCAGAGTATTGTCCAATGGTGCTTTATGTTTAACAGATATCGAAGGAAAATGCATAGACATGGCTATCAATTTTGATACAGTAAAAAGATATTATGTATGATTTCTTTGTTATAATTGTTGATTGTTTGTATTTGGCATTA
The DNA here is from genome assembly GCF_000393655.2 of Nicotiana sylvestris. Taxonomy (NCBI): domain Eukaryota; kingdom Viridiplantae; phylum Streptophyta; class Magnoliopsida; order Solanales; family Solanaceae; genus Nicotiana; species Nicotiana sylvestris. The sequence goes on from NC_091063.1 coordinate 143,362,812, forward strand.
TTTCGAAGATTGAAATGACGAAGCCAATTTGTTCTACTATCCAAATACTTTAACCTTTGTTTCCCCTTTTGAGCCTTATTTATTCTTTCATACCCCTCCTTTAAATCGGTAACAAAAAAGAGATAAAAAGAAAGAAAGGAAAAGGTATAACAACAAGGAAATTTAGTTGTGAACTACGTTTGACCTTATTCCTATTAAGGATACGTAGGCAGCTTCACAGCTCAGTCAAAGTAAAATAAAATATCAAAATATCTCCAAGCAAGAAACTGGGGCAAAAGTTGTATTTGTAATAAGAAATGTGATTCCAAAAGTTGTAATTTTAAACCCATGTTAAATTGTTTTGAGCATTTGATACCCTTTCTTTATAACCCCATCCAAAAACCCACATTACGATCCAAAGTAAGACCTTCTGATCAGTCTTCAAAAGATTCCGAGTCGAGCAAATGGAGGTGATTCATATCGGGGTAACACTCTGGTCCAAGCAAGAAAAGTAATGAAAATGAGAGAGTTTTATTGGTGAAAACACTCATGGGCACCATAAGGCGACGAAAGCTGAGAGAGAATAAAATGAGAGAGTCTTAATTTGTGAAAACCTTCACGGGCACCATCAGGCAACAAGGAATCAACAAATGAGAGAGTTTTGTCAGTGAAAACCCTCCAGGGCACGACAGGTCGAATAAGGTCCGAAAAGTGGGCGGAAAGTAAATGGGGTTATGGAAGATCTTGGAACACAAAGTAAAACAATTGGAAAAGAGGTTGGTTAAATAGACTGGGCTGATTAATCCAAAATGCATACCATGATCATTGGGGCCAGTGACTCCACTCAGATAAGTTCCTTTTCTTATCTCTAACAGTCATCCAAATTCGGATTTTCTTCTTTATTCTTAATTCCCAAAATCATTGCATTTTCATTACTGTTAATTTTCCTAAGTTTAGCCTTGTTTCAACAAATAAGAAGGAATTTCAAAGCTTACTACCAGTTTCAAAATTGCACAAAGCAAAATGCAGCTAGAACATGCCAAAGATGATATGATGTAAAGTGGGACTCATGGTGTAAAAAACGGTGGAATGGTTCAGTAATGTCGTGGGAGATATACGAGTTCAGACAGAAAGGTCAGAAGTGGAGAATAACAGTTGGGGATCCTGCTGTCAAGGATCAGTCAGAAGGTCAAAACAATCTTTTCATTCAGTTCAAGGCAGTTGGACGAAGCAAAGAATGGCAAAGAGAAAACCACTTCCAGCAAGAATGCCACAACGAACCACCACATTTTAAACTGACGAAATTTTCTTTGATTTGAAACAGGGGCAAAATGGCATTTGTTTCAGGAAATCATCCATAGGGAGAGTAGTACTAGGCAAATTTGATCGCAGAATTCTCAGGACCCACCTGAAAAATGGGACTTAGTTTAAATTTCAAAACAATCATGAGTAGCATAATTTAGCACAAATGTATTCCCAGAGGAATATTAGTTGGCCTGCATATTTAAAAACAGGATTCAATTAGGAGTTTTCAGGACCCTCCTGAATAATGGGACCTAGTTTTAAAGATTTCCATTGAATCACAAGACGTAGCATAAAACTTTATCATAAAGTAGTATAATTAATTCATAAAAGTGTCTTTTTAAGGACAAGACTTGATTTTGATTTTCAGGACCTTCCTGGATAATAGGATATAGTTTAAAACCCTCTTAGATAACAGGACTTAGCGGAAGTAATACCTTTAGAAGATACAGCTTAGATCTATAATTGTCAGTTCTCAGGACCCTCCTGGAAAATGGGACATAGTTTAAAAATTCAAAATAATCATAAGTAGCGGAATTTGGCATAAATGCACCATAGAGAATCATAAGTGGAGCTCCAAAGTTTGTATGTTTTACACTTTGGACATTACCCCATGAGAACAAAGATTCTGACTTCTCTTCTTTCCCCGACTGGTGATCACGATTTTCTGATTCCTCAACCTTTCCCCCAAGAAGAAACACCATTTTTTCCACCCTTTTCCCTAATTTAGTCGGCAATTCTTAGAACCCTCCTGGAAAATGGGACCTAGTTTAAAAATCAAAACAATCGTGAAAAGCAAGATCTAGCATAGGTGTACCCCAAAGGAATATAAGTTGATTTCAAAGTTTGCATGTTTTAGATAGGATTCAATTAGGAATTCTCAGGACCCTCCTGAATAATGGGACCTAGCTTTGAGAGTTTCCGTTAAATAACAAGATTTAGCGGGATTCATACCTTTAAAAGATATAGCTAAGATTTAAAATTATCGTTCAGTTAAGGGTTGTCAGGACCCCCTGGATAATGAGACCTAGCTTTCAAATTCTTAGTAATATTTGGGACTATGATTCAGTTTAACACTCAAAGATGCGTCTAGCTACCAAACCGGGGCAGAAAATTTTCTTTCAATTTGTCTATTTTGTTGATGTCAGGTGCCCATCTGAAGAACAGGGAAGACAATTCAAGTTTCAAGGGAGAGCAAGATAACACAAATTTTAAGGGAAGCAGTTTTCGAAGCAAGACAACACAAGTTTTAAGGGAAGCAGTTTTCGAAGCAAGACAACACAAGTTTTAAGGGAAGCCGTTTTCGAAGGAGGACAACACAAGTTTAAGGGAAGCAGTTTCAAAGGAAGATAATTCAAGTTTCAAAGAAATATAATTCAAGCTTCGAAGGAAGATAAATCAAGTTTCAAAGGAAAATGGTTCAAGAGGCAAGGGAAAACAATGTCAATAGAGGACAGGTTTTAAATTGTTGAAGTCGGGAGCCCGCCCAGAGAACGGAGGCATTATCTTTTTAAGTTGTTGAAGTAGGGAGCCTGCCCGGAGAATGGAGGCATTACCTTTTTAAGTTTAGAAGTCAGGAACCCGCCTGGAGAACGGAGGCGTACCTTTTTAAGTTAAGAAGTCAGTAACCCATCCGGAGAGCGGAGGGATACAACAATAATCAAGAGGGATACAATAATAACCAAGAGGAATACAACAAAAAATTAGAGGAATAAATTCAAGTTTTGAAGTCAGGAGCCCGCTTGGATAGCAAAGGAATAAATTCAAGTTCAGAAATCAGAAGGAAGGCAACAATGGTCAAAAGAAGAAAGTTCAAGTTTCGAAGGAAAAACAATTCAAATTTCACAAGAAGGGAAAAAACAGTTCGAGTTCAGCAATCAGGCATCCACCTGAGGAAGAGAAGACTACAAGTCAAGTCAGACACAAAGAAACATCAGAGGAAATACAAGTCAACAATGCAACAAGAATCACAGGACCAAGTTTGAGAATAAATCTTTGTAATTCATAGACCGTAGCTTAGTGTAGCTTCTTTATTTTTTATCACGGTGTAATAAGGAGGTCAGTAAGCAGTAGCAACAGCAACAGCAGTAATAGTAAAACCATAGCTTCATGGTAGTCCTAGCTACATAAATTTCCCGAACTACATTGACCTGATTCCTTTTCAGCCAAGAATATGTAGGAAACCTTTGAAGCAGAGGTTCGGTTAATTCTTTCAAAAATGCTTCACACGGAGTACTCAAACGGGCAAAAATCACCCATGTTCGCTCACTTGGTCTTTGCACGAAAACTCTTCATGTTTATGAGCAAAGAGGGGCAGCTGTGAGCACGTGATTTTTGCCTCGCACGAACCACTCCTAAAAATTCAAAATAAAATAAATCTTTCTTTTTGTGTGCAATTTTGTGAATTTTCGTGATATTTTCTGCAATTGTTTGCGTTTGTGTGTGCATGTTCGTTGGTTAAATTAATGAAAAATACAAAAATATGTTGCATGTGCATTTAGGATTTAATTTGACATTCTTTTGAATTAATCAATAATTAGGTGTTTTGCAAAAGTAAAAATTCAAAAACAAAATAATATATTCTTTGCATTTTAGTAATTAATGTTGAATTTTATGTTTTCTTTTAATTTGGGGTTTATTTATTTTGTGATAATTACTACTTAGAGTTAATTAATATTTTTAAGATAAGTTGGTCAAAATTAAATTTGGGTTTATATTTTTATTAGAAAGAAAATTGAAAAGAAAAGAAAATAAAAGAGAATGAAATAGGAATTGGACCAGTTTTAATTAAATTCCCAGGCCCAAAACCAGTCCAAACCCGGTCCACCACAAGTTTAGCCAACGACGTCGTTTCAGAGCTGATAAGTCTCAACCGTCGATCTCATTAGATCGAACGGTTCAGTCCATCTCTAGCATCGATTAAACGACGTTGTTTCATGTTTGTTGATCTGAACCATTCGATTCATTCGATCAAACAGTCCAGTATTATCCTCGAAACCCGACCCGTCCACCCCACTAACCGACCCAATCCCCCAACCGGCCAAAACGACCCCGTTTTACATAAGTGAATTGATCCACGCCGTTGATCTCAATTGATCCAACGGTTTGGATTCAATTCCACAACCTATATATATATGTGTAACACACCCCTCCCCCTAAAGCCCCTACCCAGTCTCCTTCGTCTCTTCAGAGACGACCTAAATCCAAACACTAGCAGCCGCCACCCCTCTCCACCGCCCTAAAACCGGCGGCGCCGATTCCAATGACCTCCTTCTTCACACTACGGATCCTCTCAACCTCCCCATTCCAAATATCCAAACACCTCTCTTCGAATCATAACCAAACGCCTCGAATCTTCAATCGAAGTTCAGTCAAAAACTCTAGCTTACCCAATCAACCCCAAAAATCACACCCCTGAACCACCAGGCTCCCCTCGTCCCAAATCCCATGATAGTTTTCCTCGAATCACCATAGAGCCTTTCGAATTTCAGATCAAAAGGTTGAACCTTGAGTCCCCAAAAACACTGCTTATTAAATATTTCAAGATTTTTAGGTTGAAATAGGCTGTAATTGTGTGTTTTCAATCGAACAAAAACATACGATTAGAGCCCGTATCAACCAAAAGAGTAGGAAGATCTTTGGAGCAGAATAAAGGGTTCGATTCTGGTAAGTGTTTTTGTGTTTTTCAATGTTTTCCTTTTATGTATCTTCCTCCTCATCCCTTTCCCATAGGCTGAAATTCACGGTCTTATCATGTCCTTGTCCTTTTATTATATGAAGTTTCAGTCTGTTTGTGTCTTAATTTGCTGAGAACAACAAATATGAACATTGCATGTCAAGTTACTGCTTAGTTAAATACGATAATTTGTATGCAATTTTTGTTTGAATTTTGGTTTACATTATTCTATAAATGTTTGTATGTTGGACTCAGGTTCAGTTCATTTTCAAAATCTCTACATCTCTTTTGGATCTATTTTGAAACCTTAACATGTAAATAGTCCTCATAAGGGTAATTTGGTTAGTTGGAGTTAATTAAGAAACAAAGGGATTGGTAGTAGACATGACAGTTTGTCAACACCTTTAGAGGTTTAATTAAAAATTGAAAAGAAGGATCAGTAGTGGGAAGTAACAACCCTTAAGTACATTTAGAGGTGGGAATTCAGAGAAGAACATAGGGTAGGTTAAAAAAATTGAAGATGGCAGTAAGGCTGACACCCTTTTAAATACCTTTAGAGGTGGGGGAAATCAGATACAACATGGGATAATGATAAAAGTTTAAAGGGGTACATGGGAGGGAATACGCAGGCTGAAAAGTGAAAAAAAATTGAATAAAAAGGGTTTAACATTGGTCTTTAAAATGAGAGACATTTAGAGAATAAGGAGGGGAGAAACACTGAGAAATAGACATTTTGTGAGAGTGAGAGTTTAGACATTCTGAGATCAAAACTGCCCAAAGGATCAATAAGAAAAGTACTGTTCCATCGAAATCTTTTGGTTAATTTCTGATAAAACTGTTGAAACTACTGATCCATTGGTCTTTTGGGGTTAATCTCTTGGATTCATTTACCAAGTCTGGGCTATGTTTGTTGTTGTTATTGTTGTTGATATCTGCTACTGCTACTGCTGATTCTCCATAGTTTGTATCTTTCCATTTCCAGGTACACACTTTTGATCTTTGGCATGCATAACAGAGTATGGTGGCTATTGATTTCATGAATGAGGCTGTTTGGTTTGTTGTTGAAAGTATTTGTAGCCATAAGTTGTACATTGGCTGATTTTGTCCAACTTATATTGTAGTAGTTCTAGTTTAGCTTTTTATCACTCTTTAATTTCTCTAGAAATCTGCTTACAATATAGGTAAGATATAACATGATATTTTGGTCTTTCTCATACAAACCTGCTATTCTGCAAACATAAACATCTTAGAGTTCAATCAGATCTTGAATGAAACTTGATTTTGTCTCATAAATTTTTAAATTTTGATTGTTTCTTTACATTGGATATTCCAGAAAGTATAATTCATATATTTTTAAGGCCACCATGAAGCCAGGATACCCTAGGTGAATAAGAATTGGTTGAAGCTGTGAGGTTATTTGTTGTTACTGGAAATTCAATATGAGTTTTGTTTGGGCTTGTTTGGACCGAGTAGTCATTTTAAGTGATATGGTCATGATAGTTTATAATAATTTTAGATCTAGTGTAGGTTAACAAATCGGCTTCTAATTGCTCTTTTTGGGTGATCAGAATTCAAATACGGGGTTGTTGGTATTAATTGAATATCATCTTGATTTAGAACAATAAATTTGGGTTGCAACCTCTATAGTTGAATTAATATGAAATCGCGAGGGGGGGATTCGATCTAGGTTCCATATAACATTTCCTTCTCCATTGTTAGATTTGGGCTCAGCTTGGGCCCCAAAAACCTTAAAAATCATTGAGAAATAGGCAATAACAGTTCTTGTTATTATGTAAGCTCTATAGGATCAGTGTTTAATTCTAATGAGTGTGTGTGCAGCTTTGGATTCTCGCAGGGGCTCGACCATGGGTCCCAGCGCTACAGCTGCCTCTATTTGTAGTGTTGAGCATCATATGTAATGCGATTTAAGTCACCAAAAATCTCTGATTCAGTAGTATACACAACAAGTAAGTGGGCTCCCTTTTGGGCCCAATTTGAAAGGGGATTGGGTCTTTTAATTATTTATTCTTGTAACGTGAGTCTAAATTTGGCATAAAAGGTCCTTTGAATTTTTTAGTGTTAATTAGTTAGATTGTTAACTAGTTGGGATGTGCCTTATTGAATAACATAAACAAATTATACCCCTGATAAATTAGTTTAGAAACCCTTAAGCTTTAATGAATTTGAGGTGTGTCGTGCCAAAAAAAAGCACAATTGCGCGGTTCTTATTTTAATTCTGTATTGATCCTTAGAATTCGAGCTGTGCCGTTTAATTAAAGTTTCATGGCCCCAGCAAATTGCAAATGCGTAGTCATTTTTAGGCGCGTTATTTTAATAACTGATTTTCCTAAACTCGGGTGCGCATTTATGTGACCCAAATCCAAATCTCAATGATGTTAAAAATATATCAAAAATCACGGGTGCATTTATGTGACGTGGTTCGAGACGTATTTTAATAACGTTGCAATTCTCTCTAAAAATGAATAGCATCGGTTAAAACTAAAATTTGCACATAGGTTCATAATTGTTAAAAATCAGATAATTAAGCCGAATATAATAGTTAAGCGACCGTGCTAGAACCACGGAACTCGGGAATGCCTAACACCTTCTCCCGAGTTAACAGAATTCCTTACCCGAATTTTGGTTCGTGGACTGTTAAACAGAATCATATTTTTCTCGATTCGGGATTCAACCGGTGACTTGGAACACCATAAATCTCCCAAGTGGCGACTCTGAATCTCTTAATAAATAAATCCCGTTTCGATTGTCCTTTAATTGGAAAAACTCTCTTACACCCTTCCGGGGTGTGGGAAAAAAGGAGGTGTGACAGACGTCAGAAGCACCAGCCCAGTAAACTGGGGCGGAATTTTAAGGAGGACCCTTAAAATTCCGGAGCAAGAGAGGTTGCAATGTCTTGAACCGCGTCGCATTTGCCGGTTCATCTAAAGAAAACTATTTTAAATTATGGATTTATGTTACATTTTTTCTAAATCATGCATGTTTGGTATCAAAATTGCTTTATTTAGTAACGCTACCTCAATGATACACAACGCCAAACAGGACAAGCGAAGCTCATGGGGAAATGAAATAACCTTCCCTCCCTTTACAAAACTCACAATTTTTCTTTGGATACAGGCACTCAAGTCGTAAAATCATCAGATATATCTATACACTCATACTTCCCGGGAATACAACTCTCGAAATCATCACCTATTTACAGTTGTTATCCATACACGACATCCACAGCAGCCACGATATAGCAATCAGTTATCAGCTATCATCTATTAGCTAAGAGATTTTCATTACTATTCGCCTTTTATTTTCTGCATTGTATAAGGCTACCTTTCTGCCTTCCGAGACTAAGCTCTGTCTCCATCTGCATTTTCTGCATTGCATATGGCTACCTTTCTGCCTTCCAAGACTAAGTTTTGTCTCCATCTGCATTTTTTGCATTACATAAGGCTACCTTTCTGCCTTCCGAGGTTAAGCTCTACCTCCATCTGCACCTTCTGCATTGCATAAGGCTACCTTTCTGCCTTCCGAGACTAAGCTTTGTCTCCATCTGCATTTTCTGCATTGCATAAGGCTACCTTTCTGCCTTCCGAGGTTAAGCTCTACCTCCATCTGCATCTCCTGCATTGCATAAGGCTACCTTTCTGCCTTCCGAGGTTAAGCTCTACCTCCATCTGCATGGCTGAAATACCGCCACCTTATTTCTCTTGGACGGCTGAAATATCGCCACTCGATTCCTCATGCACGGCTGAAATACTGCCATCTTATTTCTCTTGCATGGCTGAAATATTGCCACCCTTTATTTACGTCTTGTATCGGCTGAAAGATCGCCACCTTCTGCATTTTCATGAGCTGAAAGATCGCCAATTTGTCCAAAGGCGTCATTGTTTGGAGGAACCATTTTCATAGCATGAGAACGCCATGCCATGGACTGAGGACCCCATATTATCTTTTGCATATCATTATTCAAAGGCATCATGGTTCGGAGGCATCATCCTCATAGCCCGAGAACATCATTTCATAGCCTGCAAATCCTTTATCATACGCTTCATGGCCCAGGACATCATGGTCCGAGGACGTCATCCTAACCGTCCAAAGACATCATTCACAGTCCAACGAGAACTTGCATCACGTTTAAATGTATGCACAATATATATATATATATATATATATATATATATATATATATATATATATATATATATATATATATATATATATGCTGGTATTGTTCATTCGCAGGTACACCGGCTAGCAATGGTCGTCTCAGCAGGAGCGATCTCGCTCCAGTTCCCGCAGCCTATTAGACTCTAACCATCCTTTTTCAACCTGAACGTCGCGTCCGCTTTTCGAAAATCTCCATCGGCATACTCCGTCGATGGACCCCGAACTACATATGGCCTGATTCCTGTAATACCAGGGATATGTAGGCAGCTCAGAAACTAGAGCTCGGTCAAAACTCTTCAAAATCGTTTCATTCGGTCAAAATTGGCCATCATATCTTTACCCGACAATTCTTTCATCCTTCCCGGGTAAAGAGGGGCAGCTGTTGATACCCAATTTTTTCCTATGTATTTTTACATACAAAATACTTTCAAAATATAATATATATGCATATATAAGCATGCCCAAGTGTTTTGGTATTTTTTCTAATTTTTTTAAAAAGCTTTTAAAATAAATTTATTGTCCACTTTAGTAGTAATTATTCCCAAGATTATCATTTTGGTGGATAACTTATTATATTCTCATATTTATACCAAAAAATAGTTAAGGTGATTTTTGTATATTTTTACAAATTTTATTTGGTATTTTTAAAGCTAAATTGCATATAATTACAATTCTAGCCTACTTTAAGATTAATAGCATTTTACAATTGTAAAATTATTTTCAGTATTTTTAAATTAATATTTATATATTATCAATTGGCTCAGTACTTTTAGTTTGCTTTTAAAATTATTTTTTACTATTTTTATAAAATAAAAGGGAAAACTAGCTATTTAACATCTAGCCTCATTCCATTTCAAATACAGCCTTTTTACCTTTCAATTTTAACCATTATTTGACCCAATCTTAACCCATTTGGACCGGCCCAATTTTTAATTTGACAAAACCCACGACCCGATCCAAATGACCCTTACCCAGTTCCCACCTACCCTCCTAAATCTAAGATGTTGATCACACAAGATCAACGGTCATAACTCACCCTTCCATAATTAAACCAAATGACCTACCCTAATCTCCCACATTCTCACCTGACCCGCCGCCTTTGAATCCCAAACGTTCTCAAATCCTCTCATCAGCTCTTCGAAACCCTAGCCTCCTCCTACCTTATTTCACCATGTTTTCAGCGGAATCCATGGCTTCTTAGGCCATGGACGGTCTGTACTCACCCCTCTCCATCATTACACCTTAGGTGTTCGAGGTTTTGAAGGGTGACTTTGATGGTTCTTCCAGATCTTCTCATATCTTCATTTCTGTAGCTTCTCCGGCCATGCTCCGGCACATTCAGGCCTCAAGAGCCTGATTCCTCATCTCTTCGACTCAGGATTTGATTTTTCTTCCAAGTCTTTCTCATTTCTAGGGTTTCTCTGAAACCCTAAGTTGTTTGAGGCTCTTCTATATTTATTTTCTTAGATCTATGGTATGTCTGTGTTCTACTGGGCTTCTAAAGTGTTTACCCCAAATTTTCTTTTCAAAAATCGTTTCTAAAAAAGTTTTCAAAAAAGATCTTTCTGATTCTTTCTTTATGTGTGTTTGTCTGTGCTATCCTTGTATGGCTTCTTTTACTATGTGTGTACTGTTCTCCTACTCTTCTTTTTCTACTATACCTCTTACTTCTGTTAATTCTTGTTATGTTTCCCTTACTCTTCTACTATATATGCTTACTGTTGAGTTTTTTTTTTTTGCTCTATTAGACTCTGTTTGCATTCTTGCTAAACATGTTTCTTCTGTTTTAATTTAAGTCCGTATCACCTCTTCTTTTCTGAACTTGTTTAAGTTCCGAGTTTCTCAAATATGTTCTCTATGACCGCAAATTAGCTTTCTTTCTTTGTATTATGTCTGTTTGTTTCTCATAAGTCTTTGAAAAAGGCTTCTTAGCCTGTTTCAATGACTTGTTTTCTCATCTCTATGAAACCCTAGGATTTGGGGGTTTCTTGGCAATTTTGAATTTGTGCGAGTTAGTGTTTCGCTTTGGGACCCTGAACCCTCAGACTCATTGTGAGTCTGTAAACTGGACTTGTACCCTTTCTTGATCATGATTTTGAACCTCTCTTTGAGTAAACTCTCTTCTATATAACTTCTTGATTCACATGTTTGTGTACTTTTATATATGAGAACCCTTCTTTCAAAAGGTCTTTACCAACTTAATTCCTTTTAATGAGCCCTGACTGATTGTTACTGATTCTCTCTAATTGAACCTTCTTTACCTTTCCTGACTTGGTTCATTCGAGATTAAACCTGTAACTTTGATTTCCCTGGCTGTTTGATTGATTCTCTTTCCTTATTTTTCCTAAGCCGTGCACCACTTAGCTTTTCCTTAAATAAACTCATATGTCTTTACCCTTTTTGTGCTACTTTGAAAAGGTTTTAATCAAAATTTCTTTCCTTAAATGTCTTCTGCCCATTTGAAATCAAATCCCTTAACTGAAGGGAAATTCTATATGATTGATTACAAGTTATTTTCTTACCTTTCTTACTTGCTTCTCTGAACTATAAAAGGGACTACCCTTCTGCACTTTTGAGACAACTTGGAGTTCAATATCTCAAACTTTTAGATCAATACTTTCAACTTACTTACACACTTTATTGCTTTGAGTTCAATACTCTTACAACATTCTGCTCTTTTCTGGGATCTTTTGGAACTTTTGCTTGCAACTTGGCTTTTTCAAGACTACTTTTACTTGTTTATTTTCCCTGAAACTGGTATGTTCTAATTTAGCTTTCCTGTCTCACCCCTATGTGTTTATTTACAGTTTTCTGCAATCCTGTTTACTTTGTTGTTCATGATTAATGTTAACTATGTGTGTTCTTTCCTTGCATCTATTTTCTGTTATGAATCCCTACCCCTATTCTCTTCTATGTGTTTGAGTTAAGGTTCATGGCCTGGCAGTATCCAAATTACTGCCCAGGTCCAAACATGATCCTCAATGGATCCTAACTCCCAATTTTGGCTGACAGGCTTGTCAGGGTTGTGCCAGCACTCTTAAATTGCTGGGCATGACCACCAGCATTCCATGGCCTTCCCTAATTCCCCTCTATTCACTTACACTTATTCTTAGACTCTTAAGTCCTGCCCCCTCTTATGAGCCTTGCTTTGGGACCTTGAGTTCCCTCTAAACTTGGACATCTGAGGGTTGGCCCTTCCACTGCACTATGATCTCAATTATGCAATGTGTTTGGGGTGTAAGCACTGCCCGGAGCCCTTTGAGACTCTTGGGAACTTTGACACATCCCAAACATGAGAAAGGTTTTTGGAAATCTAATCCTGAAAGTTGGTTTATCTCATATTGTTGGACTTTGAGTCTGAATTAGGTTGTTTGGTTGTAGCTGGAATTTGTGATGTAATTTTACTTTTCTTTATTCATTCTGGTCTGTAATACTTTATAATAACTTATGGGGTTCTAAGTAAAAAAGGAGAGGGTAATTTATGTATGCAAAGGGTAGACAGCATGCTCATAGGTGTTACTATTTACAAGTTCTACACTTCTGCATATCATATAGAAATCCTGCCTATAAGTTTCTGCATATAGAAATCATGTATAAGTTTCTGCACGTAGGCATTTAGAAATCCTGCCTATAAGTTATGCATTACACGTAGAAATCTTGCCTATAAGTTGTTTCATTACTACATTAGAAACCATGCCTATAAGTTTCTGCATATAGAAATCATGACTATAGTTTTGTTTCTGCATTTCTACATATTCATTTGTTGTTAGGCAAACAATCATAGGCTTAATAATAATTAACTTCATTCTAGATACCATGCCTATAGGGCTCCTTCACTTACATAATCGTTTTAAAATCAATAACGCTTAGAAATCATGCCTATAGGAGCAGCCGTCTGAATATGATTCGTCTATTTTATCTAAAATTAGTAGTAATGTTTGTTTAATATCTGCAGAATTTAATCGGTCATAAAATCAGTAACCTTCTTTAAAATCAGTATACTTCCACCTAGGTAAGCAGTAGGTAGTTGTTTAACTGTGTCAGTTTTAATAAATTGCAACCAGATAAGGCCTAATTCGGACTGCTCATATGAGAAATATGTGATGAAGCAGCATGTCCTAACGCTTTAGTTTAATTCAGACTATAACCAGTATTTGAAGTCATGCTAAATAATTTGCTCCTTTAAGTGAGGAGGCTTGTTTGAGCCCTTAAACTACTATTTGTTTCCCCCTACTTGCTTATGTGTTTTGTTTGTCGCATTAGAATTTTGTCCATTTAAAACTCTGGAAAAAAACCAACCTCCCTCCCTTTAGGACTAGTAGTCCCAAATGCCTCCGGGACTGATAGGATCGGGATGGGTAATAGCATACAGTAAGCAACGACACTATTCCGCGTTTAATACATTAACGGGGTGGGAAAGGGTAGATATGGACATGATGATCGGTGCGCTAATACCACGTGTGAACCCTCTTTTGAGGAGTGATTGCCGGGTATTGCATTGATATGATCCATATTGTTTGTAAACCTAGGACCCCTTTTCCTTTACTTATTATCCCTTTTTTTTAACTGTCCAGACTATTTGCTTAAGATTTCTGTTTTCTTTATCTTTCTTCAAACTTTCAATGCACTTGCAACATTATCCCCTTCTATTTGAGACCTTTATTTGCTTACTTGTTAGTTAAATTCACAATTGTAACATGGCTGGGAACCACACTAGTGGATCTTGGGGGGTGCCTAACACCTTCCCCTCGAGATAATTTCTAGTCCTTACCCGAACTCTGGTTTTCCAACTCGAACTCTTCTTTAGTGTCCTAATGCACTTTAATCATTAGGTGGCGACTCTTCAACTCAAAAACCCAATTCCCAAGAGGGAACGAGTTGTTCTCCCAAATGTCATGAACCCGATTTCGCTTTTGGAAAAAGGGGGCGCGATAGGTATAAGTTTGAATAATGATATGTGACTTGTTGGCGTGTTTGGTTGAGGTCCCGAGGGCCTCGGGATGGTTGTGAGAAAGTTTGAACTTGGAGTTTTGCAGCAGAAAAATTGTTGTTTCTGTTGTTTCCGCACCTGCGGATTGGGGACCGCAGGTGCTGTGAACAACTAATTTTTTACCACATCTGAATTCTATACTATTTTAGTGTAAATATTTATTTTAGGTCAAATCTTAATAGTTTAAACTTTTATCTTACTTTTAATAGGTTTTATTTAAAAAAAATTAAAAACTACAAAAATTATTCACATTCTTAGAGTATAAGTTTTGTTCTTATTTTTAAATAAAAGAAAATTTACAATATATATATATATATATATATATTGTTAGTCTACTTATTTGAATTCTGTTTAATAAAAGAAAATAAAATAAACAAAAAAAAAAAAAAAAACAGCAACTACTCACGTGGTTTGTTTTAAAAAGTTAGTAACAAATTTAACTTCAACTCATCCATGACTCCTCACGTCCCAACTCCTCGCTCCCCCATTTCACACACGATCTTACACACACACGGGGTCTTGCGCCCACACACACACGACATTATACACATATCTCTATATATAATGAGAGACTTCACAAAGAGAGGGGGGGGAGAGTTTTTGAAAAGGAAGGGGAGAAAGTTTTTGAAAAGGAAAAGGAGAAAGAAGAAGAACGAGATTTTGAGCAAAAATAAAAGAAAAAAAAAAATCTGTCGATTTTTCTTTGAAAACAAAGAAAACAAAAAGGCAAAGGAAGGGAACGGACAGGAACAATTAAGCGAGTTCCGAGTCCGTCGAGGTTTTTGGTTCCGGATTTTGTTCGAGTTTCACCAGCATAGATTTCAGTGTATTGGAATATTAGCTTTGAAGCTTTGTTTGGTGTTTGTCCCTGCTGTAAAGCTTTGTTAAAAGAGCTTTTCTTTATTGAATCAAAAATATAATTTTGGCTTCACTAAAGGTCCGTTCTAGACTCTTCTCAATTTTTATGTTGTTTTGTGCTGTCGAATGATGAGGTAGTTTTATTTGCTTCGGTTTTATTATTCTTTTGGGACTTTTGATTATATTAGCATGTCTTTTTTTTTGTTTGTTTAAATTTATTTTATGATGAGTGTTGTGATGATCTAGTGGATTATGTGGACTGTCATGGCCCTTGAGATAAGATTTTACTCACTTCCATTCTAACGCTGATTTGTTCTCAAATTGCTTGCTTTCTTTGCAAATAATTTGTGATGCCAGTTAGGGAATGAATCTTAATTGTTTTTTTTAGTAAAACTGTTGTTTTGATATTTAGAAATAATAGATTGGAACAATCATTGTTTCTTTTTTCGTGAAAACACCATAGCCATGATGACTTTATTTTTCTTTTATATTTGTCGATCCTTTTTAATAAAGTTTTCCTTCCCATTATGTTTTCTCATTTGTTTATTTAATTTAATTGCTGAAAGTATGTGTGTTTAGAGAAATATTTTGTTTTTCCCATGTCAATTTTAGTTCACGTTTGTTTACTGTCCATTTGTGTAGTCATGAAAATTGTTGTTATGGTCAATTAGTCTTAGAAAAGAACTTAGGCCTGAGTTGTTAAAGCATTCATGTGGGCTTAGGTGAAAATATTAGGAGCTTTCGGTGTTTGATGGGAAAATAATATTCTAACATTGTAGCATGCTTTAGGCGCGTATTAAAAATCTATTATTGTGATTATGTACACATCCGTGTGACAAAATTACAAGTTTCAACATTAAAATCAAGGCATGCATTCGTACAACTTTGGTAAAACAATCTTAATAAATATATAAATATATGTCTCGGATCAAAAAAGATAAATAAACGGAATACTCCGAATAAGCTAGTATGCTTTAGGCGCGTGTTAACCAATAAGGTATCATGATTATTGTACACGTTCGCGTGACATAGTTATGTTTTCCCAAATTAAAGACAAAGTATGCATTTGCGTAACTTTGACAAAACAATTTTAAAAATAATAAAGTGTTTTTAATTGTGTATATGTACGCGTGACATGATTCCTGATACACCAAACAAAAAGAGTACACGTACGCGTGACTCGTTTCAAGATAATTCCATAATTACAAATAATCAAACAATTAAAAGCGGTTTGAGGTAAATGTGCATAAATTTCTCTAGAACATAAAATATCCAAAATTACTTAAGCCAAGTATAATTATTAAAGCGACCGTGCTAGAACCACGGAACTCGGGAGTGCCTAATACCTTCTCTAGGGTTAACAGAATTTCTTACCCGGTTTTCTGATTTCGCGGACATTAAATAGAGTCAAATTTTCTCGATTTGGGATTTAAAATAAATCGGTGACTTGGGACACCATAAATTATTCCAAGTGGCGACTCTAAAATAAATAAATAATCTCATTTCGAATAATGTCACTAAAATTGGAAAAACTCCTTTCTTTCCTATCCCCTGCGGCAAAAAGGAGGTGTGACAGGTGCGATGGTCGCAGGTGCGTGGAAAAAGCCGCAGGAGCGGAAGATTTACCGCACCTGCGAGCCCGCATGTGCGAAACCTGGGGCACAGGTGCGGATGTTTGGCCCCTAAGTGAAAAATCGCATGTGCGCCTATTTTGTTGCAGATGCAGGAAATGGACCGCAGGTGCGAGATCGTTGGGCAGAAGGTATAAAAATGTCCTCTTCGCAAATTTTGCTATGGTTCTCCATTTTTTATGACGGGAAGTGAGCTAGGGCAATGATGTTTAAAGGGAAATTGAAGGTTATCAATTCGGTAAGCCACTTAAGCTTCATTACTTGTGTTTAAGATCATTTTTTCATTGTTTAATCATGGTATTAGTGGAAATTAAGGAAGAAATTGGGGATTAGGGCTTGAAATTGGAGAGCTTTGAGTGGGGATTAGAGGGGCCATTTGGGTCCGATTTTGATGCTTTTGGTATGAATAGACTCGTGGGTGAATGATGATTCTATTGATATGATTATTATCGGATTTCGAGACATGGGCTCGGGAGTCGGGTTTGACCAATTTCGGGATTCTAGATGTAATTTGATTATTTTCGCATGGGCTTCATTCCCTTGGTATATATTGATGTTATGATTCTGATTGGATAGATTCGACGCGAGTTGAGGCCGAGTCGAGAGGCAAGGGCATCACGGAGTAGGATTTCATCCGGTTTGAGGTAAGTAACGATTGTAAATTTAGACTTGAGGGTATGAAACCCCAGAATTTCGTACTGTTTTGATAAATGAGGTGACACACATGCTAGGTGATGGGCGTGTGGGCGTGCACCCGTAGGGATTGTGACTTGGTCCGTCCCGTGGTGATTATATAGTTGCATATTTTGGTATACTGCATATGATATCCATGTGTTTAAGAAATGAATCTGTTAACTTGGGCTGAATGTCATGTTTGGGGCCTTTGTGCCGAACTATTTAGACCCTTAGGGGTATTTTACTATTTTCCTCACACTATTTGATTTGAAAGCATATCCTCAATCATGATATTACCTGTTTACTGTTGATTCAGTTTCATTACTCTATTTTCAAATATATGAAAACAGTTTGGGCTGAACTTCCCTGATTTTCACTGGAATGCCCGAGTGGCTGTGGGGTTAATGACAAAGAGAGGTCGAGGCTATATATATATATATATCAGGCTACACTCTGCAGCGATATTATTATATATGGATCGAGTTGCACGCCGCAGCGATATATTGGATTAGGTTGCGCACCGCAACGATATAGCACTTGGGTTGTAGGAGCACCTCCAGAGTCTGTACACCCCTAGTGAGCGTAGTCGACTATATATTATGGATCGGGTTGCACGCCGCATCGGTTATCATTATGAGATATCTATTTAGCTGGAGCGATGAATGTGAGTATTGATTGACGAGAGTTGAGTCACGAGTGACTGAGAGGATTGCCCGAGAGGCTATACTTATAAGTGATACTTTGCCCGAGGGTCTTGTTTGTGAAATTTCCTGTTTTCACTCTTCTTTTATACTGGTCCTCTATTGAAAATGTTGATAAATGTTTTAAAGGATTTTCATTGAAACTTGAGTTTTTACGCGGTATTTGGTTATTTAACTGCAGATTTTGACTTTGATATTTCTGTTGAGATTCTTAATAAAGTATGCATATGATTTTTAATGCTCGTCACTACACTCATACTTTATTTACTTAATGAGTTGGTGTACTCACGTTACTTCCTGCACCTTGTGTGCAGATCCAGGTGCCCGAGCATCAGAGTGAGAGCTTTTAGCACCTTTAGAGTTTTATTCGAAGATTGCAAGATAGCTACACGGCGTTCGCAGTCCTGCCTTTCTCCTTCCTATTCTAGTACTTTGTATTTCAGAATTATTTTGTATTAAGCAGACAGTGTTGAGTGTACTTAGTGGCTCATGACTAGTGACACCAGATTCGGGCTGTGTTGATGTATTTTCATACTTATTTCACATATTTCTTTTGATATTTCTAAACATGAAAGATTTGAGACTTAATTTATTTAGAAAGGTAAATTTTATAAATGATCTTCGTATTGTTCGTATTGTTTTGGGCTGGCCTAGTACTATGATAGGGGCTATCACGACCGGGGTGTTTGGGGTCGTGACAAGTTGGTATCAGAGTCTAGGTTTCATAGGTCTCACCAGCCATGATCCGGTTTAGTAGAGTCTCGCGGATCGGTACAGAGACGTCTGTATTTATCCTCGGAAGGTTGTAGAACCTTTAGAAAAAACTTCACATCCTTGAAATTCCTGTCGTGCGAATCTGTTGATTCTAGTACTAAACTTCTGTTATTCTATTCTCTCACAGATGGTGAGAACACGTGCTATTGGTCAGGACAAACGACCACTAGTACCACCAGTTTGGGCCACTAAAGGCCGAGGTCGCGCTTGAGGCCATGGTAGGGGTAGGGGTGTGGCCCGCACAACAGCTAGGGCAACACATGCAGATCCATCAGCCGCCCCAGTTCATGATCAGGTCCCAGTTTCGGATGCTCCAGCAGGACCATCTCAGGCATCGGTTGTGCCTATTGTGATTCCATATCTTTAGGAGGCCCTATCCCAGATTCTATCAGTGTGCACTGGCCTGGTTCAGGCGGTCTCAGTTACTACGGCCGTAGCTACTTCTCAGGCCGGTAGAGGCACTCAGACTCCCATTGCTCGCACATCTGAGCAGGTTTTACAGGGACTTCAGATACTGGGGGAACCTCCAGCCCAGCCGGTTGCACCAACCCAGGATTATGTGGTACTAGTTATGCCTGACGACGAGCAGTGTTGATTGGAGACTTCAGTCTCTGACTTTCAGTGGTACAGAGGCCGAGGATGCCAAGGGTGTTTGACAAGTGTCAGAGGGTTCTTCGTACAACGGGTATTATGGAGACCAGTGGGGTCGCATTTACTACTTTTTAGTTTTCTGGAGCTGCCTTTACTTGGTAGGAGGCTTATGAGAGGCGTAGGCTTGTTGATGCAGCGCCCCTTACCTGGCAGCAGTTCTCCGTTCTCGTTTTGGAGAAATATGTGCCACGGTTTCATAGGGAAGAGCTGCGTAGTCAGTTCGAGCAGTTGAGTCAGGGAGATATGACTATGACACAGTATGAGATGAGGTTCTCGGAGTTAGCTCGTCATGTTGTTTGGTTGGTTCCTATGGATAGAGAGAGGATCAAGAGGTTCGTTGATGGCCTCACATATCAGCTTCGGATTCTCATGACCAGGGACAAGGTGTCAGGTGCTACTTTTGAGGAGGTTGTTGATATCGCTTGCAAGATTGAGTCAGTTCGTCTCCAGGAGCGAGATGAGAGGGAGGCCAAAAGGCCTCGGGGATTTGGTAGTTTTGGTGGTGCTCCTTCGAGAGGTCAGTTTCAGCACGGCAGAGGCCGCCCATTCAGACATGCTCAGTCAGCCCGCCCAGTTCATCGTGGGGCATCATCAAGCCATGGTTCTCACGGTTCTCACAAGGGCCATTCATCACTTAGCGCCCTACCAACCTAGAGTTCGTCTCGTGCTCCATCGGCTTAGGGCTCTTCCATGCCAGGTCCTTCTACTAGTCATTCCGGTGCTAGGGGTTTCCTTCAGCCCCCTTCCTCGCACTAGGGAGTTATTACGAATGTGGAGAGTTTGGACATTTGAGGAGGCAGTGTCCTCGTCTTCTTGAGGGTCCATCTCAACAGAGGAGATAGCCCTCAACTTCAGCTCCAGTTATTTCACCACCTGCTCAGGTAGCTAGGGGTGGGGGTCAGTCAGCTAGGGGCCACCCCAGAGGGGGAGGTCGATCAGGTGGTGGTTAGGCCCATTCTATCCACTCCCAACTAGACCAGATGTTATTGCTTCAGATGTCGTGATTACAGGTATTGTCTCAGTCTGCCACAAAGATGCCTCTGTGTTATTTGATCCTGATTCCACTTTTTCATATGTATTATCATATTCTGCTCGTTATTTGGATATGCCCCGTGAGTCTCTTGTTTCATCTGTTTGTGTATCTACTCCGGTGGGCGATACTATTATTGTAGACTATGTATACCGATCGTGTGTGGTGACTATTGGGGGTCTAGATACCCGAGTGGACCTTTTGTTGCTTTGTATGGTGGACTTTGATGTGATATTAGGCATGGATTTGCTATCTCCGTGTCATGCTATTTTGGACTATCATGCTAAGTTAGTGACGTTGACTATGCTGGATATGCCACGAATTGAGTGGCGAGGTTCAAATGATTTTGTCCCCAGCAGGGTGATTTCCTTTCTGAAGGCACAGCGGATAATTGGGAAAGGTTGTCTTTCATACTTAGCCTTTGTGAAGGATGTCAGTGCAGAGACTCCTAGTATTGATTTTGTTCCCATAGTGAGGGATTTTCCCGATGTGTTTCCTGCAGACCTGCTGGGCATGCCACCAGACAGGGATATTAACTTTGGTATTGATTTGGTTCCGGGCACTCAACCCATATCTATTCCACTGTATCGTATGGCATCGGCAGAGTTGAAGGTTTTGAAGGAGCAGCTTCTGGAACTCCTTGATAAGGGGTTTATTCGGCCTCGTATGTCGCCTTGGGGTGCGCCTGTTCTATTTGTGCAGAAGAAGGATGGCACAATGAGAATGTGTATTGATTATAGCCAGTTGAACAAAGTTACATTCAAGAACAAGTATCATTTGCCTCATATTGATGATTTATTTGACCAGCTTCAGGGAGCGAGAGTTTTCTCCAAGATTGATCTCTGATCGGGGTATCACCAGTTGAAGATTAGAGACTCAGATATTCTTAAGATATCCTTCAGGACCCGATATGGTTATTATGAGTTCCTTGTGATGTATTTTGGGCTAACTAATGCCCCGACAACGTTCATGCATTTGATGAACAACGTGTTTCGGCCTTATCTCGACTCGTTTGTTATTGTATTCATTGATGATATTCTGGTGTACTCGCATAGTCAGGAAGAGCATGCAGAGCATCTGAGAGTTATGTTGCAGAGATTGAGGGAGGAGAAGCTTTATGCAAAGTTCTCCAAGTGTGAGTTTTGGCTCAGTTCAGTGTCTTTCTTGGGCACGTGGTGTCCAGTGAGGGTATTCAGGTTGATCCGAAAAAATAAAGGCAGTTCAGAGTTGGCCCAGACCATCCTCTGCCACAGAGATTCGCAACTTTCTTGGCTTGGCGGGCTATTATCGTCGTTTTGTTCAGGGATTTTAATCTATTGCATCACCCTTGACCAAATTGACTCAGAAGGGTGCTCTTTTTATGTGGTCAGATGAGTGTGAGGCGAGCTTTCAGAAGCTCAAATCTGCCTTGACCACAACTCCAGTGTTAGTTTTGCCATCAAGTTCAGGTTCATATGTAGTGTATTATGATGCTTTGAGAGTTGGTATTGGGTGTGTATTGATGCAGGAGGGTAGAATGATTGCTTATGCTTCTCGTTAGTTGAAGCCCCATGAGAAGAACTACCCCGTTCATGATTTGGAGTTGGTTGCCATTGTTCACGCGTTGAAGATTTGGAGGCATATCTGTATGGTGTGTCTTATGAAGTGTTTACTGTTTTCATCGTAGCCTCCATGTCACGACCCGGATTTCCCATAATCGGGTGTCGTGATGGCGCTGACTATCGGAGCTAGGCAAGCCAAATATTTAAAACACATTTCCTGCTTTCTTTCAAACAATATAATAAACGAGACAAAATTTAAGCGGAAGACTTTAAATCTAAAGCAACTGAAAACCAAAAGTGCGGAAGTTTAATACACATCACTACCCAAGGTCTGGTGTCACTAGCTCACGGACTACTACAGAATACTACAAACAATGTCTGAAAGGAAATACATCATGTTTGTCTGATACAAGATGAACAAACGAAAAACATGGAAAGGGAATTCGGCCTGCGAACGCCATCTAGGCTATCTCGAGAGTCCCTGGACTGAAGACAGCTCCCAGAAATCCTACTGTTGCGGTCCGTAAGCTGCTCCCTGATCTGTGCACCAAAAATGCACAGAGTGTAGCATCAGCACAACCGACCCCATGTGCTGGTAAGTGCCTGGCCTAACCCCGGCGAAGTAGTGACGAGGCTAGACAGTACCTACCACAATTAACCTGTACAGATATATATACAACAAGTGCAAGAAAACAATAACAAGATAATACAAAGTAAAACTGGGAGGGGACATGCTATCGGGGAGTAACAGATAAAAATGAAATATCGGAAATAAGCAGAAGAGACTCCGGTTCCCATGATATATATATATATATATATATATATATATATATATATATATATAAGTGGACGGCATGCCACACGATCCCATAATATCATATATAAGTGGACGGCGTGCCACACGATCCCATAATATCATATATAAGTGGACGGCGTGCCACACGATCCCATAATATCATATATAAGTGGACGGCGTGCCACACGATCCCATAATATCATATATAAGTGGACGGCATGCCACACGATCCCATAATATCATCTATAAGTGGACGGCGTGCCACACGATCCCATAATATCATATATAAGTGGACGGCGTGCCACACGATCCTATAATATCATATATAAGTGAACGGCGTGCCACACGATCCCATAATATCATATATAAGTGGACGGCATGCCACACGATCCCATAATATCATATATATGTAGACGGCGTGCCACACGATCCCATAATATCATATATAAGTGGACGGCGTGCCAGACGATCCCATAATATCATCTATAAGTGGACGGCGTGCCACACTATCCCATAATATCATATATAAGTGGATGGCGTGTCACACGATCCCATAATATCATATATAAGTGGACGGTGTGCCACACGATCCCATAATATCATATATAAGTGGACAGCGTGCCACACGATCCCATAATATCATATATATGTGGACGGCGTGCCACACGATCCCATAATATCATATATAAGTGGACGGCGTGCCACACGATCCCATAATAAAATTCATAATATCTGAATTCATATAGTAGACCCCTTCAGGGGAGAATAACGACTCAATACCTTTAACCCGGCAAGGGTACAGCTAACAGCCGAAAATATCCCGACAAGGGAGAATATATATATCAGTCTACACATCCCGGCAAGGGAGTATTCACAATACATTCTCCTTTTTAAATCCATTCTTCCTCAACTAACACATTCATGTTCGAGCTAACGCTCCAAAAGTACACCAATCGCAATCTTACCTCAACCGTTCATATTATGTGAAACTCATCAAATAAACAAGGAGCTTGTGTCACATTATTCGAATTAAAAGCAATCAAGACTCACGGTCATGCTAGACTCCGGTGCATAGATAACCGTCACCATACCTATACACCGTACTCCACATTAGCAAGTAGCAAATATCATCCTAATCCTATTCCCTCAAGCCAAAGTTAGAACAAACACTTACCTCGAATGCTCCAAACTCAACTCACGCTTCTAGTACAGTTTTACCTCTTGATTCCACCACCAATCCGCTCGAATCTAATCATAAGTTACTTAATCACATTAATAATTACTAAATGAACCATCCCCAATGCATGAAAATAGATTTTTCAAGGTTTTTCCCAAAAAGGTCAAAAATACCCCCGGACCCACGTGGTCAAAACTCGAGGTTCGGACCAAAACCCGGTTACTCATTCCCCCATGAATCCAAATATATGATTTGTTTTTAAATCGGACCCCAAATTGAGGTCCAACTTCTCAATTTGTAGAGAACCTAGGTTTTTACCCAAAACACCCAATTTTCCCCATGAAAATCTTTGATTTGAAGTTGAAATTATGTTAAAAGATGTTAAGGAGTAAAGAAATTAAGTTAGAAATCACTTACCAATCGTTTTGGGGAAGAAAGGTTGTTGGGAAAATCGCCACTTAGGTTTTGGGTTTTTGAAAAGTAAAAAATGACTAAGATTTTCCGAACTTGTATACCTTTCTGAGGACCTGGCGCGGACCGCACAAAAATGTGTTACGGCCGCGCCGAGTGGGAGAAAAATTGGGGCTTCTCTGAACCCTTCCAGCGCGGACCGCACTATTTTGGTGCGCGGCCGCACTGGTTAACCTGAAACCCTAGCCCTCAGACTCAGCCACGCGGACCGCACAAAAATGCATCGCGGCCGCGCGGAAAAGACCGCGGCCACGCTAGTGTCTGCAACACCTGAACCTGCATTTTCTTAAGTCCAAGACCTCCCGGGCCCCATTCAAAACTCACCCGAGCCCTCGGGGCTCCAAACCAAACATGCACACAACCTTAAAAACATCTTACGGACTTACTCGTGCGATCAAATCGCCAAAATAACATCATATACATAGGATCAAGCCTCAAACACATGATTTTCTTTCTTCAACTTTCATAACTCAAATTCTCCATTTTTAGTCCGAAACACGTCATATGACGTCCGTTTTTAGCCAAACTTTACAGATAGTGCTTAACACATATTTAAGACTTGTACCGGGCGTCGGAACCAAAATACGAGCCCGATACCTATATTTTCTAACTCCTTTTCATTTCAAATTTTCATATCAAATTTCAGAAAAACAATTTCTTTCAAAAATTCATTTCTCGGGCTTGGGACCTCAGAATTTGATTCCGGGCACACGCCCAAGTCCCATATTTTTCTACGGACCCTCCGGGACCGTCGAATCACAGGTCCGGGTCCGTTTACCCAAAATGTTGACCGAAGTTAACATTATGCATATTAATACCAAAATTCATCAAATGTTTCACATAATTCACATATTCTAACATAAAAACTTTCCGGCTACACGCCCGAACTGCGCATTCAAATCGAGGAGACTAAAAGCGAGGTTTTCAAGGCCTCGGGAGTACGGAACAAGGAAGAATTACGGTGATGACCCCTTGGGTCGTCACATTCTTCACCTCTAAAACAACTGTTCGTCCTCGAACGAACAAAAGAATGAAGTACCTGAGTCGGGAAATAAATAAGGATAACGGCTCCGCATATCGGACTCGGACTCCCAGGTCGATGCCTCAGGAGGCTGACCTCTCCACTGAACACGCACCGAAGGAAAACTCTTCGACCTCAACTGTCGAACTTGCCGGTCTAGAATAGCCACCGGCTCCTCCTCATATGACAGATCCTTGTCCAATTGGATAGTGTTGAAATCCAACACGTGCGATGGATCTCCACGATACTTCCGGAGCATAGATACATGAAACACGGGATGCACAGCTGACAAGCTAGGTGGCAAGGCAAGTCTATAAGCCACCTCTCCCACACGATCAAGAATCTCAAATGGACCGATGAACCTAGGGCTGAGCTTGCCCTTCTTCCCAAATCTCATCACGCCCTTCATAGGCGATACACGGAGCAATACCCGCTCACCGACCATGAAAGCAACATCTCTGACCTTGCGGTCTGCATAACTCTTCTGTCTGGACTGAGCTGTACGAAGTCTATCCTGAATAATCCTGACCTTGTCCAAGGCCTCCTGAACCAGATCCGTACCCAATAATCGAGCCTCTCCCGGCTCAAACCATCCAACTGGAGACCGACATCGCCTACCATACAACGCCTCATACGGAGCCATCTGAATGCTGGACTGGTAGCTGTTGTTGTAGGCGAACTCTGCTAAAGGCAAAAACTGGTCCCACGAGCCTCCAAAATCAATGACACAGGCTCGGAGCATGTCCTCAAGAATCTGAATAGTCCTCTCGGACTGACCGTCCGTCTGGGGATGAAATGTTGTACTCAATTCAACCTGGGTTCCCAACTCTCGCTGAACCGCCCTACAAAAATGCGAGGTAAACTGCGTACCCTGATCCAAAATGATAGATAGCGGCACCCCATGAAGGCGAACAATCTCCTTGATATAAATCTCGGCTAACCTTTCGGACGAATAGGTGGCTGCAACAGGAACAAAATGCGCTGACTTGGTCAGCCTATCAACAATGACCCAAACTACATCAAACTTTTTCCGAGTCATCGGGAGTCCAGTAACGAAATCCATCGCAATCCTCTCCCACTTCCACTCGGGAAGTGCAATCCTCTGAAATAGACCAGCGGGTCTTTGATGCTTGTACTTAACCTGCTGACAATTCAAACACCGTGCC
This sequence comes from Nicotiana sylvestris, assembly GCF_000393655.2. NCBI lineage: Eukaryota > Viridiplantae > Streptophyta > Magnoliopsida > Solanales > Solanaceae > Nicotiana > Nicotiana sylvestris. The sequence goes on from NC_091063.1 coordinate 143,389,430, forward strand.
ACGTGCGCAACGATGTCTTTGTTCATCTTACGCCACCAATAGTGCTGCCTCAGATCCTGATACATCTTCGCGGCGCCCGGGTGAATAGAATATCGAGAACTGTGGGTCTCCGCTAAGATCAACTCTCGAATCCCATCAACATTGGGCACACAAACTCACCCCTACAATCTCAATACACCATCATCATCTAAGGTTACTTTCTTGGCACCTCCACGCTGCACTGTGTCTCTCAAGACACACAAATGGGGATCTTTAAACTGCCACTCGCGGATATGCTCTAATAGTGAGGAACGAGCAACCGTGCAAGCTAACACTCTGCTAGGCTCAGAAATATCCAACCTCACAAGACGATTGGCCAAGGCCTAAACATCCAAAGCAAGCAATCTCTGGCTGACTGGAATATAAGCAAGATTACCCATGCTGGCGGACTTCCTACTCAATGCATCAGCCACCACATTGGCCTTCCCCGGGTGGTATAAGATAGTAACATCGTAATCCTTTAGCAACTCTAACCACCTCCTCTGCCTCAAATTCAACTCTTTCTGCTTGAACAGATACTGAAGACTCTTGTGATCAATGTATACCTCACACGCACGCCATATAAGTAATGCCTCTAGATCTTCAAGGCATAAACAATGGCTGCCAACTCGAGATCATGGACCGGATAATTCTTCTCGTGGATCTTCAACTGCCTCAAAGCATAAGTAATGACTTTGCCTTCCTGCATCAACACTGCACCAAACCCAATACGAGACGCATCACAATAGACCGTATATGGCCCTGAACCTGTGGGCAAAACCAATACCGGTGACATAGTCAGAGCTGTCTTGAGCTTCTGAAAGCTCGCCTCACACTCGTCCGACCACCTGAACTAGGCACCCTTCTGGGTCAATCTGGTCATAGGGGCTGCAATGGATGAAAATCCCTGCACGAACCGACGGTAGTAACCTGCTAACCCCAGGAAACTCCGAATATCCGTAGCTGAAGCTGGTCGAGGCCAGTTCTTGACTGCCTCTATCTTCTTCGGGTCTACCTGAATACCTACTGCTGATACGACATGACCCAGGAATGCGACCGAACTCAACCAAAACTCGCACTTTGAGAACATAGCATACAACTGACTATTCTTTAGGGTCTGAAGGACCACTCTGAGGTGCTTCTCATGCTCCTCCTGACTGCGGGAGTATATAAGAATATCGTCAAAGAAGACTATCACGAACAAGTCCAAATAAGGTCTGAACACTCGGTTCATCAACTCCATGAACGTTGTTGGGGCATTAGTCAATCCAAATGACATGACCAAAAACTCATAGTGCCTGTACCGAGTGCGAAATGTTGTCTTAGGGACATCAGACGCCCTAATCCTCAGCTGGTGGTAGCCAGATCTCAAATCTATCTTCGAGAACACCCTCGCACCCTGAAGCTGGTCGAATAAATCATCAATCCTCGGCAGTGGATACTTATTCTTAATTGTAACCTTGTTCAATTGCCGGTAATCGATGCACATTCTCATCGAACCATCCTTTTTCTTAACAAACAACACTGGCGCACCCCAAGGCGAAACACTGGGTCTAATGAAACCTTTCTCAAGCAAATCCTGCAGCTGTTCCTTTAACTCTTTCAACTCCGGCGGGGCCATACGATATGGCGGGATAGAAATGGGTTGAGTGCCCGGATCCAAATCAATACAAAAGTCGATATCCCTATCGGGCGGCATATCCGGCAGGTCTGAAGGGAAAACCTCAGGAAGCTCCCGAACAACGGGCACAGAATCAATAGATGGGGCCTCCGCGTTATAATCGCGAACATACGCCAAGTAGGCCAAACATCCTTTCTCGACCATACGCCGAGCTTTCACATACGAGATAACACCGTGGGTACAATGACCAGAAGTCCCTCTCCACTCTAAACGGGGTAAATTCGGTAAGGCAAAGGTCACGATCTTGGCATGGCAATCCAAGATAGCATGGTATGGGGATAACCAATCCATCCCCAATATAACATCAAAGTTGACCATGTCCAAAAGCAACAAATTAACACGGGTCTCAAGACCCCCAAACACTACGATACAAGAACGATGAACTTGGTCGACCACAATAGAATCACCCACCGGTGTTGACACATAAATAGGAATACTCAACGAGTCACTAGGCATAACCAAATAGGGTACAAAATAGGACGACACATATGAATACGTAGATCCGGGATCAAATAGCACAGAAGCATCCCTATCACATACCAGAATAGTACCTGTAATCACAGCATCTGATGACTCAGCCTCTGGCCTGGCTGGCAAAGCATAACAACGGGGCTGGGCCCCACCTCCCTGAATCATATCCCTGGGACGATCTGCTGCTGGTTGACCCCTACCTCTAGCGGTCTTAGCTCCACCTCTAAGACCTCTACCTCCACCTCTATGTCCTCTACCCCGCCTCTAGCTGGCTGGGCAGGCTGTGGGGCAACTGGTGCCTGGATCATCGGGCAGAACCCTGCTGTTGCGAGCTGCTGGAAGCTCGAGGGCAATATCTGGCAATGTGACTCACATCGCCGCAAGTATAACAAGCCCTCGGCTGCTGAGAAAAACGAAGTGGTGGTGCACTGATAGGTGCTGATGGTGAACTGAAGAGCTGCTGGTCAGAATACCGCGGTTGAGAACCACGACCACCTGGTGTACCATGAGAAGCCTGGAGAGTTGACTGAAAGGGCCTCGAAGGATGGCCTCTATCACACCTTCTTTTTCCGCCCCCGCGAGGGTACAAGGAGTTTTTTCCAATTAAAGGACAGTCGAAACGGGATTTGTTTATTTATTTCAGAGTCGCCACTTGGGAGATTTAGGGTGTCCCAAGTCACCAGTTTAATCCCGAATCGAGGAAAAGAATGACTCTGTATTACAGTCCGCGAACCAGAAATCCGGATAAGGAATTCTGTTAACCCGGGAGAAGGTGTTAGGCATTCCCGAGTTCCGTGGTTCTAGCACGGTCGCTCAACTGTTATATTTGGCTTGACTATCTGATATAATACGTATTATAAACTTATGTGCAAATTTAACTTTTAAAAACCGCTTTTATCATTATTTATTTTATACAAAATTGCAACGTCGTGAAAACGCATCTCGAGCCACGCCACAACCAGTGCACGCGTGATTTGTTGACGCATTTTGACTTCGTCAAGATCGTGATTTGGGTTACATAAATGTACACCCGTATTCAAGAAAATAACCTTATTAAATATGCGCCAAAATACTACGCGTTATGATATTATTAGGTAAGACCGTGAATTTTACTAAATCGCCCATCTTGAAATCTAGGTATTTTCTTATATAAAAAAATAAATAAATAAAATTGAAGGACTGCAATTTTTTGTATTATTTATATTTGTTTATTTGTTAGCGAGATCCTCCCTTATTTTATGAATACCCTTTAATGACTACATCTTTATTATTACTAAGTTTGTCCATAATTATGAAGTCAATCTCTACATACTTAAAAATAACATATTAATTACTAATTCAAAACAAATATTAATGGAAAGTAATATTACTAAAATGATAATTACGAACAACATGGAATTGCCCAAAAAGTAAAAAAAACTAATTATCCCATAGTTGGATTAAAACATATTGTTAGTATGACTTAAGCTTATTGAAATTAATTATTTACAAATACTGAAAATTAAAAAAAAACTTGATTACTAAACCATATTTCTAAAAGTTAAACAATTTAAACTTAACTAACTTTGTTTTAATTCACATCATGTCCTAATACTTGATTCGCAAACTAATTCATGTTTTAACTGAAATTAACTACATGATTCCGATTAACTTAATGTTGACAAAAAACCTTATGAATAAGGAATTAATCAATTTTTGCCAAACTAATTCAATAACGCCATTTTTTACGTTATTTCTTCTATTTTGATTATTAAACAGTTTTAATTAGTAATCTGTCTTGAATATATTTCCTAATAATCCGGTTAACGCGTTATTTAATATATCGCTATAACATGTCTAATTATGCCAAATGACAGTGATTGACAGAATAATAATACATGAATAATCTAAATACAATACAAAAAAATTAAAACTAAATTAAAAATTTAATATTCCGTTCTTCATTTCAGCTTACAAAATGCCAAAATTACAGTTGTGTGCCTGGTATTGCCAATATAAGAAGAAGAAAGTCAGCCACGCAGTAATAACAATACAGCACAGCAACAAAAGTCCAATAGCAGTAACAACCCAGGAAAAGAGTTTGCAAACCGGTGGAGTATTAAACTCAAAACAAAAGCTTCAAGCTTTGATGAAAAACAATTAATTCTGATTTCAAACAATGAAAGAAAGCAAAAGATTTTTTTTTTAGTTTTTTTTTTTTTGAAAGTTTAAATATTTTTTTTTCGGAATTTTCTCTCTCTTAAATGTTCAGCCCTCTTTTTTTTTCTCTCTTATTTTTTTTCTGTTCAGATTCGTTCTTTTTCTTCTGTATTCTCTCGTATCTGTTCGTGTCTTGTCTTCAAGACTTCCTATATATAATCCCAACCCTTTAATCAATTAAAATCAATCCATTTTCTCTACCAAACCCATTATCTTCCCACTTATCCCCATTACATTAAATAAATATATCACACCACCCCATTATTTTTTGTCCCCCATGCCTAACATAAATAAATACAAGATTCCTCCCCACTAAATTTTGTCTTGTCCCCCCTTTATATTAAACAACTATATCACAACCCACCCCATTACATTTGTCCCCCATGCTTCATATAAACAAATAAAAAATGTACAATTCCTAAACTACTCCTCCGACCTTATTGCAAATTATTATTTTACCCCCGAACGTACTATAAATTACCAAACTACCCCATCAGCTATAACAATCAATTAATCAAACTTAACCAAAATATAGACAATATGATCAATTTCTAACAATGTTTAAACAACAAATCACATGAACATGATTTCTTCAATATTTCAACAACAAATCACATGAACACAAATTGAACAACAAAGAACAACTAAAATTTGATTGAACAATATTTTTTTAGCAACAAACAATCCTATTTTCAGATTCAACAACAACAATCAAACAAGTATATTTAGATTTCCAAATTCAATAATATTGAACTTAAAATCAACTCTAACAACATCACAACAAACAATTCCTATATTAAACTTAAACAAGATTATGAGACAAATTCAAGAAATAATCATAAGTGATAAACAAGAAATCAAACTATACAAATTTCGGATTCAAGATCAACCAAACAAAGTATGAACATGAATGAAAATATTTTAAACAACAAACATGATGGATTCAAACGATTAAATCAATATATTTCCCTTAACACAACTAAATTCTTTTAGACAAATAACAAGATCGACGAAGAAACAATTATGAACTTAAGCTTGAACTTAACAATATTAACAATTTCTAAAAATACATAAACACATGAAACAAATTGAAGAAATAGTCAATTAAATTTTAATTTGAATCTAACAAACATTAAACTAACAAATATTCACTTAAACAATAATACAAACATGAAATAAACATGAAAAATAACTAATTAACTTCCATTGGAAATCTGAAAATTAATTCAACAAAAATACATGAACATGAACAAAACCAAAAATCAAATATCTAACCATAGACATGAACAAAACAAACATTTGCCGATTTTAGATTCGAAAATTTCAAAACAAAATACGGACAAAATAAAACTCAAAAATTACTAACCGGAGATGAACAACGACGAATTCGATTGTATGGACTGTTTCGACAAACCTCGAATGGGAATAAATCTGTCCGGACTCAACGACGAACTCAACGACGAACTCACCTTCCTTGTAAACTTGACGAACTCAAAACTACGCTCGACGACCTCGACTAAAACTCGACCAAACAAAATGGTTGAATCTTGTTTTGGGACTGAAGGCGACGAGAAGAAGATGAAGAAGGCGTTGGACGTAGCAACTACTACAGTGACGACGGAGCAGTGACAGCAGCCATGGCGGACTGCTTGTCGTCGTTCATGGTGAAGCAGCTCGAGCTTGAAGCGGTAGGGGAGGTCGACGTACAGTAGCAGTCGACGCAGTAGCGCGAGCAGTCGATGAAGCAGTGTGGAGAAGATGGCGACGGGGTTGTGACTGAGTTTGGGCGCCATGGACGTGAAGCAAACGACGAAGAGCTGGATCTTGGAAGGAAACAAAAGCAGCGCGACAAAGCCGACGGGGAGGTCGTCGGACAGCTGCTCGTCATTGAGGCAATGCCATGGTAGCCATGTCCATGCCAAAGCTGGATCAACGACATCCGTTCGAAGCAGCCATGGCTGCTCGTCGTAGCTGGACGCAGGCAGCAGGAAGGTAGTCGACGCCGAGGTCGTTCACGATGCAACTCGGAGAAAATGAAGCGTTTGGATGGCGAAGCTAAGGGCAGCCATGGATGAGCCTGAAGTTTTGAAGGTTTGGAGAAGA